>NW_027362765.1:244843128-246043128 GCF_046119375.1 Phyllobates terribilis | reverse complement strand
CATTCTTTTGTTGGAAGTACCCGACCTTGTCATCATAGATCTGACCAGGTACGCATGCGTGCTATGCGCTCCTCGACGCTTGCCGGCTTTCTGTGTCTTTAGTGGCGCCCGACGTCAGTGCCTCGGCCCTGCCGCCGGATGTCATGTGACGCGGACGCTGGCCGGTGTCTCGGTTCGCATGGTTACGCATGCGTCATTTCCGGTCCATGGCGTCCTTCGGCGCCTACATATACAGATACACCTGTCATTCCTTCATGCCCCCTGACAAAGGAAGACCGAAACGCGCGTCGGGGCGTCCGCTCCACGTGTGCAACTTCCCAATATATGCTCCTGCATCCATCTGACTGTCCCTTGGTGTCTGCTTGTGATTCCCTGGTATGTATATAGGGGAAGCTTTGCGGACCGTTTATGTTTGATGTATGACTTCAGATGTATTGAGTTGAATGAACAACCGATGAATTAACTAAACAAGTAAGGGCATTATATTGGAAACCATATGTTCTAGTATATTATCTATGGCTAATTTGGTGCTTCAGCAAAAATCATGGCAATATCTATCTGGTTAAATATATGGTTATACTGAGATATCATTTTTTGCCATCTGACTCATGGTACCATTTTCCAGGATTCTATACATTGGAAATGAATGATGTAATCATATACGCACATCTACAAATTTCATTGGTTGCCACATGGAGCTGCGTATCTTAGGTATTTACCGTTTGTACTTGCACTTTACCCCTGTTTGTGCTTGTCATTATTTCTAAATAAACTTTGATATACCTTTATAAAAATTCAGAGGCTTCTATATCGTAGTTTCTCTTTTGTGTTTTTCCTGTCCTTTTGATGATTTAGCCTGGATTTAGTCCGTATCATGGTAGTTTACATTATTAGTACATATAGAGACTTTGTATATATATTCCCTTTTGGGTAACATACTACTATTTTCCCATGAACTGTGTCTACTGTATGTATATAAAGATAGATAGATATATATATAGAAAATAACTTATGGCACTTCACCGAACATGCATACCACACCTCTGTTTAATAGTATAAAGCTCAGGAAAAGAAGAGAACCATAATAAAATTACCAACTTTATTAGAGATAATTCATATATAAAACATGTTAAAAAATACAGGTGCTTAAGAGAAGGGACCCCACTCAATCCTATCAAGTAATATAGCTCCCAACATGCTATATAATGTGAAATACCAACATCACGGGCTAGAATACCCCATACAGTTATATGACTCAGTATAGTATGCTACAGGACAAAGTCATCTATAGTAATGCTATGGGCTTAATAACAATCAATTTAGTTCAGTGCATCTAGAGCATCCCATATAGACATACACATATAGAAAAACCAAGCTACCATAGGCATATGAGTAGCCACTGAGAACCATCACATATGCAGTCACTGTAATGCCTATTACCTGAAACACACTGCTTCTTTGTGTAGCATCATGGGAAAGTCTAAAGAAATCAGCCAAGATATCAGGAAGAGAATTGTGGACTTGCACAAGTCTGGCTCATTCTTGGGTACAATTTCACGATACCTGAAGGTGCTTCATTCATCTGTACAAACAATTATACACAAGTACACACAAGATGGGAATGTCCAGCCATCATACCTCTCAGGAAGGAGACGGGTTCTGTGTCCCAGAGATGAACGTGCTTTGGTCCGACATGTGCATATCAACTCAAGGAAAAAAGCAAAAGACCTTGTGAAAATGATGGCGGAATCTGGTAAGATTGTGTCAAAAACCACAGTGAAACGAGTACTGTATCAACATGGGCTGAAAGGCCACTCTGCCAGGAAGAAGCAATTATTCCAAAAGAAAAAGAAAAAAGCCAGATTAATGTCTGCAAATGCACATAGGAACAAATACCTTAATTTTTGGAGACATGTCCTGTGGTCTGGTGAAACTAAAATGGAACTTTTTGGGCATAATGACCATCGTTACGTTTGGAGGAAAAAGGGAGAAGCTTGGAAGCCTAAGAACACCATCCCAACTGTGCAACACGGGGGTGGCAGCATAATGTTGTGGGGTTGTTTTGCTGCAGGAGGGACTGATGCATATATATACAGTACAGACCAAAAGTTTGGACACACCTTCTCATTTAAAGATTTTTCTGTATTTTCATGACAATGAAAATTGTACATTCACACTGAAGGCATCAAAACTATGAATTAACACATGTGGAATTATATACTTAACAAAAAAGTGTGAAACAACTGAAAATATGTCTTATATTCTAGGTTCTTCAAAGTAGCCACCTTTTGCTTTGATGACTGCTTTGCACACTCTTGGCATTCTCTTGATGAGCTTCAAGAGGTAGTCACCGGAAATGGTCTTCCAACAATCTTGAAGGAGTTCCCAGAGATGCTAAGCACTTGTTGGCCCTTTTGCCTTCACTCTGCGATCCAGCTCACCCCAAACCATCTTGATTGGGTTCAGGTCTGGTGACTGTGGAGGCCAGGTCATCTGGCGTAGCACCCCATCACTCTCCTTCTTGGTCAAATAGCCCTTACACAGCCAGGAGGTGTGTTTGGGGTCATTGTCCTGTTGAAAAATAAATGATGGTCCAACTAAACGCAAACCGGATGGAATAGCATGCCGCTGCAAGATGCTGTGGTAACCATGCTGGTTCAGTATGCCTTCAATTTTGAATAAATCCCCAACAGTGTCACCAGCAAAGCACCCCCACACCATCACACCTCCTCCTCCATGCTTTACGGAGGGAACCAGGCATGTAGAGTCCATCCGTTCACCTTTTCTGCGTCGCACAAAAACATGGTGGTTGGAACCAAAGATCTCAAATTTGGACTCATCAGACCAAAGCTCAGATTTCCACTGGTCTAATGTCCATTCCTTGTGTTCTTTAGCCAAAACAAGTCTCTTCTGCTTGTTGCCTGTCCTTAGCAGTGGTTTCCTAGAAGCTATTTTACCATGAAGGCCTGCCGCACAAAGTCTCCTCTTAACAGTTGTTGAAGAGATGTGTCTGCTGCTAGAACTCTGTGTGGCATTGACCTGGTCTCTAATCTGAGCTGCTGTTAACCTGCGATTTCTGAGGCTGGTGACTCGGATAAACTTATCCTCAGAAGCAGAGGTGACTCTTGGTCTTCCTTTCCTGGGGCGGTACTCACGTGAGCCAGTTTCTTTGTAGTACTTGATGGTTTTTGCAACTGCACTTGGGGACACTTTCAAACTTTTCCCAATTTTTCGAACTGACTGACCTTCATTTCTTAAAGTAATGATGGCTACTCGTTTTTTCTTTACTTGGCTGCTTTTTTCTTGCCATAATACAAATTCTAACAGTCTATTCAGTAAGACTATCAGCTGTGTATCCACCAGACTTCTGCACAACACAACTGATGGTCCCAACCCCATTAATAAGGCAAGAAATCCCACTTATTAAACCTGACAGGGCACACTTGTGAAGTGAAAACCATTTCCGGTGACTACCTCTTGAAGCTCATCAAGAGAATGCCAAGAGTGTGCAAAGCAGTCATCAAAGCAAAAGGTGGCTACTTTGAAGAACCTAGAATATAAGACTTATTTTTAGTTGTTTCACACTTTTTTGTTAAGTATAATATTCCACATGTGTTAATTCATAGTTTTGATGCCTTCAGTGTGAATGTAGAATTTTCATAGTCATGAAAATACAGAAAAATCTTTAAATGAAAAGGTGTGTCCAAACTTTTGGTTTTTACTGTATATGGATACAGGACTGCACAGCAAATATGGAGTCCAATAATATTAAAGAAGGTGCTAATCCATGTGGTATAACCAAGAATGCAAGTAAAAGAGAAAAGAATCACATGCACGGAGCAGCACACTTCTATATATAAAAGGTATAATTTTATTCCAGAAACCTCATAGACAAAACATTTAAAAATATTTAAAAAGTATATAGACACAAAGGGGTCTGGCCCTCATGACTGCTCAAGTTAATAGATGGTCACCAATACAGATAGTACAATAAATAGACAATACTTTGTATATCATGCAATAAATACATGCGTATATAACATATCAAAATACACAAAATAAAAATTCCATAAAACATTCTCTCTCTCTCATTATTCTGCCATTTGGCAAATATTAAAAATGATGGTAATCCTAATTGACCTAAAACGGGAAAGGTTTATTCTGATTTCATGTCAGATATTGAGAAAAACATGCATATGTGTCTTTTTATATAGTGTATGTAAACTTCTGGTTTCAACTGTAGATAGGCAATGGTAGACTTATGTTGATCATTGTGGCCCAGTCGTCATATTCAGGGGCGGAACTACCGCCCGTGCAGCCGGTTCATTGAACGGGGGCCCCGAGGGAGAGGGGGCCCCTCCAGCCTCCAGCAGGGCCGCCATCAGGGCATGACTGCCCTGACTCCAGTATGGGGTCCGGCCGGTAGGGGCCCCCTCGGGGGCCCCCCTCTTGTGCGTCTCTCTCCTCATGGGGCCCCCGGCCCCATGCTATGCGCCGGGTCCGGGACATTTCAGCGCTGAGCTGCGCTGTTGCAGCAGCGCCTTCATGATTCCCCTGACTTCCGGTCATGTGACGGTGCCGTCACATGGCCGGAAGTCAGGAGAACCTGCTGTCAGCGATTTGGACGAGCGCCAGGATTCTGCAGGGATCGCATGGGGGTAAGTATAACAAGTTTTATTTTTTTTAAAATACAATTAACTAGGAGTGGAGAGATGGGAGATGCACGTGTGTGTGTGTGTGTGTGTGTGTGGGGGGGAGATGGGAGATGCACATGTGTGTGTGTGGGGGGGGGAGATGGGAGATGCACATGTGTGTGGGGGGGGAGATGGGAGATGCACATGTGTGTGGGGGGGGATGGGAGATGCACATGTGTATGGGGGGGGGGATGGGAGATGCACATGTGTGTGGGGGGGAGATGGGAGATGCACATGTGTGTGTGGGGGGAGATGGGAGATGCACATGTGTGGGGGGGGAGATGGGAGATGCACATGTGTGGGGGGGGAGATGGGAGATGCACATGTGGGGGGGGGGAGATGGGAGATGCACATGTGTGGGGGGGGGATGGGAGATGCACATGTGGTGGGGGGGAGATGGGAGATGCACATGTGTGGGGGGGGGAGATGGGAGATGCACATGTGGGGGGGGGTGAGAGAGGTGCACATGTGGGGGAGGGGGATGAGAGAGGGGCACATGTGGGGGAGGGGGACGAGAGGGGCACATGTGGGGGAGGGGGTGAGAGATGTGCACATGGGGGGGATGAGAGCTGCACATGGGGGGGTTTGAGAGCTGCACATGGGGGAATTGGGAGTAGGGGGATAATGAGCTGCACATAACGAATGTGGGGTGGGGGAGAGTAAATGATAAATGATGATGGGGTGGGGAGAGCACGGACATGATATAATGAATTGGGGCAGGGGGTGCATGTAAATATTGAATGCGGGGAGCAGGAAGTATAGAGTAGGGGGCGTTGCGGATGCAGGAGTGTGACTGGTAACAAATTGGCGGAAAGAGTAGAGGTTCTAATTAAATTATATATTAAGTGCCTATTTACAGTTAATGGGGGCACAGTGGTGGATTACAATTTATATTTGGAATGGTAGGTTGCATAATAACTAACCATATATTGATGGTGGATGCACGTCTGTATTCAGCTGCGTAATGTAGAAGTTGGGGAATGTGCTCTAGATAACTGTGTTATTTTATGCAGAGACGAGTCCTGGCTGGAAGACGTGATGGCGGTCTGTGCTGGATGAAGGAGAAAAGCGAAGATGAAGGACTTCACCTAGAGACGTCACCGGTGAGTCAGTCTATTACATGTACACTGTGTATAATGTCACTAGTGATCACTGTATTACCTGTACACTGACACTATATACAGAGCTCCTGTGTATAATGTCACTGGTGATCACTGTATTACCTGTACACTGACACTATATACAGAGCTCCTGAGTATAATTTCACTGGTGATCACTGTATTACCTGTACACTGACACTATATACAGAGCTCCTGTGTATAATGTCACTGGTGATCCCTGTATTACCTGTACACTGACACTATATACAGAGCTCCTGTGTATAATGTCACTGATGATCACTGTATTACCTGTACACTGACACTATATACAGAGCTCCTGTGTATAATGTCACTGGTGATCACTATATTACCTGGACACTTACGTTATACATACCATGTATAGAGCTCCCGTGTATAATGACACTTATGGTAATATTAGTAATGTAGTGGTAATATGTGGTCTGGTCATGGTGTGGCAGTTTTTCTCCCTTCTGTGTGGTATTATTCGGTCACTATGTTGTGGTAATATGTGGTCTGGTCATGGTGTGGCGGTATTCCCTGTATGTGGTATTATTGGTCATTTAAAAAAAAAATGTATATGACACATTCCCTTAAAGAAAACTAAATAAAAATATATCTAAAAAGAGTATTGGATATTTTAAGAAAATTTTAATAGGTTAGAGTAGGGCCCGCCCAGAAGAGTCTACCTTATCGTGGTGGCGGCTTTAAAAATCTTTTGGCCAAAACAAAAGCTGATGGCTATGTATGTGGCGCCGTCACATGGCAGAACATCAGGAGAACCTGGTGGCAGCGACGTGGACGAGCGCCAGGATTCTGCAGGGATTGCATGGGGGTAAGTATAACAAGTTTTATTTTTTTTAAATACAATTAATTAACTAGGAGTGGGGGGAATCAGAGATGCACAGGGGGATGAGAGATGCACATGGGGGGGTGAGAGATGCACATGGGGGGGTGAGAGATGCACATGGGGGGGTGAGAGAAGCACATGGGGGGGTGAGAGATGCACATGGGGGGGTGAGAGATGCACATGGGGGGGTGAGAGATGCACATGGGGGGGGTGAGAGCTGCACATGGGTGGGATGAGAGCTGCACATGGGGGGGTGAGAGATGCACATGGGGGGTTATGTTTACATAACTTTGTTGCCTTATGAAGGGCAGGGGGGGCCCCCCAAAATTTCTTGCACAGGGGCCCACTACAGTCTGTGTCCGCCCCTGGTCATATTGATTGTATCCCTCTAATTGCCAACACAGAAGATAGTTTCGGGTAGATGTACACTATGAAGAGGTATCATGCAGATGCAGATGCTTCACATAAAAAGATGATATTAAATAGGATGTCACTATAGCAGTAAAAGACATATTAAAAACCGAAATGACAAACAAATAAAATCAAAGAATATAAACATGTATGTATAGAACCGCAAAACCTCCAGCGATCATAGAAAAGGGACAAAACTGATGTTCTCTTTCAAACCTTTAGGATATAATGTGTTTAAAGTCCATATCTATCTAGACTCAAGTTGGGCCAATCTCTGACTTATTCTGTCAATCTGGTCAATGCCTCTGAACCTGAGAAGCGTGCTGTTACATTGATGGTGGGATTTAAAATGACGTGACAAGGTTTTAAGTGTGAATGTGTCCGTATGGTCAACTGCTGCTACGATTCCATTCACGTGTTCTCGCACACGGACTTTAAGTTGTCGTCTTGTGAGACCAATGTGGGTTAAACCGCATGGACAAGTAGCGTAGTAGATTACAGATTTAGATGTACAAGAAATTAACTTTTTTATTTTACATATTTTAGAACCACAGAATGTATGAAGTGTTGCATGTTCCAGCATGGAACACAGTGATACATTCTGTGATTCCAGTGGTTGAGCACCATGTCCTCCGCATCCCCGTCGGCTTTCTGCATTTCTATGTGCTGACTGACGTCAAATCACATGCTTTGTCATGTCCTTCTGATGTCGCTTGGCACATGACGTGGACGCCAACTGGCATTCTGGCTGCCATGGCGACGCAAGCCCCACATCCGGATTGCGTCGCGATTTGATTGTGGTGTCTTGCTTTTATACCTCCCTCTTACGTCTATGTGCCACCCCCTGACGAAGGCTCTACTGAAACGGGCATTGGGGTGGATTTACGTCCATTGCAGCCCCAGTACATGTGGTGACGCTTGACCTCAGGTGACTGTAGTATTCACTATTTATAATCATATGCAATACATACTTTATTATTAGTATACCGTTATACTGGGTAATAGACTGGTTAGTGATAATATGGTAAACTTAGGCTGTGCCATTGTGCACTGACATATGTATACTCAATATTGGGATATTTTATTGGTATGTACCTGTATGTGATGTGCGCCCATTTTCATCATGTGTGTATACAACCCTCCTCTCCTCTCCCCTATCCCTGATCTTTCAATAAACTTTTGCATTTTTGAATATTATTTACAGACATCATATCGTTCCTTTTTTCTTTGTCTACTCTAGCTCAGGATGATGGTCTGACACTGATGAAATGGAGTGGTGAATGCTTTGAGTAGGGCGGCTATGAGAAGGCGTGCGAGACGCCGGCGTGACATCCTATCACCCTTGTCTAAGTATTGACTCCCGTAGCATTGAGGCATAGAGGACGGCATCCAACTGGAGCCATCGACACTCTTAACTGTAAGAGCATGCACAGTTAAGCCCTGCGGTAGAGCAGGGAGACATGGTCTCCCTGCACTACTGCTCTCGGTTCTCTAGGCTACAGGTCGCTTTAGGCCTGCGGCTTGCAGACTGTCAGGATGACACACTGGCTGAGTCCCAGGTGAATCGATGTGATGATGTCATCACACCAAGACTTTGATGTCCTGTGCGTGCACCACCACATTGGTCAGCTCATAAGTTGACGCTGTCTGCCAGTAGACTCGTCAAGATTCTAGGTTAGGTTTAGTACATTATGTTCTATTCTGTAATTTTAATAATTGTTTAATTAATTGTTATTAATATTGTGGGCACCATCAAACAGTGTGGGGACTATTGTGGGAGACACAATACAGTATACGGACTACTGTGGGGGAATCATATGGTGTGGGGACAACTGTGAGGGTCAATGTGGAATACATCATTCAAAGTAGGGGACTACTGTGGGGCCAGCATACACTGTAGGGAGTACTGTGCGGTCCATCATACAGTGTGGGGACTACTGTGGGGGCCATCATTGTGGACCCATTATACTGTGCATAGGGTAACAGTGAAAAGGGAAGTTGTGGGTCTATCATACTGTGTATATAGAAGCAGTAGTCCCATCATACTTGTAAAAGTTTTGTGACTATCATACTGTGCATAGGGTAGCTGTTGGTTCATTATACTGTGTATAGGGGAGCTGTGAGACCATCATACTGTGTATAAAGGAGTTGTGGACCCATCATACTGTGTATAGGGAAGCTGTGGATCCATCATACTGTGTATAGGGGAGCTGTGGGCCCATTATACTGTGTATAGGGGAGCTGTGGGCCCATTATACCGTGTATAGGGGAGCTGTGGGCCCATCATACTGTGTATAAGGAAGAAGTGAGCCCATAATACTGCATATAGGGAAGTTGTGGGCACATCATACTGCGAATAAAGGAAGTTATAGAGGCTGTGGGGATATCATACTGTGTTAAGGGGAGCTGTACATGGTGGACTCAGGATATTATTACTATACGTGAGGGGACTCAGGACATTATTACTGTATATGGGCGGACTCAGGGGACATTATTACAGTTAATGGGGACACTCGGGACATTATTACTGTAAATGGGGTAACTCGGGACATTATTAAACATTAAGAGGGAACTTAAAAGCATTATTGTTATAGCGGTTAACAGGATATTGTGACCGTCAAGTGAGCACAAAGGGATCATTATTACTTTCTAGAGGCAAAATGTTGGCACTGTTTTTTAGGGTGTTTGTAGAGGGCATTAATATTTTCTTGGGGGCAATTTTACCATCTAGAGGGCATAAAGGAGGCATTTTACTTTGTAAGGGGCACAGTGGTGGGCATTATTATGTTGGGCAGTAAAGAGGGGTACTATTTGTGTGCCAGACAGCACGTGCAGTAATAGGGACTGTGAAGAACCGCACCTCGCAGCCCCGCCTGACGTCACTAATAAATCGGGGGTCACACGGTACGGTCTCCCCACTTACACCAATGTGATGTTCCACACACCCTGGGGATACGTAATGTCAGCTTTGTACAGTTTTGCATAGACACCCCTGTCCACACAGGCACATGGAGGCACAGTGAGTGAGAGGCCCATGTGACTGCCGACGTGGCACAACACTCGCTCTCAACCCTAGCAGGCTAATAGACTCCTTTCACTAGCACCAATGACACAAAGCCTTGCCAGCCTGGTAGGACTGCCACCAGTTCCTCATTATATATAAGCCCAGTTCATTAACGAGATTATATAGGGCCAAAAATCAGCCACGGTAGCATGTGACGTGAGAACACAGACATGTGGATTCGTGGATTGCGATAAAAGAGCAGCCCAAGATTAAATTGGACATTTAATTGCCTTAAGGGCACACTACACAAAATAATATATAAACAATGGATATACATATACGATGGTCAGATATGCAAATACTGGTGGTAGTACAATAAATATAAGCAAATGATGCAAAAGTCAGTTACCAGTTGGATGTTAGATCTTGGTGCTGTGCATCCACACGGGAGATGTGGGGTGCCATCGGTTGTCAGTTTCTTCCAACACAATACGATGGTGTGACCTCCCTTAGAAGAGGACACTGGGCCACAGCCTAGCATTAGCAATCTGTTATGTTCTGCTACCAGAGCTAAGGAAAGAGAGGAGATCTGTCCCTACGATAGAACTCAGCTGAATCCCTACGATGTAACAGGGAACCTGATCCTGCGATCAGACCTGCTAAAGTCCTAAGCTAGTCTGTACGAAGACCTATAGATGTGGGGAAGGAATCCCTACAAGTACTAAGGACTGGGAGGAAAATGGGACACCTCCTAACAGAAATAGTAGCAGACAGACGAACAAACAAAATATATAGAACATAGAGGTCTGTAGACCAAGCAAACTAACAGAGTTAGATACAGAGCACAGGCTAGCTAGAAAGTAGTTATACAATGAAGTCCAGCAAAGCCAGAAGGGCGGAGCAGGATTAAATAGGCCAACAAGGTCATGTGACCAGCAAAGGAAAAAACCTAAGAGCAAGGTTCTAACAGTACCCCCCCTTCTAAGAGGATCCTCCGGATCCCCTAGGACCAGGCGTATCAGGAAATCTCCTGTGAAACGCTCTGATAAGTCTGGACGCGGAAACATCATCTGACCTCACCCAAGAGTTATCCTCGGGTCCGAAACCTTTCCAGGCCACAAGATACTGCAAACTACCTCTATACCGTCTAGAGTTAAGGATGCGAGAAATTTCATATTCCCCGTCCTCCACCACCGGAGGAACAGTGGCAGAGGCGTCACCATCCGACACAACAGCTTTTTTCAACAGAGAGACATGAAATACCGGATTAATTCTCCAGGAGGTAGGAACCTCCAACCTAACAGCAGATTGGTTGACAACCTGAAGCACCTTAAAGGGCCCTACAAACTTGGGACCCAATTTCTTAGAAGGAATCCTCAACCGCAGATTCCTAGAGGACAACCAAACCATGTCACCAACAGCGAACAAAACTTCCTGTCGTTTCCTATCAAAGTAGTCTTTAGATTTTCTGTTGGCCTCCTGAAGATTACCACGCACATCCGTCCAAACTCTCTCCAAATCACCGGAAAAATTCTCCTCCTCAGGCACGGCAGATCCCAACTTGGAGAACGACCCAAACGACGGATGTCTCCCAGAACAACAAAAAAAAGGCGAACAACCAGCAGAAGAAGATGTATGATTGTTCAGAGCAAATTCAGCAAGTGGCAGAAACTCAGACCACCCCTCTTGATTGTCTGCCACAAAACAACGCAAGAACTGCTCAACATCCTGGTTTTTCCTTTCTGTCTGGCCATTAGATTCAGGATGATATCCGGACGAGAACGACAAATGAACTCCCAACCGGTCACAAAAGGCACGCCAAAAACGAGCCACGAACTGAGGACCCCTATCAGAAACAATGTCAGTAGGAACGCCATGAAGTCTGACAATTTCCTTGACAAAGGCCTTAGCGAGAGTTTTAGCGCAGGGCAGTTTGACGAAGGGAACCAAGTGACACATCTTGCTAAAACGGTCCACGACCACCCAGATAACAGTAAAACCCTCAGAGGGGGGAAGGTCAGTTATAAAGTCCATAGCCAAATGTGTCCAAGGAGCACTGGGAACCTCCAAAGGACAAAGCAACCCCGCAGCAGGAGTATGTGAGGACTTAGATCTAGCACATATAGTACATTGACGCACCCACTTAATGACCTTCTTCTGCCATCCAGGCCACCAAAAACTGCGACCCACCAGTCTCTTGGTCTCAGAGATTCCGGTATGACCTGCCAACCGAGACTCGTGACACTCAACAAACAAATCTCTCCTAAAGGTCCCAGGCACAAACAACCTCCCATGAGGAGTGTTAGATGGGGCATTCTCCTGTGCTTTAAGAATCTCATCTTCCAAAACGGAGTCCAAAGCAGCTATCACAACACCTTCTTGTAAAATGTTCTCCTCTTTCTCAGCACCGACTATGGGAGAAAAACTGCGAGACAAGGCATCCGCCTTAACATTCTTAGTACCAGGGATGTAAGTAACGGAGAAATTAAACCGCGAGAAAAACAGTGCCCACCTAGCCTGACGGGCATTCAGGCGTTTGGCAGCATCAAGATATATCAGATTTTTATGATCCGTAAGAACCTGAACGGGAAATTCCGCACCTTCCAAGAAGTGGCGCCAGTGTTCAAATGCGAGTTTAATAGCCAGCAATTCCCGATTACCAATATCGTAATTCAGTTCAGTCTCCGAAAATTTTTTTGAAAAAAAGGCACAGGGATGTAATCCATCCCCGTTATCCTGAGACAATACTGCGCCAACCCCTACAGAGGAAGCATCAACCTCAACCAAAAACGGCTTAGTCACATCAGGCTGCATAAGGATGGGAGCAGAGGTGAACCTCTCCTTGAGATACACAAAAGCTTCAATGGCCTCAGAAGACCACTGAACCGCATCAGCACCTTTCCTGGTGAGATCGGTCAGAGGTTTGACAATACTAGAAAAATTTTTTATGAATTTTCTGTAATAATTGGCGAAACCTAAAAACCTCTGTATCGATTTCAAACCAATAGGCCTAGGCCATTCCTGTACAGCTTGAACTTTCACCGGGTCCATCTCAAAACCATCGCTGGAGATAATGTAACCCAAAAAACTAATTCTCTGTACAGCGAACTCACATTTCTCCAGCTTAGCAAAAAGCGAATTGTCCATTAATAACTGTAATACCTCACGTACGCTCCGCCAATGAGACTCCAGATCCGGCGAATAAATCAAAATGTCATCCAAATACACAACCACATTTTTGCCGATCAAAGGTCTAAGGATGTCATTAATAAGATTCTGAAAAAATGCAGGAGCATTAGTAAGACCAAAAGGCATAACCAGATTCTCAAAATGACCCACAGGAGTGTTAAAAGCAGTCTTCCATTCGTCACCCTCCTTCATGCGCAACAGATTGTATGCCCCCTTAAGGTCAATTTTAGAGAACCACTTGGCCCCCATTAACTGGTTAAACAGATCAGGAATCAATGGCAGTGGGTAAGGATTGCGTACAGTAATTTTGTTAATCTCACGAAAATCCAGACAAGGACGTAAACCGCCGTCCTTTTTTTTTACAAAAAAAAATCCAACCGCCACAGGAGACTTAGAAGGCCTAATGTGACCGGCGGCCAAACTTGTCTGTATGTATTCCTCCAAAGCCTTCCTCTCAGGAATAGTAAGGTTAAATAAACGACTTTTAGGAAGAGTCGCTCCAGGGACAAATTCAATAGAACAATCATAGTCTCTATGGGGAGGCAAAACCTGCGATTCCTTCTCAGAAAAAACTCTCCAAAAATCCTGAATAGGAACAGGCAATTCTCCCCTATCCAAAGCTGCAATACGCCCGTTACAACACTTGTCATAACATTTATGGCTCCAGGATTTAATTTCACTGGTAGACCAATCCAGTACAGGATTGTGAAATTTTAACCAGGGCAATCCCAATATTACTGGAGAAAGCAAGTTATTCAAAACTACCAAATCCAATTTCTCATGGTGAACACCATTAATAGTGAGAGGAAATTCACAGACCTTGAGAGTAATATTCTTCAAAGGGGAACCATCCACAGAAACCACAGCAATGGGGGATGATAAAGGTTCGGGTTTTAAATTGAGTCTTTCCAAGAATCCCCCATCAATTACATTCAGAGTAGACCCGCAATCAACAAACACCCAAAATTCCATTAATTTTTCCTGAGCAATCGTGGAAGCAGCTAAAAATACACCCTTGGAATTTAAACAGGCAATACGGGCATGACTGACCATTTTTTTTTTTTTCTTAATACGAAGCTCACAGCCTTTAATCAAATGACCAGATTTTCCGCAATAGAAACACAAGCCTTCAAAAAATCTACGGTCTTTTTCTTGAGAGCGAGGTGCCACCGATCCAATCTCCATCGGTTCACCACTGTTAGTACACACATTCTCATAACCAGAAACTGACATAGCAGAGGATTTGCTCTCATTAACCCTTGCACGCAGTCTCCTATCCACCCGTATAGCTAATTGCATAGCCTGTTGCAAATCTTCAGGTGTAGGATAAGCAATTAGCAGGTCTTTAACCCTTTCACTGAGCCCAGCAAGAAATAGACTTTTCAGAGCAGAATCGTTCCACCCTGTTTGAGTAGACCAACGACGGAAATGAGTACAATATTTTTCCACATTACCTGATCCCTGTTTCAAACGTCTCAACTCAGTCTCAGCTGATGCGACACGGTCAGGATCATCATATAATAGTCCCAAAGCAGAAAAAAAACTATCCACTGATCTGAAGCATGTATCACTAGGTTGCAAAGAAAAGGCCCACTCCTGAGGCTCTTTGCGCAAAAGTGACATTATGAACCCTATGCGCTGGGATTCATCCCCAGAGGACTTGGGTCTCAAACGAAAATACAATAAGCAAGCATTTTTAAATGAAAAAAATTCTCGGTGTTCACCAAAAAATAAATCCGGCAAACATACCTTAGGCTCCAAGAAATGTGCTCCAGGACAGTTACTCACGTGCTGACGGAGCTCGGCCACCTCCAGAGAGAGTCCCTGCAGGCGATGAGCCAAATCCTGAACCGACACCATGATGGAACAGAAAAATCTTTCCTTAGAGAATTTGCAGGCTGGACTTACTGTTATGTTCTGCTACCAGAGCTAAGGAAAGAGAGGAGATCTGTCCCTACGATAGAACTCAGCTGAATCCCTACGATGTAACAGGGAACCTGATCCTGCGATCAGACCTGCTAAAGTCCTAAGCTAGTCTGTACGGAGACCTATAGATGTGGGGAAGGAATCCCTACAAGTACTAAGGACTGGGAGGAAAATGGGACACCTCCTAACAGAAATAGTAGCAGACAGACGAACAAACAAAATATATAGAACATAGAGGTCCGTAGACCAAGCAAACTAACAGAGTTAGATACAGAGCACAGGCTAGCTAGAAAGTAGTTATACAATGAAGTCCAGCAAAGCCAGAAGGGCGGAGCAGGATTAAATAGGCCAACAAGGTCATGTGACCAGCAAAGGAAAAAACCTAAGAGCAAGGTTCTAACACAATCAACCCCTTGGTCGGTCACACTCTTTCCCTCTCCCGGGACGGTCCCAGTTTCCCTCCCCTTGGGTCCAGTAGCTGAAACTCCAAAAGCTATGATGGATCATAACTTCTTAATGGAAGGTCATGGAGAGGCGGTTTTGGCGCCATCGGGGCCCGGTTTGATCCGGCTAGCAGACCAGGCTGGATCTAGCTTGCAGATCAGGCTTTCAGCTTGCAGACCAAACACGGCTTCACTACCTTGCTTCTATTAGCTGATCTATGTTTCTCCCTACTCCAGGGTGCTAGAATGGGTCGGGACCCTGGCGGGCGTTCGTCCCGTTCTCGAGATCTCGAAAATGTAACCAGTATATGGCTAGAACATACCATAACTCTTTATGAAATTATGGCTCCGGTCCATCAGGGGGGGGGGGGTTTGAAGCAGTTAAGCAGCTAGGGCTCCCAGCAGGGGTTTGTCCTGCCAGAAAGACCTTGGTCCCAGCTAGGCTACTAGGGGTGTGAGTTTTTCCACTTAGAGCTTTTGAATCTGGACCACCTGCTGAGCCAGGAGTTCTGTCTCAGCTTTACATTTTGAAGTAGGTCTATCATCTCGGACAGGATAGGATACAGTCAATTGGCATGAAATTATATCCCCCATATTATTCACAGGGACACATACTGCAGCAGTTCAGAATTGGGGTATCACAGTAGGATGAGGAGTTTGTGCAGGTTGGGAATAGAGGGGGATGATGCTGGAAATGCGTGAATTCAAATGTGCCTGTGTTATAAGCTCTTTAGATGAGTCATGGCTGGAATAAGTTGTCATGGTCATCTGTGCTAGGACAGGGAAAGTGAACAACTCCGTCAGAAAGAACATGAGCTATGACTATCTATAATTGTACTGTAATGTTTTACAGTTGTGCTCAAAAGTTTACATACCCCGGCAGAATTTTTCCTTTCTTGGCCTTGTTTCAGAGAATACAGTTGTGCTCAAAAGTTTACATACCCCAGCAGAATTTTTTCTTTCTTGGCCTTGCTTCAGAGAATATGAATGATAACAAAAAAAACTTTCTCCACTCATGGTTATTGGTTGGGTGAAGCCATTTATTGTCAAACTACTGTGCTTTCTCTTTTTAAAGCTTAATGACAACCAAAAACATCCAAATGACCCTGATTAAAAGTTCACATAACCTGGTGATTTTGGCCTGATAACATGCACAGAATTTGACACAAATGGGTTTGAATGGCTACTAAAGGTAACATCCTCACCTGTGACCTGTTTGCTTGTAATCAGTGTGTGCGCATAAAAGCTGAGTGAGTATTTGGGATCCAGACAGACTCGTGCATCTTTCATCCAGCCACTGACGTTTCTGGATTGTGAGTCATGGGGAAAGCAAAAGAATTGTCAATGGATCTACGGGAAAAGGTAGTTGAACTGTATAATACAGGAAAGGGATACAAAAAAATATCCAAGGAATTGATAATGCCAGTCAGCAGCGTTCAAACTGTGCTTAACAAATGGAAAATCAGGGGCTCTGTAAAAACCAAACCACGGTCAGGTAGTCCAACAAGAGTTTCGAACACAACTGCCAGGAAAATTGTTTGGGATGCAAAGAAAAACCCACAAATAACATCAGCTGAAATTCCAGACTCTCTGAGAACTAGCGGTGTGGCTGTTTCAAGATGCACAATAAGGAGGCACTTGAAGAAAAATGGGCTGCATGGTCGAGTCGCCAGAAGAAAGCCATTACTGCGCAAATGCCACAAAGTATCTCGCCTACAATATGCCAAACAGCACGGAGATAAGCCTCAAAACTTCTGGAACAAGGTAATTTGGAGTGATGAGAACAAAACTGAACCTTTTGGCCACAACCATAAATGTTACAATTATAGATAGGTCAACAAGGCCTATGATAAAAGGAAAACCATTCCTACAGTAAAGCACAGAGGCGGATCGCTGATGTTTTGGGGATGTGTGAGCTACAAAGGCACAGGAAACTTGGTGAAAGTTGAAGGAAAGATAAATGCAGCACGTTATCAGCAAATACTGGAGGCAAATTTGCACTCATCAGCCTGGAAGCTGCGCATGGGACGTACTTGGATGTTCCAACATGACAACGATCCAAAACACAAGGCCAAGTCGACCTTTCATTGGCTACAGCAGAACAAAGTGAAGGTTCTGGAGTGGCCATCTCAGTCTCCTGACCTCAATATCATTGAGCCACTCTGGGGAGATCTCAAGCGCGCAGTTCATGCTAGACAGCCCAGGAATTTACAGGAACTGGAGGCTATTTGCCAAGAAGAATGGGCAGCTTTACCATCTAAGAAAATAAAGAACCTCATCCACAACTACTAGTGTTGAGCGAGCACTAAAATGCTCGGGTGCTCGAAGCTCGGGTCGAGCTCACCGTGATACTCGGGTGCTCGACCCGAGCAACGAGCCCAATGTTAGTCTATGGGAGACCCGAGCATTTTTGCAGCGGCACCCCCTTTCTGTAGATAGCCTAAAAAGAGCCCAAAACGATAGTGACAGTGCTCAAATAACATGGGGACAGCATGGGGATCACCCCAGGAAGCATTTCTGACCCCCAGGTCACTGCTGTCAACAACGTGGTCAGAGGTATTAAGCCACTTTTACGGGCTCACAATAAAACGTTCAAAAACGAAACTGAAACCGTTTTCCTGTGAAATATGTTAAGGAACATCCTTTCCAGGGTAAAGACTTGTGTATAAGGTAAAATAAATAACCAAAAACAAAAATACTCCTCCACACCTTGGGCTATGTTCACAAGTAGCATTTTTTATGCGTTTTTGCACTTTTGTATTGCTTTCAACCATGACAAATGCATTCACCGGGAAATGTAATTTTAACATTTTACAACCTTATCTGGCTATGTGCTGTGTGACACATGCATACAGTGCTGAAAAGACATGGGAACAGCATGGGGAAGACCCCTGGAAGCATCTCTGACACCCAGGTCACTGCCTAAAAGTGTGCCATCAGAAGTGATCCTTGCCGCATCAGAAGATGCAGACTTGCCACTATCCCCGTGCAAGTCCTTGTCCCAGGGAAGTGTTCAATTGTACCTCCCCCATTCCTTGCAATGCAAGCGCAAATATGCAGCCAACCACCCACCCACCCCCAGGCTGCAATACTATACTGTTAGATTGCACTTGAAATGGGGCCTTTTAGTTTGGAGGAGGCCGAAGCTGGCCACTACCTTATGGCTGCATCGGCGGCGAGGTCTCCATACTCAGTACCCAGCCGCCACTATTCGTCCCGGGAACCTTCCCCACACTTTTCTTAGCCTGGCCTGCTTTAGGGCAGCATTGGACGAGCCCACCAGACTCCTCCGGTGGGCCCTGGCTTCTCCATCAGGGGAGTTGAGAGTGCCAAGGTGAGGAGCATGATGATGATGATAGAAGTTAGCATCTGCTTTGTTTTCTTGGAATGCAAGCATAAGTGTGCAGCCTGCCACCCACCCATCCCCAGGCTGCAATACCATACTGCTAGCTTGCTTGCACTTGAAATGAGGCCTTTTAGGCTTGTGGAGGCAGATGCCGGCCACCATGTCATGGCTGCGTCGGCGGCCTGGTATCCATACTCAGTCCCCAGCCTCCCGGCGGCCGGGTGTCCACACTCGGTCCCCAGCCGCCAGGGGGCGGTCGGGTGTCCATACTCGGTCCCCAGCCGCCAGGGGGCGGCCGGGTGTCCATACTCGGTCCCCAGCCGCCCCTATTTGTCCCGGTGCGCCTTATACACAAGCGCGCATACCAAAACATTACCTGTGCCCTCCCCAGTGCATTTAGTGGGAAGTACAGCCTAACCACAAACACGTGGACAAGTGAATATGGCCAGGGATGGTCCATCTCACTGATGCCTTGACACTGGGTTAATACTGTGGAAGCTGTGACACAGTTGGACACTGGGATGCAACACGTCCTCCAGACATAGAGGATTGCGGGTCCTGGGTCAATCAGGCTTCAACACAAAGTTCAGAAGGTAGACAGCAGCAGTGGTCGGCCTCCTACACAGCGAGTAAATTATTCATGATCATGAGGCCATCCATCTCCTTAGCTTTCTGTTCTTTGGAATGCAAGCGCATGTATGTAGTAGTGGCTAGGCCTGAGGTGGTCAGCGTTTTGGTGCATATCCTACCTCCTCCGAGCATTGCTGGATGTTTTCCTGCTACTATCCCAGTTCTATGACTCCCGTTAAAACAAAGCTTCAGGTAATGAATGATGGATGAGGTGGTGGCAAAGGAGAAAGAGCAGGAGGAACAGGGACCATTCACATCAATATCAGGCCAGTCAACCACACATGTCTTGTAGGATATGTTTCTGTACCAAAAGGAGCGGTTTGGCTACACAGTTATATACAGTGAGTGCAATGCCTACCAAAAATTTCGAGGCACTCCAATGCCCCTTGGAAGTGACATGGAGGTCAGAGGGCCTTAACTAAATTGTTTTTTCCATGTATAGCAACTGGGTCTCCTGTTGGCCTAAGCAGTGAATGGAAGGCTTTCCAAAAATTATGAGGAACTGCAATGCCCCTTGAAACAGACGTGGATTACAGCGTACTAAAAACCTTCTACCCATTATTTGGGAGTGGGTCTCCCTTAGTGTTCGCCTATGCATTGAAAAGCAAAAGCTGACTAAAATTAGGAGGAAATGCAATGCCCGTTGGAAGAGTCGTGGAGGTTAGAGGTAATTAAAAACAACATTTCACTGCACCTTGGAAGAGCAGTGGAGTTCAGAGTGGTTTAACAAGACGGTTTTAATGCCCCTTGGAAGAAATGTGGAGGTCACAGTAGCTTAACAAGACGGTTTTAATGCCCCTTAGAAGAGACATGGAGTTCAGAGTGGTTTAACAAGATGGTTTTAATGCCCCTTGGAAGAGACGTGGAGGTCACAGTAGCTTAACAAGACGGTTTTAATGCCCCTTGGAAGAGACGTGGAGTTCAGAGTGGTTTAACAAGATGGTTTTAATGCCCCTTTGAAGAGACGTGGAGGTCTCAGTGGAATAAAAAGACAATATCAATGCCCCTTGGAAGAGTGGTGGAGGTCCCAGTGGAATAAAAAGACAATATCAATGACCCTTGGAAGTGACGTGGAGGTCACAGTGGAATAAAAAGACAATATCAATGCCCCTTGGAAGAGTGGTGGAGGTCGCAGTGGAATAAAAAGATAATATCAATGCCCCTTGGAAGAGTGGTGGAGGTCCCAGTGGAATAAAAAGACAATATCAATGACCCTTGGAAGAGACGTGGAGGTCACAGTAGCTTAACTAGACGATTTTAATGCCCCATTCAAGTGCCATGCAGTGCAGCATATTAAAAACATTATTCCCATTATAGGGGAGTGGGTCTCCCATAGTCTTTGCCTAGGCCTTCCAAGCAAAAGCTGCCAAAATTTAGGACGGAGGAACTTGCAATGCCCCTTACAAGAGACATGCAGTACAGCATATTAAAAACATTATTCCCATTATTGGGGAGTGGGTCTCCCATAGTCTTTGCCTATGCCCTCCAAGCAAAAGCTGCCAAAAATTAGGACGGAGGAACTTGCAATGCCCCTTACAAGAGCCATGCAGTACAGCATATTAAAAACATTTTTCCCATTATTGGGGAGTGGGTCCCCCGTAGTCTTTGCCTATGCCTTCGAAGCAAAAGCTGCCAAAAATTAGGATGGAGGAACTTGCAATGCCCCTTACAAGAGCCATGCAGTACAGCATATTAAAAACATTATTCCCATTATTGGGGAGTGGGTCTCCCATAGTCTTTGTCTATGCCTTCCAAGCAAAAGCTGCCAAAAATTAGGACGGAGGAACTTGCAATGCTGGCAACATGGACCACGGTCATCCTGGTGGTATAGTGGTAGTGGAGGCTGAGGATAAGGAGAAGAGCAAAAAACAGCCGAAATAAGGAAGCGTATACCCATGTGTCGGTATGAAACGGTGCATGGGAATACACCTCCCGAAATAACACAGTGCGTTTGACTTTATGTTACTCTGCTGTCATTTGGTAGTGATGAGAAGTCTGGCCCAATCCAGCCCTTGTTCATTTTGATAAGGGTCAGCTTGTCAGCATTGTCAGTTGACAGGCGAGTGCACTTATCAGTTATAATTCCCCCAGCGGCACTAAAAACACGCTCCGATAACACGCTAGCGACAGGGCAGGCCAGGACCTCCAAGGCGTACAGAGCGAGTTCATTCCAAGTGTCCAGCTTGGATACCCAATAATTAAAAGGCACAGAGGAATCACGGAGGACGCTGGTATGGTCGGCAAGGTACTCCCTCACCATCTTTTGAAACTTACCACTCCTTGTGAGAGTACCCCGCGCCTCAGGGCCTGTAAGCTGGGCGGGTGTCAGAAAACTGTCCCAGAATATTGACAGTTATCCCCTGCCTCTGCTGGATTGGAGTTGCATCTCTCTCGCCTGTACGCCTTGGTTGGGCAACGAACTGTGACCTCTGCCGCTAGCGTGTTCAGATGGGAATTTTGTTAACAGTTCTGCAGCAAGGGCCTTCTGGTACTGCCCCATTTTTGTAGACCTCTCCACCTCAGGAATAAGAGAGTGAAAGTTCTCCTTGTTGCGGGGGTCTAAAAGTGTCAACAACCAGTAATGACTGTCACCCAACATTTTGACAATGCGAGGGTCACGGTTAAGGCAGCGTAACATAATGTCAGCCATGCGTGCCAGACTGGTAACGGGCAAGACTTCCGTGTCATCACCAAGATGACGACTGACCATGCTCTCCTCCTCCTCCCCCCTGTCCTCAGGCCACCCACGCTGAACCGACGGTATGACAGTTGTACAGGTACTACCGTCTACAGTGCATGATACCAGCTCCTGTTCTTCCTCCTCCTCCTCCTCTCCCTCATTGTCCCCCAATGCACTTTGGGATGAGATGAGGCTGGCCTGTGTGTAATCATACTCTGGCAGCAATGCCTCCTCTTTAATTCTCTGCAGAGAGCATTGAAAAATACAGACAAGTGGGATGCTGACGCTAATGATGGCGTCATCGCCACTCACCATCTTTGTGGACTCCTCAAAGTTTGTCAGGATGGTACATATGTCAGTCATCCAGGTCCACTCCTGAGGTCTTATGTGTGGAGTCTGACCTGAATATCGACAGCCTTGTTGCAGCTGGTACTCCACAACTGCTCTCTTCTGCTCACAAATCCTTTGCAACATGTGTAGGGTAGAGTTCCAACGTGTGGGGACATCACACACCAGTCGGTGTGCCGGAAGCTGCAAACGCTGCTGCAACACAGCAAGGGCGGCGGAAGCTGTAGCTGACTTCCGAAAATGAGCTGACAGGCGGCGTACTTTGACGAGCAGATCTGGCAACTCGGGGTACGATTTAAGAAACCGCTGAACCACGAGGTTAAGGACATGAGCCAGGCATGGTACGTGTGTGATCTCGCCTCAGAGCCGCCACCAGGTTACGGCCATTGTCACACACGACCATGCCTGGATGTAGGTTCAACGGTCTCAGACACAGATCTGCCTGCTCTTTCACAGCTGTCCACAACTCACAAGCAGTGTGAGGTTGATCACCTAAGCTTATGAGTTTCAGCACAGCCTGTTGCCGCTTGGCTGAGGCAGTACTGCAGTGCTTCCAGCTTGTAACTGATGTGGTGATATCTGAGATGGAGGCTGAACATGAGGAGGAGGAGGATGATGCGCAGGAGCTGTACACTGTTGGGGCAACTCTGACTGACATAGGGCCCGCAATCCTCGGTGTGGGGAGGATGTGTTCCGTCCCAAGGTCCGACTGGGTCTCGGCTTCCACTATGTTTACCCAGTGTGCCGTCAGGGAGATGTACCGTCCCTGGCCACAAGCACTTGTCCACGTGTCAATTGTCAGGTGGGCTCTCCCAGTAACTGCGTTGTTGAGGGCACGGCAGATGTTTTGGGACACGTGCTTGTGTAGTGCGGGGATGGCACACCGGGCAAAATAGTGTCGGCTGGGGATCGAGTACCGAGGGACGGCCACCGCCATAAGGTTGCGGAAGGATTCCGTCTCCACCAGCCTAAAAGGCAGCATTTCCAATGCAAGCAGTCGTGAAATGTGCGAATTTAGGACTGTTGGGGCGTTGGCTGCGAATTTGCGCTTTCGTTCAAAGGTCAGGGATATGGACAATTGAACGCTGCGGTGGGACGTGGACATGGATGCTGTTTCTTGAGAAACTGCCATAACAAGTGAAGACTGAGAGGAGGGGGCATCTTTGCATGCAGTATGGACAGGGGATTGCTTTGCACGCACAACAGGGGGTTCTCTTACACGCACAACAGCGGAAGAAGCAGTGGTGACACCCGCTGACACTGGTCATGGACCCTGGGGTTCACCCCACAAAGTCGGGTGGTTTGCTGACATGTGCCTCATCATGCTGGTGGTGGTCAGGCTGGTAGTTTTGTTACACCTGCTGATGCTGGCCTGGCAGGTGGTACAAATGGCCTTTTTGGGGTTATCAGCAGAGTCTTTAAAAAAATTCCAGACTCTGGAAGACCTACCGGTTGTACTGGCAACCTCTTGTTGGTGTTACGGGGAACGGTTGCCCGCCTTCTGTCTGCGGCCACCACACTGCTTCTTCCTGCCTGTTGGGGTACTCTGCCTCCCTCCCCCTGTGTGCTGCTGGCCTCGCTCTGCCTGTCCTCCTGCCACGTTGGGTCAGTTACTAGATCATCCACCACCTCCTTCTCTTCCACTTCCGCACCACGGTCCTCCTCCTCACTTTGTGGCAATTGTGTCTCGTCATCGTCCACCTCTTGTGACAAATTGCCAGCGTCGCCTTCCTGTGGCTGTGGCTGTTCAAATATTTGGCCATCGCTACATGGGATCTCCTCTTCCACCACTTCAAGCGGAGCAGGCGAGGGGCCCAAATATGGAAAGTGAACAGCTCTTCAGAGTGTCCAACTGTGGGATCAGTTGCTGTCTGATGACACTCGGCATGGTGGGAGGAAGGAGCATCAGTGTGAGGAGGAGTATGCGGTCGGGACTCACGGCTACTAAGACTTGACCGTGTGGAAGACAGACCGGAGGTGGTGGTGCCCGGGTGACTGGAAGTATTATCTGCTATCCAATTAATAACCTGTTCACACTGATCAGTTCGCAATAGTGGTGTTGTTGTGTGCTTCCATAGTAATTCGGTCAAGAACTGGGAGCGAGAAGATGTGGCTGTTGGTTGTGGCACATTTTCACCTTGGCCACGGCCCCGTCCTCTGCACGCACCATCACCAGAACGTCCAGTTCCACGTCCCTTGCCACGCGCCTTGCCCATTGTAAATGAAGTAAAATAGCTTACACTCGCACTATCAATGGCAAAAGGGTAATAAAAAGGAGATTTGAACCGTGGAAGAGGAAAACCACAGTTCTATTTCTCTGGCCTACACCAGAATCTTTTAAACAGATATATTTGTGTCTGAACAGTCAGCGAGACACTGAAACTGTTTTTTTTTATGTAAAAAAGGCAAAAAGGTGGATTACACCCAGATTTGAACTGTGGAAGAGGAAAACCACAGTTCTATTTCTCTGGCCTACACCAGAATCTTTTAAACAGATATATTTGTGTCTGAACACTCACAGACACACTCAATCTTGTTGGGGGGTGGGGGGGAATACCAAAAGGTTAATAAGATGGGTATTTGTACAGTCTGACTGAGGAAAAAAAAAAAAGAGGATTTAGATGAAAAAAAAGGGATTTTTCTTGGCCCCTGAGACCTGAGGCTAAGTCTAGCAATTTGAGCAGCGGTAGCACACAGGACTGTAATGCAGTGTTTGTTGGTATAACCACTGCGCCTCCAATACAGCCTGCCTGCCTGCCTGATATCTGGGATGGATATTAGTCCTCAGACGGACTGTTTGTTTGATTTTGCAGGCTTTAGAGACCCTACACTACCTATTTCGCTGTATAAATCTCTCCCTAGCTCAGCAGCACTCTCCCTACACTGTCTGATCCGGAGCGACTGTGTCCAAGATGGCGGCGCCCGGTTTTAAATACTTGAGGTGACGCTGTGCAGCCAGCCAATCACTCTAATTCCCACAACCAACATGGCTGCGGCATTACAGTGACTGGCTGGCAATCCCTGCATGTTCATTGGCTCTGTAAAGAGCGCCAAACATGCAGGGCGGAGACCCGAGCTCCCGCATGAGTAACCCGGAAATGCTCGGTGCTCGCCAAACATCCCGAGTAGTGAGATGCTCGGGCGAGTACCGAGCAGTGTCGAGCTCAACGCTCAACACTAACAACTACCACAAAAGACTTCAAGCTGTTATTAATGTTAAACTTTTGAGCACACCTGTATATGTTCTGCACAGGCACAGACAAAAAAGGGCCCCTGTGCAAGAACAATATATAGGCCCTTTGCAGCCCAAGAGCTCCTAAAAATGCAAAATTGCATCGGCTTTGAGGTAGAAATGGGCACCATTACCTCTTGGGCCCCTGTGCCGCCGCATAGGTTGCAGCAATGATATGTCCGCCCCTGTTCTGCTTGACTGATATCTACAGCTATATGGTCACTGTATGGCTGTAATATTGGTGTTGGTCTTTGTATAGAGATTTATTTTCAGCAACAGAATAAAGATGACCACGGCACTACTGTAAAATGGTGCAGAAGTAGGATCCAATCCCTTTTGATGATACGTAAGAAATTTTGACACTCAAGGTAGATGAAATTAAAGGTTCACAAACATTTCGGTCTACATTAGACCTGCCTCAGTGTGCCTATTGTCCAACTGAAAAGATATAAAATTGTGTTTTATCCCCTGGGTCACTAGGAAGCGCTGAAAGCTTTATTGTTGGATTGCATGTTAAATCATTTATTTAATTTCATCTTTGAGTGCCAAGCTTTCTTACTTATTATTTTCAGCAACAGCATGGTCATCTACTGAGGTTCCTCTATAGTCATGATTAGGGGCCACCATTGTAGTTGTAAACAGGGTTACCTGGTTAGGAGCCCACTCAGAAGCTCCCCTGCCCTCTCCCTGAGCTGAACCCCTAGTTATGCCTCTGATTGAGACTCTAGAGTTTAGTTGTTTGGAGTACTCCACCATCTGTTCATATTGTGCAGTCATCTTGCAATTCTCCTGTGATTCCTTTATACCCTCAGTCCTGCTGGTTAACCCTCTGCTATGCACCATCTGGATTAACCTATCGGTTACAGTAAGCATAACAAACTGTTACAGAACTCTGTTCATGGTGTGCATTTATCTTGGAATGTTCCTGTCATTTCTGTATACCCTCAGTTCTGCTGTTTAAACAACTGCTAACCACCTTCTGGATTAACTTCGGTGGCAGTAAGTATAACAAACTGTTATTAAACTCTGTTAACACTGTGCATTCATCTTAACAAAATGCCTGTGGTTCCTCTGCCTTCCTCTGTGTGCTGCGGACTTGCTTGTCCTCTTAGCGCTGGGATTTCTAATGTGCCCAAGTGCTCGTGACGCACCCCTGGGCCTGTGTCGCGCAGCGTTGCGCACGCGGGAGCTTACCCGGAGCCGGATCTGTTGAGGGTTGTAGTCTCGTGGCGGTGACCCGGTCCGTGCCCAGGGAGTCAGACTAAGTGGCGCTGTATTAGCGGTAGATGTTGTACGACTACGCCACCCGTTGAATGCAGCGAAGGAGCTGCCGCTGCAGGGCAGACCGCTGAGGCCGGTGGTAGGATTGTGCAGCGTGATAGTATCACCCCCAACGGGAGGGGTATGGCCTCAGGGCAGCCGACGTGGATGATGGGGGTAGCAGGAACCACTCGGAGACGGTACGGTGTAGTTCAGGGTCTTTACTGGTGACAAAGATAGACCCTCCCGGAGTACTGGCTAGCGATTGGGGCCTGGTCAGTCCTTGAGCAGATGGGATCTCCCCTGGCCAGGCAGAGTTGTAGGCCTCCCAAACTAACTGTACTCTTCTGGCTACCTTGCTAGAGGCGGGTATAAGTAGCCCACGTCCCTGAGTGTACCGTGTGGTGCTCACCCGTATGGCCGGTGACTCGCGGCCTTCTAGTAGCTTCCGCTCCACGACGGTGGTGCTGGTCCCACGCGTGTGACCGTGCCTTCGGGTTTCTTGGCCAGAGGACCTGAAATCCCCTGCCGGTCGGTTTCTGCTGCTGGATAGGAGTTAGTCCCCACAGCCTCGGACTCCGGGTCCGGTGATAGCTTCTCAGTCAGGGCGAGCTCTGCAGCTGCCAGCCCCTGACTCCTTGTAGTACTGCTCCCACAGAGCTCCTGTTGTTTCTTCCTATGCTGCTTCTCTTCTCTGTCTCTACTTCTTCTCTACTCACTAACCCTGCCTCAGCCCTAGGTTTATATAGGGGAAGTTCTTCCCCTCCCAGGGCTGGGCAGGAGGTGTGGCATGCACAGGATCCCTGACCAAGAGACCTCCCACCTGCTCTCAGACATAACATTGCCGTTACTGTGGAAACCAGACCCCTGGGGTGCCACATTCCCCCCTAGTGAAATTTAGTACTCCGGGACTAAACATATTTTTAGAAAAACATAACAAGGTATAAACAATAATAATACAATAAGAAAAACACATAAAGATGGTTACGGCGTGTCCGCAACCGGGTGCAGTCTTTGAAGAAAAGCAAGGTGTCCATTTCACCAAAACAGGGAGACGTAACCAGGTAGGGGTCTGTCCTGCCCCGAGTCCTTAACAGTCTTTAGTCCATTCCTAGGTTACGCTCCAACCATGTACAAGGATTCCCGGTAAATCCACCAAGGACTCCTATAAATAACTAGAAACACATAATTATACACAAGCAACAAGAAAAACAGGTAACCACAAATAAAACAATTTATACACTTCAAATCCTCCAACGTGCGGGTAACTGGCCTCTAGTGGCCCTAGTGGACCTACGGAGCTGACTGTCTAGCCCTGAACTACAGGGTGTAGGAGCTGTCAAGGGTAAACTGGGCAGCTGTCTACCGGCTCTTTGGCTCACTAGGGGTACGGCAGGCTCACTATAAGCAGAGGGTTGATCCTCCTGTTCTGCTTGCCTCCTGGACCGGCTGCTCTTCCAGCTCTACCTGTTGCTCCGTAGGCACTTGGGATGCTGGTTGGAGGAACGTGAGGATGGGTACCACAACTGCACCATTGACTTGAGTCCAGGACCGAGGGAAGTCTCCGAGCACAGTACTAACCATATCTTCCCTTTCCTCTACGGGTCGATGGTCTTCTTGTTCCTCTTCAGGGTTCCGTAGCTGTTCAGGACACTTCTTCAGGTGATCCTGGGATACAATGGCTATGGTCTCCCCTCCGTCTTTACTGATGGTACAGACTTTCGGGTTCTCGTGGCTTGAGGGCAGTACGGTGTACGGGTCCTTCTCCCACTGGTCGTCCAACTTGTGGAGCCGTCTTTTCCTCTTCAAGACCTGCTCTCCGGGTACCAGGGGAACAGCGGGAGCATACTGGTTGTAAGTTTTCTCTTGTCTTTCCCTAGCCTGACAGAGACTTCGCTCCACGCTCTCCTGTACTTTCCGGTACTGCTGCTGCCTCTCTGTGTCCCAGTCTGCTTCTGGTGAAGTGTCCTCGGGTGTCAGGACTCCCATTTCCAGGTCAACAGGTAACTTACCAGGTCTCGCCCTCATTAGGTAAGCCGGGGTACAGTTGGTGGAACCTACCGGGATGTGGTTGTATAGGTCCACCAGATCGGGCAGCTTCTCAGGCCACAGACTGCGTTCTTCCAGGGGCAACGTTTTCAGGAGATCCATTACCACCTGGTTCATTTTCTCACAAAGTCCATTAGTTTGCGGATGATAGGGTGTCGTCCTTATCTTCCGGCAGCCATACAGATTGCAGAATTCCTGGAAGATCTCCGCTTCAAAGGCAGGTCCTTGGTCCGTCAGCACTTGGTCCGGGTACCCGTGTGGGCGGCAGAAGTGCTGCTGGAAGGCTCTAGCTGCTGTTTGAGCCGTTAAGTCCTTAACGGGGACGACAACCAAGAACCGGGAGTAATGATCCACAATGGTTAACGCGTAGACGTAGCCACTTCTGCTTGGGGTCAGTTTTACATGATCCAAGGCTACCAGTTCCAACGGCTGCCGGGTGACGATGGACTGCAGGGGAGTCTTCTGGCTGGCACGGTCCTTCCTTCTTAGGTTGCACGGGCCACAGTCTCTGCACCACCTCTCGATGGTTCCCCTCATGCCTACCCAGTGGAACCGCCCACGCAGCAGGAACTCCAGCTTCTTCCATCCGAAGTGTCCAGCCCCGTCGTGGTATGCTTCCATCACCATGGCTGCGTCTCTCCGTGGCACCACTACTTGCCAGATTAGTTCATGCGTCCGGGAGTTAACCATTCTGCGGCACAACTTCCCCTTGTAAAGGAACAGTCGACTCTTCTCAGCCCACAGTTGCTTGGCTTCCTCCGGAGCGTCTGGGTCAAGGCGAGCCTCTGGCCGAGTCAGCATCTCCTTCACCAGCCGGACGGCAGGGTCACTGTCTTGCGTTTCCTCCCAGTTGTAGTGAGGCAAGGGGTTAAACGTAGCGGCTTGCTTACTCCTTACCCGATGGGAATACTGGATAGTCCTATGACGGTGGAACGCGGGGAGTTCGACTTCTTCCAGTCCCTCTGGATCTTCTCCTACGTCCGGTAGGTTTGGCATCCTGGACAGGGCGTCCGCGTTGGTATTGGAGCGTCCTGCCCGGTATTTGATTGTGAACTCGTAGTTGGACAGACGGGCCATCCATCTCTGCTCTAGGGCACCGAGTCTTGCCGTGTCCAGGTGTGTCAACGGGTTGTTATCCGTGTACACGGTGAACCGGGAAGAAGCGAGGTAGTGCTTAAAGCGTTCGGTGACTGCCCACACCACTGCCAGGAACTCTAGCTTAAATGAGCTGTAATTCTCAGGGTTTCTTTCGGTGGGTCGCAGTTTTCGGCTAGCGTAAGCGATTACTCGTTCTTTCCCCTGCTGGATCTGGGACAGTACGGCTCCTAGCCCGATGTTACTTGCGTCGGTGTAGAGGATAAAGGGCTGGCTGTAATCAGGGTACACCAGGATTTCATCCCCCGTGAGGGCCATCTTCAGCTGGCGGAAGGACTCTTCTTCTAACTTCTCCCATTTGAAGGGCGGCTTCTGGTTCTTGGCCTTCCGGGACTGGCCTATCAGGAGGTCCTGCATAGGAGCTGCCTTTTTGGTGAAACCGGGGATGAATCTGCGGTAATAGCCTACCAACCCGAGGAACTGCCGCACTTCCTTTACACTGGAGGGACTTGGCCATTCCTTAATTGCGGTGATCTTATCAGGGTCGGGAGCCAATCCATCAGCGCTCACCACGTGTCCCAGGTACTGCACCTTTGGTTTCAAGAGATGACACTTGGAGGGTTTTACCTTTAAGCCGTAGCTTGCCAGAGCTTCGAACACTTCCGCCAGGTGTTTCAGGTGGTCCTCATAAGTCTTGGAATATACGATGACATCGTCCAGGTACAACAGGACCGTCTCGAAGTTTCTGTGGCCCAGACAGCACTCCATTAATCGTTGGAAGGTTCCCTGTGCGTTGCAGAGTCCGAACGGCATACAGGTAAACTCGCTAAGTCCCATCGGGGTGGTGAATGCGGTCTTCTCCCGGTCCGCCTCTGCTACAGGAACCTGCCAGTACCCGCTAGTGAGATCCAAGGTAGAGAAGAAGTTAGCAGATCTTAAAGCAGCCAAAGACTCCTCTATCCTTGGTAAGGGGTACGCATCCTTGTGTGTGATACGGTTAATTTTCCGGTAATCTACACACATCCTCATGGTGTTGTCTTTTTTTTTGACTAAGACTAGTGGAGCTGCCCAGGGGCTACAGCTATCCCTGATCACCCCAGCCTCCTTCATGTCCCTAAGCATCCCCTTGGCGTGTTGGTAGTGTGCAGGGGGTACGGGTCGATACCTCTCTTTTATGGGAAGATGGTCTCCCGTGGGGATGTGGTGTTCTACCCCCTTGACTCGCCCGAAGTCTAATGGGTGTTTACTAAACACTCTCTCGTACTCTTGAACCACCCGATAGACTCCCTGTTTCTGGTGTGAGGGAGTGGAGTCAGTACCCAAATGTAGTTGCTGACACCAGTCCTCCATTGTTTCTTTAGAGCCGTTACCTTCCTCCGGGGAAGATGGAGGCAAGGGTTCTACGGACTGTATGGAATTTTGATTGATGGTATACAATTTGGCTAGCGTGGCATACCGGGGCAGGTACACTTCCCTCTTCCCGATATTTATTATGCGAACGGGCACCCTCCCATGGCGTACATTGACCACCCCCCGTGCTGTCAAAATGGTGGGCCTACTGTCTGAGTAAACTGGTTCTACCATTGCCTGGTAATCTCTACCTCTCAGACCAATAGCTGCCCGGCACCAAATCATCATTTCACTTTTTGGGGGCATGGCAATAGGGAAAGGGTCACACATTCTTACGCTAGCAATCTCACCACCGGAGAGTTCTATCTGTTGCCGTCGCATCAGTGCCCGGATCTCTTTCTGGAGCACTCGCTGCTGGCCGGAGCTGGCGTTCTTGGCAACCTGTTGTAAAAGGAAAATCACCTCTGCAAGACAATTTTCAATTACATTAGTTCCTAGAGTTATCTTTGGGTGACTCTTGTGTTTGTCAATGTCTACAATGATCAGTCCCTGTGCTGCCAGTTCGACTCTACCGATTTTAATGGTCACCTCTTTAAATCCAATCTGTGGCACGGGCTGACCATTGCTGGCGATGATACTCAAGTCGTCGTCAGGGTAGCGGGTGATATCCGAGTCATTCCAGTACTGCTTGAAGAGCACGTACGGGATAGTGGTGACCTGTGACCCGGTGTCCAATAGGGCACTCATAGGGATGCCATCCAGTACCACAGGCAAGACTGGACGTCCTCCCACATATCTGTCGCGCCAGTTCGATGGGCCTGATGATCTTTTTCCTGGGGTTTGGCCCTCTACCCCAGGTTGTGCCAGTTTAAAGGACAGTACCTTGCCATATGTCCGGGTTGATTGCAGCGGCGGCAGATGGGTTGTCCGTCCTCGTTGTATCGGTCGCTGGGTCTTCCTCTGGCCGGTGGGGTCCTCCTTGGTCGACGCCACGGGATGTCCTCCGGTCCGGATGCCAGCTGGATCTTCCCTGGAGTGGAAACCTGTAAAGACTGCACAGTTCGGGTTAGCGCGGCAACGCTTTTAGCTAGCTCTTGGACCTGATGGTGCAGGTCTGGAGCCGGGTCATTGTTCAAAGCCTGCGCATCAGCTCCCACAGGCCCTGCCGACAAGGGTGCCGCCTCCTGGTGGTAAGTGGTAGTGGGGCGTCTGTGGGTCACAACGCCACCTGGTGCCGGTTCTCGGAGCACCCGGATGGCTCTGTCCTTGAACTGTGCAAATCCCAGATGAGGGTCCTGTAAGGCCATTGCCCGCAACTGGGTTTGGTGGGCATTGCAATATAAACCCTCTATAAATTGTTCAGTCAACAGCCTGTCCTCGTCTCCCACGCCGTCAGGGTCGGTCTGCTTAATGGCTCTCAGGGCCTCTTGTAGGTTCAGGGCATAGTCCCTTATACTCTCATGTGCCCGCTGTTTGCACCCGTAGAATCTAAGCTTGATCTCGGCTGAGGTGCGGGTATCAAAGGTGTCCCTCAGCCGGGTTAGTACCTCTGCGACAGTCCTCCTCCCAGGTGGCCAGGACTTTACCTCCCTTTGGGCTGCCCCGGTTAATTGGGCCACCAGGATGCTCACTTTTTGCTCCTCTGTGAGGGGATACACCTGGAAGAGGCTATCCAGCTTTTCTCTAAAGTCATGCAGGGTATGTGACTCCCCTGAGTACTGGGGTAGCCAGGCTGCCCCCGGGATATAGGGCATGGTGAAAGGCATGACCGCAACGGCGGTGGCGCTGGCGGGGGTTGAAGCGGTGAAGCTCTCCTCCGTATCCGACATCCTTCTCCCCCCTAGTGGACCGTGGCCTACCTTGCGATGATCCTCTTCCGTAGGCCGCGGCTCCGCAGTGGATCGTCAGGGTTGAGGACCTTCCGTCGCGCTCCTGTGACGTCAGCGTCTGCTGGGCTCCTTCCAGGACCTTACGCGACGTCTGGACGTGAGGCGGGGCTTCAGTTCTCGCGCGCTTTTGGAGTCCACGCCCCTCTTCTTCCCGCGCGGCGTCTTCAAGATGGCGTCCAACGGCGGGAAAACTCCACGGAAGGCGGGAAGAAGGCTGAAAATGGCGCCGGATGGCGGGAATCTTCACCGATGGCGGGAAGAAGGCTGAAGATGGCGCCGGATGGCGGGAATCTTCACCACTGGTAAGTTTGAACAGTCTTTTTCAGGCACGCAGTACCCGGTGGTTGCGGGCACGAAATCCTGCCGACTACGCCAAATTGTTGACGCACCCCTGGGCCTGTGTCGCGCAGCGTTGCGCACGCGGGAGCTTACCCGGAGCCGGATCTGTTGAGGGTTGTAGTCTCGTGGCGGTGACCCGGTCCGTGCCCAGGGAGTCAGACTAAGTGGCGCTGTATTAGCGGTAGATGTTGTACGACTACGCCACCCGTTGAATGCAGCGAAGGAGCTGCCGCTGCAGGGCAGACGGCTGAGGCCGGTGGTAGGATTGTGCAGCGTGATAGTATCACCCCCAACGGGAGGGGTATGGCCTCAGGGCAGCCGACGTGGATGATGGGGGTAGCAGGAACCACTCGGAGACGGTACGGTGTAGTTCAGGGTCTTTACTGGTGACAAAGATAGACCCTCCCAGAGTACTGGCTAGCGATTGGGGCCTGGTCAGTCCTTGAGCAGATGGCATCTCCCCTGGCCAGGCGGAGTTGTAGGCCTCCCAAACTAACTGTACTCTTCTGGCTACCTTGCTAGAGGCGGGTATAAGTAGCCCACGTCCCTGAGTGTACCGTGTGGTGCTCACCCGTATGGCCGGTGACTCGGGGCCTTCTAGTAGCTTCCGCTCCACGACGGCGGTGCTGGTCCCACGCGTGTGACCGTGCCTTCGGGTTTCTTGGCCAGAGGACCTGAAATCCCCTGCCGGTCGGTTTCTGCTGCTGGATAGGAGTTAGTCCCCACAGCCTCGGACTCCGGGTCCGGTGATAGCTTCTCAGTCAGGGCGAGCTCTGCAGCTGCCAGCCCCTGACTCCTTGTAGTACTGCTCCCACAGAGCTCCTGTTGTTTCTTCCTATGCTGCTTCTCTTCTCTGTCTCTACTTCTTCTCTACTCACTAACCCTGCCTCAGCCCTAGGTTTATATAGGGGAAGTTCTTCCCCTCCCAGGACTGGGCAGTAGGTGTGGCATGCACAGGATCCCTGACCAAGAGACCTCCCACCTGCTCTCAGACATAACATTGCCGTTACTGTGGAAACCAGACCCCTGGGGTGCCACATTCGCTCTCCCACGTGCCCTCCAGCTTCATGACTCCACCATGCCAGGAGGGAGTAAGAGATTGCTAAGGTGAATACAATATATATGACTCGCCCAGGGAGATATGGGGGACTCGGTACCCGAGCCTTTACCTTCTTGGGATGTCACGGCGGTCGGCTCCCGGGCCCGTACCCTGGGGTCACTCTTAAAAAGGGGTTGTTGCTTGGAGGGATGATAAACGGTTTTGTCTCGTGACGCCACCTGTGGTTCCTGGTAATGGGTACCAGCGCTGCTGCAGACCTCCGGGGGTGATGGGATGGCAGCTGAGATGTTTCTGCTCCCCACAGGCGTAGCGGGCCCCTGGGAAGGGTTGATGGAAGGGATGCAGGTGAGAGGTGGCCCGGCCAGGTCAGGGGAGAATAACAGGCCCGCACACAGGGGATTCGCTTCAGTACCTTTACTGGTGTAGACGGCAGGTATAGTCCAGGGTACTTAGGGTGCACTTCTGGACTCTCCCCAGTGAGCGGGTAGTAGGCCTCCTGATCCGTTTCTTCCTCTCTCTCTGAAGCTCTTGACCAGCCTGGAACTAGGCCTAGCTTCCGTACTGTTTCACTCTCTCACCTGTCTGCTTGGCAGTAAGTTCCTAGTTTTGTAGATGTTTGTAGCTTGAGGTTGACCAGGGGTCTGGAATCCTCCTGGTATACCGGTTATTCCTACTGGGCGTAGAGGACCCTGTAGGCACGGACCCGGTGTCTGGCTTGTGTTCTGGGGTGAACTTAAGATGCTCCTCTGCCCCCCTTAACTCCTCTCTCCTTGCCTCCGGCCACGCTCTAGGCCCTCAGGCTTCAGCACGTGCTTTAGGCCTTGGATTGCCCTCAGCACAGCAGCTCAATAGGTGCTGCCTCTTCACTGATCTCAAGTGCCAGCACACTCTGCCTACCTAACTCCATCCTCCTGTATATATATCCCTAACAGAGCTCCCTCTGGTGGCATGAGGTGGAAGGGTGGAGGTGTCTGTGTATACTAAGGGCCTCTTGTGGAGTAGTCCGTCCATGCACCCTTTTGGGTCCTGTGGTACCTGTGCGTAGCAGGGTGCCACATATACATATAGAACTTGAAAGTAGATTCATGCTGCTCGAACATTGCGCAGAATGAATCTACAATCAGGTTCCCGTTTAAAAAAAATAAAATTATATTCAGCTAACTGATCTCTCACTGACGCGCCCCCAGGGCTGTGGGGTACTCGGCAGCCGGGCCTATGGATGCTGGGGGGGATATGTCACAGAGGCTGGCCCGGTCCGTGGCCCAGGGCGGTCAACCAAAAAATGGGGATTATAACTTGGATAGAAAATAAAAATAAAGTAAATAGTTCGTGACGCCACCTGTGGTACCTGGTAAGGTTTACTAGCGCTGCTGCAGACCTCCGGGGGGTGATGGGATGGCAGCTGAGGTGTTTCTGCTCCCCACAGGTGGAGCGGGCCCCCGCGGCAGTGTGGAGTTTGGTGGGTGGTGATGCTGGGGCTCGTAGTGCAGGCGGGATGGCGCAGCAGGAGTAACTGACAGAGACAGGGGATTCGCTTCAATACCTTTACTGGTGCGGATGTCAGGTACGGTCCAGGGTACTCAGTAGGATGGGTGCACTTCAGGACTTCTCCCCAGTGAACGGGTATAAGGCCTCCTGGTCCGTGTCTGCCTCTCTGTATGCTCCTGGCAAGCCTGCAACTGGGCCTAGCTTATGTGTTGTGCTGTTCCTTCACCTGTCGCTCGGTAGTAGGACCTTCTGCTGGTAACCACTCTCCCTGGACGCTGGGGCCTTGTGGTTCCTGGTCCTGTAATGGGTCTAGCTTTAGGTCGTCCAGGGACTTGTAGTCCTCCTGGAATGCCGGTGATCCCTACTGGGTAAAAAGGAACCCTGTAGGCGCGGACCCTTTGTCCGGTTTGTATACTGGGGTGAGCCTATGATGCTCCTCTGCCCCCTTAACTTCTCTCTCCTTTCTCCTCCTTGCCGTCGGCCACACTCGGGGCCCTCAGAACTCAGCAGCAGACGCGCTGCGTCTTCGCTGCTCTCAGCGTCAGCACGCTCTCAGACTCTCTCTCAGTCTGACTGAACACTGAACTGCCTGGCTCCACCCTCCATATATATATATATCCCTATCCGGGCTCCCTGTGCTGGTATGAGGTGGAAGGGTGGAGGTGTTTGTATGTAATGAGGGCCTCTTGTGGAGAAGTCCGTCCATGCACCCTGGGTCCTGTGGTACCTGTGCACAGCAGGGTGCCACATCACCACCTCTTTTCCAGTGCTGTCCTGTCAACACCTCCTTTAGGGTATTTGCACACGATCAGTGTTCACTGCGGATTGGACACAGTGCAGGTGTGCTGTGTGCAATCCGCATCGGCCAGATTTTACAGTATAGTGGATGGGATTTATGCAAATCTCATGTCCACTATGCGTCTGCGGCTCACCCGCGGAAACAGATATGCGGCCCGTCTTTCTAGACCGCAGCATGTCAATTTCTCCGGCGGGTCCGCATGTGGGCTTTCCCCATAGACCTAATCTCTATGGGGAAAGTCTGCAGGTGAAAAAAAAAAAAGAGGACGGCGCTCATTTGCATAATGAACGAAAGGCGGAGGCGGCTTCTCCACAGCCTCGGGAACGCAGCCGGCTCCGGATAGTCTGCACATACCCTTATATTCTTCCAGCCAGACAGGCAGCAAATCATTGGCTTCAAAACTGGAAGAGGAGCAGCCAGGGATTAATTAGATGAGTATGCTGTTATTTTAGACCATGCTGACAGGTTTTTGAAAGAAATTTCAGAGGGGTATAACGAAACCAAATTTGTGCTTGGTCTTACATTTATGTACTTGAGCAAGATCGAAAAAATGAGCCGGAACACAAGTGCAATGTGTAAGCGCACATTCACACTGTGGCCATTTAAAAGACAAAACCTAGAATAAAAACAAAATGAGAAAATACTCTGCAATAAATAAATAGTAATAGTAATAGTACATGTATATAACATAGAGTACTTAGTTGACACTATTTTGATAAAAAAAGTATAAAAGCCATCCCACCATCCGCAACAAGGTGTATCCAATCAGGATGGTCCCTAATTCTTGTAATTCACTTCGCTATGTGTCACTAGGCCTCAAAATACATGTGGGCAGAGCAGCATCCAGACATGACTGTTTCGCACCTGTCCGTGAAAAGCAGTAGAAACAAGATGCACAGCTCAAAATAGGGGAGCCACGCTCCTGTTTGTACAAAGTACAAAAAAACAAAATTTCTTTGGTTTTGCTTTCGTTTTTGTACTATGTACATAAAGGGTCGTGGATCCCCCTTGTTTGGCTGTGCATCTTGTCTATATAGCTTTCAATGGACAGGTGCAAAACAGTCATGTCTGGATGCTGCTCTGCCCCCATCTATTTTGAGGTCTGCTGACACATAGCAATGGAAGACAAAAAGTGCTACTGATAATTCATAATCAGCCGCTTGCCAGATCTTGTGTACACCCGGCAGTTATTAAGCACCTGTCTTTTCTTAATTAGAATGGGATGTGTGCTGAATACATGGCAAGCTGCTGATGGATAACATGTCAGCAGCGCTCATGACCTCCTTATGCTGAGTGAGAGACACTGGATAACTCCTTTAAGCCAGAATGCAGATGAGCGTGTGAAAAATCCAAGTTTCATTCACAAAACTCAAGACATTTTCATCTAATTTTCATTTGTGTGCTATTTGTGTGTCATTTTTTTTACATCAGTGTGATGTCTGTGTGATCTGTTTTCATACATCCACATTAAAAAAATGTATAGTGCAGACCAAAAGTTTGGACACACCTTCTCATTTAAAGATTTTTCTCTATTTTCATGACTATGAAAATTATACATTCACACTGAAGGTATCAAAACTATGAATTAACACATGTGGAGATGGTTTGGGGTGAGCTGGACTGCAGAGTGAAGGCAAAAGGGCCAACAAGTGCTAAGCATCTCTGGGAACTCCTTCAAGATTGTTGGAAGACCATTTCCGGTGACTACCTCTTGAAGCTCATCAAGAGAATGCCAAGAGTGTGCAAAGCAGTCATCAAAGCAAAAGGTGGCTACTTTGAAGAACCTAGAATATAAGACATATTTTCAGTTGTTTCACACTTTTTTGTTAAGTATATAATCCCCCATGTGTTAATTCATAGTTTTGATGCCTTCAGTGTGAATGTACAATTTTCATAGTCAAGAAAATACAGAAAAATCTTTAAATGAGAAGGTGTGTCCAAACTTTTGGTCTGTACTGTACATGATCAAATATAGTTTCCTAGGCTTATATACAGTAGAATGTATCTTTAAAAATCGAACGCCACTCGGATGTTCCGTGTGGCATCCGATTATTTTTACGCACCCATTGACTTGAATGGGTGAGTCTCATTCGACACTAGGAAGATTTTTTTTTCCCATGGACAGAGAAATCTTATATATACAGTCAGGCTTGGACTGACCCACAGGAGGACAGGAGAATCCTCTGGTGGGCTCATGTGCAAGAGTGGGCCACCACCCTCTTATATGACAGTACTTGGCACAATATACTTGAATCACTATGTACAAAGACAGCATCTTATTTATTTAACAATCTACCCAGTTCCTTGTTATATACGTTTGTGATTGAGGATAATGTCACATTTGCATGTAGCTGAAAAGTGGGGCCCTGGAGTTGGCTACTGGTGGGCCCTTGTCACCCCAGTCTGACACTGTATACAGTACCTATGTGTACTCCAACATTGCCCAGTATTTCTTCCAATCAAACTTGAGTGTCTTACATGTGCATGTAGGTCTGTAAAACATAAGGCAATCTGTACCTTTACTGAAAAGGGTTATCTTGGACTATTTTATTTTTTTTACTATGGACCTAAGATAAGAACTAACAGGCAGGTAGTTGCTAACTACCTGTCTGTTCTGCCCGATGCCTATCTCTGCTGGCTCAGAGCAGTCACAGACCGCTCCTACCAGCAATTCTGTGTCTTCATTTCTGCTGACAGGGTGTGACTGCTGAGGTCAAATTGATTGACTACCAGCTCCTCGCTGTCTAACTCCAGGAAGTCAGCTGTCAATCAGCATGATGTCGGCAGTCACATCACGGCGACAAAGCAGCCCGGAAAAGGAAGAGCTGCTCTATTGACATGGAACAGCAAAATCGCCGGCAGGTACGGTCCGCGACAGCTCTGAGGCGGCACCAGGTAGAACAGGCAGATAGTTAGTAACTACCTGCTTACTAGTTCTTAGGCCCATAGTAAAAAAAATAAAATTGTCCTGGATAGCCTACAGTGCTGGCCAAAAGTATTGGCACCCCTGCAATTCTGTCAGATAATACTCAGTTTCTTCCTGAAAATGATTGCAATCACAAATTCTTTGGTATTATTCTCTTCATTTAATTTGTCTTCAATGAAAAAACACAAAAAGAATTGTCCTAAAGCCAAATTGGATATAATTCCACACCAAACCTAAAAAAGGGGTGGACAAAAGTATTGGCACCATTTGAAAAATCATGTGATGCTTCTCTAATTCGTGCAATTAACAGCACCTGTAACTTACCTGTGGCACCTAACAGGTGTTGGCAATAACTAATTCACACTTGCAGGCAGTTAACATGGATTAAAGTTGACTCAACCTCTGTCCTGTGTCCTTGTGTGTACCACATTGAGCATGGAGAAAAGAAAGAAGACCAAAGAACTGTCTGAGGACTTGAGAAACCAAATTGTGAGGAAGCATGAGCAATCTCAAGGCTACAAGTCCATCTCCAAAGACCTGAATGTTCCTGTGTCTTGCGTGCACAGTGTCATCAAGAAGTTTAAAGCCCATGGCACTGTGGCTAACCTCCCTAGATGTGGACGGAAAAGAAAAATTGACGAGAGATTTCAACGCAAGATTGTGCGGATGGTGGATAAAGAACCTCGACTAACATCCAAACAAGTTCAAGCTGCCCTGCAGTCCGAGGGTACAACAGTGTCAACCCGTACTATCCGTCGGCGTCTGAATGAAAAGGGACTGTATGGTAGGATACCCAGGAAGACCCCACTTCTTACCCCGAGACATAAAAAAGCCAGGCTTTAGTTTGCCAAAACTTACCTGAGAAAGCCTAAAACGTTTTGGAAGAATGTTCTCTGGTCAGATGAGACAAAAGTAGAGCTTTTTGGGAAAAAGCATCAATATAGAGTGTACAGGAAAAAAAGAGGCATTCAAAGAAAAGAGCACGGTCCCTACAGTCAAACATGGCAGAGGTTCCCTGATGTTTTGGGGTTGCTTTGCTGCCTCTGGCACTGGACTGCTTGACCGTGTGCATGGCATTATGAAGTCTGAAGACTACCAACAAATTTTGCAGTATAATGTAGGGCCCAGTGTGAGAAAGCTGGGTCTCCCTCAGAGGTCATGGGTCTTCCAGCAGGACAATGACCCAAAACACACTTCCAAAAGCACTATAAAATGGTTTTAGAGAAAGCACTGGAGACTTCTAAGGTGGCCAGCAATGAGTCCAGACCTGAATCCCATAGAACACCTGTGGACAGGGCCGGCGTCAGCACCCGGCGCACCCGGGCAAATGCCGGGGCCCTGAGCAGGCAGAGGGGCCCACTGGCGGTCGCGCACCCCGCTGGGCTATGGGCGGAGGAGAGCGGTGTCAGCGCCCGCCCTTCTCTGCCGCTTGCTCAGTGCCCCGGCAGCTGGATACTTACCTCTCCCCGTGCCTCCGCAGATCAGCTGTCTTCCTGCTCTGCGCTCCCTGTGACGTCTCAGGTCAGAGGGCGCGGTGACATCTTTACACCGCGCCCTCCCCTGAGCCGTCACAGGGAGCGCTGAGCGGGAAGACGCTGACAACGCTGGAGTTCGGACCCGAGCAGCGGGCAGCAGGTAGCAGGTGAGGAGAAGGGAGGTGAGTATTTGATTTTTTTTTTTTTAATGTATGGAGGCATGGGGCAGTATAAAGAGAAGGGGGGGGGAGGGGGTGGCATCCTCCATGGAGCATTATAAAGAGAGGGGGGGGGCATCCTGCATGAGGCATTATAAAGAGGGGGGGTGACATCCTGCATGGGGCATTATAAAGAGGGGGGGGGACAGCCTGTATGGGGCATTATAAGGTGGGGAACAGCCTGCATGGTGCATTATAAGGGGGGGGCAGCCTGTATGGGGCATTATGTGGGGGGTAACAGCCTGCATGGAGCATTATAAGGGGGGGACAGCCTGTATGGGGCATTATGTGGGGGGTAACAGCCTGCATGCAGCATTATATGGGGGCTAGTATCCTGTATGGAGCGTTATAAGGGGACCGGTATCCTGTATGGAGCGTTATAAGGGGACCGGTATCCTGTATGGAGCGTTAAAAGGGGACCGGTATCCTGTATGGAGCGTTATAAGGGGACCGGTATCCTGTATGGAGCGTTATATGGGGGCCAGTATCCTGTATGGAGTTTTATAAGGGGACCAGTATCCTGTATGGAGCGTTATATGGGGACCGGTATCCTGTATGGAGCGTTATATGGGGGCCATTATCCTGTATGGAGCTTTATAAGGGGACCAGTATCCCGTATGGAGCGTTATATTGGGGCCAGTATTCTGTACGGAGCCTTATATGGGGGCCAGTATTCCGTATGGAGCCTTATATGGGGGCCAGTATTCCGTATGGAGCCTTATATGGGGGCCAGTATTCCGCATGGAGCCTTATATGGGGGCCAGTATTCTGCATGGAGCCTTATATGGGGGCCAGTATTCCGCATGGAGCCTTATATGGGGGCCAGTATTCCGCATGGAGCCTTATATGGGGGTCAGTATTCCGCATAGAGCCTTATATGGGGGCCAGTATTCCGTATGGGGCCTTATATGGGGGCCAGTATTCCTTATGGGGCCTTATATGGGGGCCAGTATTCCGTATGGGGCCTTATATGGGGGCCAGTATTCCGTATGGGGCCTTATATGGGGGCCAGTATTCCGTATGGGGCCTTATATGGGGGCCAGTATTCTGTATGGAGCGTTATATGGGGGACAGTATTCTGTGTGGAGCGATTCACCGGTTTCTGAGCTATTGTGGAATTTACAATAGATATCACTCATGTAATGTAAGAAGTGAAATCTTTGCATTGTACTATATATATATATTTCTCCGCCGTATCTCTGCATCATGAATCATGGTATGTGTTAAAGGGGCCCACTGAGACTCTTTCGCCCGGGGCCCAGAAAAACCTGGAGCCGGCCCTGCCTGTGGAGACATCTCAAAATGGCAGTTTGGAGAAGGCACCCTTCAAATATCAGGGACCTGGAGCAGTTTGATAAAGAAGAATGGTCTACAATTCCAGCAGAGCATTGTAAGAAACTCATTGATGTTTACCGGAGCGGTTGTTCGCAGTTATTTTGGCTAAAGGTTGTGCAACCAAGTATTAGGCTGAGGGTGCCAATACTTTTGTCCGGCCCTTTTTTGGAGTTTTGTGTGAAGTGATCAATGATTTGATTTTTGCTTCATTCTCTTTTGTGTTTTTTCCTTGCCAGCAAATTAAATGAAATGAATAATACCAAAGAATTTGTGATTGCAATCATTTTCAGGAAGAAACTGAGTATTATCTGACAGAATTGTAGGGGTGCCAATACTTTTGGCCAGCACTGTATTTAGTCATTCCATTGCTCTAATACTGAAAAAACGATGTTTTATTCCTTATGCAAATGAAGAGCTCTGGGTGTAATTGGAGCACTTTTGAGGTCCATACACGCAGTGTAAAACACAGATGTGCAAATTCAACCTAATAAACAGATAACATGAGAGAGGGGCCCACATCTTTAAAGTACAAGGATATACCACAGTTCAATGAGGACACCTCAGATATTGATGAACATCTCCGGTTATTTGAGAACCTATGCTTGCTGCATGAGGTGTCAGTCGCTGACTGGCCCAGATTTTTGAGCGTTGGCCTGACCGAAAAAGCAAGAGAAGCTTTTAATAACTTGTCTTCTGGGGATCAGAGATTTTACTATACCATTCGCAGTGCATTACTAGATGAGGGGAGGAAGTTTCGGGAGACTGACAAGCCCGCTGCACACACACATTGGGAGTTTGCCAACACGCTACGTACGGTATGCACTCTGTGGATAGAAGGACTGAGGGCTTGGAAAGCAGAACATGTAATGTATATAATCAGGCTGGAACAATTTAAAGCTCCAAGGTAATTTAAAAGAATGGGTGGCAGATATAAAACCACCCAGCCTGGATGAGGCTGCAAGATTGGCTGCTGATTGGTCTGCTAATCGACCAGGGCAAGTACAGTCCCAGTGAGTCGGGAACAGGAGCTTACAGGGAGGCCATTGAAACCCATGGACTGGCCAGAGGAGAAACGGCAGGGAAATCGGACTTCACAAAGAGGGGGAGGTTGCCCAAGCCCCCAAGTACGGCCCATGTTGGGGCGAAGAGGGCTTAACTGCCATAACTGTGGACGCATGGGACACTTTGCCAGGGAATGCCAGGAACATTCTAGCCCACATCATCCGCTTCACCAACCTGTGAACACTGTGCTGCAATGGGGCTGGAATGCTGAGGTAGAGAGGATCCCACTACCCCGACCGGAAGAAGAAGAGGCATATGTGGTACAAGGAGAAGTGTCCCGGACTAGATGGGACACCTCAGAGTCTATTAACCAGCATCTGCAGCCGGTCTGGGTAGAAGGCTGTGGGGCTCCGTGACTCCGGGGCCTCAGTTACATTGATAAAAGACCATTTGGTACCGGACCAATGTATGGTCCCCGGCAGGCATATGTTAGTCAAAATAGCTGGAGGAGAAGCTTTGAACATTCGAAGGCCCCGACTACATTTAGACTGGGGTCACAGTCATGAAATGGTGGATGTAGGAGTAGTGCGGCACCTACCAGTAGATGTGTTGCTAGGAAACAGTCTGGGAGCAGGATTGGTGTGCCAGTGGACCAATGTCGTAACCGGAAGCCAAGGACCGGTTCACACTGCATCAGCTGATAGGGAAAAGAGCAATATCAACATGTCAGCGGTGAGTGATACACAAAATGCAATGACTGTCACAATGAAGGAATGTAATCTGGGGGGGGGTAAATTACATCAGGGAGGAGGCCCAGGGACTTTGGGACACTGTTTCTACCATCACCCTGTCAGCCCTGATATTGTCCCCCCACAGCACCCTTTACCAGGCCGCCAAGTGACCATCCCCCCAGCTGGGGGACAGCAGTCTGGGGTTGGTCACAATGGATACAAGTTTGGTTCTCATTGGGTACGTGTGGAGTTTCCCAGGACAAACCGGGAATCAGGGGGAGGATATGAAGGACCCAGCGGGACAGACCCTTGTCCCAGCGACCTAAATACAGAGTACTAGTTTCAGGGCTTCCCCTATTGGGGAGATAGCAGGATCTGAAAGATCATGTGAGAGAAGCTGGCGATGTCTATTATACTGATGTATACCAGGGTGGAATAGGGATTGTGGCTTTTATTTGTAAGGGTGACATGGAATATGCTTTGCGGAAACTGGATGATACAAAGTTTTGTTCTCATAAAGGTGAGACCTCTTATATTCGTGTCCATGCTGAAAAAGTGGGGGAGGTATGTGAGGATCTGCCCACTTACTAAAGACTATGAGACTTTCCCATCACGGAGCACTGGTTCCGTTGATATTATTATTATGGTTTATTAGTGATTTACTTGTTATGTTTTATATAGTTCTGCTTGCTTGTCAGTATGTGCACTAGATTCACTTGTAAAATGTCCAGCATTCCACTAATCTCATCTGTATCTCAGGAGCCTCTAACTATTGTTCCAACAGCGAATAATCTCATTGTGTGAGTGTTGATTGTAGACACAGTGGAGCTGTCACCACAGGGGGTCTTACATGCAGTCTCAGATGAAGGCTCCTGTCATCACATCTGACCTTGGAGGGGGCTGAGCCCAGAGAGGGAGAAGGGACATGTTTAGTGAAGATGATGGTAGGACCTCGGAGGGGTAGGATCTATGGCTGTGGACGTTGAACTGATGGATAGATTGCTTACGGAATGTGGAAGAAGAGTTATCAACTAACTGGATAACCGTGCTACAGTTGTGGATGTGTCGTTTGGGTTTAAACTTTATTCAAGGACTGTTTCTACTGGATATCAGTGCTTCCATTGTTTTATCTGTCATCTGGTGGATCGTGGACTGTGGCAACAGACTATACTGGCTGGAGATACAAAATCTGTGGGCCAACCAAAAGTTGGGAGACAATGAGTATGGCCTAATACAAAGCCAGTGGAACTACTGATCCCAGGTTGAGAACTTAAGGACTGAGAGAACTGTATTTTGGCCATTTACTTGGAATTGCTGCATTATAATGGATGTGATTAATAAAATATTGTTGCATCGTTATCCTGCCTAGGTGATTACTTACAGCCCACAATCTCAGATTTTTACACAACCTAATAATGGTAAGATGTGTGATAAGTCTCAAAAGATGGGTAGATACAAAGGCCAGGTTGGGAAGGGCATGAGGGGAAATAGTACCGGTAATCACTCCTTCTACCGTGCTTACTGCAAACTCGACATCTTTTTCGGGGATACATTTTGGTGGGACTGGCAGGGATGGGGCAAATAAAGTGATGCTCTGCAAGTCTCCAGACATCCTCGGACTCGAAGGCTTCCTCCTGTGCCGTCGATTCAAATATCAGGCTCTCAACAATTTTCTCCTGATATTGGAGAAATGTGAGTGGTCATTGCTTTTTTTTTTTATAGAGGACGAAGCTATTATAAGTGGCAATCTGAATAATTTAGATTGCCACCTTTTTGTACCAGGCCCTGTTCTTCCGTTTCACCAGATATGGTTGAAGCACCTAGTCCAACAAGTCAACGCATTCCATATATTTGCTGTAGTCGGTGACACAGACTGATTTCTCCTTGTCCCTGGTGGTGCCCCTGTCTCTGACCGTCACAGTGGTGTCCTCATGCAGCGTGGTCAGCATGTAGACGTCCTTCCTGTCACGCCACTTCACTGCCAGAAGGTGGTCACTTGCAAGTGAAAATGACGCCCCCTTCTCCAAACGTCCTTACACCAACTGTGATGGAAAACCCACTCTGTTTTTCCTGACTGTCCCACAGGCCCCTGTATTTGCAGTGAGGAGGGATTGGTATAGGGGATGCTTGTGTAATAGTTGTCCGCATACACGTGGTAGCCTAGATGGAAGAAGGGCGTCATTAGCTCCCACACGATTTTCCCTGGGATGCCAATTGTCTGGGGGCAGTTTGGGGGACTAATTTGGCGGTCCCTACATTCATATATCATGAAGGTGGATGTGTAGCCTGATGAGCTCTCACACATCTTGTACAATTTGACGCTGTATTTGGCGCGCTTGGAGGGGATGAATTGTCGTAAGGATAGAGGGCCCTTGTAACTCCTCAGGGACTCGTCCACTGCCACATTTTGTTCTGGGGTGTAGGAATTTAGAAACTAATGTTGTAGGATGGAAATTAGGGGTCTCAATTTGTTCAGTCGATCGTAGTTTGGGTCAGTTCTTGGGGGGGCTTGGGAATTGTCACTGAAATGCAAAAATCTCAACAGATATTCGCAGCGGGCTCGGAACATGACAGCTGCAAATACAGTGGTACTGTGGACGGATTTTGTTACCCAGTAGGAGCGGAGTGTGTTTTCTTTTACTACTCCCATGTTCAATGAAAGGCCCAAATTTTTTTTTATTTCAGGGACATTTGTGGGGATCCAGGAATGGGAATGGAAGGATGTGGGCGTTTGTAAGATATACTGACGGGCATATAGATTGGTTTGATGGACAATCAATTGTAGTACTTCAGGGGTAATGAAAATTTGGAAAAATTCAAAGGGGGTAAAATTAGTAACGTTTAATTTTATTTCAGGGGCTTCTAAGAAAGGGGGAATATGAGGGAAAAATGAACCGTCATAATACCACAGCGGTACTTGGTCATGCCTCTGAAGTTTCAGCAATGACGACCGACTCCACTACCATTGGGCTGTGAGATCCCGTGGAGGAAGAGGAGTCGTCACTGTCCTAAAACTGCTCTATTTCAGAGGCAGATTTGGTTTCACTGCCGGAGCAAATGTTCTGCGGGCTATTGCTTGATTTTATTCGCCTGCCTAACAAAAAAACTAAATCTAATCTAACGCTGCAAGCCCTAAACCTAATCTAACACTACTACACCTACACCTAACAGTACTATACCTAAACTTAATCTAACACTAGTATTTTTTTTAAAAACTGTAACGCTAACCCTAACGCTAACCCTAAACGCTAGTAACCCTAGCCACGAAAAATGGGAAAAAAAATGATAACATTTTTTTAAAAAATTAGACACGGGGGATAACACAGAAGGAGGGGGTATTCAATAAGGTTTGAGGTACGGACACGGAGGTAGATATGTGATATTTTGACTTTTTTCACTCTGACAGGGCAGCACTCCTCGGACATAGTATATCTCTATTCTATCCCAGAACAACTACAAGGAGGGAAGAGAGATGTACAGCCCCAAATGCTGCCATATTTACTAATATAGGGGCTTTTGATCACTGTGATAGGGTCTATCACAGTAATCAAAAGCCAGCAACCAATGAGAAAATTCTCAGCTGTTACTCAGTGCAGGGAGGCAGATCTCGGCGGGCGCACTGCGCATGCACCCGCCATTTTCTTTCAGCAGGAGAAGGAGGGGGGCCGGGGAATCACAGATCCGGTACCTAAGGTACCGTGGAGGGTTCGGGGGGCCCCATTTCTGTCTTCTCTAATATGTTAGATCATATCAGAGGAGAGCGAAATTGATTTTAAATCTGACATTTTTTTGTGTGATCGCCGTTAAATGGTTAATAACGGCGATCACATGACACTATACTGGAAAAAACAGCTTGATCATGATCATGTTTTCCAAGGTTCCCGGAGAATTTGCGATGCTGGGGGGCCTTACACTATTATTCCTCAGTGACGCATTTTAACGGCACTGAGGAATAAGTACCCTTAATGACCACCGTAAAAATGCGTTACGCAGTTGTTAAGGGGTTAAATATTTCACTGGTTTATTAAAGGTACAGCATAAACCAATGCAACATAAGCAAAACAAACAAGGCCTTCCCGGCCTAACAGGAAAACAAAACATAACGTATGGCACAGTCCGTGTTGCTGTGGGGATCTGCCTACTCAGGAGCCAATGTATGAAGGTTCAGCTTTCCTTAACGCAAACATCCAGCTCTGGGACTGCCAACTCCAGACACACCCTTCAATGAATCAGCTAGAACGCTGTGTATTTGTCCTCTGGACTCCACCCTGGGATGGAGATATGTTGAAGAGCCTCCCACCTGCTCTACAGCTGTTCAAATAATCTAGTTCTAAAACATGGCCAATTAACCCCTCTCAGCACTTAGTGTACTGGAGCATTTTTCTAGGTTCATATTACTGAAGCTAACAACCTCATTGATACATATGTCCCCTCCAGTGACTTTGTCACATATCCCCCCTGTGCCCAAAGCCGGGGGTTTTGGCACCTTTAGTCACCAAACAGGGAAGTCTAGATAGGGCATTTGCGTTATCATTCAGCTTCCCGGGTCTGTGTTCCACATGAAAACTGAAGCTAAAAAGCACATAGTCAGGGCATTCTTCCCCTTCTTTTCCTTCATCCATCTCAGGGATGCATGATCTGACACTAGCCTGAACTTCTGGCCTAACAGGTAGTACCTTAGGGTGTCAATTAAATATTTGATGGGTGCTGCTATCATGGCAAAATTTCAGGATAAACTGCCGATAGTATCCCACCATTCCCAGAAATGTCCGAACCTGTTTCTTGGACACTAGTTGCGGACAATTTTTGATTGCCTCCACCTTATTCACTTGCGACTTTATTTTGCCTCTTCCTTTTGCCTCCTCTTTCCCCATAGCACACTTTTTTTGTTTGGGTTTATGGTAAACCATCCAGTCCTTTGCACATCAAGCACGGCCTGGGCCTTCTACAGATGACGTCCCCACTCCAGGCTGCATATCGCAATATGATCGAGGTAAGCTGCGGCATACTTTTTGTGAGGGGTTAACGGTTCATGGTCCAATAGAAGGCAGCTGGGGCTCCTTGCAGCCCAAACGGCATTCTGGTATACTGGAAGCAACCGTGGAGTAGAAGTAGAAAAGGCCGTCTTCTCCTTTACACTTTGAGAGAGGAGGATTTGCTAGTAACCTTTTATTAAGTCCAGGGTGGTGATGTATCTGGCTGACCCTATCCTCTCTATGAGTTCATCAATGTGGGGCATTGGATACGTGTTAAATTTAGACACCTCATTTAGTTTCCTGTAGTCATTGCAGAAATGCCATTCTACACCAGGCTTCCGTGCAAGGACAATGGGGCTGGACTAGCCGCTCTTTGACTCCTCGATGATGCCCAGGCTCAACATTCTCCTCACCTCCATCAAAATCATCTTTGGGGATTCTACACAGCTTTTCGTTCAACCGCACATGTGGTTCCGTCAGGATTTCATGTTCAACAACCTACGTACGTCCTGGCAACTCCAAAAATCCAAAAACAGTTCCCAGTTCCGCTGTAGCAGTTCTTGGCACTGTTGTTTCTAGGCCGGTGACAGTGTCTCTGCCACTGTGACATTCTCAGTGTCCCCTTCTGGCTTAACCAGTCAACATGGAGTTTCAACGGGGTCCCTCTCTTGCCCTGCCTTGATGGGTAGCGTCACGAGAGGATTTCGTAAGTGAGAGGTAGGAGCGGTTAACTGGCAGGTGGGATAGGATTTCCTGGTGACATCCGGGCCAATAGAACCTTCGCATGACCCGTTCTTGAGTTTTGCCCACCCCCCAGATGGCCACACAAGACATGTGAATGGGCCATGTCCAACACCCTTTGTCTACCAACAATTGCTCCACTATCTCTTCCCTCACCTTAGTAACCTGGTACAATAAGTCCTCACTCAACATGAAATAGGGAAACCTGGTATCAGCCCCTGACTCCTGTGCTATGCCATTTATAACGGCTACCTTATTGAACGCTTCTTTTAGAGTTAGGTCCTTATGTTGGATGAACCCAAAATTTTCTCTAGTCACCCCTATCGTAGGAATTTCTGCATCAGGGGATACCACCTCCTCCTCTTCTCCCACTACACAGAAGGAAAACCCGTCAGACTCTGGGGTTGGTGAGACATTTTTTAGGGCCAACCTGTTTCTTACCCGAGAAATCGAGGTCTCAGTTTCTCCCCCACAATTCCAAAAACAACACAAAGTCCCGGCCTATGATAATTGAGTGCGATAAATCTTGGACCCCGCCGACCTCATGGGACTCAGTACCTTGGGCCATCCCAATGACCACTCTAGCCACCGGATAGTCTTTAGCATCCCCATGAATGCAGTTGATGACCACCTTCTTCTCAGGGATCAATTAGAGAGGGAGTGTGGCCCTCACGAGGGTCACCAAACTCCATGAGTCTAGTAGTCCATTCATTTGCAGACCATTCACTTTTACAGGACAAGCTTGGAGCCCCTCACTGGGGAAGACAGTTCACACCGCGAGCCGGATATGCGTACAATGAACACCGGCATTCCATGCTACAGTCCATTTTCTCGGTGGTCAGGGGACAATGGGCAGCTATATGACCCGGGCCATGACATCTCCAGCCAATTACATCCCCAAACTTGGACTTTGGATGCCCTACCCCCTTTTTAACCTCCGCCCCCCAGTATGGAGTGGGTTGCCTCCCCAAGAAACCGTCGACCCTCAGATACACCAAAATGTCTGTTTTCAGTTTTGCATATTCTTTGGCGTCCTGTAAGGTCAAATCATAGTAGGCCTTTTGTGGCTCCCCCGTTAAGTATTGTGCCACGACTTCCGCCCACTGCTCTGATTTTCTCCTTATCAGCGACTCTTTCAAAGACGGTTAAAAAGAACTATATGTGGGCACCCAGGGTCATTTTCTGCAAGGCTCTCCTCACCGCTTTCCGGACAGAGAAATCATGAGCTGACCTTGGAAGCTGCCGTCGTGTCCGCCTCTTTGAGTAATTTAATCTGCTCCTGCTGTTGTCGGCTCTGCAGCTGTTGCTGAAGCTGTTGCATCAGCAGCTTACTTGTCTCCTGTTGTGCTGTCTGTTGCTGCTGCATCTGTTGCTGGTGCTGCTGTTGCTGACTTTGGACCAGGTGCTTGATCAGCTCCTCCATTTTGTCTGACCGCTGTTCCTGTTATGATCTGCAACATGAACTAAGGAAAGATAGGTGAAAGCTGTCCCTACAGTAAGACTAAGCTGAATCCCTACGATGTAGTGGGCTACCTGTTCCTAGCGAACAGACCCGCCTTAGTCCTCGGCTAGTCTGAACGAAGACCTATAGCATAAAGGGAGGGGTTCTTAAAAGAACTAAGGACTGGGACAAAAAATGGGACACCTCCTAAACAGAGAAGTAGTTGCAGAACACAAAAAGACAAACTGACAAAAAGGTACTAGAAGTCCCAGAAGGACCAAGCAAACTGGCAGAGAAAGGCACAGAAGCACCTGGCTAGAGAAACAGACAAACACTGAAGTCCAGCACAGCCAAAAGGGCGGAGCTGGAATATAAAGGCAGATGGTCACGTGACCGCAAAACACAAGATGGAAAAAACAAACAGGAGGGTTCTAAGAGTTCCATCCTTACAGCCGCCTTCACCCAGGACATGTAGTTTTTCTCCAGCTGTCACAATTACTTCGTGGGGATCTTGCGCACCCTTCTAGCACGAGCTGTGTCAAATCAGCTCACTCAGCTGCACACAGAGGTAGACACAGGAATGTTGTCTCTTTAAATCTTCCACTTGTTTATTAAAGGTACCGCATAAACCAGTGCATCGTTAGCAAAACAAACAAGGCCTTCCAGGCCTAACAGGAAAACAAAAACATAACGTATGGCACAGTCCGGTTGCTGTGGGGATCCGCCCGCTCAGGAACCAACATATAAAGCTTCAAGTTTCCTTAACACAAACATCCAGCTCCGGAGTTTCTAACTCCAGACACAACCACCAATAAATCAACCAGAAGGCTGTGTATTTATCCTCTGGACTCTACCATGGGGTGGAGATATGTTGAACAGCCTCCCACCTGCTCTACAGCTATTCAATCAACCCAGCCCTAAACATGGCCAATAAACCCCTCTCAGCACTTAGTGTGCTGAAGCATTTTTCTAGGTTCATATCAGTGAAGCCAGCAACCTCAGTGATACATACAGTACAGACCAAAAGTTTGGACACACCTTCTCATTTAAAGATTTTTCTGTATTTTCATGACTATGAAAATTGTATATTCACACTGAAGGCATCAAAACTATCAATTAACACATGTGGAATTATATACTTAACAAAAAAGTATGAAACAACTGAAAATATGTCTTATATTCTAGGTTCTTCAAAGTAGCCACCTTTTGCTTTGATGACTGCTTTGCACACTTGGCATTCTCTTGATGAGCTTCAAGAGGTAGTCAATGGAAATGGTTTTCACTTCACAGGTGTGCCCTGTCAGGTTTAATAAGTGGGATTTCTTGCCTTATAAATGGGGTTGGGACCATCAGTTGTGCTGTGCAGAAGTCTGGTGGATACACAGCTGATAGTCCTACTGAATAGACTGTTAGAATTTGTATTATGGCAAGAAAAAAGCAGCTAAGTAAAGAAAAACGAGTGGCCATCCTTACTTTAAGAAATGAAGGTCAGTCAGTCCGAAAAATTGGGAAAACTTTGAAAGTGTCCCCAAGTGCAGTTGCAAAAACTATCAAGCGCTACAAAGAAACTGGTTCACATGAGGACCGCCCCAGGAAAGGAAGACCAAGAGTCAACTCTGCTTCTGAGGATAAGTTTATCCGAGTCACCAGCCTCAGAAATCGCAGGTTAACAGCAGCTCAGATTAGAGACCAGGTTAATGCCACACAGAGTTCTAGCAGCAGACACATCGCTACAACAACTGTTAAGAGGAGACTTTGTGCAGCACGCCTTCATGGTAAAATAGCTGCTAGGAAACCACTGCTAAGGACAGGCAACAAGCAGAAGAGACTTGTTTGGGCTAAAGAACACAAGGAATGGACATTAGACCAGTGGAAATCTGTGCTTTGGTCTGATGAGTCCAAATTTGAGATCTTTGGTTCCAACCACCGTGTCTTTGTGCGACGCAGAAAAGGTGAACGGAAGGACTCTACATGCCTGGTTCCCACCGTGAAGCATGGAGGAGGAGGTGTGATGGTGTGGGGGTGCTTTGCTGGTGACACTGTTGGGGATTTATTCAAAATTGAAGGCATACTGAACCAGCATGGCTACCACAGCATCTTGCAGCGGCATGCTATTCCATCCGGTTTGTGTTTAGTTGGACCATCATTTATTTTTCAACAGGACAATGACCCCAAACACACCTCCAGGCTGTGTAAGGGCTATTTGACCAAGAGGGAGAGTGATGGGGTGCTACGCCAGATGACCTGGCCTCCACAGTCACCAGACCTGAACCCAATCGAGATGGTTTGGGGTGAGCTGGACCGCAGAGTGAAGGCAAAAGGGCCAACAAGTGCTAAGCATCTCTGGGAACTCCTTCAAGATTGTTGGAAGACCATTTCACTCTTGAAGCTCATCAAGAGAATGCCAAGAGTGTGCAAAGCAGTCATCAAAGCAAAAGGTGGCTACTTTGAAGAACCTAGAATATAAGACATATTTTCAGTTGTTTCACACTTTTTTGTTAAGTATATAATTCCACATGTGTTAATTCATAGTTTTGATGCCTTCAGTGTGAATGTACAATTTTCATAGTCATGAAAATACAGAAAAATCTTTAAGTGAGAAGGTGTGTCCAAACTTTTGGTCTGTACTGTATCTCCCCTCCAGTACTTTGACAGTAACTTTGTCACAAGGCCTACAATTAAAGATGACACATTTCCTTTCTATTTTAGGCAAAAAAAAAACATTTAATCTTTTACATTTTAAAAATGACAAAAAGGAAAATGGGCCGATGCTAAAGTTTGGGCATCCTGCATGATTAGTACCTAGTAGTACCCCCTTTTGAAATTATCACAGTTTGTGAATGCTTTTTGTTGCCAGACAATAGTCTTTCAATTCTTGTTTAAGGATTTTCATCCATTCTTCCTTTGAAAATTCTTCCAGTTCTGTGAGATTCCTGGGTCGACATGCATGCATTGCTATGTTGAAGTCTAGCCACAGATTTTCAATGATATTCAGATCAGGGAATTGTGAGGGCCATTGCGAAACCTTCAGCTTGAGCCTTTTGAGGTAGTCTATTGTGGATTTTGATGTATATTTAAGATCATTATCCATTTGCAGAAGCCATCCTCTTTTCAACTTCAGCTTCTTTACAGATAGTGTTATGTTTGCATCAAGAATTTATTGAATTTTCTTTGAATCCATTCTTCCCTCTACCCGTGAAATGTTCCCTGTGCCATTGGCTGCAACAAAACCCCAAACCATGATTGATCCACCCCCATGCTTAATGGTTGGCGAGATATTCTTTTCCTGAAATTCTGAGTCCTTTTTTTTCCACACATACCTTTGATCATTGTAGCCAAAGATTTCTATTTTAACCTCATCAGTCCATAGGACTTGTCTCCAAAATGCATCAGGCTTGTTTAGATGTTCTTTTGCAAACTTCTGACTCTGAATTTCATGGTAAGGATGCAGGAGAAGTTTTCTTCTGATGACTCTTCCATTAAGGCCATATGTGTGCAGGTGTCTCTGAACAGTAGAACAATGTACCACAACTCCAGAATCTGCTAAATCTTTCTGAAGGTCTTTTGCAGTCAAGCAGGGATTCTGATTTACCTCTCTAGCAATCCTATGAGCAGCTCTCACTGAAATTTTGCCTGGTCTTCCAGACCTTATCTTGACCTCTTCTGTTTCTGTTAACTGCAATTTCTTAATTACATTTCGAACTGGGGAAAGGGCAACATGAAAACGCTTTGCCATCTTCTTATAGCCTTCTCCTGCTTTGTGGGCCTCTACCAGTTTCATTTTCGGAGTGTTAGGCAGCTTCTTAGAAGAACCTATGGCTGCTGTTTTTTGGCACAAGGTTAGAGGAGGCTGGGTTTTTATATAGCTGGGAAATTTGCATCACCTGGCTTTTCCTAACGATGATAGGGAATAAATCCCTAATAAACTATTTAAGGTCTGAAAAATTGGCTAAAGTTATGAGCAGACAAATCTCCAAGAGTGTCAAACTTTTGCATCAGCCCATTTTTCTTTTTGCAATTTTTAAAATGTAAAAAATGACTACAGTGGGGAAAATAAGTATTTGATACACCGCCGATTTTGCAAGTTTTCCCACCTACAAAGAATGGAGAGGTCTGTAATTTTTATCGCAGGTACACTTCAACTGTGAGAGACAGAATCTAAAAAGAAAAACTAGAAAATCACATTATATGATTTTTAAATAATTAAATTGCATTTTATTGCATGAAATAAGTACACTATTTGATCATCTACCCACTAGCAAGAATTCTGGCTCTCATAAACCTGTTAGTTTTATTTTTAGAAGCCCTCCTGCTCTGCACTCATTACCTGTATTAATTGCACCTTTTTGAACTTTTCCTGTATAAAAGACACCTGTCCACACACTCAAGCAATCACACTCCAACCTCTCTACCATGGCCAAGACAAAAGAGCTGTCTAAAGACACCAGGGACAAAATTGTAGACCTGCACAAGGCTGGGATGTGCTACAGGACAATAGGCAAGCAGCTTGGTGAGAAGGCAACAACTGTTGGCACAATTATCAGAAAATGGAAAAAAAAAAGTGGTTTAGTACCGTGTCAGCCAGTTAAAAAAGATTGCGCTCAGTGGGAAAAATAAGATACCATACCACGCCCGAGGAAGGGACCTAAATTGTCCCGAAAGCTTGCCTTGTAACATCATTTATTTTATTTTTGTTAGCCATTAAAAGGTATCATAACTACAAGGTTATCTTGTTTTTCCCACTGAGAGCAGAAAATGGAAAAACACAAGATGACTGTCAATCTGGGGCTCCATGCAGGATCTTGCCTCGTGTTGTAAGGATGATTCTGAGAAAGGTCAGGAATCAGCCCAGAATTACACGGGAGCACCTGGTCAATGACCTGAAGAGAGCTGGTGTTATGAACTGCTGCAAGCACTAAGGAAAGATAGGAAAACTGTCCCTACAATAGGACTAAGCTGATTCCCTACCATGCAGCGGGGGGACCTGTTTCTTGTGAACAGACCCGCCTAAGTCCTCGGCTAGTCTGAACGCAGACCTATAGATATAAGGGAGGGGTCCCTACAAGAACTAAGGACTGGGATATAGTTGGACACCTCCTAGCAGAAATTGTAGCAGAGCAAAGACAAACAAACAAAAAGTACTAGTGGTCCAAAGACCAAGCAAACTACAGAGTTAGGTACAAGGCACCTGGCTAGCTTAAGAGTAAATGTAACACTGAAGTCCAGCAAGGCCAGAAAGGCGGAGCTGGATTATATAGGCAGAAAGTCATGTGACCAACAAAATAGAAAAAGAGCTAACAGGAGGGTTCTAACAGTACCCCCTCTTCTATGAGGATCCTCCGGATCCTCCAGGCCAAGGTCTATCAGGAAACCTCCTGTGAAACTCTCTGATAAGTCTAGGAGCAGAGACATCATCCGCCTTTACCCAGGAGTTATCCTCGGGACCGAAACCTTTCCAAGCGACGAGATACTGCAATCTCCCTCTATGCCATCTAGAATTAAGAATGCGAGAAATTTCATATTCACCGTCTTCCACCACCGGAGGAACAGAGACAGTGGCGTCCCTATCCGAAACCTCAGCTTTTTTCAATAAGGAAACATGAAACACCGGATTAATCTTCCAGGAGGTGGGAACCTCCAACCTAACAGCAGATTGGTTAACTACCTGAAGTACCTTAAACAGCCCTACAAATTTCGGGCCCAATTTCTTAGAAGGAATCCTCAACCGCAGATTCTTAGAGGACAACCAAACCATGTCACCAACCGTAAACAAAACCTCTTGACGTTTCCTGTCAAAGTACCTCTTATACTTTTCGTTAGCCTCTTGAAGGTTACAATGTACATCAGTCCAAACTCTCTCCAAATCACCGGAAAAATTCTCCTCCTCCAGCACAGCCGATACCAATTTGGAGAATGACCCAAACGACGGATGTCTCCCAGTACAACAAAAAAAAGGAGAACACCCAGCAGAAGAGGATGTATGATTGTTAAGAGCAAATTCAGCAAGTGGCAGAAACTCAGACCACCCCTCTTGATTGTCAGCCACAAAACAACGCAAAAACTGTTCAACATCCTGGTTCTTTCTTTCTGTCTGTCCATTAGACTCAGGATGATATCCAGATGAAAATGACAAATGAACTCCCAACCTGTCACAAAAGGCATGCCAAAAACGAGCCACGAACTGAGGTCCCCTATCGGAAACAATGTCGGTAGGAACGCCATGGAGTCTGACAATTTCCTTAACAAAAGCCTTAGTGAATGTCTTAGCGCAGGGTAGTTTAATGAAAGGAACCAAGTGACACATCTTGCTAAAACGGTCCACGACCACCCAGATGACAGTGAAACCCTCAGAGGCAGGAAGGTCAGTAATAAAATCCATAGCAAGATGCGTCCAAGGTGCACTAGGAACCTCCATAGGGCAAAGCAACCCCACAGCAGGAGCATGTGAAGACTTAGATCTAGCACACACAGTACATTGACGCACCCACTTAATGACTTCCTTCTGCCACCCAGGCCACCAAAAACTGCGACCTACAAGTCTCTTAGTCTCAGAAATTCCTGGATGACCTGCCAACCGAGACTCATGACACTCCACAAACAAATCTCTCCTAAAGTTCCTAGGCACAAACAACCTCCCATGGGGAGTGTTAGATGGGGCATCCTCCTGGGCTTTCAGAATCCCATCTTCCAAAACGGAGTCCAATGCTGCTATCACAACACCTTCCTGTAAAATGCTCTCCTCCTCCTCGGTACCAACCATGGGAGAAAAGCTGCGAGATAAAGCATCAGCTTTTACAGTCTTGGTACCCGGGATGTAAGTAACAGAAAAATTAAACTGCGAAAAAAAAAGTGCCCACCTAGCCTGACGGGCATTCAAGCGCTTGGCAGCATCAAGATAGATCAGATTCTTATGGTCAGTGAAAACCTGAATGGGAAATTTAGCATCTTCCAAGAGATGACGCCAATGTTCAAATGCGAGTTTAATAGCCAGCAATTCCCGATTACCAACATCGTAATTAAGTTCGGTCTCAGAAAATTTTTTTGAAAAAAAGGCACAGGGATGTACTCCATCCTTGTTTTCTTGAGACAAAACAGCCCCGACCCCCACCGAAGAAGTACCAACCTCGACCAAAAAAGGCTTGGTCTCATCAGGCTGCATAAGGATGGGGGCAGAACTGAACCTCACCTTGAGATACACAAAAGCTTCAATGGCCTCCGTAGTCCACTGAACCGTATTCGCACCTTTCCTGGTGAGATCGGTCAGCGGCTTAACAATTATAGAAAAATTCTTAATGAATTTTCTGTAATAATTGGCGAAACCCAAAAATCTCTGTATCGATTTCAAATCAATAGGCCTAGGCCATTCCTGCACCGCCTGAACCTTCACCGGGTTCATCTCAAAGCCCTCGCTGGAGATAATGTAGCCCAAAAAACTAATTCTCTGCACAGCGAACTCACATTTCTCCAGCTTAGGAAAAAGCGAATTGTCACTTAACAACTGTAATACCTCACGTATGCTCTGCCAATGAGACTCCAGATCCGGCGAATAAATCAAAATGTCATCCAAATACACCACCACATTCTTACCAATCAACGGTCTTAGGATGTCATTAATAAGGTTCTGAAAAAACGCTGGTGCATTGGTAAGACCAAAAGGCATAACCAGATTCTCAAAATGACCCACCGGAGTGTTAAAAGCAGTTTTCTATTCATCACCTTCCTTCATACGTAACAAATTGTATGCCCCCCGGAGATCAATTTTAGAGAACCACTTGGCCCCCACTAACTGGTTGAACAAGTCAGGAATTAATGGCAGTGGGTAGGAATTGCGTACTGTAATTTTATTAATTTCGCGAAAGTCCAGACATGGACGTAAACCGCCGTCCTTTTTTTTTACAAAGAAAAATCCAACAGCCACAGGAGACTTAGAAGGTCTAATGTGACCGGCGGCCAAGCTTGTCTGTATGTATTCCTCCAAGGCCTTTCTATCAGGGATAGTCAGATTAAATAAGCGACTCTTGGGAAGAGTAGCTCCAGGAACAAACTTAATGGTGCAATCATAGTCCCTATGAGGAGGCAAAACTTGTGACTCCTCCTCAGAAAAAAACTTCCAAAAATCCTGAATAGGTGCAGGTAATTCCCCTCTTTCCACAGCAGCAATGCGACCGTTACAGCATTTATCATGACACTTAGGACTCCAAGACTTAATTTCATGGGTAGACCAGTTCTGTACAGGATTGTGCAATTTTAACCAAGGTAACCCCAAAACCACTGGAGAAGGCAAATTATTTAATACCGCCAAATCCAAATTCTCTTGGTGAATACCATTAATGGTGAGGGGAAATTCAAAAACCTTGTGAGTAATACATTTCAAGGGAGAGCCATCAACAGCAACCACAGAAATAGGAGATGACAAAAGTTTGGATTCTACTTTAAAATTTTCCAAAACTCCCTTATCAATCACATTGAGTGTAGAACCCGCAATTCAATCAACTCCTCCTGGAATGAGGTGCTTCCAGAAAGAAATACTCCTTTTGAGTTTAAACAAGCTATACGGGCGTAACTGACCCCTTTTTTTTTTCTTTGTTCAAATGAAGCACACAGTTCTTAATAAAGTGGTCAGATTTACCGCAATAAAAACACAATCCCTTAGCAAACCTGCGGTCTTTTTCCTGAGAGTGGGGTGACATTGCCCCAATCTCCATCGGTTCTCCACCTTCCGAGCAGACCCTCTGAAAATTAGGAGCTGCCATAGCAGCAGATTTCTCCTCATTAATCCTAGCATGCAGTCTCCTGTCCACACGTATAGCTAATTGCATTGCCTCCTGCAAGGTTCCAGGTTTTGGGAAGGCAATCAGCAGATCCTTAACCCTTCCACCTAGAACAGCAAGAAGCAGACATTTTAATGCTGAGTCATTCCATTCCACTTAGGCCGACCATCTTCTGAAGTATGTACAATAATTTTACACATCACCTGATCCCTGCTTCAAACGTCTTAATTCCGTTTCAACAGATGAGACTCAATCAGGATCATCATACAACAACTCCATAGCAGAAAAAAAATCTTCCACAGATCTAAAACACGGATCATTAGGTTGTAGAGAAAAGGCCCATCCCTGTGGTTCTGTACGCAAAAGTAACATTATAAACCCAATGCGCTGTGATTCATTCCCCGAGGATCTGGGTCTTAAACGAAAATATAATAAACAAGCGTTTTTAAAGAAAAAAAAATCTTGCTATTTACCATAAAAAAAAAACTGGCAGTCCTACCTTCGGTCCGACAAAATGCGCTCCAGGACAGCTACTCACGTGTTGCTGGAGCTCGGCTACCTCCAAAGACAGTCCCTGCAGGCGTTGAGCCAACTCCTGAACCGACACCATGCTGAATTCTGGATTACTTTCCTTAGAGTGTTTTATTTTGGGCTGGACTTACTGTTATGAACTGCTACAAGCACTAAGGAAAGATAGGAAAACTGTCCCTACAATAGGACTAAGCTGATTCCCTACCATGCAGCGGGGGACCTGTTCCTTGTGAACAGACCCGCCTAAGTCCTCGGCTAGTCTGAACGCAGACCTATAGATATAAGGGATGGGTCCCTACAAGAACTAAGGACTGGGATATAGTTGGACACCCCCTAGCAGAAATTGTAGCAGAGCAAAGACAAACAAACAAAAAGTACTAGTGGTCCAAAGACCAAGCAAACTACAGAGTTAGGTAAAAGGCACCTGGCTAGCTTAAGAGTAAATGTAACACTGAAATCCAGCAAGGCCAGAAAGGCGGAGCTGGATTATATAGGCAGAAAGTCATGTGACCAACAAAATAGAAAAATAACTAACAGGAGGGTTCTAACAGCTGGCACCACAGTCTCAAACATTACCATTACTAACACACTATGCTGTCATTGGATTAAAACCATGCAGGGCATGCAAGGTTCACCTGCTCACACCAGCACATGTCCAAGCCTGTTTGAAGTTCACCAATGGCCATCTGGATGATTCAGAACAGGCAGGGGGAAGGTGTTGTGGTCAGATGAGAGCAAAATAGAACTTTTTGCTATCAACTCCACTCGCCATGTTTGGAGGAAGAAGAAGGATGAGTACAACCCCAAGAACGCCATCCCAACTGTGAAGCATGGAGTTGGAAACATCATACTTTGGGGTGTTTTTATGCAAAGGGGACAGGACGACTGCACTGTATTGAAGGGAGGATGGATGGGGTCATGTATCACGAGATTTTGGCCAACAACCTCTTTCCCTCAGTAAGAGCACTGAAGATGGGTCGTGGCTTGGTCTTCCACCATGACATTGACCCGAGACACACAGCCAGGGCAACTATGGAGTGGCTCTGTAAGAAGCATTTCAAGGTCCAGGAGTGGCCTAGCCAGTCTCCAGACCTAAACCCAATAGAAAATCTTTGGTGGGAGCTGAAACTCAATGTTGCCCAGTGACAGCCCCGAAACCTGAAAGATCTGGAGAAGATCTATGTGGAGGAGTGGGCCAAAATCCCTGCTGAATTGTGTGTGCAAATTTGGTCAAGAACTACAGGAAACATCTGACCTCTGTAATTGTAAACAAATGTTTCTGTACCAAATATTAAGTTCTGTTTTTCTATTGTATCAAATACTTATTTCATGCAATAAAATGCAAATTAATTTAGTAAAAATCATATAATGCGATTTTTTTGATTTTTTTTTTAAGATTTTGTCTCTCACAGTTGAAGTTTACCTATGATAAAAATTACAGACCCCTCCATTCTTTGTAGGTGAGAAAATCAGCATTGTATCAAATGCTTATTTCCCCTCTGTATATATGTATATATTTTTTGCCTAAAAAGGAAATGTGTCATCTTTAACTTTAGTCCTTTTAGAGATCATTTAATTTTCAACTTTCTTAACTGTTCACAATAACAGTAATTTTGACCAGGAGTGCTCAAACTTTTAAATGCCAATGTATGCTGATTAGATATATGAACAAATAGAGTGCTGTTTCTGTTGACATATTATTGTTTAACATATATGCTGATGAGATATATGAGGTACTAACAGTGTCGGACTGGGGTGCCAAGGGCCCACCAGTAGCTAACTCCAGGGCCCCATTTTTCAACTCCATGCAAATGTGACATTATCCTCAATCACAAATGAACTGGGTGGATTGTTGAATGAATAAAATGCTGACTTTGTCTGTACATAGTGATTCAAGTGTATAGTGCCAAGTACTGCTCATATAAGAGAGTGGTGGCCCACTCTTGCACATGGGCCCACCAGAGGATTCTCCTATTCTTCTGTGGGCCAGTCCAAGCCTGGGTACTAACCTATAGATATTGATAAGGTTATAATTTATATATGTCTGGGATTATTGTGGATAATATATATATACATATATAAATATACAGTTGAAACCAAAAGTTTACATACACTATATAAAAAGACACATATGCATGTTTTTCTCAATATCTGACATGAAAATCAGAATAAATCTTTATCGTTTTAGGTCAATTAGGATTACCATAATTTTTAATATTTGCCAAATGCCAGAATAATGAGAGAGAGACAATGTTTTAAGGCATTTTTATTACTTACTGCAAAGTCAAAAGTTTACATACATTTCATTAGTATTTGGTACCATTGCCCTTAAACTGAATGACTTGGGTCAAACATTTGGGAAATCCATCCACAAGCTTCTATAGTTGATTGGAATTTAGGCCCATTCCTTCTGACAAAACTGCTATAACTGATCCAGATTTGTAGGTCGCCTTGCTCGCACCTGCCTTTTCAGCTTTTTCAATAGGACAGAGATCAGGGCTTTATGATGGCCACTCCAAAACATTGACTTTGTTATCCTCAGCCACTTTGTTACCATTTTGGCAGTATGCTTCGGGTCATTGTCCATTTGGAAGACCCATTTCCGTCCAAGCTTTAACTTCCTGGCTGATGTCTTCTTCTTCTTTTTATTTTTATATAGCGCTAACATATTCCACAGTGCTTTACATACATGATCATCACAGTCCCCACTGGGGCTCACAATCTAGATTCCCTATCAGTATGTCTTTGGAGTGTGGGAGAAAACCAGAGAACCCGGAGGAAACCCACGCAAACACGGGGAGAACATACAAACTCCTTGCAGATACTGTCCTTGGTGGAATTTGAACCCAGGACCCCAGAGCTGTAAGGCTGCAGTGCTAACCACTGAGCCACCATGCTGCCCCTGATGTCTTGAGATGTTGCTTCAGTATTGCCACATAATCTTCTTTTCTCATGATGCCATCTATTTTGTGAAGTGCACCAGTCCCTCTAGCAGCAAAACAACCTCACAACATGATGCTGCCACCCCCGTGTTTCACAGCTGGGATGGTGTTCTTAGGCTTCCAAGCTTTTTCCTCCAAACGTAACGATGGTCATTATGTCCAAAAAGTTCAATTTTAGTTTCATCAGACCACAGGACATGTCACCAAAATTAAGGTTGTTGTTCCTGTGTGCATTTGCAAACATTAATCTGTTTTTTTTTATGTTTCTTTTGGAGTAATGGCTTCTTCCCGGCAGAGTGTTGATACAGTACTCATTTCACTGTGGATATTGCCACAATCTTACCAGCTTCCGCCATCATCTTCACAAAGTCTTTTGCTTTTGTCCTTGGGTTGATATGCACATATCGGAACAAAGCAAGTTCATGTCTGGGACACAGAACCCATCTCCTCCCTGAGCGGTATGATGGCTGGACATTCCTATCATGTTTGTACTTGCATATAATTGTTTGTACAGACGAACGAGGCACCTTCAGGTATCTTGAAATTGTACCCAAGGATGAGCCAGACTTGTGCAAGTCCACAATTCCCTTCCTGATATCTTGGCTGATTTATTTAGACTTTCCACTGATGCTACACAATGAAGCAGTATGTTTCAGGTGTGCATTAAAATACATCCACAGGTGTGTCTCTAATTAACTCAGATTCTGCCAAGAAATCTTTCAAAAGCTTCCAAACACATGCCATCATCATATGGGCAGTCCAAAATTGTTTAAAGGCATAGTAATCTTATTGTATGTAAACTTTTGCAGTAAGTAATAAAAATGCCTTAAAACATTTTCTCTCTCTCTCATTATTCTGGCATTTGGCAAATATTAAAGGAGTTGTCCACTACTTTCAGACTGATTCCCTATCCATAGGATAGGGCAGTGTGTCACCCTGGCCTGGATGCCACAAGTGTAATTAAAGCTGTGTCTGAGAGCAAGGGGGAGGTTCTCTGGTCAGGGGAACATTAGCATGCAATGCCTCCTGTCTCAGGCCAGTAGGGGGAGCAGGCTGCCCCTATAAAAGCTGGTGCTGGGGGCAGGGTTAGGGAGAACTGGACGACCTGCATTGTAACCTAAGAGGAAGTGTGGCAGGAGAAGAGCCACAAGCCAGAGACAAGAGGCGAAGAGAGCCTGTCTTGGCAGAGAAAAGACTTAACTTTACCAGACTTTGGTGTCTGAGGCTGGAAGGATTCCACATCCTACAGCAGAGAACCAGTTCGCAAGGGACTGCACATTCCTTGGCCTAAGAAGCCTGGAGGCCCTGCCACAACCGAAGGGACCAGTAAAGCCGTACAAGGCTGGGAGCAGAAAGGAACCCACGTCGCAGGCCATACAGGCGAGAATACACGGAAAGCTTGGAAACGTGGGCTGTTACCTTATAAAGAGGAGATAGCCAGAAGGAGCGCAGAAAGCACGGTAGGCCTACACCCTCACCCTGACCAGGGCCAATTTCCCCGTTGCTCTCAGACATCCAGGTCCCCTCCTAGCTGGGACTGTTTGTGGGTCAGTTTGCCTGTTTAGTAAAGACCCTGGACTGCAACCTGTTGTCTGTGTGCTCCTTGCTCCTCCAGCACTATCAGCACTGGGACTCTCACTACCATCACTCCCACCATCCACTATACTGCCCTGGGGCCGCACTCTTCCCGTGGGGAGTCACACTACCATAGCTGCACACCTCATCAGCCCCAGCGGTCTGCATGCAGCGGCGGTTCCTAAAAACCGCAAATCCACGGGTGGCGTAGTCGGACATAATCAACAACACATAACGGACTACCACTGGCCTGACCACCCTGAGCCACGGAACCGGGTTGCCACTACTACTCCCATCGTTTCCCTAATTGCCCGGATCCGAGTGCCCCACGGCCCAGGGGGCGAGTCAGCTTTGGCGTAGTCGGCAGGATTTCGTGCCCGCAACCACCGGGTACTGCGTGCCTGAAAAAGACTTTTGTAACTTACCTGTGGAGTCGTTTCCCGCCATCCGGAGCCGATTCCCGCCATCAGACGCCATCTTGGACCGTTTCCCGCCGTCTTCTGCCGTCTTCCCGCCATCCGCAGCTGCTTCCCGCCATCGGACGCCATCTTCAGGACGCCGCGTGGGAAGAAGAGGGGCGTGGACGTCAAAACCGCGCGAGATCCGAAGCTCCGCCCCACGCTCCGACGCTGCGCAAGGTCCTGGAAGGGAGAGAGAGCGACGCTGACGTCATCAGGACGCGACGCCAGGTCCTCGTCCATAGCAGCAGCAGCGGAGCCGCGGCCTACAGAAGAGGATCGCCGGAAGGTAGGCCACGCTTAACTAGGGGGGAGGAAGATGTCGGACACAGAGGCGCCCATTACCACCAACGCAGCTGCAGCAGCGGTGATGCCCTTTTCCTTGCCCTACATCCCTGGAGCGGCCTGGCTGCCCAAATACTCAGGGGAGCCCCATGCCCTAACTGACTTTAAAGAAAGGCTGTACAGTTTGTTCCAGGTTTACCCCCTGACAGAGGAACAGAAGGTCAGCATTCTAACAGGGCAGTTAACTGGCGCAGCCCAAAGGGAGGTAAAATCATGGCCCACTGAGGAGAAAAGGACTGTGAAGGGTATTCTGGCCCGGCTGCGGGGTACCTTTGATACACGTACCTCCGCTGAGATTAAAATGAGGTTCTATGGATGTAGGCAGCGGGCACAGGACAGCATCAGAGACTATGCCCTAAATCTGCAGGAAGCCTTGAGGGCTATTCAACAAACTGACCCTAGCAGTGTGCAGGAAACGGATAAACTGCTAACAGAACAATTCATAGAGGGTCTGCTGTCTAGCGCCCACAGGGCCCAACTGCGCCTCATGTTCTTTCAGAACCCCGACCTGACTTTTGCCCAATTTAAAGACAGGGCCATAAGGGTGCTCCGTGAATCTGCAACCAGTGGCGCTATAAACCCCCGGCTCCCTGCTATCACCTACCACCAGGAGGCGGCGCCCTCCTCTAGAGACTCCGTGGAGGCTGATGCACAGGCCCTGAACCAAGCCCCGTCGAAAGATCTGCACCACCAAGTCCAGGAGCTGACCAGGAGCGTCGCGGCGTTGACCGGGACGGTCCAGGCGTTGCAAGTGGACCCGTCAAGACCCATCGAGCTGGCTTCAAGTCCGGAGGATGTCCCGTGGCGTCGACAGAGGAGGATCCCGTCGTTCCGAGGGAGGCCCACAGACCGCTACGCAGAGGATGGACAGCCCATTTGCCGTCTTTGCAACCAGCCCGGACACATTTCCAGGTACTGTAATTTAAACGGGTCCAACCTGGGGCAGAGGGCCGACCCCCAGGCATAAGATCACCAGGCCCTTATAATTGGCGTGATAAGTACGTTGGGGGATGCCCGGTTTTACCCGTGGTGCTGGACGGTATCCCCATGAGCGCCTTGCTGGATACTGGGCCGCAAGTAACCACAATCCCTTATGTACTTTTTAAGCAGTATTGGACTGACGCTGATATCACACGGTATCCAGACAGTAACTTGAGCATCATCGCCAGTAATGGCTTACCCGTGCCGCAGATGGGGTTCAAGGAGATGACCATTAAAATTGGTAAAGTTGAACTGCCGGCACAGGGAGTGATTATTGTGGACATTGACCGTCATGAAAGTCACCCTAAAATAACTGTGGGTACTAACATAATTGAAAATTGTCTTTCAGAGGTAATTGTAATTCTACAACAGGTGGCGGTGAATGCTAGTTCCAGCCAACAGAGAGTCCTCAACAAGGAGATAAAAGCCCTGATGAGACGGCAGCAGGTAGAACTGTCTGGTGGTGAGATCAGTAGCGTAAGACTGAGTGACCCATTCCCCATTTCCATGCCTCCCAAAAGTGAAATGATGATCTGGTGTCGGACTGCAATCGGGTTGAGAGGTAGAGACTACCAAGCCATGGTAGAACCCGTGTACTCAGACAGCAGGCCCACCATTTTGACAGCCCGGGGGGTGGTTGATGTCCGTCATGGGAGGGTGCCCGTCCGCATCCTCAACATTGGGGAGAGGGAAGTACACTTACCCAGGTACGCTACACTCGCCAAACTGTTTGCTGTCGAACACCAAGCTATCAGGGCCGTGGAACCCTTGCCTCCATCTCCTCAGGCGGAGGGTAATGGCTCTCAGAAACAAAAAGAGGACTGGTGCCAGAAACTCCACGTGGGTGCTGACTCCACTCCCCTGCACCAAAAACAAGGAGTCTACCGGGTGGTACAGGAGTACGAGAGAGTCTTTAGTAAGCACCCGCTGGACTTCGGCAGAGTAAAAGGGATAGAACACCACATCCCCACAGGGAGCCACCCACCAATAAAAGAAAGACACCGACCTGTACCCCCTGCACATTATCAGAACGCCAAGGGCATGCTAAGAGAGATGAAAGAAGCTGGGGTTATTAGAGATAGCTGTAGCCCCTGGGCAGCCCCCTTGGTTCTGGTGAAAAAGAAAGACGGCACCATGAGAATGTGCGTGGACTACAGACAAATCAACCGTATCACTCACAAAGACGCATATCCGCTGCCTAGAATAGAAGAGTCTTTAGCCGCACTAAAATCTGCTAACTTCTTTTCTACTTTGGACCTTACTAGCGGGTACTGGCAGGTTCCTGTGGCAGAGGCTGACAAGGAGAAGACCGCCTTCACCACCCCGATGGGACTGAGCGAATTCAACTGTATGCCTTTCGGGCTCTGCAACGCACCAGGGACCTTCCAGCGGCTGATGGAATGCTGTCTAGGGCACCGAAACTTCGAGACGGTCCTCCTTTACCTGGACGACGTGATCGTCTATTCGAAGACCTACGAGGACCATCTCAAGCACCTGGCTGAGGTGTTCGAAGCCCTGGCAGGCTATGGCCTGAAGGTGAAACCATCAAAGTGTCACCTGCTGAAACCAAAGGTCCAGTACCTAGGGCACATGGTAAGCGTGGAAGGAGTGGCCCCCGATCCTGACAAGGTCACGGCAATCAAGAGCTGGCCAAGCCCCTCGAACATCAAAGAGGTGAGAGAGTTTCTCGGGTTGGTAGGCTACTACCGAAGGTTCATCCCCGGGTTCACTAAGATGGCAGCTCCTATGCAGGACCTCCTGATCGGACAGTCTAAGTCCAGGAGTCAAAAGCCACCCTTCAAGTGGGATAAACCGGAAGAGGAGTCCTTCCGCCAGCTAAAGATGGCCCTCACAGGGGATGAGATCCTGGCCTACCCTGATTACGGCCAGCCTTTCATTCTCCACACAGATGCCAGTAATGTGGGACTGGGAGCCGTACTGTCCCAAAACCAACAGGGCAGAGAACGGGTGATCGCATACGCCAGCCGGAAGCTGAGGCCCACCGAAAGGAACCCGGAGAATTACAGCTCCTTCAAGCTAGAATTCTTGGCGGTGGTGTGGGCCGTAACGGAACGCTTCAAGCATTACCTGGCCTCCGCAAAGTTCACCGTGTACACGGACAACAACCCGTTGACACACCTGGACAATGCAAGACTGGGTGCCCTGGAACAGCGGTGGATGGCCCGTCTCTCCAACTATGACTTCGTGATCAAGTACCGGGCAGGCAAAACCAACGCCAACGCGGACGCGCTATCAAGAATGCCTCACTTACCTGAAGGTGACGAAGACCCAGAAGAGCTGGAAGAGGTAGAACTCCCCGCGTTTCACCGGTATGGAGCCGCTTAACACTCTCACCGTGTGAAGGAGGAGGATCTAACAACTGTGATGATGAATCCCCTACCTCACCACAGCTGGGCCGAAACCCAAGATAGTGACCCTGCAGTCCGCCTGGTGAAAGATCTGCTGACCCAGGAAGACGCCCGCCTAGATCCAGATGCCCCAGAGGAAGCCAAGCAGCTATGGAAGGAGAAGAGTAAGCTGTTCCTCTACGAAGGCAAGTTGTGCAGAAGGATTGTTAACCACCGGACGCACGAGCTGACCTGGCAAGTCGTGGTCCCAAGGCGAGATGCAGCTATGGTCCTGGGGTCTTACCATGACAGAGCGGGACACTTCGGTTGGAACAAACTGGAGTTCCTACTAAGAGGAAGGTTCTTTTGGGTCGGCATGAGAGGAGCAGTAGAAAAGTGGTGCAGAGACTGTGGCCCTTGTCACCTGAGGAGGAAGGACCGCACCAGCCAGAAGACACCCTTGAGGCCCATCTTCACCACGCAGCCTCTTGAGCTGGTAGCTCTGGACCACGTCAAATTGGCTCCAAGCCGGTCAGGATACATCTATGCACTGACAATCGTGGACCACTATTCCCGTTTTCTAGTGGTGGTCCCGGTAAAGGACTTGATAGCCCAAACAGCGGCCAGAGCCTTCCAGCAATACTTCTGCCGTCCACACGGGTATCCGGAACAGGTCCTGACAGACCAGGGTCCAGCATTCGAAGCTGAAATCTTCCAGGAGTTCTGCAACCTCTATGGCTGTAAGAAGATTCGGACAACGCCTTACCACCCCCAAACCAACGGGATGTGTGAGAAGATGAACAATATAGTCATTGATCTCCTGAAGACGTTGCCCCTGGAGGAACGCAGCCTGTGGCCAGAAAAATTGCTGGACCTGGTAGACATGTACAACAATATCTCGGTGAATGCTACAAACTGCACCCCGGCTTACCTGATGCGAGCTAGACCGGGTAAGCTGCCCGTAGACCTGGAGATGGGAGTCCTAATACCTGAGGACACCTCCCCGGATGCGGACTGGGATACGGAAAGGCAACTGCAGTACAAGAAGGTACAGGAGAGTGTGGAGAAGAGCCTGGCCCAGGTGAGAGAGAAGCAAGAAAGACTCTTCAATCAACACGCCCCTGCTGGTCCCCTAGAACCTGGTGAGCAAGTCCTAAAGCGAAAAAGAAGGCTACATAAGTTGGACGACCAGTGGGAAAGGGAACCCTACACCGTACTGCAGTCTGACCACGACAACCCAAAGGTGTGCGTAATCACCAAGGACGGAGGAGAAACCACTAGTGTCGTCTCCAGAGACCACCTCAAAAGATGCCCCGAGCAACTCCGTAGTGCAGAAGAGGATCAGAGTGACCTTGAACCCGCAGAGGACAAGGAAGAAATGATCAGCACCGTCCTCGGAGAGTTCCCTCAGTCCTGGACTCGCATAAATGATGCCATAGTGGTACCCGTCCTGCATTTCCTGCAACCGGCACAGCAACAACCAACACCAGAGCCGAAAGGTGAAGAGGAGCAAGCGGTTCCAGAGGCAGAAGAGCCTGTACCAGCAGCCCAGGAGAGTCAACCCTCTGCTGACAGTGAGCCTGTCATGCCTGCGGTAAGCCAAAGAACCCGCAGACAGCTGCCTGCCCTACCTGTACACCCAGCTGGTAGCTGTACCCCTAACGCTAGTGGGGAAAGCCAGGTTGGTCCACCACCAGACAGTGGGTTAAGGAGATCAACCAGGAGCACAAAGGGGCAGATACCCGCTCGCTGGAGAATATAGGGTGCACTAATTGTAAATAACCCTGTTGCCAAATGTTGAATTGTTTGCCAAGTTACATGCATGTTTGGTAATTCTGTGTTTCAGTTTCTTGCAGCTACCGTAAGGACTCAAAGGTTATGGACTTTTTATAACCGGGACATTGTATGGACTGCGTTTGGAGCCTAACCCAGGAATGAAACTAAGACTGTAAAGGACTTGGGGTAGGATAGACCCCCACCTGGTTAAGGCTCCCTGTTGTGCTGGTGATATGGACACCCGGTCACAGGCCACACTGTGACCTTAAGAACTCAATTTGTGCGTCGTCTGTCTATTAATGTTTTATTGTTATGCATATTGTCTTTGTTTACTGTTTAGTCCCGGAGTACTAAATTTCACTAGGGGGGAATGTGTCACCCTGGCCTGGATGCCACAAGTGTAATTAAAGCTGTGTCTGAGAGCAACGGGGAGGTTCTCTGGTCAGGGGAACATTAGCATGCAATGCCTCCTGTCTCAGGCCAGTAGGGGGAGCAGGCTGCCCCTATAAAAGCTGGTGCTGGGGGCAGGGTTAGGGAGAACTGGACGACCTGCCTCAGCACTGAGAGGTGTCCCGGAGCAGGGACAGAAAGTTGCATTGTAACCTAAGAGGAAGTGTGGCAGAAGAAGAGCCACAAGCCAGAGACAAGAGGCGAAGAGAGCCTGTCTTGGCAGAGAAAAGACTTAACTTTACCAGACTTTGGTGTCTGAGGCTGGAAGGATTCCACATCCTACAGCAGAGAACCAGTTCGCAAGGGACTGCACATTCCTTGGCCTATGAAGCCTGGAGGCCCTGCCACAACCGAAGGGACCAGTAAAGCCGTACAAGGCTGGGAGCAGAAAGGAACCCACGTCGCAGGCCATACAGGCGAGAATACACGGAAAGCTTGGAAACGTGAGCTGTTACCTTATAAAGAGGAGATAGCCAGAAGGAGCGCAGAAAGCACGGTAGGCCTACACCCTCACCCTGACCAGGGCCAATTTCCCCGTTGCTCTCAGACATCCAGGTCCCCTCCTAGCTGGGACTGTTTGTGGGTCAGTTTGCCTGTTTAGTAAAGACCCTGGACTGCAACCTGTTGTCTGTGTGCTCCTTGCTCCTCCAGCACTATCAGCACTGGGACTCTCACTACCATCACTCCCACCATCCACTATACTGCCCTAGGGCCGCACTCTTCCCGTGGGGAGTCACACTACCATAGCTGCACACCTCATCAGCCCCAGCGGTCTGCATGCAGCGGCGGTTCCTAATAACCGCAAATCCACGGGTGGCGTAGTCGGACATAATCAACAACACATAACGGACTACCACTGGCCTGACCACCCTGAGCCACGGAACCGGGTTGCCACTACTACTCCCATCGTTTCCCTAATTGCCCGGATCCGAGTGCCCCACGGCCCAGGGGGCGAGTCAGCAGCAATGTATGATCGACCGGTGTCCCGCACGTGGCACCTGCGCCGATCAGTTGTTATCAGCACCGGTGGCTGCCGCAGGCCTGAAGTCCTTACCTGAGGTACTTGGCCGTGAAGTTGTAGTGGCCGACACTTGTTACTGCACATTCACCTCCTATTCAATTGAATGGGAGGCGGATGTGTAGTACCCCGCTGCGGCCCTACAGATGGACGGCCATGCACCGCAGATAAGGACTTCCGACTTGCGGCCGCTACCGCCGCCGGCACTGATAACAGCTGATCGGCGGGGGTGCTGCGTGCGGGATCCCGGACGATCATGCATTAATGCCCTATATCAATCCCAGCCCTATAACCCCACTTGCCACCACCACAGGGCAATGGGCAGAGCGGGGCTAAGTGCCAGAACTGGCACATCTTATGGTTGCGCCATTTCTAGGGCGGCTGAGGGTGTTTCTAGCCTGGGAGGGGGCCAATATTCATGGCACCCTTCCTGGGCTATTAATATCAGCCCCCAGCTGTCTGCCTAGCCTCTGTTAAAATAAGGAGACCCCACGTCATTTTTTTTTGGGCTCCCCCATTTTAATAGCCAGTAAAGGCTAAGTATTCAGCTGGAGGCTGATATTAGTAGCCTGGGAAGCTCCGTGGGTATTACCCCCTTCCCATGCTTCAAACATTTGCCCCAGTTGTCTGCTTAACCTCTGCTAGGGTATAAAGTTACGGGAGACCCCACACCAATTTGTTTTTCAAATTGTTTAATTTTACAATAAATGACAAATACAGTAACCAAATCAGTCACTGAACTAATTATATATGTGACTGACATCTTTCTATCTAACTATTCTATGTGTGTAGTAGATCTATTCTTTCTATTCTAAATTGTCGGGTTCCGTTATGTTTTTTTCTGTACACATGTGATGAATTTAAAGAGACGGGTGAGTGAAAATCGCATAGAACTCGCATGACACTCGCATGGCACTTGTCCGTTTTTTCGGTACAGATATCGGAACGTTTTTATTCTCACATATGGGTATGAGCCCTTACACTGATTAAAGTGATACCTGGGTTGAAAAAATCTGTCTTGTGGTTCTTGTTTAATCTGTGTTTGCAGTTTTGAGTTAGGCCACGGCCCCTCTATCAGCATTTGGTCAGTATTCGGTCAGTAATTTTTCTCAGGAGTGGGAGCGAAAACCAGGTGAGGAACAATCAGAGAAAAGGTATAATATCTATCCATTCATCTGTCTACTATCTATGCATCCTTCTATCATTATTTGTTTTTAACTTATTGAAATAAAAGATTGTAATTTTATTGAGCTTTTCTGGACTTCTTTTTCTCCTGTTTTGTACATAAATCTCAGTTTACCCGCAAGAGAGATTGACATGTTGTGGATTTGAAATACCGCAGGTCAGTTTACGCTCAGTATAAGGGCCCATTCACACGTTCAGTATTTGGTAGAAACATATCACCACTTCTACATTTTTCACCCACTCCTGGTTTTGGCTTACAAATACTGACCAAATAGTGAGCATGGCATAAAAAAAAGCCCAGACGGCATGAGATTCCTATAAATCCCATCCACTTTGCTGAAACTGTAACATGCTGCATTTTTGGCGCAGTGAAAGTACGCAGCATCAAAAACTCACCAAAACCTGATTGTGGACACTACATCTTTTTCAGGCAGATTATGCTGAAACCCGCCTGAAAAAGTGCTATAAAAATGGCAAAAAGAATGAACATATGTACAGCAATGTTAAAACAACTTGCTGTGCAGATGTTCTGTCTTTTGTAACTTCCTTTAGCAACTTTAGGCTTATAGAAACCATAAAGCGGCTAAAAAAATTGAGCAGTCAAGCGGCTAAAAAAATTGACCAGTCCATTCTTCAGGTGACTTCCGCTTGGAAGCTGCCACTATTTTATATGTGTAATTAAAAAAATAAACGCCGCTTTTTCCTGAAGCTTCTTCTGCTTCAAGTACTATGCGAGTACCCCAGCATCTAAAATATGCAGTGTGAACATACCCTAACTGTTCCCATTACTTGCTATTCTATTTTGTGGAACACAACGTAAAACCTCGAGTCTCCTTAACCATTTAATCTTGAGGCTTTCACTGCTGGTTTGGGAGCATACTGTATAAAGCATATGTACTTTACTGAGGGTTTTAGCGCTCATTTTCCTTTATGGCATTAGAAAGAGCTGCCTGAGTTGCCTGCGCTTTCCCATAAATTGGACTGTCGAAGAGAAGCATTTGGTTTCTGTCCCAGCTGTATGAACACACAAGAATCAAGACTTCACCAGTTCCAAGCTGCATGTGACTAGTGATGAGCGAGCATGCTCGGGTGTTTTCCGATTGTCTTCATTGTGCTCGGGTGTTATGTTTCAGTCACTCCGTGCTCATGATTTGTGATTGTTTGACAACTTTAAAACATGTGAGGAATGTCTGAGTTATTGGGAGAAGGTGCTGTGGTCAGATGAGACAAAAACTGAACTCTTATGCATTAACTCAACTCGCCATGTTTGGAGGAAGAGAAATGCTGCCTATGACCCAAAGAATAACGTCCCCACTGTCAAGCATGGAGGTGGAAACATTATGTTTTTGGGGGTGTTTCTCTGCTAAGGGCACAGGACTACTTCACTGCATCAATGGCAGAATGGATGGAGCCATGTACCGTAAAATCCTGATTGACAACCTCCTTCCCGCCACCAGGACATTAAAAATGGGTCGTGGCTGGTTCCAGCAAGACAATGACCCAAAACATACAGCCAAGGCAACAAAGGAGTGGCTCAAAAAGAAGCATATTAAGGTCATGGAGTGGCCTAGCCAGTCTCCAGACTTAAAAAAAGTAACCTACCCTTATATTATAGACTGTTGATGTCTTTGTCAGTGGGCAAACTTACAAAAACAGCAAGGGATCAAATACTTATTTCCTCCACTGTAGATGCTCAAAATACACAAGTAAAAAACATTTATGCATTTTTAGTTCGTGCTGCGGAAAGTCACCAAAACGCACGTGCCTGTTTCAATAAAGTTTTGTCAAAGACAAGTACCAGGGAGTATCAAAAACAAAGCAGCTTTATTTAAAACATGATATACCAAAAAAGAGACAAAAACTTCAGTGTCAAAAATACGACAAAAACAAGTTAAAAAAAGCGGTCAAATGCTATGAAGAAAACGCAAGTAACCTCATTTACCCAATATGTGTATAAATGCTGCATAAAATCTGCAACATCAAATGCTCAGTGTTGAAACGTAGCCTTGGGGCTTTTTCACATTTTGCATTTTTTCCGCTCTTTTTGCAGCTGAAGAAAACAAGCATTCTACAGTAGCAGCAAAGTGAGTGAGATTTCTGAAAACTCATCTGCACGCTGCATATTTTTTCCTTGCAGATTTAAACCTTCAATGTGTTTTTTTTTTTAAATCACGGTAAAAAGCACACCGAAAAAAGCTGCAAAAACGCACAGATTTTATGTTGCATTTTTCCTGCCAACACTCCTTTTTTTTGCCGCAGAAACATTTACTGCAAATACTAAACGTGCACATAACCTTACACGAAATCATGTGTTAATTGCTCAGTTTGGAATCATCATATCATACCTGTAATTCCTTCACAAATTCCTGTGGTGAAAGTGCCACAATAAAGGCCTCACCCTACTTCTTAGCGTTCATAGGGCATATTATATTACCTCTAGATTTCTTCCGTATTAGGTGGATAAATGTTCCATACGCCTTAAAAAATTGGGCATATTCTTTCATCTAATTTGAAAATGCCCCAGGATACATGTTTTGTAGTAAAAATTACCGTAATAGCATTGTGAGATGGGCACGTCAGTTCCAGTATGCCTTCAAAATTACTTTCTTGTTCACCTTGATTACAGGGAGTCTGTCACTAGGTTATTGCTACCCATCAGTGTCTCCGGTACGTGTGATGACATTTTCAAATGTATCGGAGACACTTACACACGTAGACCCATTGAAGAATGGGTCTGCACACGTCAGTATGTTTCCATGGACCGTGTGTCCATGGGCAAAACACGATAACATGTCCGTTTTTTATTAGCAGCACGAGCTCCAAAACGTGTGAGATCCGTGTGTCATCATTGTGACACATACCGGCAACTGAGAAACAATGGTACAGTTCGCATTGTTTCCCGGCACCAGGTGCTGAAGGCAGCTCACACCATTGTCGCCTGCTCTCCCCGCGATCAGCGAGAGCAGGCGACAATGATGGGAGTTGTAGTCAGCACCCACAGTGTACATTGTGTGTAAAATAAAAAAACTAAAAAAATGCGTGGGATACTTCCACATGATAAACCTAGGGTTTATTATATGGATTAACTTCTCGTCGGACAGGTGAGGAATATGGTTGTATTTTATTTTTAATTTTACCATAATAAATGGGAAAAAGAGGGACATGGAGTGTTTATTTCAATAAAGGTGTCTGTGTCATTATTTCAAGTAAAGGACTTTGTTCTGTTTTTTTTTTATTTACAATATAACTATGGGGTTAGTGATGGGGGCATCTTATAGACGCTTCTCTGTTACTAACCTCAGGGCTTGATTTCAGCTGGCAATACAAAGCTGGCATCAACCCCAGCCTTATTATCCCACTTACCACTGCACCAGGGCAAGTGGGAAGAGTGAGGCTAAGTGCCAAAATTGGCGCATCTTAGTGATGCGCCATTTCTGGAGCCGCTGAGGACTCATGCTGTTAGTCTTGGAGGGGGCCAATATCCATGGCCCCTTCCCTGGCTATTATTATAGCTCACAGTTGTCTGTTTAGGCTTTGCTGGTTAGAATTTATAGGGGGACCCTATGTAAATTTTTTTCTGGGGTCCCCCTGTAAACTGGCTAGTAAAAGCTAAGCAAACACCTGCGAGCTGTTATTAATAGCCAGGGAACATTTATGGCTAATGGCCCCTTTCCCTGGCTATTAATATCAGGCCCCAGAGGACGGCTTTCCCTCGGCTGGTTATGAAAAATCGGTGAGAGCCCACAAATCTTGATTTTACACACAATGTACACTGCAGGTGATAACTATAACTCCAATCATTGTCGCGTGGTCATGCTGATCTCAGGGAGACCAGATGACAATGATGTGAGCTGCTTTTAGCACCCATCACCGAGGAACAGAGCGAACTGTGCCAGCTTTTCTCAGGCGCCGGTACGTGTGATACTGATGCTGCACACGGCTGCCACTCGTATGCCACATGTATAAAACACACGGATACACTGACATCTTTAGTACTGGTTTCTCCAGGACCGGAAATATCAGGGCATCTAATGTAGGGGAAAAGACCTTTTAACATTTTGATAAAATCCCTGTTTTCTCTGCCGCAGGTCTCCCTGTTCTCTCAGTTCTCTAAATGCTGAGCTGTGTATAACCCCACTCACACCACCACTGATTGGCAAATTTCTGTGTGCTCTGTTCATAAAGAGAAAGCTGCCAATCACTGGTGTGGGTGTAACGCACAGTCTGGGCTCTTTCTGACTAACTACCAGGTAGTCATTTCTGATCCTGCTACATAGCCCCTCCCTCTCTGGGCTACATTCTGGATTTAATTACCCTACTCACTGTCTGGTGCTGGGCAGACTATAACAAAGTTATTGCTATCATTTGGCCATTATACTTAACATGACATTACGTATAACACAGTACGCTCAACACATTACACTGTACAACATTACATGAAGGCTTCTCAAGGGGCGTAGACAAAGTGCCCATCCCACTACATGGGTGTGGTTATACAGAGCTTATAAATATGGAGGACCACATGGCAGCAGGTTTACTAGCCTTCTAATGATAATCTCCTGCTGATAAATCAGTGATTTTATAAAAAATTACAGCAAGCAACCTAGTAAGTGACACATCGCTGGAATCAGGGTCTCTGTTTCTACATTATGCCTCTTTCAGATTAGGTGGTAAAAACCTGGTGACATATTCCCTTTAATACAGCTCTAGATACACTCATACTTTTATTACAGAAACTTTATATATAGAAACAATAGCTAAAACTGGCTAAGCAATCATTCATCCTCACTACCAGAATGGATAGCTCTTAGAAATTACTGACTACCATGTTAAAAATGGCTTTACCATCACAGCAACAGCCCAAAAACTGAGATGAATGGTTTTGTTCCTCCTCTGTAGGTGACCCGTGTTCTATATTTTATGACTTACGTCCTGGTTCTGGATGACTTCCTTTATTTCCCAGGCACTCTCTTAATCTTCTTGATTTAGTAATCCGTTTTTAATCTTGATTTAATCATCTATGTATCTTTCCCGGAATGTGTTGCCAAGTTGGAAACCTAACTTTATTGCCAAAATCTAAGACCTCTTAACCTATAGAATTGTGGACTACAACTTAATAGCTCCTTGATCACCTGCTGTTTTATAGCATGTAATGAATCTAATTGTATTATATTGTACCATTACACATTGTGCTTCTGCCCTGTCTTCTTTTCTTCGTCGAAACACCTTAAATATGGCAATTCTGTATCAAATTTTGCCACCCACTGTGGATAGGGACACAATTACATAAATATTGTTTTCACTTAAATGTTCATTTATTTGCAACATTGTAGCTTCATGCATATAACATTGTGACAATGTGTCTTCATTACATTATTTGTACCTACTCTAAGTGACCATTAACCCTGTACAAGACAATTGTGTGCAGTAAGTGACAGAAAAAAAATTGATGTAAAAAAAAAATGCTGGTGTAAATTTGTCATCTGCTTCTTAATCAATTAATGTCACTGAACCAAGAGTTATTTGTAAATGCAATTCTGTGCAGAAATACTCTGGGTCTTTTCAGAGTCCATGCACATGACAGTACCATGTACACAGATACTGTATGTGGCACATGGAGTCCCTATAGATGTGCAACATGAGGCGCGGGCTTCCTCATAATGCTCTGCAGCTATCACATCACATGGTCAAGCCCAGCCAATTAGGGTGAATTATTAAAGCCATATCTAATATACACTATTTCCTTGAAAACAGTAACCTGTATTATTAATATAGTAAAATCCCTAAGACAAAACCCAAAAATATAGATTAAAAATCAAAGTTGTATTTCTTATAGATAATGTAGATAAATACAGTGCATCAATATACAGTACAGACTAGTGTTGAGCCACCCCCGTAGTGTCCGAGTTCGGTTCGTCGAACACCCGTATGTTCGCCGAACTGTTCGTCGAACACCGTTAAAACCAATGGCAGGCAAACAAAAACACATAGAAACACATAGAAAACACATAGAAAACACTTCAAATGTGTCCAAAAGCTGACAAACTGCTCAGAAGACACAACTAACACATTGAAAAGTAACAAATACATATAGTTGTTATGAACTGCTACAAACACTAAGGAAAGATAGGTAAACTGTCCCTACAATAGGACTAAGCTGATTCCCTACGATGCAGCGGGGGACCTGTTCCTTGTGAACAGACCCGCCTAAGTCCTCGGCTAGTCTGAACGCAGACCTATAGATATAAGGGAGGGGTCCCTACAAGAACTAAGGACTGGGATATAGTTGGACACCTCCTAGCAGAAATTGTAGCAGAGCAAAGACAAACAAACAAACAGAAGTACTAGTGGTCAAAAGACCAAGCAAACTACAGAGTAAGGTACAAGGCACCTGGCTAGCTTAAGAGTAAATGTAACACTGAAGTCCAGCAAGGCCAGGAGGGCGGAGCTGGATTAAATAGGCAAAAAGTCATGTGACCAGCAAAATAGAAAAAACTAACAGGAGGGTTCTAACAGTACTCCCTCTTCTATGAGGATCCTCCGGATCCTCCAGGCCCAGGTCTATCAGGAACCTCCTGTGAAACGCTCCGACAAGTCTAGGAGCAGAGACATCATCCGCCCTTACCCAGGAGTTATCCTCGGGACCGAAACCTTTCCAAGCGACGAGATACTGCAATCTCCCTCTATGCCATCTAGAATAAAGAATGCGAGAAATTTCATATTCACCGTCTTCCTCCACCGGAGGAACAGAGACAGTGGCGTCCCTATCAGAAACATCAGCTTTTTTCAATAAGGAAACATGAAACACCGGATTAATCTTCCAGGAGGTAGGAACCTCCAACCTAACAGCAGATTGGTTAACTACCTGAAGCACCTTAAACGGACCCACTAACTTCGGGCCCAATTTCTTAGAAGGAATCCTCAACCGCAGATTCCTAGAGGACAACCAAACCATGTCATCAACAGTAAACAAAACCTCTTGACGTTTCCTGTCAAAGTACCTCTTGGATTTTTTGTTAGCCTCTTGAAGGTTACGACGTACATCAGTCCAAACTCTCTCCAAATCACCGGAAAAATTCTCCTCCTCCAGCACAGCCGATACCAATTTGGAGAATGACCCAAACGACGGATGTCTCCCAGTACAACAAAAAAAAGGAGAACACCCAGCAGAAGAGGATGTATGGTTGTTAAGAGCAAATTCAGCCAGTGGCAGAAACTCAGACCACCCCTCTTGATTGTCAGCCACAAAACAACGCAAAAACTGTTCAACATCCTGGTTCTTTCTTTCTGTCTGTCCATTAGACTCAGGATGATAACCAGATGAAAATGACAAATGGACTGCCAACCTGTCACAAAAGGCAAGCCAAAAACGAGCCACGAACTGAGGTCCCCTATCGGAAACAATGTCGGTAGGAACGCCATGGAGCCTGACAATTTCTTTAACAAAATCCTTAGCGAGTGTCTTGGCGCAGGGCAGTTTGATGAAGGGAACCAAGTGACACATCTTGCTAAAACGGTCCACGACCACCCAGATAACAGTGAAACCCTCAGAGGCAGGAAGGTCAGTAATAAAATCCATAGCAAGATGCGTCCAAGGAGCACTAGGAACCTCCAGAGGGCAAAGCAACCCCGCAGCAGGAGCATGTGAAGACTTAGATCTAGCACACACAGTACATTGACGCACCCACTTAATGACTTCCTTCTGCCACCCAGGCCACCAAAAACTGCGACCTACAAGTCTCTTAGTCTCCGAAATTCCTGGATGACCTGCCAACCGAGTCTCATGACACTACACAAACAAATCTCTCCTAAAGTTCCTAGGCACAAACAACCTCCCATGTGGAGTGTTAGATGGGGCATCCTCCTGGGCTTTCAGAATCCCATCTTCCAAGACAGAGTCCAATGCTGCTATCACAACACCTTCCTGTAAAATGCTCTCCTCCTCCTCGGTACCAACCATGGGAGAAAAACTGCGAGATAAAGCATCAGCTTTTACATTCTTGGTATCCGGAATGTAAGTTACAGAAAAATTAAACCGCAAAAAAAAAAGTGCCCACCTAGCTTGACGGGCATTCAAGCGCTTGGCAGCATCAAGATAGATCAGATTCTTATGATCAGTAAAAACCTGAATGGGAAATTTAGCACCTTCCAAGAGATGACACCAATGTTCAAATGCGAGTTTAATCGCCAGCAATTCCCAATTACCGACATCGTAATTAAGTTCGGTCTCAGAAATTTTTTTTTAAAAAAAAAGCACAGGGATGTACTCCATCCTTGTTTTCCTGAGACAAAACAGCACCGACCCCCACCAAAGAAGCATCAACCTCGACCAAAAAAGGCTTGGTCTCATCAGCCTGCATAAGGATGGGGGCAGAACTGAACCTCTCCTTGAGATACACAAAAGCTTCAATGGCCTCAGTAGTCCACTGGACCGTATTCGCACCTTTCCTGGTGAGATCGGTCAGCAGGTTAACAATTATAGAAGAATTCTTAATGAATTTTCTGTAATAATTGGCGAAACCCCAAAATCTCTGTATTGGTTTCAAACTAATAGGCCTAGGCCATTCCTGAACCGCCTGAACCTTCACCGGGTCCATCTCAAATCCCTCGCTGGAGATAATGTAGCCCAAAAAACGAATTCTCTGCACAGCGAACTCACATTTCTCCAGCTTAGCAAAAATTAAATTGTCGCTTAACAACTGCAATACCTCACGTACGCTCTGCCAATGAGACTCCAGATCCGGCGCAAAAATCAAAATGTCATCCAAATACACCACCACATTCTTACCGATCAATGGTCTTAGGATGTCATTAATGAGGTTCTGAAAAAACGCTGGTGCGTTGGTAAGACCAAAGGGCATAACCAGATTCTCAAAATGACCCACTGGAGTGTTAAAAGCAGTTTTCCACTCATCACCTTCCTTCATACGTAACAAATTGTATGCCCCCCGGAGATCAATCTTAGAGAACCACTTGGCCCCCACTAACTGGTTGAACAAGTCAGGAATTAAAGGCAGTGGGTAGGAATTGCGTACTGTAATTTTATTAATTTCGCGAAAGTCCAGACATGGACATAAACCGCCATCCTTTTTTTTTACAAAAAAGAATCCAACAGCCACAGGTGACTTAGAAGGTCTAATGTGACCGGCGGCCAAGCTTGTCTGTATGTATTCCTCCAAGGCCTTTCTCTCAGGGATAGTAAGATTAAATAAGCGACTCTTGGGAAGAGTTGCTCCAGGGACAAACTCAATAGTACAATCATAGTCCCTATGAGGAGGCAAAACTTGCGACTCCTCCTCAGAAAAAACCTTCCAAAAATCCTGAATAGGTACAGGTAATTCCCCTCTTTCCACAGCAGCAATGCGACCGTTGCAACATCTATCATAACACTTAGGACTCCAAGACTTAATTTCATGGGTAGATCAGTCCAGTACAGGATTGTGCAATTTTAACCAAGGTAACCCCAAAACCACTGGAGCAGGCAAATTATTTAATACCGCCAAATTCAAATTCTCTTGGTGGATACCATTAATGGTGAGGGGAAATTCAAAAACCTTGTGAGTAATACCTTTTAAGGGAGAGCCATCAACAGTAACCACAGAAATAGGAGATGACAAAAGTTTGGATTCTAATTTCAATTTTTCCAAAAAACCCTCATCAATCACATGGATTGTAGAACCACAATCCACAAATACCCGAAATTCAATCAACTCCTCCTGGAATGAGGTGCTTCCAGAAAGAAATACTCCTTTTGAGTTTAAACAAGCTATGCAGGCGTAACTGACCTCTTTTTTTTTTTCTTTGTTCAAACGAAGCACACAGTTCTTAATAAAGTGGTCAGATTTACCGCAATAAAAACACAATCCTTTAGCAAACCTGCGGTCTTTTTCCTGAGAGTGGGGTGACATCGCCCCAATCTCCATCGGTTCTCCACCCTCCGAACAGACCCTCTGAAAACTAGGAGCTGCCATAGCAGTAGATTTCTCTTCATTACTCCTAGCACGCAGTCTCCTGTCCACACGTATGGCTAATTGCATTGCCTCCTGCAAGGTTCCTGGTTTTGGGAAGGCAATCAGCAGATCCTTAACCCTTTCACCTAGACCATCAAGAAACAAACATTTTAATGCTGAGTTATTCCATTCCACTTCAGCCGACCATCTTCTGAAGTATGTACAATAATTTTCCACATCACCTGATCCCTGCTTCAAACGTCTTAATTCAGTTTCAGCAGATGAGACTCGATCAGGATCATCATACAACAACCCCATAGCAGAAAAAAAATCTTCCACAGATCTAAAACACGGATCATTAGGTTGTAGAGAAAAGGCCCATCCCTGTGGTTCTTTGCGCAAAAGTGACATTATAAACCCAATGCGCTGTGATTAATTCCCCGAGGATCTGGGTCTTAAACGAAAATATAATAAACAAGCGTTTTTAAAGGAAAAAAAATCTTGCCGTTTACCATAAAAAAAATCTGGCAGTTCTACCTTCGGTTCGACAAAATGTGCTCCAGGACAGCTACTCACGTGTTGCTGGAGCTCGGCCACCTCCAAAGACAGTCCCTGCTGGCATTGAGCCAACCCCTGAACCAACACCATGCTGAAATCAGGATTTCTTTCCTTAGAGTGTTTTATTTTTAGGCGTGACTTACTGTTATGAACTGCTGCAAACACTAAGGAAAGCTAGGTAAACTGTCCCTACAATAGGACTAAGCTGATTCCCTACGATGCAGCGGGGGACCTGTTCCTTGTGAACAGACCCGCCTAAGTCCTCGGCTAGTCTGAACGCAGACCTATAGATATAAGGGAGGGGTCCCTACAAGAACTAAGGACTGGGATATAGTTGGACACCTCCTAGCAGAAATTGCAGCAGAGCAAAGACAAACAAACAGAAGTACTAGTGGTCAAAAGACCAAGCAAGCTACAGAGTAAGGTACAAGGCACCTGGCTAGCTTAAGAGTAAATGTAACACTGAAGTCCAGCAAGGCCAGGAGGGCGGAGCTGGATTAAATAGGCAAAAAGTCATGTGACCAGCAAAATAGAAAAAACTAACAGGAGGGTTCTAACAATAGTCATGCGAAAAGAAAAGAGGTGGAGGAGTAAAAGGAGGGGATATAGGCATGTCATGCCCTTCTAAAATCAAGAAAGGCTGGAGTAAAAATCTAAAATCAGCCTACCAACACCCAGACGTCGTGACAAGAAAATTAAAAAAATAAATATCTTTAGGTAGAATGGCGGTTCCATTCAGAACACTTTCCTTACAAGACGTAGTGGTATCCCCGTTGTGAGTTGTGCCAAAAACGGAACCCAATACATTCGGACTAATCCACCATTTGTCATATCCAAGGGGCAGGTCAGTAAACGACAACATCGACGCAGAGCCAAGTACAATAGAATATACTGTACATCCTTTGACAAGGCAATCAGGCGGATCAAGAAGTTGGGAAGGGTCACCCTAATGGCCAAAACAGACATTGATGCGGCGTTCCGGTTACTTACTACCTGTGCCTCCGAATAGTGTCCACCTATTGGGCTGCTTCTGGGAAGGAGCATACTATATAGATCGCTGTTTGCCCATGGGGTGGTCCAGATCCTGCTCACTATTTGAGGCGCTTAGTTGCTTCCTCGAATGGGTTGTAATGGACATTTCTAAGCGGGCACATATTATCCATTACCTCGACAACTTCTTATGCCTGGGCCCAAAAGATTCGCCACAGTGTGAATACACGCGGTAGTCCACCTGTGAGAAGAAGAGAGCTGGAGGGAGACAGGACACCACAGAGCCGAGGGGTTAGATGGAGAACGGAAGAAGGAAAGCGGGCGAGGGAGGTAAGGGAGTACAGTGGAAGGCCGACCTGAGCTCCCCCACGTTCCTGCTGGGCGGGGAACAGCCCTGGGAAGAAAAGCCGCTTTTGGATCCCTTTGAGGTTACGGGCACGAGCGGGCAGAGGGACTACGCTGGAGTGCGAAGTGAGAAGCCGACACAGCCAGTCCGTTCCTGCCCGTGCGACCTCCGTGTTGCCGGGTTTGTGCCAGAGCCGCGGTGGACCCTGATGGCCAGCCCCCCTCTCCCAATACTGGTGCCTGTCCGCTGGTGGGTCAAGCCCCCCCGCGGTGGCGGGGGGAGTAACATCTGCAGAAGAAAGACCATCTTCCAGTCAAACTAAGATGTCTACTTCTTTTCGTGGACAATGTGATGTGATCCCTTTCTTACGGACACGCCCATCACTACAAATTCCAGATGAGGCACAAAAACAGCAGGTGCTTCAAGTGGGCTCTCCTCCACCTCAACTTCAACATCACAAATACTCCAGTCCTCAGAGGTGTCACCCCAATCGCACTTGCTTCCTCTCAGCTCCCAAGTCTCCAGCTGCTCGTCTGAGTATGGGGTAACACAGATGGTTGAGTCTGCACAGCTGTTTACTCATACTATAGCCTGGGAAACGGAGGTCTGCTCCAGAGCTTCTGTTAATCCAGATGAGGAAATGATCTGCACTGATGCCCAGAATCTTTATGAGTCGGATCCAGGACCAGACGCAGAAGGTTCTGACCATAATGTAGACCCTCATTCCCAAACTGTAACTCCTGTTGGTGGAGACAATGATGAAGACGATGATGAGACTCAAATACCTGATTGAAGCGACTACTTGACTTTTTGGTCAGGGCAGGAAGAGGTTGGCTCTGAGGACGACGGGTTTGAGAACACACAGGGTGATGATGACGAGGTTGGAGATCCTACTTACTGTCAACCCACAGTCAGCCAGTCGATGAGGTCAGCAGGGGAGTTGGAGGAGGATGTGACTAGCCCAGGGGATGGGGGTGACTCGGTACCCGGGCCTTTGCCTGGCCTTGGGGATGTCGCGGTGGTCGGCTCCCGGACCCATACCCTAGGGACACTCTTTAAAAGGGTGGATAATTGTTAATTTTATAAGAGTTCGTGACGCCACCTGTGGTATCTGGTGAGAAGCACCAGTGCTGCACCAGTCCACTGAGGCCTGTGATAAGGCAGCTCGATGGTATAGCTCCCCACAGGTGGAGCTAGGCCTCAGGGCAGCGTATGCAGGGGGAATGCAGGCCAGGCGAGACCCAGCTGGGTTAGAGCAAGAACGGGAACGGACACGGTTGTCACTTCAGTACCTTTTACTGGTGGAAATTCAGGCACATCCCGGAGCACTGTAGGGTGAAGGGTGCATATCAGGATCCTCCCCAATGAGCGGGTGTAGGGCCTCCTGTTTCTTGCCTCTGCGTAGTAAGTTTCTGACCTGCCTGGAGCTAGGCCTAACTTTGTCTCTGTTCTGCGCTGGCTGACCTTGTGGTAGGGCCTTGTCTTGGAGTTCACGCTCCCAGTATGCGGGGCCTAAGCGTCTCCTGGCTCTGTTACGTATCAGCACCTTAGCGATCCTGGGACTTGTAGTTCTCCAGGGATTCCGGTTATGCGTTACTGGGTCATAGAGATCCCGGTAAGCTCGAATCCGGTGTCCGGTAAATGCTTCGGGGTGAGCTGTTTAAGCTCCTCTGCCCCCTATGTACTAACTCTCCACTCGCCTTCGGCCTACTCGGGCCCTCACTAGGCTATACACACTAACGGCAGCTTGCCGCGCTTCACCGATCTTATGGCGCCGGCACACCTTAAGCTCTAACTGAGCTCCCTGAATCTAGCTAGCAGGAGCCTCGTGCTCCACTGCTGAACTATTAGCTGAGTTCTCTAGACTAGACTGAGCTCCACTGCAGACTGACCTCTCTTAGGCTTCTCTACTGCAGGAACTCTTCAGAGGAACTGAACTGCCTAGCTCCACCTTCAATATTTATATCCCTAACGGGCTCCTTCTGCTGGTCTGAGGTGGAAGGTGGAGATGTGTGAATGTTTATGGGGGCCTCTTGAGGAGGATTCCATCAATGCACTCTTCTAGGATCTGTGATACCAAGCGCAGCTGGGCGTCACAGATGCTATTGACGACGAGGTTAGGATGTGCCTTCCTGGACAGAGATGGAGTACTGGAAGCACGTCAACAACTGCATCCTCAACCACAACTCTGCCTCTGACCACAAGTCGTGGTGGCTCTTCAGGTCGCATGGGTTCTAAGCCTTGCATAGCCTGGGCATTTTTTCAGATCGATAAGGATGACCCAACTCGTGTTATCTGTAATATTTGTCACCAAAAGCTAAGTAGAGGCCAAAAAATCCATAGTTTGAGTACTTCATGCATGAACCGTCACATGGATATGAAGCATAGGTTGCAGTGGGAAGCTCACTGTGCTACAATGTGGCCTAGCGGGCCGAGCCAACCACCGTCTGCCCCATCTTGTGCATCCGCGGCCTCTTCATCCTCTGTGACTGGGGGGACAGCAGTCACACATGTTTTTGGACACAGACCTGCCACCTCTTTACCCGCAACAGCCAGTGTGATTGGCAGGTCATCATTTCATTTGGAAGTGGAAACACCAGCTGGTGTTGAGCGCTCTCCGACATCGAGAGCACCACCTTTGGATCAAGGCAACCTAACTTTTCCGCCTGCATCTTCCTCACAGACCGGCAGTTTGCCGGGGACACCCTACTCAACCCCGTCTAAGCACAACAGCCAGCCCTCGGTCCCTCGGATGTGGACAAGTAAAAGACCATTTCCTCCTAGCCATGACAAAGCTAAGAGGTTGAATTTCACCATCTGCAAGCTGTTGGCTACAGAAATGCTGCCTTTCCGCCTGGTGGATACAGAGGATTTTCGAGACCTTATGTCCATCGCAGTGCCCCAGTACCAGATGCCCAGTCGGCACTACTTCTCAAAGAAAGGTGTGCCTGTGCTCCACCAGCATGTCGCACACAACATCACCGCTTCTTTGAGAAACTCTGTATGTGACAGGGTGCATTTCACCACAGACCCTTGGACGAGTAGGCATGGACAGGGGCGTTACATGTCGCTGACTGGGCACTGGGTAACTATGGTGACAGCAGGAAAAAGGGCTGCTGTCCAAGTCTTGCCGTCCCCACTAGTTGTGCGTCAATCCTCTTTATCTAGAAGTTCCTCCACTGCTTCTGCCTCCTCAACCTCCTCTCGGTCCTCCACCTGCACCAAAAGCCTGTCTGGTAATGCCATCCGCTTTCTGACTGTGCAGAAGGAATCCTGCACACCTCCTTACTATGCTGGCAGCAGGGCTCAACGGCATCAGGCGGTGTTTACTTTGAAATGTCTGGGAAATGTGAGTCCACAGCTGAGGAGTTGTGGTCAGCTCTGGAGACCCAGTTTCATGAATGGCTGTCTCCACTGGACCTGCAACCAGGGAAGGCCGTGTGCGACAATGCTGCAAACCTGGGTGCGGCCCTTTGACGGGGCAATGTCACACATGTGCCTTGTATGGCTCACGTGTTGAACCTGGTTGTCCAGCAATTTTTAGCCCACTATCCCGGACTAGATGGCCTTCTGCAGAGGGCACGGTCGCTGTGTGCTCACTTCCGCCTTTCACATCCCGCAGCTCAACGACTTACATCTCTACAGAAGTTGTTGGGCCTGCCAGTTCACCGGCTGAAATGCGATGTGCCGACACGGTGGAATGCAACTCTGCACATGTTGCAGCGACTGTGGCAGCAACGACAAGCCCTGGTGCAATACGTTCTGACGTATAGCCTGGGCCAATGAGATCCAGAGGTGGGGCAAATCACTCTGCAGGAGTGGTCTCAGATCAGGGATCTATGAAATTGACGCGCCACCTGGGCCGTGGGGTACCCGGAGCCGAGCCGGTAGACATTGGGGGTTGTAGTCACTGTGGCGGTGACCCGGTCCGTGACCCAGGGCGGTCAATCCAAGGGTAATTTGTATATATGGGTTTTATAATGTCCGACAACGCCACCTGTGGAGTGCGGCCAAAGGGGCCGCTGCTGCGGAACAGTCCTCTGAAGTTGGTGGTTTTGCAGCAATGGTATTATTACTCCCCACAGGAAGAGTGTAGCTTCAGGGCAGTGTGGGTGGATGATAGTGGTTGTAGTGCAGGGAGTCAGTAATGAACACAGAGTCCGTGTGTTGCAGTCCCAAGATCTTTACTCACAGTTGTTGCAGTCCAGATTACAGGTACCAGAGCAATTTCCCCCGTCGTGCTGTGCGTACTCAGTGAGGGGCTCAGTCCACCCCCAGATAGCTTCCGAGTACTTAGCAGGACCCCCTTCTGTGTGTCCTTTCTCTGGCCTTCTCCATGCACCTCACACCCAGTGACACTTCTATCCGGTATCCTCGGGCTTTGGTGGGCGACGTGTGTTCCGTCCCCTGGGTCCTATGTGGCTACCTTCTTAGTGAGACTGGTGTGGACTTTGGCCTGCAGTACATGAAATGCTGCAGCCTCCAGTTTCTAGTTGAGCCTTGCTGTTTCTCCGCTAGTTGAGGGACCGGTTCCCCTTATCTGGCCTGATCCCTCTACCTCCTGGTAGCAGCGGGCGTACGGGTGGCCTTCTGCATGGCCCGTATCCCTAGGGTCACTTCGGTTCCTGGAGCCTTCCTGCTCCCACTCCTCTCTTCTCTCCTTCAGTCCTGGGCCTCCCAGGCTAGGCCCGCCTCTGGAGCAGAGCTCATGCAGAGCCTCTGCTCCTGTCACTTCTCTTCCTCTGACTGGCTTGCTCTTTCTAAGATGGCTTCCTATTTATACTCTCCCTGTCATGTGCTCCCCTAAGCTGCTTTCTCCATCCACACCCACTACATAGGACCCTCCCGCCAGCTAGGGACCTGGGACTGTGCTCTCCCTTAGGAGCAATCTCACCCTACCCCCACTGTGGGTATGTGTTGGATGCAGGTGTTAGGGTTCCGAGCCATACTCCTTCCTTACCTGAGGGTGAGATTCCACACCTCTGGGTGAGATGCAGTACATCTGTGGCGACTGAACCCTCAGGGGCGCCACACACCCTTCTGCACAGTTTTGAAATGGCGACGAAGATGTTTAGTGCTGACGATGCCATTATCAGCATGTCTATTCCGGTGATTTACATGCTGGAGCACACGTTAAACAGAATTCAGAGTCAGGTGGTGGGACAAGAGGAGGTGGAGGAAGTAGAGGAGGAGTCGTATGCGGAAGGGATAACATCTCCCAGGTCCAGACGGTCAGCAGCACCAAGGCGTAAGGCATGGGAGGGTGGGGGAGAGGGATTAACCAGGGCGCATGGTAGCAGCCAAACTGTTGAGGAAGGTGCAGGAGCCGAGGAAGAAGTGGAGGACGAACTGGCGATGGGCATGGAAGACTCATCAGATGAGGGAGACCTTGATCACATTTCTGTTGTGCGAGGTTGGGGAGAGAGGGAAGAGGAAGGAAGCATGATTCTTACCTCGCTACCAACACAACAAGGACTTGGTCCTCCTGGATGCGCAAGACACATGAGTGCCTTCTTGCTGCACTACCTGCAACATGACCCTCGGATTGTCAGAATTCTAAGTAATCCCGACTACTGGGTTGCCACACTCTTAGATCCCCGGTACAAAAGTAAATTTGCCAAAATAATTCCTGCCATAGAAAGGGATTCACGCATGCAGGAGTATCAGCCGAGGCTGTTGCAGAATCTTACATGTGCTTTTCCACAAAACACCAGTGGTGCACGTAGTGAATCTCACAGTTCTAACTTGCCAACCGTGGGACTGTCGAGTCTTCATCACTCAAACCATAACAGTAACACAGTATCTGCTGGTAACAGCAATTTTGTGGAATCGTTTCACCACTTTTTTAGACCATCCTTTGCAAGGCCACAGGAGACAAGAAGTCTGACACATAGTCAACGCCTAGAGAGGATGGTACAGGAGTATCTCCAAGTGAACATCGAAGCCATGACTGTGTCACTGGACCCTTGCTCATTTTGGGATTTCAATCTGGAAAAATGGCCGGAGCTCGCCACTCACGCCTTGGAGATCTTGTCATGCCCTGCAGCCAGCGTTCTCTCTGAACGTGTGTTCAGCGCTGCTGGTGGTGTGCTGACAGATAAGCGCACGCGGCTGTCCACTGAGAATGTAGACAGACTCATGTTCATAAAGATGAACAAATCATGGATCCGCAAGGACTTTTCTAGCCCTGTTTCATCCTGGGGAGACTAAAAGCTTGAGGATTTGGTAAAATCACCTCACCAACCGTTTTAAGCAACTCTGGGGCAATTAATGCCACTTAAGTGGTGTCTATGCCACAATTTTTGGAAAAAATGGAGACTCTTTTTGGAGTCCACTTGCTGTGTTTTACGTGACGTTGGCATCGTCAATTCCAGGTGGGTTGGGTCACCCCCCCCCCTTTTAACCGTAAGAAACTACATACACGATGGCTTGGGGTAACACAGATGGTTGAGTCTGAAGAGCTGTTTTCTCAGAGGTCTGCTCCAAAGCTTCAGTGTCTGCTAGTCAGCATAGAATTTTTAACTGCATCTAGCCTAGGCAATACTTTGAGCATAGTAGCCCAGCTGCGAAGCAAGCTGCACCGCCTGTGTATCTAATAAGAATTTTTAACTGCATCTAGCCTAGGCAGACTGTGGGGACCCCCAACCAAGCCCAGACGCTCAGCCCCCCTACCGCCCCCCTTTCCTTGACAATACAATAATGTAACTCTTACAACTGGATGGGTGAGGATCGGTCACAGCTTTATTAACTCTTTATACTCATTCCATTAGAAAGGCATTTTACACTGTGTTCCAAATTATTATGCAAATAATATTTTCTCAGATTTTCCCAAATTACCTATATGAATTGCAGTCATTGTAATTTTCCAGTCAAATAACTATTAGAGTACAATTGAAAGGGTTTTGTACAAACTGCCTATGATAACAGTATATTTTTAAAAAAATAAAAAACTCAAACTGCACTCAAAATGCATGTTCCAAATTATTATGCACAGCAGAGTTTTCAACTTTTTCATTTTAATAAAGAACAAAAAAATGGTCATTTTTGAAATTATAAGCATTAGCAGGTTATTACAAACTGAAATCAAACAGTTTTCAACTCAAAACTTTATTCTAGGTGATGTTACATTTGCACATAGGACCCCTTGTTTTAAAGGAGCTTCTGAACTCTCTCGTCCATTGAATTTGTCAGGTTTTGGATGGTTTCTTCTTTAATTGGTTTGCATGAGGACAGAATACCCTCCCAGAGCTGTTGCTTAGATGTGAACTGCCTCCTGCCATCATAGACACTCCTTTTGATGATGCTCCAGAGGTTCTCAATGGGTTTGAGGTCAGGGGAGCATGGGTGCCACACCATAAGTTTGTCCCCTTTTATGCCCATAGCAGCCAGAGATGCAGATGTGTTATGTGCAGCATGAGACGGGGCATTTTCATGCATGAAATGATCTCAATGGTCCAGATGGATGGAGTGGAGGATGGCTGGTTGATGGACACACCATGTAAACACGGCTACGGCGCTAAGAAGAAGGAGGTGGAGTAATGTTTTGGGCTGGAATCATGGGGAGAGAGATTGTCGGCCCTTTTAGGATCCCTGAAGGGGTAAAGATGAACTCCATAATGTATGTTGAGTTTCTCAAACAGCACTTCCTTCCATGGTTCAAGAAGAAGAACCGTGCATTCCGCAGCAAACATACATTTTGAGTGCAGTTTGAGTTTTTTATTTTTTTAAAAATATACTGTTATCATAGGCAGTTTGTACAAAAACCTTTCAATTGTACTCTAATAGTTATTTGACTGGAAAATTACAATGACTGCAATTCATATAGGTAATTTGGGAAAATCTGAGAAAATATTATTTGCATAATAATTTGGAACACAGTGTATTTCTAAAATAATTCAGCTTGTTGCAGCATGCCCTGGGTCTCCACACCGGCAAGTTGGCCAACAAGTGTAACTCTCCAACATGTCCTTTCTATTTCCAGGCCAGGGAGGATCCTGCATACTCGTATGCAGGACTCTGACCCCCATCCATCACTCTTAACGCTTATTCCACTCCGTCCTGGAGTCCTGACATGAATATGTCCTGTCCAATATCCATTAAGTGAACACCGTCGGGCCGTATGAAGCCTGCTTTATCTCCTTCCATTTGTCGGTGTTGTATCACTACACCGCCTCTGTCTCTTCTAAATTTTGCCATCTGAATATTTATTACCCGCCTTGTCCGTTCGATGGCCGTGATGTCTCGCGCACCTTGCCATACCGCTATCGGCACAATCTCTGACCATACTATAGTTAGTTTTGTGAAAGAAGCGCTCAGTGTCTAGTTTCATTATTGCCATTAGTTATGCACTCTTGTGATGACCTAGGTCGTTTCCCCCGGCCTGTATAACTAAGATGACCGGACCTCTTGCCTCTCTCCCTACCTTGATTACCTCCATTATTACCTGTGGCCATAGCAGGCTTCTAATACCTCTCCAGTTGAAATATGTATTATGAAACTCTAATTTCCTCCCGCCTGAGCGGACTTTTGCCCTTTTTTCTGCCCAATATATATACGAGTGGCCTATCAACCACACTGTTGGCTTAGCGTCACCTGTAAAAGAAAGAAACCACGTTAGGATAACAAGTCCGGTCTTATGTATCTCGCCAAACACGTGGATCGCCATCTCCCTATCCTCTGAACTTCCGTTTCTGACAGTCCTGTTCTTGCTGCTTCCGTGGCCGCGCCTATGCGGAATGAGTGTGTCCCGTAATCTTTGGGGTGGTTCCCTGCCGATGTTAGGCATTTATTAAATATAGCTTGGAACTGGTATCTTGATACTGGCGTTCCATCAATGTGTGATAGGAAGAAATTACTTTGTGATCTGATGGTTATATATGTTTTTACTATTGTTACCCGACTCAGTGTACCGTTTGTGGGTTGTAGAAGTACCCAAGTGCCCCTGCCCGCTGGAACCGTTTTCGATTTGCGTATGCGTAGACGTATTGCATTATTGGCTATGACTACGTCCTGGTGTAATAAGCCTCCACTGGTGGTAATTTTGGATTGAGGGACTAATTCGCTTATGCATAGCGCACCGAAGAAGGCGATCGCAAATGCAGGAGACAGTAGTGTTGCTTCAAATTGTGAGTGTCATGTTAATGGTGTTAGGGATTAGTGTTGAGCCACCCCCGTAGTGTTCGAGTTCGGTTCGGTTCGTCGAACACCCGTGTGTTCGCCGAACTGTTCGTCGAACTGTTCGTCGAACACCTTCGAACACCGTTAAAACCAATGGCAGGCAAACAAAAACACATAGAAACACATAGAAAACACCTTCAAAGGTGTCCAAAAGCTGACAAACTGCTCAGAAGACATAACTAACACATGGAAAAGTGACAAGTACATATAGTCATGCGAAAAGAAAAGAGGTGGAGGAGTAAAAGGAGGGGGAGACACAGATATAGGCATGTCATGCCCTTCTAAAATCCTAAAAGTGAGAAGCCGACACGGCCAGTCCGTTCCTGCCCGTGCCACCTCCGTGTCGCCGGGTTTGTGCCAGAGCCGCGGTGGACCCTGACGGCTAGCCCCCCTCTCCCAATACTGGTGCCTGTCCGCTGGTGGGTTGAGCGAGCCCCCCTGTGGTGGAGGCAGCTCTAAGCTTTTTAATTTAAATTGTCTCTCTAATTTGAATGAATACACTTTAAATCCATTTACAAGGATCTATTGGAGGGCAAGTCTCATGCCAGCAGCCGCGTAATTCCAGTTCCAGTAGCGTCCACTAAAGCTGCTGCAGTTGAAAAGCTTTTATAAGGATCGAGCTCGGCTGTCCACCGCAAGGCATCCTACCGCCAGTCCCAGCCCCTATGCCTTGGGGTGCCTCCTGATGCTCTTCACTGAGTATCCCGTGGTTCCGAAGCATTTCCTTTGAAAAAATTAAGTGTCCAAACTACAGGTGGTGTAGCTTGCTTAACAGCCGGGATAATCCGCTGACTAGCAGACACTGCTACTAGGCACAAAGTATTTCCTGGGCTAGATGCAGTTAAAAATTTGTAATTAGATACTCTCGTTGGATGCTGAGAAAGCATTCCATAGAGTCTCCTGGCACGCCATATATTATTCTCTTAAAAAGCTTGGGGTAGGGGTCTAGGGGACGCTTTTATAGCCAACATTACGGTCCTGTATCGCAATACGTCACCTAGGCTGAAGATAAATGGAACTGTAGCACCCTGAGGGCTCGGTTGCTACAGAGGTATTGCACCTCACCCAGAGGTGTGATATCTCACTCTCAGGTAAGGATGGAGTGTGGATCAGGACCCGACACCTGCATGCATTACACCACATTGCCGTGGGGCAGGGCGACCAATATGCCCCTGAGATGGGCACGACAGTCCCTGTCCATGGCTGGAGTGGGGGGAGGGAACACTGAGGAAGGGGAACCCTGTAGTGCAGGAGCAGGGAGGAAGCAGTTCCTGGTGGCATTGAGAAGGGAGTATAAAAGGTGGGCACCATCTTAGTTCAGTGCAGAGAAGTCTGAGCAGAAGTGACAGGGAGCAGGGGCTCTGCATGAGCTCTGCTCCGGAGGTGGGCCTAGTAACAAAGGCCCAGGCCTGGAAGAGGGAGAAGGAAGGAAGAGGAGCGGAGAAGGCTCCAGGAATGAGGAACGAAGGGATCCCAGGGGTGCAAACGGGCGAGTCGCCAACGCCCGAATCCACCTGCGTGGAGGGGTCAGGCCAAAGGGGGAGACCGGTCCCCGAAACTAGTGAAGGCGGGAAACGACCCTCAGCTAGAAACCGGAGGCTGCGACATTTTATGTGGCGCAGCCCCTCTCTACACCCGCTAGGAAGGCACCACATAGGGTCAGGGAAACTGTCGCCAAGTTTACCAAGAGGAGGCCCGAGGCAGCCGGACAGAAGGGTTGGTAAGAAAGGCCAGACAAAGGACGCACAAAGGGGGTCCTGTGAAGCGCTCCAATGTTATCTGGGAGTTGTCTGAGCCCCTCACCTGGTGAGCACAGTACGACGTGGGCAGCCGTTACCTGCAGAAGTGGTCTGGATAATAAGAACTGTGAGTAAAGGCCCTGGACTGCATCACTGACTCCGTGTCGTTACTGCTGCTGCCCTGCACTATCACCCCCATCCTCCACATACACTGCCCTGAGGCTATACTCCTCCCGTGGGGAGTTATGCTACGCTCTGCTGCACCCAGAACACCAGCCTCAGCGGTCTGCCCTTCAGCGGCGGTTCACTCTGACCGCAATCCACGGGTGGCGTAGTCGGATGTTTAAACATCAAAACCACATAAATAGTTCCGCCACTGGTTTGACCGCCCTGAGCCATGGAACCGGGTCGCCGCCACTGAGACTACAACCACCAGCATCCACCAAAAAGGGTCCGGCTCCGGGTGTCCCAAGGCCCAGGGGGTGCGTCAGAACATTTTCATCACCTTTCATAATCACCAATGGGACAAGGCAGGGATTTCCTCTGTCCCCTCTCTTATACATCCTAGTGACGGAGCACCTGCTCTCATCAATTCGCCATAACCCCAATATTAGGTGGATTGAGGTGGGAGGCACCGAGTACAAGTGCTCTCTATTTGCTGATGATGTCCTAGTATATATCACTCAATCACATATATCCATCCCTGCTGTTATAGCTGTAATAGATCACTTTGTTACATGGTCAAATTTTAAAATCAATGCAGCGAAGTCTGAGGCCCTCGATGTCTCCCTCCCCAAATCCATACAGGATTCCATCCAGTCCAACTTTCCCTTTGCCTGGCCCTCACAGGGTATCAAATACTTAGGGATTCCTATTCATAGAGACCTCTCTCGTCTATGTTATCTTAATTTTGGGCCCTTTATTGAACAACTCCATACAGACCACGGTTGGCAAGTTAGAACTGTAAGATTCACTACGTGAACCACTGGTGTTTTGTGGAAAAGCACATGTACACTGTGTTCCAAATTATTATGCAAAAAGTGTTTAGGAGTGATAAGGGAAGAATTTGTTTGTTTGTCAGTTAAACTCATTGATGGTGATGTGTGTCAGGGCTCTTTATATCACTGTAAGCAATTGCAGACACCTGTGCTAATTAGTTTGGCAGGTGTGTCCAATGAAAGGCAAGACTACTTAAGAAGGCTGTCCCACATTATTAAGCAGCCTACATTTTCTGCCAAAATGGGAAAGAAAAAGGATGTGTCGGCTGCTGAGAAGCAACAAATTGTGGAGTGTTTAGGTCAAGGCATGACTACAATCAACATTGTGCGATGATCAGGATGAAGTGTCTTGGCAATCAAGAAGTATGTAGCTGATTCACAGTACACACGTGTGCGTGCTGATAAGGGCAAATTGAGGACTCTTTCCTACAGGCAATTACGTCAGGTTAAAAGAGCAGCTGCAAAAAAGCCTTGTCATAGCAGCAGACAAGTTTTTGAAGCTGCTGGTGCCTCCAACGTCCCCCGAACAACAAGATGCAGGTTCCTTCAGAGGTTTGCAGTTGTGCATACGCCATCATGTCGACCTCCTCTATCCACTGCACACAAGCAGAAATGGCTCCAGTGGGCCAAACAATACATGAAGACTGATTTCAAAAACTGTTTTGTTCACGGATGAGTGCCGTGCAACGCTCGATGGTCCAGATGGATGGAGTGGAGGATGGCTGGTTGATGGACACCCCACGCAAACATGGCTACAGAGCCAACAAGGAGGAGGTGGAGTAATGTTTTGGGCTGGAATAATGGGGAGAGAGATTGTCGGCCCCTTTAGGATCCCTGAAGGGGTAAAGTTGAACTCCATAATGTATGTGGAGTTTCTCAAACAGCACTTCCTGCCATGGTTCAAGAAGAAGAACCGTGTATTCCACAGCAAGATCATTTTCATGCATGATGATGCACTGTCTCATGCTGCACATAACACATCTGCATCTCTGGCTAATATGGGCATAAAAGGGGACAAACTTATGGTGTGACCCCCATGCTCCCCTGACCTCTACCCCATTCAGAACCTCTGGAGCATCATCAAAAGGAGTGTCTATGATGGCGGGAGGCAGTTCACATCTAAGCAACAGCTCTGGGAGGGTATTCTGTCCTCATGCAAAACAATTGAAGCAGAAACCATCCAAAACCTGACAAATTCAATGGACGAGAGAGTTCAGAAGCTCCTTTCGAACAAGGTGTCCTATGTGCCAATATAACATCACCTAGAATAAAGTTTTGAGTTGAAAACTGTTTGATTTCAGTTTCTAATAACCAGCTAATGCTTATAATTTCAAAAATGACCATTTTTTTGGTTTTTATTAAAATGAAAAGGTTGATCGAAGAGTGTGGGGGATCTAAGAGTGTGGCAACCCAGTAGTCAGGATTACTTCGAATTCTGACAATCTGAGGGTCATGTTGCAGGTAGTGCAGCAAGAAGGAACTTATGTGTCTTGCGCATCTCGGAGCCCCAAAATTATTTTCCGGGCTAGATGCAGCTAAAAATTATTATTAATTTTAAATCTGGTGGAGCTTAGTATAGATGGCCTAATAGAATCAGTACTGCACACTGCTACAAAGCCCAAATTATTTTCCAGCCAAGATACAGATAAACATGTTTAGTAATTTGAAAGCTTTAAAACGGTTGGTGAGGTGATTTTAACCAATCATCAAGCTTTTACTCTCCCCAGGATGACACAGGAGTAGAAAAGTCGTTTCGGATCCATGATTTGTTCATCTTTATGAACGTGAGTCTGTCTACATTATCAGTGGAGAGCCGCGTGCGCTTATCTGTCAGCACACCACCAGCAGCGCTGAACACACGTTCAGACAGAACGCTGGCTGCGGGGCATGACAAGATCTCCACGGCGTAAGTGGCTAGCTCCGGCCATTTATCCAGATTGGAAGCCCAAAAAGAGCAAGGGTCCAGTGACACAGTCATGGCTTCAATGTTTACTTGGAGATACTCCTGTACCATCGTCTCTAGGCGTTGACTATGTGTCAGACTTCTTGTCTCCTGTGGCCTTGCAAAGGATGGGCTAAAAAAGTGGTGAAATGATTCCGCAAAATTGATGTTACCAGCAGATACTGTGTTTCTGTTACGGTTTGAGTGCTGAACACTCGACGGTCCCACGGTTGGCAAGTTGGAACTGTGAGATTCACTACGTGCACCACTGGTGTTTTGTGGAAAAGCACATGTAAGATTCTGCAACAGTCTCTGCTGATACTCCTGCATGCGTGCATCCCTTTCTATGGCAGGAATAATTTCTGCAAATTTACTTTTGTACCGGGGATCTAACAGTGTGGCAACCCAGTAGTCAGGATTATTTCTAATTCTCACAATTCGAGGGTCATGTTGCAGGTAGTGCAGCAAGAAGGCACTCATGTGTCTTGCGCATCCAGGAGCACAAAGTCCCTGTTGTGTTGGTGGCGAGGTAACAATCATGCATCCTTCCTCTGTCCTCTCCCCCCAACCTCGCACAACAGAAATGTGATCAAGGTCTCCCTCATCTGATGAGTCTTCCATCAGTTCGTCCTCCACTTCTTCCTGGGCTCCTGCACCTTCCTCACTAGTTTGGCTGCTGCCATGCGCCCTGGTAAAACCATCTCACCCACCCTCACATGCCTGCCGCCTTGGTGCTGCCGACCGTCTGGACCTTGCAGATGTTAGCCCTTCCGCATACAACTCCTCCTCCTCTACTTCCTGCACTTCCTCTTGTGCCACCACCTGACTCCGAATTCTGTTTAACATGTGCTCCAGCATGTAAATCACCGGAATAGTCATGCTGATAATGGCATCGTCAGCACTAAACATCTTCGTCGCCATTTCAAAACTGTGCAGAAGGGTGCATAGGTCCCTGATCTGAGACCACTCCTCCAGCGTGATTTGCCCCACCTCTGGATCTCGTTGGCCCAGGCTATACGTCAGAACGTATTGCACCAGGGCTTGTTGGTGCTGCCACAGTCGCTGCAACATGTGCAGAGTTGAATTCCACCAGGTAGGCACATCGCATTTTAGCCGGTGAAGTGGCAGGCCCAACGACTTCTGTAGAGATGTAAGTCGCTGAGCTGCGGGATGGGAACGGCGGAAGTGAGCACACAGCGACCGTGCCCTCTGCAGAAGGCCATCTAGTCCGGGATAGTGGGCTAAAAATTGCTGGACAACCAGGTTCAACACGTGAGCCATACAAGGCACGTGTGTGACATTGCCCCGGCGAAGGGCCGCACCCAGGTTTGCAGCATTGTCGCACACGGCCTTCCCTCGTTTCAGGTCCAGTGGAGACAGCCATTCATGAAATTGGTTCTCCAGAGCTGACCACAACTCCTCAGCTGTGTGACTCACATTTCCCAAACATTTCAAAGTAAAAACCGCTTGATGACATTGAGCCCTACTGCCAGCATAGTAAGGAGGTGTGCAGGATCCCTTCTGCGTAGTTAGAAAGCTTGTGGCATGACCAGACTGGCTTTGGGTGCAGGTGGAGGAACAAGAGGAGGTTGAGGAGGCAGAAGCAGTGGAGGAACTTTGACATAAAGAGGATTGACGCACAACTCGTGGGGACGGCAAGACTTGGACAGCAGCCCCTTGTCCTGCTGTCACCATAGTTACCCAGTGCCCAGTCAGCGACATGTAACGCCCCTGTCCATGCCTACTTGTCCAAGTGTCTGTGGTGAAATGCACCCTGTCACACACAGAGTTTCTCAAAGAAGCGGTGATGTTATGTGCAACATGCTGGTGGAGCGCAGGCACACCTTTCTTTGAGAAGTAGTGCCGACTGGGCATCTGGTACTGGGGCACTGCGACGTACATAAGGTCTCGAAAATCCTCTGTGTCCACCAGGCGGAAAGGCAGCATTTCTGTAGCCAAGAGCTTGCAGATGGTGAAATTCAACCTCTTAGCTTTCTCATGGCTAGGAGGAAATGGTCTTTTACTTGTCCACATCTGAGGGACCGAGGGCTGGCTGTTGTGCTTAGACGGGGTTGAGTAGGGTGTCCCCGGCAAACTGCCGGTCTGTGAGGAAGATGCAGGCGGACATGTTAGGCTGCCTTGATCCAAAGGTGGTGCTTTCGATGTCGGACAGCGCTCAACACCAGCTGGTGTTACCACCTCCAAAGAAAATGATGACCTGCCAATCACACTGGCTGTTGTGGGTAAAGAGGTGGCAGGTGCGTCCCAAAACAGGTGTGACTGCTGTCCCCCCAGTCACAGAGGATGAAGAGGCCGCGGATGCACAAGATGGGGCAGACGGTGGTTGGCCCGGCCGGCTAGGCCGCATTGTAGCACAGTGAGCTTCCCACTGCAACTTATGCTTCATGTCCATGTGCCGGTTCATGCATGAAGTACTCAAACTATGTATTTTTTGGCCTCTACTTAGCTTTTGCTGACAAATGTTACAGATAACACGAGTTGGGTCATCTTTATCGATCTGAAATAATGCCCCGGCTATGCAAGTCTTAGCACCCATGCGACCTGAAGAGCCACCACGACTTTTGGTGAGAGGCAGAGTTGTGTTTGAGGATGCAGTTGTTGACGTGCTTCCAGTACTACGTCTCTGTCCAGGAAGGCGCAACCTGACCTCGTCGTCACTAGCATTCTTCTCCACCTCCTCTGCTGACCTCATCTCTTGGCTGACTGTGGGTTGACAGTAAGTGGGATCTCCAACCTCATCATCATCACCCTGTGTGTTATCACACCCGTCGTCCTCAGATCCAACATGTTCCTGCCCTGACAAAAAACTAAAGTTGTCGCTCCAATCAGATATTTGAGTCTCATCATCGTCTTCCTCATTGTCTTCACCAACAGGAGTTACAGTTTGGGAATGAGGGTCTACATTATGGTCAGAACCTTCTGCGTCTGGTCCTGGATCCGACTCATAAAGATTCTGGGCATCAGTGCAGATCATTTCCTCGTCTGGATTCACAGAAGCGCTGGAGCCGACCTCTGATTCCCAGGCTATAGTATGAGTAAATGTGTCACCCTGGCCTGGATAAAGCTGTGTCTGAGAGCAAGGGGGAGGTTCTCTAGTCAGGGGAACATTAGCATGCAATACCTCCTGTCACAGGCCAGTAGGAGGAGCCGGCTGCCCCTATAAAAGCTGGAACTGGGGGCAGGGTTAGAGAGAACTGGACGACCTGTCTCAGCACTGAGAAGTGTCCAGAGCAGAGAGGGACAGCTGTATTGCACCCTAAGAGGAAGTGTGGCAGAAGAAGAGCCACAAGCCAGAGACAAGAGGCGAAGTGAGCCTGTCTTGGCAGACAAAGAACTCAATTTACCAGACTTTGGTGTCAGAGGCTGTGAAGATTCCACTCCTGCAGCAGATAACCAGTCCGCAGGGGACTGTATGTTCCTTGGCCTAAGAAGCCCGGAGGCTCTGCCACAACAGAAGGGACCAGCAAAGCCGTACCAGGCCGGGAGTAGAAAGGGACCCACGTTGCAGGCCATACAGGCGAGAATACACGGTGAGCTCGGACCGTGGGCTGTTACCCTATCAGGAGGAGATAGCCAGAAGGAGCGCAGAGAGCACGGTAGGCCTACACCCTCACCCTGACCAGGGCCAATTTCCCAATTGCTCTCAGACATCCAGGTCCCCTCCTAGCCGGGACTGTTTGTGGGTCAGTTCACCTGTTCTAGTAAAGACCCTGGACTGCAACCTGTTGTCTGCATGCTCCTTGCTCCTCCAGCACTATCAGCACTGGGACTCTCACCACCATCACTTCCACCATCCACTACACTGCCCTGGGGCTGCACTCTTCCCGTGGGGAGTCACACTACCTCAGCTGCATACACCATCAGCCCCAGCGGTCTTCTCTGCAGCGGCGGTTCCTAATGACCGTAAATCCACGGGTGGCGTAGTCGGACGTTAACAACAGCACATAGCAGACTACCACTGGCCTGACCACCCTGAGCCACGGAACCGGGTTGCCACTACTACCCCCATCGTTCCCCTATTGCCCGGATCCGAGTCAGCTTTGGCGTAGTCGGCAGGATAGTGACCAACCCGCCACAAACGGGTATTGTGTGCCTGAAAAAGACTGTGCACCTACCTGAAAAGAGGCTTCCCACCATCCGGAGCCGTTTCCCGCCATTTCCAGCCGTCTCCCGCCATCTTCCGTCGGTTCCCGCCATCTTCAGCCGCTTTCCCGCCATCGGACGCCATCTTCAGGACGCCGCGTGGGAAGAAAAGGGGCGTGGACGTCCAAACGGCGCGAGACCCGAAGCTCCGCTCCACGCACCGACGCTGCGCAAGGTCCTGGAAGGGAGAGAGAGCGACGCTGACGTCACCAGGGCGCGACGCAAGGTCCTCAGCATCAGCGGAGCCGCGGCCTACAAAAGAGGATCGTCGGAAGGTAGGCCACGCTTAACTAGGGGGGAGGAAGATGTCGGACACAGAGGCGCCCACTACCACCAGCACAGCTGCAGCAGCGGTGATGCCATTTTCCCTGCCCTACATCCCTGGAGCAGCCTGGCTGCCTAAGTATTCAGGGGAGCCCCATGCCCTAACTGACTTTAAGGAAAGGCTGTACAGTTTGTTCCAAGTCTACCCCCTGACAGAGGAACAGAAGGTTAGCATACTAACAGGGCAGTTAACTGGAGCAGCCGAAAGGGAGGTAAAGTCATGCCCGCTGAGGAGAAAAGGACCGTAAAGGGTATTCTGGACCGGCTGCGGGGTGCCTTTGACACACGTACCTCCGCTGAAATTAAAATGAGGTTCTATGGATGTAAGCAGCGGGCACAGGACAGCATCAGAGACTATGCCCTAAATTTGCAGGAAGCCCTGAGGGCCATCCAACAAGCTGACCCAGGCAGCGTGCAGGATACGGATAAGCTCCTAACAGAACAGTTCATAGAAGGTCTGCTGTCTAGCGCCCACAGGACCCAGCTGCGCCTCATGTTCTTTCAGAACCCTGATCTGACCTTTGCCCAATTCAAGGTTAGGGCCATAAGGGTGCTCCGTGAATCCGCAACAAGTGGCGCTATAAACCCCCGGCGCCCTGCTCTCACCTACCACCAGGAGGCGGCGCCCTCCTCTATGGACTCCGTGGGGGCTGATGCACAGGCCGTGAACCAAGCCCCATCGAAAGATCTGCACCACCAAGTCCAGGAGCTGACCAGGAGCGTCGCGGCGTTGACCAGGACCGTCCAGGCGTTACAAGTGGACCCGTCAAGACCCATCGAGCTGGCTTCAAGTCCGGAGGATGTCCCGTGGCGTCGACAGAGGAGGATCCCGTCGTTCCGAGGGAGGCCCACAGACCGCTACGCAGAGGATGGACCGCCCATTTGGCGTCGATGCAACCAGCCCGGACACATTTCCAGGTACTGTAATTTAAACGGGTCCAACCTGGGGCAGAGGGCCGACCCCCAGGCATAAGATCACCAGGCCCTTATAATTGGCGTGATAAGTACGTTGGGGGGTGCCCGGTTTTACCCGTGGTGCTGGACGGTATCCCCATGAGCGCCTTGCTGGATACTGGGTCGCAAGTAACCACTATCCCTTATGTACTTTTTAAGCAGTATTGGACTGATGCTGATATCACACGGTATCCAGACAGTAACTTGAGCATCATCGCCAGTAATGGCTTGCCCATGCCACAGATGGGGTTCAAGGAGATGACCATTAAAATTGGTAAAGTTGAACTATCGGCACAGGGAGTAATTATTGTGGACATTGACCGTCGTGAAAGTCACCCTAAAATAACTGTGGGTACTAACATGATTGAAAATTGTCTTTCAGAGGTAATTGTAATTCTACAACAGGTCTCGGTGAATGCTAGTTCCAGCCAACAGAGAGTCCTCAACAAGGAGATAAAATCCCTGATGAGACGGCAGCAGGTAGAACTGTCTGGTGGTGAGATCGGTAGCGTAAGACTGAGTGACCCATTCCCCATTTCCATGCCTCCCAAAAGTGAAATGATGATCTGGTGTCGGACTGCAATCGGGTTGAGAGGTAGAGACTACCAAGCCATGGTAGAACCCGTGTACTCAGACAGCAGGCCCACCATTTTGACAGCCAGGGGGGTGGTTGATGTCCGCCATGGAAGGGTGCCCATTCGCATTCTCAACATTGGGGAGAGAGAGGTACACTTACCCAGGCATGCTACACTTGCCAAACTGTTTGTTGTCAAACACAAAGCTATCAGGGCCGTAGAACCCTTGCCTCCATCTCCTCAGGCGGAAGGTAATGGCTCCCGGGAACAAAGGGAGGACTGGTGCCAGAAACTCCACTCCCCTGCACCAAAAACAAGGAGTCTACTGGGTGGTCCAGGAGTACGAGAGAATTTTTAGTAAGCACCCGCTAGACTTCTGCAGAGTAAAAGGGATAGAACACCATATCACCACGGGAAGCCACCCACCAATAAAAGAGAGACACAGGCCTGCACATTATCAGAACGCCAAGGGTATGCTGCGGGAAATGAAAGAAGCTGGGGTCATTAGAGATAGCTGTAGCCCCTGGGCAGCCCCCCTGGTTCTGGTAAAAAAGAAAGACTGCACCATGAGAATGAGCGTGGACTATAGACATATCAACCGTATCACTCACAAAGACGCATATCCGCTGCCTAGAATAGAGGAGTCTTTAGCCGCACTAAAATCAGCTAACTTCTTTTCTACTTTGGACCTTACTAGCGGGTATTGGCAGGTTCCTGTGGCAGAGGCTGACAAGGAGAAGACCGCCTTCACCACCCCGATGGGACTGAGTGAGTTCAACTGTATGCCCTTCGGGCTCTGCAATGCACCAGGGACCTTCCAGAGGCTGATGGAATGCTGTCTAGGGCACCGAAACTTCGAGACGGTCCTCCTTTACCTGGACGACGTGATCGTCTATTCGAAGACCTACGAGGACCATCTAAAGCACCTGGCCGAGGTGTTCGAAGCCCTGGCAGGCTATGGCCTGAAGGTGAAACCATCGAAGTGCCACCTGTTGAAACCGAAGGTCCAGTACCTAGGGCACGTGGTAAGTGCGGAAGGAGTAGCCCCCGACCCTGACAAGGTCACGGCAATCAAGAGCTGGCCAAGCCCCTCGAACATCAAAGAGGTGAGACAGTTCCTCGGGTTGGTAGGCTACTACCGAAGGTTCATCCCCAGGTTCACTAAGATGGCTGCTCCTATGCAGGACCTCCTGATAGGACAGTCTAAGTCCAGAAGTCAAAAGCTACCCTTCAAGTGGGATCAACCGGAAGAGGAGTCCTTTCGCCAGTTGAAGATGGCCCTCACAGGAGATGAGATCCTGGCCTACCCTGATTATGGCCAGCCTTTTATACTTCACACAGACGCCAGTAATGTGGGACTGGGAGCCGTACTGTCCCAAAACCAACAGGGCAGAGAAAGGGTGATCGCGTACGCCAGCCGGAAGCTGAGGCCCACCAAGAGGAACCCGGAGAATTACAGCTCCTTCAAGCTAGAATTCTTGGCGGTGGTGTGGGCCGTAACGGAACGCTTCAAGCATTACCTGGCCTCCGCAAAGTTCACCGTGTACACGGACAACAACCCGTTGACACACCTGGACAATGCGAGACTGGGTGCCCTGGAACAGCGGTGGATGGCCCGTCTCTCCAACTATGACTTCGTGATCAAGTACTGGGCAGGCAAAACCAATGCCAACGCTGACGCCCTATCGAGAATGCCTCACTTACCTGAAGGTGACGAAGACCCAGAAGAGCTGGAGGAGGTAGAACTCCCCGCATTTCACCGGTATGGAGCCGCTCAATACTCCCACCGCGTGAAGGAGGAGGATCTAACAACCGTGATGATCAATCCCCTACCTCACCACAGCTGGGCCGAGACCCAAGATAATGACCCTGCCATCCGCCTAGTGAAAGATCTGCTGACCCAGGAAGACGCCCGCATGGATCCGGATGCTCCAGAGGAAGTCAAGCATCTATGGAAAGAGAAGAGCAAGCTGTTCCTCTATGAAGGCAAGCTGTGCAGAAGGATTGTAAACCACCGGACGCACGAGCTGACCTGGCAAGTCGTGGTTCCAAGGCGGGATGCAGCTATGGTCCTGGGGGCTTACCATGACAGAGCGGGGCACTTCGGTTGGAAGAAACTGGAGTTCCTGCTAAGAGGACGGTTCTTTTGGGTCGGCATGAGAGGGGCTGTAGAGAAGTGGTGCAGAGACTGTGGCCCTTGTCACCTAAGGAGGAAGGACCGTGCCAGCCAGAAGACACCCTTGAGGCCCATCGTCACCACGCAGCCTCTTGAGCTGGTAGCTCTGGACCACGTCAAATTGGCTCCAAGCCGGTCAGGATACATCTATGCCGTGACAATCGTGGACCACTATTCCCGTTTTCTAGTGGTGGTCCCGGTAAAGGACTTGACAGCCCAAATAGCGGCCAGAGCCTTCCAGCAATACTTCTGCAGTCCACACGGGTATCCAGAACAGGTCCTGACAGACCAGGGTCCAGCGTTCGAGGCTGAAATCTTCCAGGAGTTCAGCAACCTCTATGGCTGTAAGAAGATTCGTACAACGCCTTACCACCCACAAACCAACGGGATGTGTGAGAAAATGAACAACATAGTCATTGATCTCCTGAAGACGTTGCCCCTGGAGGAACGCAGCCTGTGGCCAGAAAAACTGCCGGACCTGGTAGACTTATACAGTCATATCCCGGTGAATGCTACAAACTGCACCCCGGCTTACCTGATGCAAGCCAGACCAGGTAAGCTGCCCGTAGACCTGGAGATGGGAGTCCTAACACCTGAGGACACCTCCCCGGATGCGGACTGGGATACGGAAAGGCAACTGCAATACAAGAAGGTACAGGAGAGTGTGGAGAAGAGCCTGGCCCAGGTGAGAGAGAAGCAAGAAAGACTCTTCAACCAAGAAGACCCTGCTGGTCCCCTAGAGCCTGGTGAGCAGGTCCTGAAGCGAAAAAGAAGGCTACATAAGTTGGACGACCAGTGGGAAAGGGAACCCTACACCGTACTGCAGTCTGATCACGACAACCCGAAGGTGTGCGTGATCACCAAGGATGGAGGAGAAACCACTAGTACCGTCTCCAGAGACCACCTAAAAAGGTGCCCCGAGCAACTCCGTAGTGCAGAAGAGGATCAAAGTGACCTTGAACCCTCAGAGGACAAGGAAGAAATGATCAGCACCGTTCTCGGAGAGTTTCCTCAGTCCTGGACCCGAATAAACGATGCCATAGTGGTACCCGTCCTGCATTTCCTGCAACCGGCTCAACAACAACCTGCACCAGAGCTGGAAGGTGAAGAAGAGCAAGCAGTTCCAGAGGCAGAAGAGCCTGAACCAGCAGCCCAGGAGAATCAACCCTCTGCTGACAGTGAGCCTGCCATGCCTGCGGTAAGCCAAAGGACCCGCAGACAGCTGCCTGCCCTACCTGTACACCCAGCTGGTAGCTGTACCCCTAACGTTAGTGGGGAAAGCCAGGTCGGTCCACCACCAGACAGTGGGTTAAGGAGGTCAACCAGGAGCACAAAGGGACAGATACCTGCTCGCTGGAGAATATAGGGTGCACTAAAATTGTAAATAACCCTGTTACCAAATGTTGAAATGTTTGTCAAGTTACCTGCATGATTATTAATAGTGTATTTCAGTTTCTTGCAGTTACCGTACGGACTCAAAGGTTATGGACTATTTATAACCGGGACCTTGTATGGACTGCGTTCGGAGCCTAACCCAGGAATGAACTAAGGCTGTAAAGGACTTGGGGTAGGACAGACCCCCACCTGGTTAAGGCTCCCCGTTGTGTTGGTGATATGGACACCCGGTCACAGACCACACTGTGACCTTAAGAACTCAACCTGTGCGTTGTTTGTCTACTGATGTTTTATAGTCATGTATATTATCCTTGTTTATTGTTTAGTCCCGGAGTACTAAATTTTACTAGGGGGGAATGTGTCATCCTGGCCTGGATGCCTCAAGTTAATAAAGCTGTGTCTGAGAGCAAGGGGGAGGTTCTCTAGTCAGGGGAACATTAGCATGCAATACCTCCTGTCACAGGCCAGTAGGGGGAGCCGGCTGCCCCTATAAAAGCTGGAACTTGGGGCAGGGTTAGAGAGAACTGGACGGGGGCGTGGCCTAGCTCTTGATGTGAGAGGTCGGGTGGCAGTGCCTCTCCACCACCATTACCTTCAATTATCCTGCACAGAGCCCGAACCAGCCAAATCCCTTATCAGGAACTGCTGTCTGAGGGTCCCGGGAGTCAGAGGCGAGCTTCTGCCAGACTCAGAGAGTCCAACATGGGCCGCAAAAGGCAGAAGGATGCCGGGGCCTGCAGCAGTGCCTCAGCCCAAGATGGCACCGAGACAGAGGAAGAGGCGGGAAGGAGGAAAACAGCCTATGCACGGAGGCTGGAGGCTTCAGCACGGCTGCACAGGTATGCGAGGGGCATGAAGGCAGATGAAGAAGGAAGTGAAGGCAGTGAGAAGCATGGAGATGAGGAGGAAGATGGTGAGGAGCTGCCTGTGCCTGTGCTACATAATGAACAGCAGGAGGAGGGGGATGGTGACACTGTGCTGGCAGCTGAAAGTTCAGATGAGGCAGAGCCGACTCTGCGAGATGTATTCCAGGCTGTCTTATACTGCAAGACTGCTTTAACTGCTCTGACAAAGCAGGTGAATGGTCTGAAAGCCGACATGGGAGGCATTGAGGCTTCTATGCAGAAAGTTACAGCCAGATTGACTGAGGTGGAGGGCAGAGTTGGTGTAACAGAAGATCATTTAACCTCAGTGCAAAAGACGCAGCAACAGCACACTCAGAGGATCACGGTAGTGGCTAACAAAAACGATGACCTGGAAAACCGGTCACGCAGGAACAATTTGCGTATTGTGGGCATCCCTGAAAGAGCTGAGGGTGCTGACCCCACGACCTTTGTTGAAACCTGGCTGCTGGGAAAGTTTGGGTCTAATATCCTGTCGAGGGTGTTTGCTGTGGAGCGTGCCCATCGAGTGCCCATGAGACCCCCAGTGCCTGGAGAGGGCCCTCGTACGATGTTAGCCAGAATCCTGAACTGCAGAGACCGGGACACTATCTTACGTAAGGCCAGAAAATTGACAGATCTTACCCTGGAGGGCAAACGCATTGAAATATACCCGGATTACTCGGCTGAGGTGCAAAAGCTGCGGCTACGGTATGGTGAAGTGAAGAAACAGCTCCGCTCTTTGAATGTGAAATACTCTACAATTTATCCTGCCAAATTAAGAGTGGAAGCCTTTGGAAAGGTCAATTTTTTCCCGTCACCGGTAGAGGCCGCCTCGTGGTTGGAGCGGAACCGGAGCAAATTGAGAGAAGCTGAGGACTCGGCACGGTGAATGCACGACCCTGCTATCCTGACCACTGGACAGGGTTGTGGCTCTGCATTGCTCTGCGAAGCCGCAGAGGAGGGGGAGAAACCCCCGCTGGGATCTACGTTTTATAGTTTTATAGTTAATTTGTTTGATTAATGGTTCGGGACTATGCATACTATTGATTATGTGGTGGAGAGACTGCCAATGCTGGAGGAGGACACGGCCATGTTGATATGCGGTATACTACGATGTTGCTCAGGTTCTTTGAGCTCCCACTCTCACGTTGGGAAGAGAGTGACAAGAGAAGGGTGGGGGGAGGGGGTGGGGGGAGGGGGGGAGTTGGATGGGTTGGATTTGCGGGAAAATGGGGTTGCTTATGCTGTTTGACCTGGTATGCTTGGGAACAAAATGGAAAGATGTTACTTGATGATGGTGGATTGTTTTTTCTAATGCACAATGAGTAACCGTACGGTTCGGATTTTAAGTTGGAATGTACGTGGTATATCTGACAGGATTAAGAGGGCAGCAGTTCTGAATCACATCAGATCTTGTGATCCTATGATTGCGTGCTTACAGGAGACCCATCTCACTAGAAATACTAGGCACTGGCTATCGAGAGGGTGGATGTTAAAGACATATCATTCCACTTATTCCTCGTACTCCAGGGGGGTGTCAGTCCTAATACACAAAAACGCACATTATGAAGAGCTGGCAGTGCAAGTAGACAGTGAAGGGCAGTATGTATGGATTGCGTGCAGATTGTATGGACACAAAATGATTTTAGTGGCTTTATATATCCCTCCACCTTATTCTAAAAAGGAACTTCAAGCAGTAATGGACTTGACGGCCAGATGGGGGGAGGCTCCGATGTTGATTATGGGAGATGTTAACAACACCATGAATGATTACTGGGATAAAGTACGTCCGGCAGGTATGGAAGCTGGACGGGACGGAATGACTGCATTTGGCACCTACGTGGGGGAGCTGGGGCTGGTGGATCTGTGGAGAGTACGAAATGAGGGTAAGAGGACCTTCTCGTGTCATTCGGCTACACACGGAACACTGTCAAGGATAGACCTGGCTTTTGGGGATACTGCTATGGATGGGATGGTTGGGGAGGTGGAATACCTACAGAGGACTCTATCGGATCATAGTCCTATGGTTGTCACGCTTCTAGTGGGATCTGCTCAGGGTCAGAGGGGAGGTTGGCGTCTTCACCCGACGTGGCTTAAAGTGGTGGATATGGGTGGCATAACCAAAGAACTAGAGCACTTCTTCCAAGTGAATGAAGGGAGTGCTGAGGCCACAGTGGTGTGGGAGGCTATGAAGGCATTTACGAGGGGACTCTTTATAAGTGAGATCTCACGGTGTAAGACCAAAACTAAATTGGCAGATCAACAAATAAAGGATGACTTGACAAGGGCAGAGGCAGACATGATTTTGGCGCCAACGAGTGTAGCTCACAATAGACTAAAATTGGCACAGGAGGCAGTTAATAAACTGCACATGATGCAAGCTGAGAGGAAAAGGGCATTTCAGCAAGCCCAATTCTTTGAGGAAGGAGAGAGAGTGGGTCGCTTGTTGGCGGTGATATCTGCGGCACAGAGGGAGTATTCCAGGGTGTACAGGTTGAGAGACCAAACGGGGACGACTCTGACAGACACAAAGGACATATTGGAGGTCTTCAAGGAATATTACATGGCACTGTACAATTCAAGAGTACGGGACACGGAGGGGGCCGTAGAGGAATTTTTGGAAGGCATCTCACTGTCTAAATTGTCTGAGGAAGATAGGATGAGGTTGGATGAACCTGTGAGTGTGGAGGAGGTGGAATGTGCAATTCTGTCTATGCCCAATAACAAATCACCGGGTGCTGATGGTCTACCTGGGGAGGTGTACAGGGAGCTGGTGGAATTGCTAGCTCCAAAATTGAAATCTGTGTTTGATGAGGCTTTGGTGAAGGGGGCGTTACCGAGATCAATGGAGGAAGCGGTGATAGTGGTTCTGCCAAAGGAGGGGAAAGACCCCATGGATGCGGAGTCGTATAGGCCCATATCGTTGTTGACAACGGATGTCAAAATACTCGCTAAGATCCTGGCCACCCGGCTCACCGGGGTTGCGCATACTGTTATTCACGAGGACCAGTCGGGCTTTATGCCCAACCGCTCCACGGCTGTTAACTTGAGAAGATTATTTCTTAATATGCAGCTGCCTGCTGATAATGGTGGCGGGAGAATAGTGATGTCATTGGACGCTAGAAAAGCATTTGATAGCGTGGAATGGAAATATTTATGGAAAATCATGGAAATAATGGGATTTGGCCCCGCATTCATGGCCTGGGTGAAGTTATTGTACTCATCCCCAAGGGCGGTAGTTAAGGTGAATGGTGAACGGTCCGGGATGTTTGACTTACATAGGGGCACAAGGCAGGGGTGCCCGCTGTCCCCGCTATTGTTTGCGGTGGCAGTGGAGCCCCTGGCGGCCAAAATAAGAGCTGAGAGAGGAGTGGTCGGATTTAAATTTGGGAGGCTGGAAGAAAAAATATCACTGTATGCCGATGACATCCTGTTATTTCTGGAAAATGCAGGAGAGACATTGGGGTGCACGATGGATGTAATTAAACACTTTGGGAGCATTTCGGGACTGGAGATAAACTGGCACAAGTCTTATGTCATGGCTGTAGATAGACCAATAAAAGCGGAGGAGATAGATGAGAGGGGGAAGCAGCTCCAGCTGGTTTCACAATTTAAATACCTTGGGATATGGGTGGCGCTTCCATTGACACGATTCACGGATCTGAATTTAGTTCCTCTGCTAGAGAAATTTAAAAAGAAAATAGGCGCATGGTGCCAATTGGCTTTGACGGTGACGGGTAGAACTAACCTGATTAAGATGGTCCTTATGCCACAACTAATGTACGTTTTGCACAACTCACCGATATGGCTACCAAAAAAACGGTTTCAGGGTATTGATTCTATCTTCATATCCTTGATATGGGGCAAGAGGCAGGCAAGGATTAAATTGGGAACGCTGCAAAATGGGAAGGAGGAGGGAGGATTGGCCGCACCCAATCCCTGGGTCTATTTCTTGGCCGTACAGGGCCAGCATGTCAGGGGATGGAGAGAACCCGATTGTGGAGGGGCAGCTTGCCGGGTGCTGGTACATGTGTCGGGGAGACGCCCACTGGTCCAGGCGTTAGAGGATGGTACCTTTAAGAAATTGGGAGCAATATATCCTACCTTAGGCTTGACTCAGAAGGTATGGGACACTATTAAAAAGATTAGGGGGGTGGACGGGCTGACTAAGTACTCACCGGTGTTGGGCAATGAACATCTGCCGGAACTTAATAAGCTGTGTCAAATGGGCAATTGGAAGGCGCAAGGAGTGAGATATGTGTGCCAGCTGCAGAGTGGAACGGACCTGAAGACCTTTGAGAAATTGAGAGAAGAATTTGATTTGCCTTTGGTATGGGGATTTCAATACTATAGGCTTCGACATGCTTGGAGGGCACAGTGTGGATTGGGAGCCATGACGGTTCAGGGTGACATTGTACTAGACTCTGTATGTATGAAGGGAGGGACGAGGGGAGTCATATCGAGCTTATATCATGACCTACTGCACTCCTATCTGGGGGGAAATCACTTCATTGCAAAGAGTAAATGGGAAAGGGAGGTGGGTACCCTCACAACAGAACAATGAGAGGCAATTCTAGAATATGTCCCAAAGATCTCTCTAAGCGAGCAGGCACGGATCTCCCAATTATACATAATACATAGGACATACAAAACACCGCTGCACCTGTACAAGGCGGGCTTGAGGGGAGATTCCAGTTGCCCTAGATGTGGCACGGACCAGGCCGGACTGCTACACATGTTATGGTCATGCCCACGGCTAGAGGCTTATTGGTTGGTCGTTGTAAACAAAATTGAAAGGGCTTATACATGTACAATTGACAGAAACCCGGTGCTGTGTGTTTTGGGGGAGGTGGATGGAATACCTGTCTCAGAACATTACAAAGTGGCGATAGCGCGATTGCTATATGTGGCACGCAAACTAATAGCACGAAAATGGACAGATTCGGAACCCCCCACTAGGAGGGAATTTATTGCTCAGACACGTACGTTAATGCATTTAGAGGAAAGCATTTACAGGCGGAGGCATGGAGAGAGAACTTTTGGGAAAATATGGTCCGCATGGATGGCGGTAATATGATTGTCAATGTTCCCAGGTATGCCCGGCATAAGGAGTATTGGCGGGAGGGGGGAGAGGGTTTTGACTGTATTACTACACGTTATGTGAATTGTTATATGTATATTGATAACTGTTTGCTGTAAATTTTTGAAACCTAAATAAAAATAATTGGTTTAAAAAAAAGAGAGAACTGGACGACCTGTCTCAGCACTGAGAAGTGTCCAGAGCAGAGAGGGACAGCTGTATTGCACCCTAAGAGGAAGTGTGGCAGAAGAAGAGCCACAAGCCAGAGACAAGAGGCGAAGTGAGCCTGTCTTGGCAGACAAAGAACTCAATTTACCAGAATTTGGTGTCTGAGGCTGTGAGGATTCCACGTCCTGCAGCAGATAACCAGTCCGCAGGGGACTGTATGTTCCTTGGCCTAAGAAGCCCGGAGGCTCTGCCACAACAGAAGGGACCAGCAAAGCCGTACCAGGCCGGGAGTAGAAAGGGACCAACGTTGCAGGCCATACAGGCGAGAATACACGGTGAGCTCGGACCGTGGGCTGTTACCCTATCATGAGGAGATAGCCAGAAGGAGCGCAGAGAGCACGGTAGGCCTACACCCTCACCCTGACCAGGGCCAATTTCCCAATTGCTCTCAGACATCCAGGTCCCCTCCTAGCCGGGACTGTTTGTGGGTCAGTTCACCTGTTCTAGTAAAGACCCTGGACTGCAACCTGTTGTCTGCGTGCTCCTTGCTCCTCCAGCACTATCAGCACTGGGACTCTCACCACCATCACTCCCACCATCCACTACACTGCCCTGGGGCTGCACTCTTCCCGTGGGGAGTCACACCACCTCAGCTGCATACACCATCAGCCCCAGCGGTCTTCCCTGCAGCGGCGGTTCCTAATGACCGCAAATCCACGGGTGACGTAGTCGGACGTTAACAACAGCACATAGCAGACTACCACTGGCTTGACCACCCTGAGCCATGGAACCGGGTTGCCACTACTACCCCCATCGTTCCCCTATTGCCCGGATACGAGTGCCCCACGGCCCAGGGGGCGAGTCATAAACAGCTCTGCAGACTCAACCATCTGTTCTACCTCATACTCAGACGGGCAGCTGGAGATTTGGGAGCTGTGAGGAAGCAAGTGCGATTTGGGTGACACCTCTAAGGACTGGAGTATTTGTGATGTTGAAGTTGATGTGGAGGAGAGCCCACTTAAAGGAGCGCTTGATATCCGTTGAAGCACCTGCTGTTTTTGTGCCTCATCTGGAATTTGTAGCTATTGGCGTGGCCGTAAGAAAGGGATCTTATCACATTGTCCGCTAAAAGAAGTAGACATTTTAGTTTGGCTGGAAGATGGACTTTCTTCTGCAGATGTTACTGTTGCTTTAACACCTACCCCACGGACACACCCCACGCTTTTTTCCCCTTCCCAACACGCCTATTCCCCTTTCCACCAGCAGCAGGCCTTTTTCCACTCATTCTGGTGGTTAACTAATTCACAACTCTGGAGTTGTTTGCACAAAAAACCAATGGATGGGAACCGAGAAGAGCTGAGTGGCCAAACTGTGGTATTAGGCCAAAACTATTGGCTGGGTTAGATGCAGAAAAAAATTATATTGAATTTGCAACCTGATGGAGGTCAGTATAGATACTAATAGAACAAGTCCCACACATAGCTAGAAGCCCAAATATTTTTTCAGAGCTAGATGCAGATAAAAATTATATTCAATTTGCAACCTGATGGAGGTCAGTATAGATGGACTAATAGACCAAATCCCACACACTGCTAGAAGCCCAAATATTTTTTCAGAGCTAGATGCAGATAAAAATTATATTCAATTTGCAACCTGATGGAGGTCAGTATAGATGGACTAATAGAACAAGTCCCACACACTGCTAGAAGCCCAAATATTTTTTCAGAGCTAGATGCAGATAAAAATTATTTTTAATTTGCAACCTGATGGAGGTCAGTATAGATGAACTAATTGACCAAGTCCCACACACTGCTAGAAGCCCAAATATTTTTTCAGAGCTAGATGCAGAAAAAAATTATATTCAATTTGCAACCTGATGGAGGTCAGTATAGATGGACTAATAGAACAAGTCCCACACACTGCTAGAAGGCCAAATATTTTTTCAGAGCTAGATGCAGAAAAAAATTATATTCAATTTGCAACCTGATGGAGGTCAGCAGGGTCGGACTGGGGTGTCTGGGGCCCACAGGGAGAACTGACTCTAGGGGCCCACCTACAGCCATATGCAAATATCTGTTATCCGCTATCCCTGTTATAGTGGAGCATTGACTGGCGGCTCCTGTACATCTACTGTGCGACACTAACTGGGGTGTACAATTACGGTAGTTTGCATTAAAGGGCTTCTTTGGTTAAAACAAGTTATCACCGATCCATGGGCTCTACAGGATAGGTGATAACTTATTGATCGTTTGGGTCCGAACATTGGAAAATGCACCTATCAGAAGAATGGGGAAGTTTTATCCCTGACAGGACACTTATCCCCATTTTAAAATGCAGCGGCAGGTGGGACGTCTGACCGCAGCTCCATTCATTCTCTTGGGGGCTTCCAAAAAAGAGCAGCGCTCACAGCCACTTTAGGAATGAATGGATCAGTGGTCGCATCTCACATGAGCTCCAGTCTAATGGGGAGAAAAACTCCACATTCTGCCAATTGTGTCCCAGCAGTCAGACCCCCACCAATCAATATTATCACTGATCCTGTGGAGAGGTGATTACTTGTTTTCACCGGAGAACCCCTGTAAGTGCATCTCTGCCGCTCTGGTCCAAGTATTTAATCTCTAAGGCCACGGCCCCACTATCAGTATTTGGTCAGTATCCGGTCAGTATTTTTTTTTCAGGAGTGGGAGCCAAAACTAGATGAGGAACAATCAGACAAAAGGTATAATAGAAACAAGTCACCAATTCTGTATTTATCACCCACTACTTGTTTTGGCAGCGACTCCTGAGAAAAAATACTAACCAAATACTGATGGTGGGGCTGTGGCCTAATGGAAAAAAATCTTTTCCTAGTTAATATCAGCAAGAACAAAATGACCGCCATACACAACACAGTTCACTATATCAACACCAATAATACCACATACAAAAGGGACAAATATCGCCACACCATGACTAGATCACATATTACCACCACATAGTGACTGAATAATACCACATTCAAGGAACAAATACGTCCACACCATGACCAGACCACATATTACCACCCCAAAGTGACCAAATACTACAATACTGATCATGAATACAAACCACAATACTAACAACACTGTTATTGCCACCAGCGACATTATACACAGGAGCTCTGTATATAGTGTTAGTGTACAGGTAACACAGTGATCACCAGTGACATTATACACAGGAGCTCTGTATATAGTGTCATTGTACAGGTAATACACTGATCACCAGTGATATTATACACAGGAGCTCTGTATATAGTGTTCGTGTACAGGTAATAAATACAGTGATCACCAGTGATATTATACACAGGAGCTCTGTATATAGTGTCAGTGTACAGGTAACACAGTGATCACCAGTGACATTATAAACAGCAGCTCTGTATATAGTGTACAGGTAATACAGTGGTCACCAGTGCCATTATACACAGAAGCTCTGTATATAGTGTATACGTAATACAGTGATCACCAGTGACATACACAGGAGCTCTGTATATACTATATACACACGTGATCAGAATTGTTGGTACCCCTCGTTTAATGAAAGAAAAACCCACAATGGTCACAGAAATAACTTGAATCTGACAAAAGTAATAATAAATTTAAAAATCTATGAAAATGAAGAAATGAAAGTCAGACATTGCTTTTCTGCTTCCACAGAATTAAAAAAAAAATTAAACTCATGAAATAGGCCTGGAAAGAAATTATGGTACCCCTGAAAATAATGTGACAAAAGGGACATGTTAAATCAAGTTGTGCCCACTAATTAGCATCACAGGTGTCTACAATCTTGTAATCAGTCAGTGGGCCTGTATATAGGGTTACAGATACTCACTGTGAGGTTTGGTGACATGGTGTGTACCACACTCAACATGCACCAGAGGAAGCAAAGGAAAGAGTTGTCTCGGGAGATTAGAAAGAAAGTTATAGAAAAGCATGTTAAAGGTAAAGGTTATAAGACCATCTCCAAACAGCTTTATGTTCCTTTGACTACAGTGTCACATATTATTCAGAAATTTAAGATCTATGGGACTGTAGCCAACCTCCCTGGACGTGGCCACAGGAGGAAAATTGATGACAAATCAAAGAGACGGATAATATGAATGGTAACAAAAGAGCCCAGGATAACTTCTAATGAGATTAAAGGTGAACTTCAAGCTCAAGGAACATCAGTGTCAGATCGCACCATCTGTCATTGTTTGATCCAAAGTGGACTTCATGGGAGACGACCAAGGAGAACACCATTGTTGAAAAAAAAAAATAATAAAAAGCCAGACTGGAATTTGCCAAACTACATGTTGACAAGCCACAAAGCTTCTGGGAGAATGTCCTATGGACAGATGAGACAAAAATGGAAGTTTTTGGCAAGGCACATCAGCTTTATGTTCACAGACAGAAAAATGAAGCATATCAAGAAAAGAACACTGTCCCTACTGTGAAACATGGGGGAGGCTGTTATGTTCTGGGGCTGCTCTGCTGCATCTGGCACAAGGTGTCTTGAATCTCTGCAGGGTACAATGAAATCTCAAGACTATCAAGGGATTCTAGTGAGAAATGTGCTGCCCAGTGTCAGAAAGCTTGGTATCAGTCACAGATGATGGGTCTTGCAACAGGATAATGACCCAAGAATGGCTAAGAGAAAAACATTGGACTATTCTGAAGTGGCCTTCTATGAGCCCTGACCTAAATCCTATTGAGCATCTTTGGAAAGAGATGAAACATGGAAAAGGCAACCTTCAAACACGAGACAACTGTAGCAGTTTGCTCATGAGGAGTGGGCCAAAATACCTGTGGAGAGGTGCAGAAGTCTCATTGACAGTTACAGGAATCCTTTGATTGCAGTGATTGCCTCAAAAAGTTGTTCAACAAAATATTAAGTTAAGAAGAACCATCATTTCTGTCCAGGCCTATTTCATGAGGTTAATTTTTTTTTAAATTCTGTGGAAGCAGAAAAGCAATGTCTGACTTTCATTTGTTCATTTTCAAAAGTTTGTAATTTATCAGATTCAAGTTATTTCTGTGACCATTGTGGGTTTTTCTTTCATGAAACGAGGGGTACCAACAATTTTGACCACGTGTGTAGTGTAAGTGTACATGTAATACACTGACTCACCAGTAGTGTTGAGCCACCCCCGTAGTGTTCGAGTTCGGTTCGGTTCGTCGAACACCCGTGTGTTCGCCGAACTGTTCGTCGAACTGTTCGTCGAACACCTTCGAACACCGTTAAAACCAATGGCAGGCAAACAAAAACACATAGAAACACATAGAAAACACCTTCAAAGGTGTCCAAAAGCTGACAAACTGCTCAGAAGACACAACTAACACATGGAAAAGTGACAAGTACATATAGTCATGCGAAAAGAAAAGAGGTGGAGGAGTAAAAGGAGGGGGAGACACAGATATAGGCATGTCATGCCCTTCTAAAATCCAAAAAGTGAGAAGCCGACACGTTCAGTCCGCTCCTGCCCGTGCCACCTCCGCGTCGCCGGGTTTGTGCCAGAGCCGCGGTGAACCCTGACGGCCAGCCCCCCTCTCCCAATACTGGTGCCTGTCCGCTGGTGGGTCGAGCGAGCCCCCCTGTGGTGGAGGCAGCTCTAAGCTTTTTAATTTAAATTGTCTCTCTAATTTGAATGAATATACTTTAAATCCATTTACAAGGATCTATTGGAGGGCAAGTCTCATGCCAGCAGCCGCGTAATTCCAGCTCCAGTAGCGTCCACTAAAGCTGCTGCAGTTAAAAAGCTTTTATAAGGATCGAGCTCGGCTGTCCACCGCAAGGCATCCTACTGCCAGTCCCAGCCCCTATGCCTTGGGGTGCCTCCTGATGCTCTTCACTGAGTATCCCGTGGTCCCGAAGCATTTCCTTTGAAAAAATTAAGTGTCCAAACTACAGGTGGTGTAGCTTGCTTAACAGCCGGGATAATCCGCTGACTAGCAGACACTGCTACTAGGCACAAAGTATTTCCTGGGCTAGATGCAGTTAAAAATTTGTAATTAGATACTCTCGTTGGATGCTGAGAAAGCATTCCATAGAGTCTCCTGGCACGCCATATATGATTCTCTTAAAAAGCTTGGGGTAGGGGTCTAGGGGACCCTTTTATAGCCAAAATCATGGCCCTGTATCGCAATACGTCACCTAGGCTGAAGATAAATGGAACTGTAGCACCCTGAGGGCTCGGTTGCTACAGAGGTATTGCACCTCACCCAGAGGTGTGATATCTCACTCTCAGGTAAGGATGTAGTGTGGATCAGGACCCGACACCTGCATGCATTACACCACATTGCCGTGGGGCAGGGCGACCAATATGCCCCTGAGATGGGCACGACAGTCCCTGTCCCTGGCTGGAGTGGGGGGAGGGAACACTGAGGAAGGGGAACCCTGTAGTGCAGGAGCAGGGAGGAAGCAGTTCCTGGGTGCATTGAGAAGGGAGTATAAAAGGTGGGCACCATCTTAGTTCAGTGCAGAGAAGTCTGAGCAGAAGTGGCAGGGAGCAGGGGCTCTGCATGAGCTCTGCTCCGGAGGCGGGCCTAGTAACAGAGGCCCAGGCCTGGAAGAGGGAGAAGGAAGGAAGAGGAGCGGAGAAGACTCCAGGAACGAGGAACGAAGGGATCCCAGGGGTGCGGACGGGCGAGTCGCCACCGCACGCCCGAATCCACCTGCGTGGAGGGGTCAGGCCAAAGGGGGAGACCGGTCCCCGAAACTAGTGGAGGCAGGAAACGACCCTCAGCTAGAAACAGGAGGCTGTGACATTTTATGTGGCGCAGCCCCTCGCTACACCCGCTAGGAAGGCACCACATAGGGTCAGGGAAACTGGCGCCAAGTTTACCAAGAGGAGGCCCGAGGCAGCCGGACAGAAGGGTTGGTAAGAAAGGCCAGACAAAGGACACACAAAGGGGGTCCTGCGAAGCGCTCCAAAGTTATCTGGGAGTTGTCTGAGCCCCTCACCTGGTGAGCACAGTACGACGTGGGCAGCCGTTACCTGCAGACGTGGTCTGGATAATAAGAACTGTGAGTAAAGGCCCTGGACTGCATCACTGACTCCGTGTCGTTACTGCTGCTGCCCTGCACCATCACCCCCATCCTCCGCATACACTGCCCTGAGGCTATACTCCTCCCGTGGGGAGTTATGCTACGCTCTGCTGCACCCACAACACCAGCCTCAGCGGTCTGCCCTGGAGCGGCGGTTCACTCTGACCGCAATCCACGGGTGGCGTAGTCGGACATTTAAACATCAAAACCACATAAATAGTTCCGCCACTGGTTTGACCGCCCTGAGCCACGGAACCGGGTCGCCGCCACGGAGACTACAACCACCAGCATCCACCAAAAAGGGTCCAGCTCCGGGTGTCCCAAGGCCCAGGGGGCGCGTCAGAACATTTTCATCACCTTTCACAATCACCAATGGGACAAGGCAGGGATGTTCTCTGTCCCCTCTCTTATACATCCTAGTGACGGAGCACCTGCTCTCATCAATTCGCCATAACCCCAATATTAGGTGGATTGAGGTGGGAGGCACCGAGTACAAGTGCTCTCTATTTGCTGATGATGTCCTAGTATATATCACTCAATCACATATATCCATCCATGCTGTTATGGCTGAAATAGATCACTTTGTTACATGGTCAAATTTTAAAATCAATGCAGCGAAGTCTGAGGCCCTCGATGTCTCCCTCCCCAAATCCATATAGGATTCCATCCAGTCCAACTTTCCCTTTGCCTGGCCCTCACAGGGTATCAAATACTTAGGAATTCCTATTCATAGAGACCTCTCCCATCTATGTTATCTTAATTTTGGGCCCTTTATTGAACAACTCCATACAGACCACGGATGGCAAGTTAGAACTGTAAGATTCACTACGTGAACCACTGGTGTTTTGTGGAAAAGCACATGTACACTGTGTTCCAAATTATTATGCAAAAAGTGTTTAGGAGTGATAAGGGAAGAATTTGTTTGTTTGTCAGTTAAACTCATTGATGGTGATGTGTGTCAGGGCTCTTTATATCACTGTAAGCAATTGCAGACACCTGTGCTAATTAGTTTGGCAGGTGTGTCCAATGAAAGGCAAGACTACTTAAGAAGGCTGTCTCACATTATTAAGCAGCCTACATTTTCTGCCAAAATGGGAAAGAAAAAGGATGTGTCGGCTGCTGAGAAGCAACAAATTGTGGAGTGTTTAGGTCAAGGCATGACTACAATCAACATTGTGCGATGATCAGGATGAAGTGTCTTGGCAATCAAGAAGTATGTAGCTGATTCACAGTACACACGTGTGCGTGCTGATAAGGGCAAATTGAGGACTCTTTCCTACAGGCAATTACGTCAGGTTGAAAGAGCAGCGGCAAAAAAGCCTTGTCATAGCAGCAGACAAGTTTTTGAAGCTAATGGTGCCTCCAACGTCCCCCGAACAACAAGATGCAGGGTCCTTCAGAGGTTTGCAGCTGTGCATACGCCATCCTGTCGACCTCCTCTATCCACTTCACACAAGCAGAAACGGCTCCAGTGGGCCAAACATTACATGAAGACTGATTTCAAAACTGTTTTGTTCACGAATGAGTGCCGTGCAGCGCTCGATGGTCCAGATGGATGGAGTGGAGGATGGCTGGTTGATGGACACCCCACGCAAACACGGCTACAGCGCCAACAAGGAGGAGGTGGAGCAATGTTTTGGGCTGGAATCATGGGGAGAGAGATTGTCGGCCCCTTTAGGATCCCTGAAGGCGCTAAAGATGAACTCCATAATGTATGTGGATTTTCTCAAACAGCACTTCCTGCCATGGTTCAAGAAGAAGAACCGTGTATTTCACAGCAAGATCATTTTTTTGCATGATAATGCACCATCTCATGCTGCACATAAAACATCTGCATCTCTGGCTGATATGGGCATAAAAGGGGACAAACTTATGGTGTGACCCCCATGCTCCCCTGACCTCTACCCCATTCAGAACCTTTGGAGCATCATTAAAAGGAGTGTCTATGATGGCGGGAGGCAGTTCACATCAAGCAACAGCTCTGGGAGGGTATTCTGTCCTCATGCAAAACAATTGAAGCAGAAACCATCCAAAACCTGACAAATTCAATGGACGAGAGAGTTCAGAAGCTCCTTTCGAACAAGGGGTCCTATGTGAAAATGTAACATCACCTAGAATAAAGTTTTGAGTTGAAAACTGTTTGATTTCAGTTTCTAACAACCTGCTAATGCTTATAATTTCAAAAATGACCATTTTTTTGGTCTTTATTAAAATGAAAAGGTTGATCGAAAAGTTTGGGGGATCTAAGAGTGTGGCAACCCAGTAGTCATGATTACTTCGAATTCTGACAATATGAGGGTCATGCTGCAGGTAGTGCAGCAAGAAGGCACTTATGTGTCTTGCGCATCTCGGAGCCCCAAAATTATTTTCCGGGCTAGATGCAGCTAAAAATTATTATTAATTTTAAATCTGGTGAAGCTTTAGTATAGATGGCCTAATAGGATAAGTGCTGCACACTGCTACAAAGCCCAAATTATTTTCCAGTCAAGATACAGATAAACATGATTAGTAATTTTAAATCTGGTGGAGCTTATTATAGATGGCCTAATAGAATCAGTGCTGCACACTGCTACAAAGCCCAAATTATTTTCCAGCCAAGATACAGATAAACATGATTAGTAATTTGAAAGCTTAAAACGGTTGGTAGGGTGATTTTAACCAATCATCAAGCTTTTACTCTCCCCAGGATGACACAGGCGTAGAAAAGTCGTTTCGGATCCATGATTTGTTCATCTTTATGAACGTGAGTCTGTCTACATTATCAGTGGAGAGCCGCGTGCGCTTATCTGTCAGCACAACACCAGCAGCGCTGAACACACGTTCAGACAGAACGCTGGCTGCGGGGCATGACAAGATCTCCAAGGCGTAAGTGGCTAGCTCCGGCCATTTATCCAGATTGGAAGCCCAAAAAGAGCAAGGGTCCAGTGACACAGTCATGGCTTCGATGTTTACTTGGAGATACTCCTGTACCATCGTCTCTAGGCGTTGACTATGTGTCAGACTTCTTGTCTCCTGTGGCCTTGCAAAGGATGGGCTAAAAAAGTGGTGAAATGATTCTGCAAAATTGATGTTACCAGCAGATACTGTGGTTCTGTTACGGTTTGAGTGCTGAACACTTGACGGTCCCACGGTTGGCAAGTTGGAACTGTGAGATTCACTACGTGCACCACTGGTATTTTGTGGAAAAGCACATGTAAGATTCTGCAACAGTCTCTGCTGATACTCCTGCATGCGTGCATCCCTTTCTATGGCAGGAATAATTTCTGCAAATTTACTTTTGTACCAGGGATCTAACAGTGTGGCAACCCAGTAGTCAGGATTATTTCTAATTCTCACAATTCGAGGGTCATGTTGCAGGTAGTGCAGCAAGAAGGCACTCATGTGTGTTGCGCATCCAGGAGCACCAAGTCCCTGTTGTGTTGGTGGCGAGGTAACAATCATGCTTCCTTCCTCTGTCCTCTCCCCCCAACCTCGCACAACAGAAATGTGATCAAGGTCTCCCTCATCTGATGAGTCTTCCATCAGTTCGTCCTCCACTTCTTCCTGGGCTCCTGCACCTTCCTCACTAGTTTGGCTGCTACCATGCGCCCTGGTAAAACCATCTCCCCACCCTCACATGCCTGCCGCCTTGGTGCTGCCGACCGTCTGGACCTTGCAGATGTTAGCCCTTCCGCATACAACTCCTCCTCCTCTACTTCCTCCACCTCCTCTTGTGCCACCACCTGACTCCGAATTCTGTTTAACATGTGCTCCAGCATGTAAATCACCGGAATAGTCATGCTGATAATGGCATCGTCAGCACTAAACATCTTCGTCGCCATTTCAAAACTGTGCAGAAGGGTGCATAGGTCCCTGATCTGAGACCACTCCTCCAACGTGATTTGCCCCACCTCTGGATCTCGTTGGCCCAAGCTATACGTCAGAACGTATTGCACCAGGGCTTGTCGGTGCTGCCACAGTCGCTGCAACATGTGCAGAGTTGAATTCCACCGGGTAGGCACATCGCATTTTAGCCGGTGAAGTGGCAGGCCCAACGACTTCTGTAGAGATGTAAGTCGCTGAGCTGCGGGATGCGAACGGCGGAAGTGAGCACACAGCGACCGTGCCCTCTGCAGAAGGCCATCTAGTCTGGGATAGTGGGCTAAAAATTGCTGGACAACCAGGTTCAACACGTGAGCCATACAAGGCACGTGTGTGACATTGCCCCGGCGAAGGGCCGCACCCAGGTTTGCAGCATTGTCGCACACGGCCTTCCCTGGTTTCAGGTCCAGTGGAGACAACCATTCATGAAATTGGTTCTCCAGAGCTGACCACAACTCCTCAGCTGTGTGACTCACATTTCCCAGACATTTCAATGTAAAAACCGCCTGATGACGTTGAGCCCTACTGCCAGCATAGTAAGGATGTGTGCAGGATCCCTTCTGCGCAGTTAGAAAGCTTGTGGCATGACCAGACAGGCTTTGGGTGCAGGTGGAAGACCGAGAGGAGGTTGAGGAGGCAGAAGCAGTGGAGGAACTTTGACATAAAGAGGATTGGCGCACAACTCGTGGGGACGGCAAGACTTGGACAGCAGCCCCTTGTCCTGCTGTCACCATAGTTACCCAGTGCCCAGTCAGCGACATGTAACACCCCTGTCCATGCCTACTCGTCCAAGTGTCTGTGGTGAAATGCACCCTGTCACACACAGAGTTTCTCAAAGAAGCGGTGATGTTGTGTGCGACATGCTGGTGGAGCGCAGGCACACCTTTCTTTGAGAAGTAGTGCCGACTGGGCATCTGGTACTGGGGCACTGCGACGGACATAAGGTCTCAAAAATCCTCTGTGTCCACCAGGCGGAAAGGCAGCATTTCTGTAGCCAAGAGCTTGCAGATGGTGAAATTCAACCTCTTAGCTTTCTCATGGCTAGGAGGAAATGGTCTTTTACTTGTCCACATCTGAGGGACCGAGGGCTGGCTATTGTGCTTAGACGGGGTTGATAAGGGTGTCCCCGGCAAACTGCCGGTCTGTGAGGAAGATGCAGGCGGACATGTTAGGTTGCCTTGATCCAAAGGTGGTGCTATCGATGTCGGACAGCGCTCAACACCAGCTGGTGTTACCACCTCCAAAGAAAATGATGACCTGCCAATCACGCTGGCTGTTGTGGGTAAAGAGGTGGCAGGTCTGCGCCCCAAAACAGGTGTGACTGCTGTCCCCCCAGTCACAGAGGATGAAGAGGCCTCGGATGCACAAGATATGGCAGACGGTGGTTGGCCCGGCCGGCTAGGCCGCATTGTAGCACACTGAGCTTCCCACTGCAACTTATGCTTCATGTCCATGTGCCGGTTCATGCATGAAGTACTCAAACTATGTATTTTTTGGCCTCTACTTAGCTTTTGCTGACAAATGTTACAGATAACATGAGTTGGGTCATCTTTATCGATCTGAAAAAATGCCCAGGCTATGCAAGGCTTAGCACCCATGCGACCTGAAGAGCCACCACGACTTGTGGTGAGAGGCAGAGTCGTGTTTGAGGATGCAGTTGTTGACGTGCTTCCAGTACTACGTCTCTGTCCAGGAAGGCGCAACCTGACCTCGTCGTCACTAGCATCTTCCTCCACCTCCTCTGCTGACCTCATCTCTTGGCTGACTGTGGGTTGACAGTAAGTGGGATCTCCAACCTCATCATCATCACCCTGTGCGTTATCACACCCGTCGTCCTCAGAGCCAACCTGTTCCTGCCCTGACAAAAAACTAAAGTTGTCGCTCCAATCAGGTATTTGAGTCTTATCATCGTCTTCCTCATTGTCTCCACCAACAGGAGTTACAGTTTGGGAATGAGGGTCTACATTATGGTCAGAACCTTCTGCGTCTGGTCCTGGATCCGACTCATAAAGATTCTGGGCATCAGTGCAGATCATTTCCTCGTCTGGATTCACAGAAGCGCTGGAGTCGACCTCTGATTCCCAGGCTATAGTATGAGTAAACAGCTCTGCAGACTCAACCATCTGTTCTACCTCATACTCAGACGGGCAGCTGGAGATTTGGGAGCTGTGAGGAAGCAAGTGCGATTGGGGTGACACCTTTGAGGACTGGAGTATTTGTGATGTTGAAGTTGATGTGGAGGAGAGCCCACTTAAAGGAGCACTTGATATCCGTTGAAGCACCTGCTGTTTTTGTGCCTCATCTGGAATTTGTAGCGATTGGCGTGGCCGTAAGAAAGGGATCTTATCACATTGTCCGCTAAAAGAAGTAGACATTTTAGTTTGGCTGGAAGATGGTCTTTCTTCTGCAGATGTTACTGTTGCTTTAACACCTACCCCACGGACACAACCTTTTTTCCCCTTCCCAACACGCCTATTCCCCTTTCCACCAGCAGCAGGCCTTTTTCCACTCATTTTGGTGGTTAACTAATTCACAACTCTGGAGTTGTTTGCACAAAAAAACAATGGATGGGAACCGAGCAGAACTGAGTGGCCAAACTGTGGTATTAGGCCAAAACTATTGGCTGGGTTAGATGCAGAAAAAAATTATATTCAATTTGCAACCTGATGGAGGTCAGTATAGATGGACTAATAGAACAAGTCCCACACACAGCTAGAAGCCCAAATATTTTTTCAGAGGTAGATGCAGAAAAATTTTTTATTCAGTTTGCAACCTGATGGAGGTCTGTATAGATGGATTAATAGAACAAGACCCACACACAGCTAGAAGCCCAATATTTTTTCAGAGGTAGATGCAGAAAAAAAATATATTCAGTTTGCAACCTGATGGAGATCAGTATAGATGGACTAATAGAGAAAGTCCCACACACTGCTAGAAGGCCAAATATTTTTTCAGAGCTAGATGCAGACAAAAATTATATTCAATTTTCAACCTGATGGAGGTCAGTATAGATGGACTAATAGAACAAGTCCCACACACAGCTAGAAGCACAAATATTTTTTCAGAGGTACTGTAGATGCAGATAAAAATTATTTTTAATTTGCAACCTGATGGAGGTCAGTATAGATGGACTAATAGAGAAAGCTCCACACACTGCTAGAAGGCCAAATATTTTTTCAGAGCTAGATGCAGATAAAAATTATATTCAATTTGCAACCTGATGGAGGTCAGTATAGATGGACTAATAGAACAAGTCCCACACACAGCTAGAAGCCCAAATATTTTTTCAGAGGTACTGTAGATGCAGATAAAAATTATTTTTAATTTGCAACCTGATGGAGGTCAGTATAGATGGACTAATAGAGAAAGTCCCACACACTGCTAGAAGGCCAAATATTTTTTCAGAGCTAGATGCAGATAAAAATTATATTCAATTTGCAACCTGATGGAGGTCAGTATAGATGGACTAATAGAACAAGTCCCACACACAGCTAGAAGCCCAAATATTTTTTCAGAGGTACTGTAGATGCAGATAAAAATTATTTTTAATTTGCAACCTGATGGAGGTCAGTATAGATGGACTAATAGAGAAAGTCCCACACACTGCTAGAAGGCCAAATATTTTTTCAGAGCTAGATGCAGAAAAAAATTATATTCAGTTTGCAACCTGATGGAGGTCAGTATAGATGGACTAATACAACAAGTCCCACACACAGCTAGAAGCCCAATATTTTTTCAGACTTAGATGCAGAAAAAAATATATTCAGTTTGCAACCTGATGGAGGTCTGTATAGATGGATTAATAGAACAAGTCCCACACACAGCTAAAAGCCCAATATTTTTTCAGAGGTAGATGCAGAAAAAAATATATTCAATTTGCAACCTGATGGAGGTCAGTATAGATGGACTAATAGAACAAGTCCCACACACAGCTAGAAGCCCAAATATTTTTTCAGAGGTACTGTAGATGCAGATAAAAATTATTTTTAATTTGCAACCTGATGGAGGTCAGTATAGATGGACTAATAGAGAAAGTCCCACACACTGCTAGAAGGCCAAATATTTTTTCAGAGCTAGATGCAGAAAAAAATTATATTCAGTTTGCAACCTGATGGAGGTCAGTATAGATGGACTAATACAACAAGTCCCACACACAGCTAGAAGCCCAATATTTTTTCAGACTTAGATGCAGAAAAAAATATATTCAGTTTGCAACCTGATGGAGGTCTGTATAGATGGATTAATAGAACAAGTCCCACACACAGCTAAAAGCCCAATATTTTTTCAGAGGTAGATGCAGAAAAAAATATATTCAGTTTGCAACCTGATGGAGGTCTGTATAGATGGATTAATAGAACAAGTCCCACACACAGCTAGAAGCCCAATATTTTTTCAGAGGTAGATGCAGAAAAAAATATATTCAGTTTGCAACTTGATGGAGGTCAGTATAGATGGACTAATACAACAAGTCCCACACACAGCTAGAAGCCCAATATTTTTTCAGAGGTAGATGCAGAAAAAAATATATTCAGTTTGCAACCTGATGGAGGTCAGTATAGATGGACTACTAGAATGATGCTATGCCCAAAAGATTTTACTTCACTAGGTGCAGTAAAAAAATTGGTATTCTATACACAGGTGGTATATCTTGCAACACAGATAGGTTACTCCACTGACTAACACACTCTGCAATAGGCCAAAAAGGATTAGCTTTGCTAGATTCAGCCAAATGCTGTGAAAAAAACTTGCACAGCACTGGCACAGACCTGCCTGGCAAAAACTGATAGGAACTGATGTAACCTAGTCCTGAAAAGGACTCCAATTACAATTAGTCTTTACTCCCACAATCTATCTATTTAAGAGCACAGACCTGCCTGATAAAAGTCGTAGGAAATGCTGTAACCTAGTCCTTAAAAGGACTGCAATCACAACTATTCCCTACTCCCAAGCTATCTGTAGATTTGTGCGAAAATTGGCTTGAAATTAACAAGGTATAGCGCACACAGCAACAGCGGTGCCGTCTAACACGCAGCTGCAGCAGTGAGAAAATGGTGGCGACGGGGAAAATGGCTTGGTCTTATAGGGCAAGGACATGTGACATACACTGCCAATGACACATGCCCTTGCTTGTGTGAAAAAAAGCACTTCGCTCCGTGTGTGCGCTGCTGATAGGCTGACAGATTGCACCTCCCCACTGTAAATGCGGGAAAGAGAAAAAAAAAATGGAGATCTTCATTGTTCCTGCAGAGTTCCATCCCCTGCCCCTCCCCCCACCCCGCTGTACACTCAAACTGCGTATTAACATTAATTTTCATCATTACTGAGAAAAAATCCAGTTATGATTTTGGTGCACGAACAGTTATCGAACATAACCTCGAACAGCTGAATTTTTCTCAAATTGTTCGTGTTCGCCGAACGGCTCGAACACCGCCCAAAACAGCTCGAATTTGAGATTGGCGAACAGTTCGAGTAGAACAACGCTCATCTCTACTCACCAGTGACGTCTCTGTAACGGGTCCAGGAGGCGGAACCTCTGAGCTACTATACAAGGGGGCGGCCCTTGTAAGGGAGCGGGTGGCAGTCTCTGGGTGAACGGACAGGGAGTTACGGCAAGTGATCAGGGCAGTCTCTGGGTAAGGGGTAGGTACGACCTGTGATGGCAGAGCCTCCGGGTAGGCTAGCAGGCAGATGGTAGATGTGTGCTCCCAGGTGAGCAAGCGAGAGTCTCTGGAATAGCAGGTGGTCACGGCACGTGACGGCGGAACCTCCGGGCTGGCAGGCAGGTAGGTAACGGAGAAGCGCTCCCAGGTGAGCGGGCAAGAGTCTCTGGAATAGCTGGTGGTCACCGCACGTGACAACGGGACCTCCGGGCTGGCAAGCAGGCAGGTAACGGAGATGCGCTCCCAGGTGAGCGGGCAAGAGTCTCTGAGATAGCTGGTGGTCACAGCACGTGACAACGGAGCCTCCGGGCTGGCAAGCAGGCAGGTAGCGGAGAAGCGCTCCGAGGTGAGCGGGCAAGCTGGTCCATAGACAGACTGACCGGAGTTGTAAGGCAGACCGTCGGACCTCAGGCAAGCAGGCAGGTAGCTGATGTGCGCTCCCAGGTGAGCGGACAAGTTGGTCCTTAGACAGACTGACCGGAGTTGTAAGGCAGACCGTCGGACCTCAGGCAGGCAGGCAGGTAACAAGTATTCAGGCAGGAATCAGGCAGGTAACTAGCAGGAAACTGGCAGGAAACTGGCAGGAAACTGGCAGGTAACTGGCAACGGGACCTGAGGGCTGAAGCACAGGTGAGACACAGGTGCAAACAACATTGCTCGGGCACCTCCATTTTGGAGGAGGTGCCTTATATATGATGAAGTCCTCCGGCCATTGGCCGGGGACTCTTTAGGGCGGCGCGCGCGGCCCCTTTAAGAGGAGGGGAGCGCGCGCGCGCGCGCCCTAAGCACAGGGGCCGGGAAGGAGCGCGCGCTGAGAGCAGAGCAGGAGGAGGACGCCGGGACGGAGCGCGCGCTGACAGCAGAGCGGGGGGAGGATGCCGGGCACGGAGCAGAGCGGTGAGAGGAGCAGCGTCCCTGCCTAGCAGAGGGCAGGGACGCCGGCACTACAGTACCCCCCCCTTTAGGCCCCCCCTTTTTTAGGCCAGACAGAAATTTAGCTAGGATGAGAGGGGCATGGATGTTCTCCCGGGGCTCCCACGTTCTCTCCTCAGGACCAAACCCCTTCCAATCTACCAGAAAAAAGGTCTTTCCTCTTACCCTTTTGGTGGCAAGAATGTTCTCTACCTCAAACTCGTCCTCAGCAGAAACCGGAGCAGGAGGCGTACCTGTAGACTTGGAAAAAGAGTTAAGCACCACAGGTTTGAGGAGAGACACATGGAAGGAGTTAGGGATCCGTAAGTTGGCCGGGAGTTTCAATTTATAGGCCACCGGGTTGATCTGACTGATGACCTCCAGTGGGCCGATGAACCGAGGCCCTAACTTATAGGAAGGGATCTTGAGCCGGACATATTTGGACGAGAGCCAGACTTTATCCCCAGGGCGGAATTGAGGAGGGTCCAGACGTTTTTTGTCAGCGTGTCTTTTCATACGCTCGGATGACAGAAGGAGTGCGGACCGGGTACTCTCCCATATGGAGGAAAATTTGTTAACAAGAGATTCCGCAGCCGGATTGTCCACCGAGGTGGAGACGGGAAACGGGATCCGAGGATGCTGACCGTAGACTACAAAAAACGGGGATTTGGAGGAAGACTCGCTCTCGTGATTGTTGTACGAGAATTCGGCCCATGGCAGGAGATCCACCCAGTCAGAATGGTGGGCATTAACGAAGTGCCGAAGGTAACTTGTCAGGTTCTGATTGATCCGCTCCACTTGACCATTAGACTGTGGGTGGTAAGCGGAGGAGAAGTCCAGGGTGACGTCCAGCAATTTACAAGTGGCTCTCCAGAAACGGGAAGTGAACTGTACTCCTCGATCCGACACGATGTGACGGGGCAGGCCATGAAGACGGAAGATGTGGCGGATAAAGTCTTTAGCCAGCTCGGGTGCAGACGGAAGACCTGGCAGTGGAATGAAGTGAGCCATCTTGGAAAAGCGGTCAGCGACCACCCAAATGACCGTACAACCGGCAGAGACGGGCAGATCAGTTATGAAGTCCATCGCTATATGCTGCCAGGGGGCAGCAGGTACTGGCAGAGGTAGGAGGCGGCCGGCCGGCAGGTGTCTCGGAACTTTGTTGCGGGCGCAGGACACACAGGCAGAAACAAAGTCAATTACATCCTTGTGCAGGTTAGGCCACCAGTAGTGCCGGGTAATAAGCTGGAGGGTCTTTTTCTGACCGGCGTGGCCAGCTAGTTTAGACGAATGACCCCAGTGTAGGATCTTCTCCCGATCAGGTACTGGTACGAACGTCTTACCAGGAGGAAGACGATTTAGACTCACGGGAGCCACCTGCATTACTCTGGCGGGATCGATGATGTGTTTCGGATCCTCCTCGAGATCAGACACCAGAAAGGATCGAGACAAGGCGTCCGCCTTGACGTTTTTGTCAGCCGGGCGAAAATGAAGGACAAAATCAAAACGAGCAAAAAACAAGGACCACCGGGCTTGGCGCGGGTTAAGTCTCTGGGCATGCTGGAGGTAAGCCAAGTTCTTGTGGTCAGTGTAAATTATTACCGGGTGAAGAGCCCCCTCGAGCAGGTAACGCCACTCCTCCAATGCCAGTTTGATGGCCAATAACTCTCGGTCTCCTATGGAATAATTGCGCTCTGAGGAGGAGAAGAGTTTTGAGAAGAAGCCACAAGTTACCATCCTCCCGGAAGATGATTTTTGAGTGAGTACTGCTCCGGCTCCAGAGGAGGAGGCGTCAACTTCCAGGAAGAACTGCTTGTTGCCATCTGGGCGATGCAGCACCGGGGCGGAAGAGAAGGCCTGTTTAAGGGAAAGAAAGGCCTCCTCTGCTTCGGGTGGCCACTCTTTGGGATTAGTACCTTTACGGGTGAGCGCAGAAATTGGGGCCGTCCGGGAAGAGAAGTGTGGTATGAAGAGGCGGTAGTAGTTGGCGAAGCCCAGGAATCGCTGAATGGCCTTCAACCCCTCCGGTCGGGGCCATTTCTCGATGGCAGACAGTTTCTCAGGATCCATTTGTAGGCCGGTCTGAGAGATAATGTAGCCCAGAAACGGAAGCGAGGTCTGCTCAAAGAGGCACTTCTCAAATTTAGCGTAGAGATGGTTCTGCCTTAGCCTGAGCAGGACCTGACGAACGTCCCTCCGGTGAGTCTGGAGATCCGGAGAGAAGACCAAGATGTCGTCCAGGTACACCACTACGCAGGAGTAGAGAAGGTCCCGGAAGATGTCATTGACCAACTCTTGAAAGACGGCAGGAGCGTTACAGAGACCAAAGGGCATTACCAGGTATTCATAGTGGCCGTCCCGGGTGTTGAATGCCGTCTTCCATTCATCCCCCTGACGAATACGAACCAGGTTGTACGCCCCACGAAGGTCCAGTTTGGTGAAGATCCTAGCCCCCCTCAGACGATCAAATAATTCTGGAATGAGCGGAAGGGGGTACTTATTCTTCACCGTGATCAGGTTTAGGCCTCTATAGTCTATACAGGGACGGAGAGAGCCGTCCTTCTTTTTGACGAAAAAGAAGCCTGCTCCCGCCGGGGAGGTAGATTTCCGGATGAATCCTCTGGCCAGATTCTCCTCAATATATTCGGACATTGACCGGGTCTCAGCAGCGGATAAAGGATAGATACGCCCACGGGGAGGAGTAGTACCGGGTAGCAGATCGATGGGACAGTCGTATGGTCTATGTGGTGGTAATGTCTCTGCCTCCTTTTTATTAAAGACATCTGCATAAGACCAATAAGGAATCGGAAGTCCAGGTAGATTAGCTGGGGTAGGAGAAGGACGGACGGGATGGACGGGAACCAGGCAGGTTTTATGACAGTCTTGTCCCCAGCGAAGGACCTCTCCGGTTTGCCAGTCTAGCACGGGTGCATGTCTCTGGAGCCAGGGCAGACCTAGCAAGAGGGCGTGAGAGAGTCCAGGCAGAACATGAAAGGAGATACTTTCAGAATGCAGCATTCCCACCTGCAGGGTAATGGATTCGGTGATGAGTTGAATGGGGCGAGGTAAGAGGCCCCCATCCACGGCAGCGACAGACAAGGGTACAGCCAGAGGTTTGGTGGGGATGCGGTATTTCTCAACCAGGGACTGTGAAATAAGGTTCCCGGCTGCTCCAGAGTCAAGTTGGGCTAGTTCGAAATAACGGTTCTCCCCGTAGATGATCGAAACAGACAACAGCAGGGATGGAGAGGATTTATTCTTGTCTAGGTGGACCTCTCTGAGCGAACCTAGACACAGGCGTTTCCCGACCTCTCCGGGCAGGCACGGATCCGGTGCTCCTTACTGCCACAGTAGAAGCAGCTCCCCTCGGCACGGCGTGAGTCCTGACGGGTTTTGACCATCTTGGTCTGGTCGACCTGCATAGGCACAGGAGAGTGTACCTGGGGAGAGACGGAGGGAATGACGGGTTTCTGGAAAGTAGGAGCTAAACGTGGAATCCTTCTCTCACGGGTGACCTCTTTGGCACGCTCTTGGAACCGTAGGTCAATCCGGGTGGCAAGGGTTATTAGATCATCGAGAGAGGTAGGAATGTCCCGACCAGCAAGTTCATCTTTAATACGACCGGACAGACCCTCCCAGAAGACGGATACCAGAGCGTCGTTATCCCAGGCCAGCTCCGAGGCAAGGGTGCGGAACCGTATGGCATATTGGCCCACGGTGAGACCCTCCTGACGGAGGCGTAGCAGAGAGGATGCGGATGAGGTCTTCCGTCCGGGTTCGTCGAAGACTTTCCGGAAAGCCGAGAGAAAAGCAGGCAAGTTGGACACCAGGGGGTCTCCTCTCTCCCATAGAGGATTTAGCCAGGCCAGGGCCTCCCCGGTGAGATGGGACATGATAAAGGCAATTTTGGCCCGGTCGGAATTAAACTGATGGGACAAAAGTTCAAAGTGCAGGGTGCACTGATTTATGAAGCCCCGAGCCTGGACGGGGTCGCCTCCGAAGCGAGGAGGTGCAGAGAGCCGGGGTCCGGGGTAGGATACCATAGTATTAGTGGGCAGCGGAGCTGCCGGATTGCAAGATATGGCACTGGCGGAGGTTGTTGGTGGATCAGACAGAGTGTTCAGGCGAGTATTAACATTCCGCAGGTGACCCAGGATGGCCTCCTGTTGGGACCTCTGACGGGACAGTTCAAGACAGAGGTCCGAGAGCGAGGGAGCTTGGGTGCCACCGGGTTCCATGGCCCGAGCAAACTGTAACGGGTCCAGGAGGCGGAACCTCTGAGCTACTATACAAGGGGGCGGCCCTTGTAAGGGAGCGGGTGGCAGTCTCTGGGTGAACGGACAGGGAGTTACGGCAAGTGATCAGGGCAGTCTCTGGGTAAGGGGTAGGTACGACCTGTGATGGCAGAGCCTCCGGGTAGGCTAGCAGGCAGATGGTAGATGTGTGCTCCCAGGTGAGCAAGCGAGAGTCTCTGGAATAGCAGGTGGTCACGGCACGTGACGGCGGAACCTCCGGGCTGGCAGGCAGGTAGGTAACGGAGAAGCGCTCCCAGGTGAGCGGGCAAGAGTCTCTGGAATAGCTGGTGGTCACCGCACGTGACAACGGGACCTCCGGGCTGGCAAGCAGGCAGGTAACGGAGATGCGCTCCCAGGTGAGCGGGCAAGAGTCTCTGAGATAGCTGGTGGTCACAGCACGTGACAACGGAGCCTCCGGGCTGGCAAGCAGGCAGGTAGCGGAGAAGCGCTCCGAGGTGAGCGGGCAAGCTGGTCCATAGACAGACTGACCGGAGTTGTAAGGCAGACCGTCGGACCTCAGGCAAGCAGGCAGGTAGCTGATGTGCGCTCCCAGGTGAGCGGACAAGTTGGTCCTTAGACAGACTGACCGGAGTTGTAAGGCAGACCGTCGGACCTCAGGCAGGCAGGCAGGTAACAAGTATTCAGGCAGGAATCAGGCAGGTAACTAGCAGGAAACTGGCAGGAAACTGGCAGGAAACTGGCAGGTAACTGGCAACGGGACCTGAGGGCTGAAGCACAGGTGAGACACAGGTGCAAACAACATTGCTCGGGCACCTCCATTTTGGAGGAGGTGCCTTATATATGATGAAGTCCTCCGGCCATTGGCCGGGGACTCTTTAGGGCGGCGCGCGCGGCCCCTTTAAGAGGAGGGGAGCGCGCGCGCGCGCGCCCTAAGCACAGGGGCCGGGAAGGAGCGCGCGCTGAGAGCAGAGCAGGAGGAGGACGCCGGGACGGAGCGCGCGCTGACAGCAGAGCGGGGGGAGGATGCCGGGCACGGAGCAGAGCGGTGAGAGGAGCAGCGTCCCTGCCTAGCAGAGGGCAGGGACGCCGGCACTACAGTCTCTAGGTGAAGTCCTTCATCTTCGCTTTTCTTCTTCATCAGGCACAGACGGCCATCACTTCTTCCAGCCAGGAATCGACTATGCAGAAAATAACACACAGTTATCAATAACTGATCTCTTCTAGAGAATATTCCCACTCCCCCCGACTTCTACACTACACCAGTTGAAGAAAAAAAGCAACATAGTGCCATCCAGCACAGTAACAGGACTCCTCTTTTGTCCCATCCCATGGAAAACAGTTTCCTAAAAAGTAAATTATATTACTGAAGTAATAATGTAATAATAATAATTGGAATCTAAAGTAATAATGTTCCCCACTGGCCACCATAAACTAATAAAGTATGCTCCTCAATCTGGCCCCCAAACAGTAATTAAGTCCCTTGTCCAGCCAGGCACCCCCATATGTCCCTTCTGGCCCCCATATGTCCAGGGTGGCCTCTCCATATATTTATCCTAGCCCACATGTATCGAGCCTGCCCTCCCCCCTCCATATATCCATCCTAGTCCCCATGTGGCCAGACTGCCCCCCCCCCACATATCCATCCTTGCCTCCATGTTTCCAGCCTGCCCCTCCATATATCCATCCTGGACTCCATGTATCCATCCTGACACCCCCCTGCATATATCCCTTCTGGCCCCCATTTGTCCAGTTTGACCCCTCCATATATTTATCCTAGCACACGTGTATCGAGCCTGCCCCCTCCCATATACTCATCCTAGCCCCCCATGTGGCCAGCCTGCCCCCCCCACATATCCATCCTTGCCTCCATGCTTCCAGCCTGCCTCCCCATATATCCATCCTGGACTCCATGTGTCCAGCCTACCCTCTAAATATCCATCCTGCCCCCCCCTGCATATATCCATCCTGACACCTCCCCATATATCCATCCTGCCCCCCCATATATCCATCCTGGACTCCATGTGTCCAGCCTGCCCCACCCATATATCCATGTGTCCAGCCTGTTCCCCCTACATATCCATCCTGGCCTTCATGTGTCCAGCCTGCCTCCTCATATATCCATCCTGACACCCCCCATATATCCAGCGTGCCCCTCCATATATTTATGTTAGCCCACGGGTATCAAGCCTGCCCATCCACATATCCATCCTAGCCCCCCATGTGTCCAGCCTGTCCCCCCCATATATCCATCCTGGCCTCCATGTGTTCAGCCTGCCCCCCCATAGATCCATCCTGGCCTCCATGTGTCCAGATTGCCCCCTCCCATATATCCATCCTGGCCTCCATGAGTCCAGCCTGCCCCCCCATGTATCCATCCTGGCCTCCCATGTGTCCAGCCTGCCCCCCCATATATCCGTCCTGGCCTCCCATGTGTCCAGCATGCCCCCCCATATATCCATCCTGACCTCCATATGTCCAGCCTGCCCCCCATATATCATCCTGGCCTCCATGAGTCCAGCCTGCCCCCCCATATATCCATCCTGCCCACCCCCCTTTTGCCTGGGTCCAGCCAGGGTCCCCCCTTGTGTGTCCAACCAGGGTCCCCCCTTGTGTGTCCAGCCAGAGTCCCCCCTTGTGTGTCCAGCCAGGGTTCCCCCCTTGTGTATCCAGCCAGGGTTCCCCCCTTGTGTGTCCAGGCAGGGTTCCCCTTTGTGTGTCCAGATGGGGTTCCCCCCTTGTGTGTCCATACGGGGTTCCCCTTTGTGTGTCCAGCCAGGGTTCCCCCCTTGTGTGTCCAGCTGGGTTTCCCCCCTTGTGTGTCCATCCAGCTGGGCTTCCCTCCTTGTGTGTCCGTCCAGCTGGGCTTCCCCCCTTGTGTGTCCGTCCAGCTGGGCTTCCCCCTTGTGTGTCCGTCCAGCTGGGCTTCCCCCCTTGTGTGTCCGTCCAGCTGGGCTTCCCCCCTTGTGTGTCCGTCCAGCTGGGCTTCCCCCCTTGTGTGTCCGTCCAACTGGGCTTCCCCCTTGTGTGTCTGTCCAGCTGGGCTTCCCCCCTTGTGTGTCTGTCCAGCAGGGCTTCCCCCCCTTGTGTGTCTGTCCAGCTGGGCTTCCCCCCTTGTGTGTCTGTCCAGCTGGGCTTCCCCCCTTGTGTGTCTGTCCAGCTGGGCTTCCCCCCTTGTGTGTCTGTTCAGCTGGGCTTCCCCCCTTGTGTGTCTGTCCAGCTGGGCTTCCCCCCTTGTGTGTCTGTCCAGCTGGGCTTCCCTCCTTGTGTGTCTGTCCAGCTGGGCTTCCCCCCTTGTGTGTCTGTCCAGCTGGGCTTCCCCCCTTGTGTGTCTGTCCAGCTGGGCTTCCCCCCTTGTGTGTCTGTCCTGCTGGGCTTCCCCCCTTGTGTGTCTGTCCAGCTGAGCTTCCCCCCTTGTGTGTCTGTCCAGCTGGGCTTCCCACCTTGTGTGTCTGTCCAGCTGGGCTTCCCCACCTTGTGTGTCTGTCCACTGTCCAGCTGGGATTCCCCCCTTGTGTGTCCAGCCAGGGGCCCAGACCATTACATACACACACATACACACACACACACACACACACACACACACACATACACCTCTTACCTTCTGCGATCCCGTGCGCAATATTTTTTCAGAGCTAGATGCAGATAAAAATTATTTTTAATTTGCAACCTGATGGAGGTCAGTATAGATGGACTAATAGACCAAGTCCCACACACTGCTAGAAGCCCAAATATTTTTTCAGAGCTAGATGCAGATAAAAATTATTTTTAATTTGCAACCTGATGGAGGTCAGTATAGATGGACTAATAGACCAAGTCCCACACACTGCTAGAAGCCCAAATATTTTTTCAGAGCTAGATGCAGATAAAAATTATTTTTAATTTGCAACCTGATGGAGGTCAGTATAGATGGACTAATAGACCAAGTCCCACACACTGCTAGAAGCACAAATATTTTTTCAGAGCTAGATGCAGAAAAAAATTATATTCAATTTGCAACCTGGTGGAGGTCAGTATAGATGGACTAATAGAACAAGTCCCACACACTGCTAGAAGCCCAAATATTTTTTCAGAGCTAGATGTAGATAAAAATTATTTTTAATTTGCAACCTGATGGAGGTCAGTATAGATGGACTAATAGACAAAGTCCCACACACTGCTAGAAGCCCAAATATTTTTTCAGAGCTAGATGCAGAAAAAAATTATATTCAATTTGCAACCTGATGGAGGTCAGTATAGATGGACTAATAGACCAAGTCCCACACACTGCTAGAAGCCCAAATATTTTTTCAGAGCTAGATGCAGATAAAAATTATTTTTAATTTGCAACCTGATGGAGGTCAGTATAGATGGACTAATAGACCAAGCCCCACACACTGCTAGAAGCCCAAATATTTTTTCAGAGCTAGATGCAGGTAAAAATTATTAGTAATTTGAAAGCTGGTGGAGCTTAGTATAGATGGCCTAATAGAATGAGTACCACACACTGCTACAGGCCCAAAATGATTTTACAGGCAAGATGCAGCTAAAAATTATTAGTAATTTGAAAGCTGGTGGAGCTTAGTATAGATGGCCTAATAGAATGAGTACCACACACTGCTACTATGCCCAAAATGATTTTACAGGCTAGATGCAGCTAAAAATTATTAGTAATTTGAAAGCTGGTGGAGCTTAGTATAGATGGCCTAATAGAATGAGTACCACACACTGCTACAGGCCCAAAATTATTTTCCAGGCAAGATGCAGCTAAAAATTATTAGTAATTTGAAAGCTGGTGGAGCTTAGTATAGATGGCCTAATATAATGAGTACCACACACTGCTAATATGCCCAAAAGGTTTTACTTGGCAAGGTGCAGTAAAAAATTTGTATTACATACTCAGGTGGTGTAGCTTGCAACACAGATAGGCTATTCCACTGACTAACACACACTGCTAATATGCCCAAAAGGTTTTACTTGGCTAGGTGCAGTAAAAAATTTGTATTACATACACAGGTGGTGTAGCTTGCAACACAGATAGGCTACTCCACTGATTAACACACACTGCAATAGGCCCAAAAGGATTTGCTTAGCTAGATTTAGCCAAATGCTGTGAAAAACACTTGCACAGCACTAAAGCAGACCTGCCTGGCACAAATTGATAGGAACTGATGTAACCTAGCCCTCAAAAGGGCTGCAATTACAACTAGTCACTACTCCCAACCTATCTGTCTATTTAAGAGCACAGACCTGCCTGCTAAAAGTTGTAGGAAATGCTGTAACCTAGCCCTCAAAAGGGCTGCAATTAGAACTAGTCCCTACTCCCAAGCTATCTCTATTTCAGATACAATCCGCTTGCAATTCACACAGATACACTGTATAGCGCGCACACAGCAGCAGCGGTGCCGTCTAACACTTAGCTGCAGAAGTGAGAAAATGGTGGCGACAGGGAAAATGGCTGGGTCTTATAGGGCAAGGACATGTGACATACACAGCCAATGACACATGCCCTTGCTTGTGTGAAAAAAAGCACTTCGCTCCGTGTGTGCGCTGCTGATAGGCTGACAGACTGCACCTCCCAACTGTAAATGCGGGAAAGAGAAAAAAAAATGGAGATCTTCATTATTTCTGCAGAGATCCATCCCATGCCCCTCCCTCCGCCCCGCTGTACTCTCAAACTGTGTATTAACATTGATTATCAGCATTACTGTGAAAAAATCCAGTTACGATTTTGGTGCGCGAATAGTTATCGAACATAACCTCGAACAGCCGGATTTTTTTCAAATCGTTCGGGTTCGTCGAACGGCTCGAACACCACCCAAAACAGCTCCAATATGAGATTGGCGAACAGTTCAATTCGAACACCGCTCATCTCTAGTACAGACCAAAAGTTTGGACACACCTTCTCATTTAAAGATTTTTCTGTATTTTCATGAGTTTGAAAGTCCTACTGAATAGACTGTTAGAATTTGTATTATGGCAAGAAAAAAGCAGCTAAGTAAAGAAAAACGACGAGTGGCCATCATTACTTTAAGAAATGAAGGTCAGTCAGTCCGAAGAATTGGACAAACTTAGAATGTGTCCCCAAGTGCAGTTGCAAAAACCATCAAGAGCTTCAAAGAAACTGGCTCACATGAGGACCGCCCCAGGAAAGGAAGACCAAGAGTCACCTCTGCTTCTGAGGATAAGTTTATCCGAATCACCAGCCTCAGAAATCGCAGGTTAACAGCAGCTCAGATTAGAGACCAGGTCAATGCCACACAGAGTTTTAGCAGCAGACACATCTCTACAACAACTGTTAAGAGGAGACTTTGTACAGCAGGCCTTCATGGTAAAATAGCTGCTAGGAAACCACTGCTAAGGACAGGCAACAAGCAGAAGAGACTTGTTTGGGCTAAAGAACACAAGGAATGGACATTAGACCAGTGGAAATCTGTGCTTTGGTCTGATGAGTCCAAATTTGAGATCTTTGGTTCCAACCACCGTGTCTTTGTGCGATGCAGAAAAGGTGAACGGATGGGCTGTACATGCCTGGTTCCCACCGTGAAGCATGGAGGAGGAGGTGTGATGGTGTGGGGGTGCTTTGCTGGTGACACTGTTGGGGATTTATTCAAAATTGAAGGCATACTGAACCAACATGGCTACCATAGGATCTTGCAGCGGCATGCTATTCCCTCCGGTTTGCGTTTAGTTGGACCATCATTTATTTTTCAACAGGACAATGACCCCAAACACACCTCCAGGCTGTGTAAGGGCTTTCTGACCAAGAAGGAGAGTGATGGGGTGCTATGCCAGATGACCTGGCCTCTACAGTCACCAGACCTGAACCCAATCGAGATGGTTTGGGGTGAGCTGGACCGCAGAGTGAAGGCAAAAGGGCCAACAAGTGCTAAGCATCTCTGGGAACTCCTTCAAGATTGTTGGAAGACCATTTACAGTGACTACCTCTTGAAGCTCATCAAGAGAATGCCAAGAGTGTGCAAAGCAGTCATCAAAGCAAAAGGTGGCTACTTTGAAGAACCTAGAATATAAGACATATTTTCAGTTGTTTCACACTTTTTTGCTAAGTATATAATTCCACATGTGTTAATTCATAGTTTTGATGCCTTCAGTGTGAATGTACAATTTTCAAAGTCATGAAAATACAGAAAAATCTTTAAATGAGGTTTGTCCAAACTTTTGGTCTGTACCTTATGTGATAATGCATTCTATTCTTTTGATGTTCACCCTAGAAGTGATTCTACCTAGCCTCGTAGATTGGCTCCCAATAAATATATAGCAAATGGTGCTCCCGATCAATGATGGCTGCCCCTAGTATGCCCTGTATAATATTGTTATTTATAAATGCATCCTAATGAATATCATAGAAAAAATAATATGATAACAAAGGCAATTATGGTATACCAAAAGGGTATATCACTCAAATAGGGAAATAATTAAATATACCAGCATGCTGCAGCAAATAATAATGGGTCCTTATTATGGGGGATGTAACTATCCAGATATTCATTGGGACATAGAATCTTCTGGTTGTGCTAAAAGCTGCAAGTTCTTATCCACAGTTCAGGACATTTACCTCTCTCAGATGGTAGATGAACCAACAAGGGGAGGTAATCTGCTGGATCTGGGTCTGTCAACTAGACAAGATGCAATTTCAGATCTACAGGTCCAGGAGCATCGGGGATGCAGTGACCATAACATGGTAAGTTTCAATGTAATATTCAATAAAACATTTCAAAGGGGAAATGCAAAAACCTGGAACTTTAGGAAAGCTGATTTCAACAAATTAAAGGAAGAGCTTAATCATGTAGACTGGGACCATGTCATGGTAACTGGAGATACCAAACACAAATGGGGCATGTTTAAAGATATACCACTAGAATCCAGTAGAAAACTTATACCCTCTGGTAATAAAATGTCCAGGAATAAAAAGAAACCATTATAGATAAATAAGACAGTACAAAGTTTAAAGTTTAATAAGACAAAAACAAAGGGCATTCAAAATCTTGAAGGCCGAGAATACTGAAATAGAATTTCAGGAGTAAAAAGATCTCAAAAAGAAATGTGAAAAAGAAATCAAGCTAGCAAAGTTAGCTACTGAAATACAAATTGCCAGCGACATTAAAATAAATCACCCAAAATTTTATAAATATATCAATGCCAAAAAGAAAAATTCAGATGGTATCAACCCCTTAAAAGATGATAATTATAAAAGACAAAGAAAAGGCAGAAATATTAAACAGATACTCTTCATCTGTGTTCACCAAGGAACTAACTGTTACAGGGATCATTCAACAAGGCAAAAATCTAAGTTCACCAGTAGTTTAACTAGTGTAACTAAGTAATTGACAGACCAATATAGCTCATCTTCTTAGACTCTCTTGTTACAGGGTTGGTGCCACAGGATTGGAGGATAGTGTACTTAGCCATCCACTCACTGCATCTTAAAGTTCTTCACTCTCTGGATAAAGGCTCTTCAGGAGACGCATGGAAAACAATAATAAAAGATGACACTGGTGGGATCACACAATATCCCACCTCTGCCACCAATGTGAGGAAACGGCAACAGGGGGACCTCGCAGAATCTCGCTGTTGCCCCCGCTTGTGATGGATTCACACCCGATCGCCCGTCTGACGTCACAATTACGTCAGACGAAGCACATGGTACGGATCTGCCCTCTGCACCAATGTGACGTTCCACACCCCCTGAGGGACGCGTAAGGTCAGATTGGTACAGCTGTGCACAGACACCCCCTGTCCGCACGGGTACAGGAAGGCACCAGGGAGTGAGGAGAGGAGGCCCACTCAGTCACTGACATGGCACCACACTCGCCCACAACCCTGACAGGCTGAGAGGCTCTGTTCACTAGCTCCAGTGAAGCAGAGCCTAGTTGGCCTGGGAAAGCTGCCACCAGTTTCTATTAGATATCACTGACTTATATAAGGCTAGAAACCAGCCCAGTAGCATGTTCGTTGGACCGAACAACAGGTGTAAGGTTCGTGGATTGAGATAAAAGAACAGCCCAAGGTTAAATTATATATTTTTATTTGCCATAAGGGCGCACTAGACAAACACTATATACATAAGGGTTATACATACACAATGGTCAGAGTTGCAAGCACAACAGCATGGGTACAAAAGGTATAAAGCAGTTATTATGAATCATTTACTAGTTTAGATGGAAAGGCTTGGCTTTTGGGGGATGGGCTGCCACATGGGAGGCGTGCGGGCCCTCTGGTTGTTACATGACTTTCCCCACACGACTTGACGTCCCGACCTCCCCAGGGACCTTTAAACTCTCTGAGTCACTCCCCCTACTGCCCCCTGCAAAAACCCACATCTACACCATGGTTCTCTCCCAGCTACAGATTTCCAAAAACTAAGATGGGCTATACCTCTTTACTGGACGATCCTAGGGAGCCGGTTCTGGTGTCATCGGATCCAGCCGGGCCCCTGCTATGCGTGGAGACCAAACACAGTGGCCATAGGGGCTTTTGAAAGGCTGTGCCGCATATCTCCCTATCCTTGCTTGCTGGGCAGTGAAGAAAGGAATGGCGAGATTCTCCATTCTTTTAGATTTCCAAAAATCTATTTTGTGTATCACTCGGACGTATTGTCTTCCCATAACTCGCTGTTGAATTATGTTTCTTAAACAAAGGGAGCCGCACGGCTGGGTCTGTAGCAGCTGCACAGCTGCTGGTGGGGCATTTTGTCACTCATGCTTGCCCCCTCCTTTGCAAGCTGCAGTGTCAAATTTGCATATGTAAAGCTCTGTAAAACCCGCCTGCCAGTGCACAGTGATTGACAGGGGATTACCTTGAATATCTTCACAGATGTCCATTGAGTGCCAAGATGAAAGTGGATTATTAAAGCCAGTATAAAAGATGGGTGCCGGCTAAGCAGCTTTGTTTTAGGCTTTTCCAGGGCATGGATAGATGATCAGATGGTCTTTATTCCACATAGGGACATAATAATCCAAAGATTCAAGCGATTCAAGAGGGTGCTGTACCCGTATAGTCAATTAGTGTTACTGTGAATTAATTGATCTGAGATATATTGTAGTAACAGCACCTTAAAGGGACACTTTCATGTTATTAACTTGCTTTAGTTAGTTAGTATGAAAATAAGCAAGTTTGCAATTGACTTGCTTTCTCTATATGCTTTCATTTTCGTGGAAAGAGATATTTTATCATTCTTAGTGAACAGCTGGTTTCCATGGAGCTTGGCCATCAGAGCCTGCCCAGACCCTAGACAAGTGTGCAAAGTAGCTACATTCCAGGAGAGGAATTAACTCCTAAAATACCAGTCAGATCTCTCCAGCCCATTGATTTCTATGCATCAGTTAGGTATCTACGTCCCTTTCCCTACCTCTCCGCCTCTGAGTGGGTACTTATCAGTGCTGCAGAATCCCAATCTCCCAGTCCCCTGCATCATCAGTTTCCAGAGAAGCTCACCTAATCAAGGCTCTCACTTTCCTGAGCTGTGTACTTGCTCAAATGCACTGTTATTTCTATATGTATATTAGTGATAACAATGTGCATACCCCCCTCCCCAAGCAGCCAGGAAGTAAAAAGACTGCATACCTCTGAGCTGTCCAAGGGACAACTTGACAATGCCACTTGGTAATGCTCCTTTAATAACAGCATTTTTTTTATTCTTCACACACAACAAACAAGGAGGGCAGTATTAAACTCTTAAGTAATAATTTTGCTATTAAACCAAAATCTTGAAACCAAAGGCATGTGTGTCACAGAAATTGTGCTTCCTGCATTGTGAGTGCAAGCCATATTTTTCTATGAGCAGTGAAATCCTTTAGGCTGTGTGCCCACTATGCGTTTTTTTAAGCGTTTCCGCAGTGGCAATTCCGCCGCAGAAACGCTTAAAAAACGCTTGGTAGAAGGTCTGCAATGTTCCCCAATGATAATAAGCATGTGCTGTGTACATGCAGTGGAAATTTCCGCTGCGGATTATTATTGCGGCAGCCAATTATTTTGCGTAAGCGCTGTGTTTTTGCCGCCATTGACTTGCATTGAATCGCTTAATATCAACATGACTACATGTGCACATGCGGATATTAAGCGATTCAATGTGCGGATGGTACCCGGGTCTGGAGAAGAGGAGACTCTCCTCCAGACCCGGGTACGATAGTACCTGTAAAGAAAAAGATTTAAAAATAAAAAATAAACATTATACTCACCTTCTGATGGCCCCCGGTGTCCTGTACGGTGCGTCCTGGCTCCCCGGCAGCTCGCGATGGTCTAAAAGGACCTTCCATGACGTCATTTAGTCATGTGACAGGTCACGCGACCATCAGAAGGTGAGTATAATGTTTATTTTTTATTTTTTACCATTCTTTTTAACTATTAACTTGGTCACACTATATAAATCCATGTCAGTTGCATGGATTTATATAGTGTGACCAAGTTGTCAAGCACTTTTCCAAATGCTAAAATCGCTTGGAAAAGCGCTTGACAACCCGTATGCGAAACCGCATGTGAAAAACGCGGGACATACGCTTGTCCCTGGCAGAAAATCGCATTTCTGCATCGTAGGCACATATCCTTACATAGACTCAGGAATCCTTAACAGAGTATATGTTATGGGCTTGCCTGGGTAGGTGGCTTTTCTAAGTCCGAGCTCAAAGACATATGCAATCTTCAAACTAATGGATAACCACAGGCAGTAGTGATGAACAGGCAAACTAGATACCAAAGAGTACACACTCTTGCAGCAATGTTGTAGTGTGAACAGCTGTAGTTTTAGAGAAGAGTTCATTATGCTTACAGCAGATGAATGGTTAATCTGTGGATCTGAGCTAGGAAGTAAAGGCAGATAGTTGGAAAATAAGTCAAAGTTTGCTGAAGACATGATTAATGTGCAGAGTGAAATGAAAGTATGGAAAACTCCAGAACCACACGTAGTAATTTCATGCAAAGCTTATTGAATACTCAGACAGAACATGGCTGTCTGAGTCACCCTTAATATGCCTTGTGTGATGATGTTAAAGGAGTTTGCTGAGTATCTAGAAAAACATGGCGTCACCACCCGGCGGACCCGGGCAAGGGCCGGGGTCCTGAGCAAGTGGGAGCCCACTCGCTGTCAGGGACACCAGCACACTATGGGGCCCGTGAGCTGGGGAAGGGGCCCATCATGCTTTAAACTGTTAGAAATACTTACCTCTCCCCATTCCCTGCTGCCCGGTCTCTTCTGCATCTTCTGACTCTCTGACATCTCAGGGCAGAGGGCGCGATGTATGGGTCATTATGTGGGGCCCATTATTCTGTATGGAGCAATATATGGGGTCCATTCTGTATGGAGCATTATATGGGGCCCATGCTATTTCTTCAGTTTATTTCGGGTCCAGTTGGATGCCTTTGGACCCCGTTTGTAATTTTAAGCCTTTCATCTCTTAATGTTCAAGTGGTGGGGTCCAACCTCTTCTACTTTTTGTCATCTACAACAGATTTAAAATGGATTTTTGTTTATTTTGATGCAACCAGGTTTAATTATGATATATATACTACTGCTAGTAAGCGTATTATATGTGGACATTTACTAATTTTTTTCAATTACCTTATGTCTAGCATTATATATGTTTGACATACAGTATGTTATAAGTATATTTGGGCTGCAAATCTTATATTATTCGATATTGTTGCCCATAATTTATAGATATTCTATCTATTTTGCTTATTATTTATTGCTTGCTTTCTCTCTGTCATTTCTTCACCCTTTTATGGATGCTCTTCTCCGGGATGAGTGCTGGGGTCTGGCCACCCCCCACTCTCACTCCTGTTGTATGACCACCAATAAGACTGTTGAGGTAAGAGAGAAAAAAGCACTACACAAGGATGTGCACACCTACCACATATTATTAAGCATTAACAATTGTATAGTTTATTAAATTAATCAAAGGGTAATGCACAAGTTAAAAATATATAAAAAACCAACAGATGGTACAAAACATCCCTACAACAGGGATGTACATACTCTGAAATAGTGATAGCAATGCAAATGGGTCAGAGACAGGTAGATATAAATGGTGCACCTCACAAAATGTAAGAATCCAAGGGACGTACAGGGTCCATGGTGTCATGGCATAATAAATAATCCATAATCAAAAACGTATTATTACAAAGAATATGTAATGCGAGACCCATAGGATCATGATGAACAGTTAATCAGTAATAGAACATGTATGATACAACTATACAAAAGGTGATGGCCATAACGCATAGAAAACATAAGTACATGCATATAAGGGCAGAAAAAGAAGGCCTAACAGGCAAAAAGCCCAAGCAAATGGCAAAATGTATCATAACATGGTTTATAAATGACCAATGTGGTCACAGTCATAAGTCAAGTGTCAGAGTGTACGTCACCTACTGTACGTCATGTGGAGGTAGTCCTAGTCCCCATATGGTACAGGATCGTAGGCGGTAAATCCCCAAGTATGCAGAGTTGTCAGGTAAAGTAATCTCATATCATAAAAGAGGCCAGTTGGATAAGAAGGGCCCACCAAAGAATGGCAAGTGATGGAAAAGATAACAACTAATGAAAATGGCTATTGAGGGGCTGCAAAAGGGGGGACTAGGGCAGTGAGGCTGCCAAGCAGGAGGGATGCAGGGGAAGGCCCCACGCGTATCGCCATACGAGAACCAATAAGACGGTTATCTGACCTTTCACCTTCTCTGTACTGATGCGTCCGGTGAAGGCACTATTGCGTCTCCATGGGGTCGCGGGCCATGCGGCGTTGCCCTCGTGATGCGGGTGATGATGCGCTTCCTCCCTCTCATCATCCTGGGTGGGCACTGGCACGCGGCGCCACGCGGACGGAACATCTCTAGCTATTGTTGGATTCCCCAAGTACATAAATAGGAACCAATTTTAATTGATCACCACGCCCCCTGACGTAGCCGTTGAGGCAAAATGCGCATCGAGGTGCCTGGTTGATCCTCCTCCTAAGCTCCACGTGTGCTGGCCTCATGTCACAAGGTAATAATACACCATAGTCTTGTCGGCAATCTATTTCTTCCTGCGAGCACTTTATTATACCTATAGGCTACATTGCTAGTCTATGCCATTTCTTTTCTGGCTTTGCATATATTGCATCATCTTGTTATTTATTCACAGTAGGGTTGATTGCCCCTTCTTACTATTATGTTTGCAATCAGCAGTTTATGCAATTCTAGGAATTCTATTATGTAGCGGCATTGATATGGGTATCAACATTCTAGACTCTTTCTTTTTAGTATATCTATGACTTAGACGATTTCATTATTATGATATTATATGCAGGTCCACTTGCAGTTTTGATATTTTTTGGCCTATGTATTATCATCTGCACACCATATAGGAGCTAGGTTATTGGGATCTGTATGGTCTCTAACATAGGAGGCTTTTGCCCCTATTACAATAATTTTTATCTGTCCTACTCACCGTTCCATGTTTTCTATGTATGGTATTATTTGTATATTTTTCTGAAATAAACTTTTGTTATACTTTTCTATATACTGTATGTCCTCACGTTATTGGGCTTCTTAAATCAGTCCTTATGGACAAGGGATAGCTAGACGAGGCTATTTCTAGATGAACAGAATGAACCTTTCAGCTCAGACAGAGTGCGGCCACACCCTTTTATATGCACTGAAGCACACTGAACTACAAAGAAAAAACCTGGAAGTCTGAACTGAAACGTAAATTGATGTGTATGCAAAATGTAAATGCATGTTCACACAAGGCCACTAGACAGAGAAAAACCAAAAACAAGCAAAATACCCAAATAACTGGAAGTAAATGGATAGATCGCACAGTGCAAAAATAAAAATAAATAATAAAGGGTTCAGTGTGCTTCAGTGCATATAAAAGGGTGTGGCCGCCCTCTGTCTGAGCTGAAAGGTTCATTCTGCCTCAGGTTTATGCTTATACTAGGGATTCAGTCTCTCTGCCCTTATCCATATGTACGTCACTTGACAAATGGTAAGGTTTTTAATATTAGAGTTAGGACTGTCCCATAAGGGTTGCCTTGACGTTGCGGGATAGCTTTTACATTATTTTGATCAAAATTATGTTAACTAAATACCCTTTATTATTTATTATTATTTTTGCACTGTGCGATCTAGCCATTTACTTCCAGTTATTTGGGTATTTTGCTTGTTTTAGGTTTTTCTCATTCTCTTGATGAGCTTCAAGAGGTAGTCACCGGAAATGAATTTCACTTCACAGGTGTGCCCTGTCAGGTTTAATAAGTGGGATTTCTTGCCTTATAAATGGGGTTGGGACCATCAGTTGTGTTGTGCAGAAGTCTGGTGGATACACAGCTGATAGTCCTACTGAATAGACTGTTAGAATTTGCATTATGGAAAGAAAAAAGCAGCAAAGTAAAGAAAAACGAGTGGCCATCATTACTTTAAGAAATGAAGGTCAGTCAGTCCAAAAAATTGGGAAAACTTTGAAAGCGTCCCCAAGTGCAGTTGCAAAAACCATCAAGCGCTAGAAAGAAACTGTCTCACATGAGGACCGCCCCAGGAAAGGAAGACCAAGAGTCACCTCTGCTTCTGAAGATAAGTTTATCCGAGTCACCAGCCTTAGAAATCGCAGGTTAACAGCAGGTCAATGCCACACAGAGTTCTAGCAGCAGACACATCTCTATAACAACTGTTAAGAGGAGACTTTGTGCAGCAGGCCTTCATGGTAAAATAGCTGTTAGGAAACCACTGCTAAGGACAGGCAACAAGCAGAAGAGACTTGTTTGGGCTAAAGAACACAAGGAATGGACATTAGACCAGTGGAAATCTGTGCTTTGGTCTGATGAGTCCAAATTTGAAATCTTTGGTTCCAACCACCGTGTCTTTGTGCGACGCAAAAAAGGTGAACGGATGGACTCTACATGCCTGGTTCCCACTGTGAAGCATGGAGGAGGAGGTGTGATGGTGTGGGGGTGCTTTGCTGGTGACACTGTTGGGGATTTATTAAAAATTGAAGTCATACCGAACCAGCATGGCTACCACAGCATCTTGCAGCGGCATGCTATTCCATCCGGTTTGTGTTTAGTTGGATCATCATTTATTTTTCAACAGGACAATGACCCCAAACACACCTCCAGGCTGTGTAAGGGCTATTTGACCAAGAAGGAGAGTGATGGGGTGCTATGCCAGATGGCCTGGCCTCCACAGTCACCAGACCTGAACCCAATCGAGATGGTTTGGGGTGAGCTGGACCGCAAAGTGAAGGCAAAAGGGCCAACAAGTGCTAAGCATCTCTGGGAATTCCTTCAAGATTGTTAGAAGACCATTTCCGGTGACTACCTCTTGAAGCTCATCAAGAGAATGCCAAGAGTGTGCAAAGCAGTCATCAAAGCAAAAGGTGGCTACTTTGAAGAACCTAGAATATAAGACATATTTTCAGTTGTTTCACACTTTTTTGTTAAGTATATAATTCCACATGTGTTAATTCATAGTTTTGATGCCTTCAGTGTGAATGTACAATTTTCATAGTCATGAAAATACAGAAAAATGTTTAAATGAGAAGGTGTGTCCAAACTTTTGGTCTGTACTGTATGTTTCAATATTTTTAGAGAATTTAATTTACTGTCATCCAAACATTGCATACAGGGCAATACACAATATTTGACTCAGTGTAAATGTTTTTCATAGGAAGAAACATCCAGATCTATTTTTTTATGTCCCCCTTTCAGCAAAAGTAAATCATAATACTTGTTGTATAGTAGCAAAATTTTTATGTGCACAACTGCCATAATCAGACAAAACAGAAATGCCACAAAACTTGACATATCCACCTTATAAAAGTACTCAGAATATTCTATTTACTGTGAAATTAAAACATAGTGTAAAGTAGCTCTGTTTATGGTCGCCAGGTAGCTCTAAATAGGGCTTTCATTGACAAGCTTTGTGCTAGCTATCCCCTTTATCAAGTCCCAGGGGAACCCTGAGATTCTCCCTTTAACCCCTGCACAGGGATCTGGACTTATGCAGTGGCACTAGGTTGAGTCCATTGAGTAGCTGCTGGCCGGTAGTGGGGGCTGCAGGTTGCTGGGTCAAAATTAAGAGGTCAGAAATAAAATCATCAGGAATAAGAATAGTTAAAAAACCAGCCAAAGTCAGAATCAATACAAGCACAACAGGAGCAAAAATTAGGAGTATGAACCAGGTAAAGCAGAACTTATAACTGTCAGTGGGAAACAGTGATTCAGAAGTTTATATAGTGAGCAGTACCGCACAGGGCTCAGTCTAAAAGTTAATACTAAATTAAGGACTTGACTTATTTCCCAAGTTCCCTGACTGGACAGCAACACAAGTACCAGAGAATTAAATAGGACTGTCTTGTCATCTAGCGTCGCCCACAAAGAAGGTGCTGTGTCACTCAGCGACAGAAGTAGAAATGGAGCAGGTATCAACATAGATGTTATACATAGTTGTCAAGACCAAGCTTATTTCATAAGCAGCATCGTAAAGAAGTATCATGTGACAAAAGAAGCATAGCTTGAGGGCCAGTGCCTTATCGCAAAACCTGCAACATGACGCCTTCTTCCATGTGCCATATACAGGTGCATCTCACTAAATTAGAATATCATCAAAAAATTAATTTATTTCAGTTCTTCAATACAAAAAGTGAAACTCATATATTATATAGAGTCATTACAAACAGAGTGATCTATTTCAAGTGTTTATTTCTGTTAGTGTTGATGATTATGGGTTACAGCCAATGAAAACACAAAAGTTGTTATCTCAGTAAATTAGAATACTTTATAACAACAGCTTGAAAAATGTTTTTAAAATCCGAAATGTTTGCCTACTGAAATGTATGTTCAGTAAATGCACTCAATACTTGGTTGGGGCTCCTTTTGCATCAATTACTGCATCAATGCGGTGTGGCATGGAGGCGATCAGCCTGTGGCACTGCTGAGGTGTTATGAATACGCAGGTTGCTTTGATAGCAGCCTTCTGCTCGTCTGCATTGTTGGGTCTGGAGTCTCTCATCTTCCTCTTGACAATACCCCATAGATTCTCTATGGGGTTTAGGTTAAGCGAGTTTGCTGGCCAATCAAGCAGAGTGATACTGTTGTTTTTAAACCAGGTATTGGTACTTTTGCCAGTGTGGACAGGTGCAAAGTCCTGTTGGAGAATGAAATTTCCATCTCCAAAAAGCTTGTCGGCAGAGGGAAGCATGAAGTGCTCTAAAATTTCCTGGTAGACGGCTGAGCTTACTTTGGTCTTGATAAAACACAGTGGACCTTCACCAGCAGATGACATGGCTCCCCAAACCATCACTGATTGTGGAAACTTCACACTAGACTTCAAGCAGCTTGGATTGTGGCCTCTCCACTCTTCCTCCTGACTCTGGGACCTTGATTTACAAATAAAAATTGAAACTCTGGGACCTTGTGGAGTGTGTCAATGACTGCCTTCTGGACATCTGTCAAGTCAGCAGTCTTCTCCATGATTGTGGAGCCTACTGAAACAGACTAAAGGACCTTTTTAAATGCGTAGGAAGCCTTTGCAGGTGTTTTTTTGTTAATTATTCTAATATACTGAGGTAATGACTTTTGTGTTTTCATTGGCTGTAAGCCATAATCATCAACATTAACAGAAATAAACACTTGAAATAGATCACTCTGTTTGTAGTGACTCTATATAATATATGAGTTTCACTATTTGCATTTAAGAACTGAAATAGATTAACTTTTTGATGATATTCTAATTTAGTGAGATGCACCTGTATAATACTGGTGTCTTATTATGTGAAAGAGGATCTTTTTTTCATAGCCTAAGGCACTAGAGCCTCTGCTTCCCTTGGCTCCTTGAAGCTGAGAACCTGGGTGACATCTGTATTGACATGATCACGCCTAATAATGATTAGCCGCCATGATCTTGTGACAGAAGCAGCCACAGCAAGAGAATAAAAAGAAAATTGTCCATATACAGTACAGACCAAAAGTTTGGACACACCTTCGCATTTAAAGATTTTTCTGTATTTTCATGACTATGAAAATTGTACATTCACACTGAAGGCATCAAAACTATGAATTAACACATGTGGAATTATATACTTAACAAAAAAGTGTGAAACAACTGAAAATATGTCTTATATTCTAGGTTCTTCAAAGTAGCCACCTTTTGCTTTGATGACTGCTTTGCACACTCTTGGCATTCTCTTGATGAGCTTCAAGAGGTAGTCACCGGAAATGGTTTTCACTTCACAGGTGTGCCCTGTCAGGTTTAGTAAGTGGGATTTCTTGCCTTATAAATGGGGTTGGGACCATCAGTTATGTTGTGCAGAAGTCTGGTGGATACACAGCTGATAGTCCTACTGAATAGACTGTTAGAATTTGTTTTATGGCAATATAAAAGCAGCTAAGTAAAGAAAAAAGAGTGGCCATCATTACTTTAAGAAATGAAGGTCAGTCAGTTCGAAAAATTGGGAAAACTTTGAAAGTATCCCCAAGTGCAGTTGCAAAAACCATCAAGCGCTACAAAGAAACTGGCTCACATGATGACCGCCCCAGGAAAGGAAGACCAAGAGTCACCTCTGCTTCTGAGGATAAGTTTATCCGAGTTTTGATGCCTTCAGTGTGAATGTACAATTTTCATAGTCATGAAAATACAGACAAATCTTTAAATGAGAAGGTATGTCCAAACTTTTGGTTTGTACTGTATATCAGACTCTTAATCTAAATTATCATCTCCATAATAAACACTTTTATCACACCACTACCAATCCCATGGACAGTCATTAATTGTTGCAGCTGAAACACTGCTTTAAATAAACCTTCACGTCCAAATACCAGTGCAAGACACAAAAAAACTTTTAATTAATAACATTACCTGAAAAGTGGATTTCTATGGGAACCCCACACTGGATGGGTTGTGTATATGAGCTGCAAAGTTAAACCTGAAGCACTGACCTTGTGATCATTGCAGAGCAAGACTGTAAGAGAACCTGATACAAAAACATAAAGTCACAATAATAGAAAAAATAAACCAAGGAACTCTATACAAGGTCAGAATTGCACGTCCAGCCAAGACCCTTAAGAAACATCTGACTTTAGCCACAAATATGGTGTAGGTAAGAAGGGGTAACTCATGACCTCATCAAAAGTTCTATTTTTTTCTGTGAGAGAATTAACCCATTTCTATTGTAGATTTTAGAAACCATTTCACAAACTCATTGGGGATTGGCAGTTACGAAGGGCGAACACTAGATGTCACTCCTAACATGGCAAAATGTTTATCTTTAGCTATCGAAGAAGATGAACCGCATATAACTAATTATAAATTGCAATGTTTTTACTTTTCAGTATAATATTCACAATTTATTTTGACTGTGACCCTATATATAGTGATATTACTATAATTTATTTCCATACTGTGAACATCACATTTCATGGACAAGACTCTTGATTAAAAATATCTTTTATCAATGATTCCATATACAACTTCTGCTTTTGGAAACATCTGATCACAGTTGGCTAACAGAATTCTCCTATATACAAAAGAGGCAGATAAAGAAGTAAAATGGTAGATAAGCACATGAGAAATATTTAATATTACTTTTCATAAGTCCCTCAATCCTTAACCAAATGATTTTCACAAAAAGTGTCCAAATTAAGCTAATAGTACTTCCGAACAATCAATTATTACCACACAAATTTTTTTTTACCAGGATATATTATGATTACCCAGTAAAACATGAAGTACCAAAAATAATTTAAAAATAAATATTTTATTTAGACATGTTAAAATCCAAAATAGAACCATAAAAGAGAAAGGTACCAAACATGAGGAGGCAGGAGAAACAACACTGAAATCTTTGGGAAAACTTGAGTAGTCTTATGATAATTAGATTATGCTGTGGATGAAGCACTCATCACAAATAAAAGGAATATAGTGGTGTTATATATAGCAGCGTGGAGTGTCAGAAAGAGTTAATTCATAATGCCACACATTGGATCGAATCCACAGGGCAGCAGCGCTGTAGCATACTAGTGCTCTCGTGCACATAAGTGCATAGACCAGCACTATTCATTCATAGCATGACCAGCACCTGCGGCCGAAGTGATCGAACCAGTGCATATAAATAAACAAAGATCTCCCGCTGTCACTAACACCTAACACTAAATGGGTACGTTCAATACACAGGCATATCAAAACAATAAGGTATAAGGTACTTGTTCCATACCAATGTAGATGCTCCTGCTTGCTGCCCCGACGCGCACGTTTCGCATTAGCTTCTTCAGGAGGCGTGTCACACTGAAGGGTGTGCTCGTTTTTTATATGGCAACCAGCCAATGAGGGGATAGTGGGCGGAGATAAAGTCAATGCTGCTCACAGCGTGGATCCAATGGCGCGTGCGAAGACTGGGGCGGCATCCAGGAAAAGAGTCCCGTGACCGGCGGTCACGTGCTGGATGACGCTCACGCCCCCACCAACCAGTGAAAGCGAGGCGTGATCCGCATTAAAAGACCACGGTATCCAGGACTCGGGGCCGCAACAGTCCGCGCATGCGCACTCACCACAAGGAGAGCAGATCATGGATTAGAACGATGAGGAATGATTTGAATGAACGAAATAAGAGCAAGTAAAGGAAAAATAATAATAAGTAGATGAAAGAGGGATAACATAAGGCTGAATGGATGTATAAATAAAAATAGAGGAATATAAAAAAAAAATATATATCAAAAGAAAGAAATGAAGAATGAGATGAAAAAATAAAAATAAAAATAAAAATAAAAATGAGAATTATATGAATTCAAACCAAATGCGGCTTGAATACTAATATCCCAGATGCATGTACAAATAATTGGCAGATAATGATCAAACTGATAAATTAATAACACAATTAATGGTATAAAGTGACAGTACGTGCTAAAAAAGTATAGATAAGTGTTGATGTCATGAAGTGCATATATATGATTATGTATTTGAAAATCTAATACTGTGATAGCATAAAGTGACAGTGCATATATTCACATTGAATCAACATTATAAAGTGGCAATGTGTGACTCGCAATACCTAAACATTATAAAGTGACAATGCGAAATAAATTGATTGCAAAATAGATAATGTAAAGTGACGGTGCAAACACAAACTGATAGATAAATACTGGCATTATAATACGCCTATGTATACTAATACACTTAAAAATAAGGTGCAATGACAATATAAAGTGACTGTGCCATAATTACATCACATAAACATTATAAGGTGACGATGCAGAACGCCAATCAAAAAATATATAATAGATAGTCCAAAAAAAGGTTAAAATAATTTATTCCATCCAGATTCTTCATCATTTCATACACCAACAGTGGTTGGCATCTGTGCATCACGGTCTCATGGCCGTAAATGTGTCTAGATGAAACGAGGGAGAGAACGTTAAGCCTTTCTGTAGGACAGACATTTGAGTTTCAGATATGGAATGAGAAGACAAATTAATTACCTTCAAGGAATCCTCATGGGAGTTTTTATTATATGTTCTCATATTCGGTCTCCTCTTTTGAAATTGTCTTGGATTGTCTTCCGGAAATCCACAGCAACAAACTCCTTACTTCATGCATCGTCATCACATTTACAATCCACCATCAATGGCATTCCAATTGGACAATTCTTACGCATTAAAAGGATTTGTTCAAATGAGGAACAATTTGAAATTCAATCACATGAACTATCGGAACGGTTCAGGGCCAGAGGGTATAGCCATCGAGCAATTAGAAGAGGCTACCAACGTGCTAAAATTACTCCTAGGAATTCTTTGCTCTATAACAATCAACTCAGCAAAAAAATCGTCTGTGGCTGACAATCAAGTACGCCTGATTACCAATTACCACTCTCAATGGACGGAATTTAAAAATATAATTTTGAAGCATTGGGATGTCCTCTCCACTGACCCAATTCTCAAACGTATCCTACCTGATTCACCACAGATTATTGCTAAACGCTCTCGTAATCTAAATGACATTTTGGTCCATAGCCATTATGAACCAAGGGCCCAGAAGACATCTAAATACAAAAATGGCTTTTTTCCTTGCGGTCTATGTAAGGCTTGTGGCAATTTAATCAAAACAACAAACTTCAGAAACCATGATGGGTCTCGGACATTTGAAATTCGCCACCATATCACTTGTGCATCCAAAGGTGTCATCTATCTGGCTGAATGTCCCTGCAATAAAATCTATGTTGGGTTGACCAGTAGAGAACTTAAGGTAAGGACTCGTGAGCACTTCTTAGACATTGAGAAAGCCAAAACTAATACTAATGACTCTCTTCTTAAAACGATCCCCAAACATTTTAAGAGGTATCACAATTGTAACCCTCATTTATTAAAAATTAGAGGCATTGACGTAGTCACTATGGGCATTAGAGGGGGTGATTTACATAAAAGATTAGCAAAAACCGAGAGTAGATGGATATATCGGTTGGGTTCTTTGGCCCCTCAAGGCTTAAATGAGAGTTTTGGGTTTGGGGTCTTTCTGTGAGTTATATGAGTTATTTGAGATATATGAGATTTGAAACCGTATATTTTGATGTGTGCTGTTTGTCTTGATTTTAATTTTTATTCTTTTATTTCTAGTATTTGGTACCTGGGGTTTAGTACATATGGATGGGGATGAGACCGTGATGCACAGATGCCAACCACTGTTGGTGTATGAAATGATGAAGAATCTGGATGGAATAAATTATTTTAACCTTTTTTTGGACTATCTATTATATATTTTTTGATTGGCGTTCTGCATCGTCACCTTATAATGTTTATGTGATGTAATTATGGCACAGTCACTTTATATTGTCATTGCACCTTATTTTTAAGTGTATTAGTATACATAGGCGTATTATAATGCCAGTATTTATCTATCAGTTTGTGTTTGCACCGTCACTTTACATTATCTATTTTGCAATCAATTTATTTCGCATTGTCACTTTATAATGTTTAGGTATTGCGAGTCACACATTGCCACTTTATAATGTTGATTCAATGTGAATATATGCACTGTCACTTTATGCTATCACAGTATTAGATTTTCAAATACATAATCATATATATGCACTTCATGACATCAACACTTATCTATACTTTTTTAGCACGTACTGTCACTTTATACCATTAATTGTGTTATTAATTTATCAGTTTGATCATTATCTGCCAATTATTTGTACATGCATCTGGGATATTAGTATTCAAGCCGCATTTGGTTTGAATTCATATAATTCTCATTTTTATTTTTATTTTTATTTTTATTTTTTCATCTCATTCTTCATTTCTTTCTTTTGATATATATTTTTTTTTTATATTCCTCTATTTTTATTTATACATCCATTCAGCCTTATGTTATCCCTCTTTCATCTACTTATTATTATTTTTCCTTTACTTGCTCTTATTTCGTTCATTCAAATCATTCCTCATCGTTCTAATCCATGATCTGCTCTCCTTGTGGTGAGTGCGCATGCGCGGACTGTTGCGGCCCCGAGTCCTGGATACCGTGGTCTTTTAATGCGGATCACGCCTCGCTTTCACTGGTTGGTGGGGGCGTGAGCGTCATCCAGCACGTGACCGCCGGTCACGGGACTCTTTTCCTGGATGCCGCCCCAGTCTTCGCACGCGCCATTGGATCCACGCTGTGAGCAGCATTGACTTTATCTCCGCCCACTATCCCCTCATTGGCTGGTTGCCATATAAAAAACGAGCACACCCTTCAGTGTGACACGCCTCCTGAAGAAGCTAATGCGAAACGTGCGCGTCGGGGCAGGAAGCAGGAGCATCTACATTGGTATGGAACAAGTACCTTATACCTTATTGTTTTGATATGCCTGTGTATTGAACGTACCCATTTAGTGTTAGGTGTTAGTGACAGCGGGAGATCTTTGTCTATTTATATGCACTGGTTCGATCACTTCGGCCGCAGGTGCTGGTCATGCTATGAATGAATAGTGCTGGTCTATGCACTTATGTGCACGAGAGCACTAGTATGCTACAGCGCTGCTGCCCTGTGGATTCGATCCAATGTGTGGCATTATGAATTAACTCTTTCTGACACTCCACGCTGCTATATATAACACCACTATATTCCTTTTATTTGTGATGAGTGCTTCATCCACAGCATAATCTAATTATCATAAGACTACTCAAGTTTTCCCAAAGATTTCAGTGTTGTTTCTCCTGCCTCCTCATGTTTGGTACCTTTCTCTTTTATGGTTCTATTTTGGATTTTAACATGTCTAAATAAAATATTTATTTTTAAATTATTTTTGGTACTTCATGTTTTACTGGGTAATCATAACTTAACCAAATGATGCAATCTGACACATAATACCGAAAAATTACAAAGCACCAAGGACCTTCATTAATATACAGCATCAGTTATGCAACTTTAACTGTTGGAGATACAGTGCCTGTCCCTCAGTTGTCTTTTGACATGAGTTCTTGTACACTTAAGGTTAAGTGCCCACGTAGCGTTTTTGTGGCGTTTTTATGGCTGCGAAAACGCTTGTAAAACAGTCTGCCATGCAAAGCAGTTTGAATTTGGATGTGCTGTGCACATGATGCGCTAATTAGTGCGCCGAATTCGCATTGCGTTGCGAAACGCAGCATGACCATTTCTACTGCGATTACGCTGCAAATTCGCGGCCATTGAGGAACATTGAAATGCAGCAAACCCACAGGTATATGTGGATTTGCTGCGTTTCAATTAAATTCAATGGCCGCGAATTTGCAGCGTAATCGCGGTGCGTATGGTACCCGGGATGAAGAGGAGACTACAACTCCTCTTCATCCTGGTTACCACGCGGTGAAAAAAAGAAATAAAAAAGTTAAAAATAAACAAAACCTGTATATTCACCTCTCCGGCGGCCCCCGGTCTGCACCCGGCGGCGTCCTCTTTCCTAGGCGTCCCGCGGTGTACTGTCAGGACCTGCGGTGACGTCATTTAGTCACCTCATGGTCACGCGACCGCTGACGTCGGCGGTCAGGTGATGGTCGCGTGACCATCAGCTGACTAAATGACGTCACCACAGGTCCTGACAGTACACTGCGGGACGCCTAGGAAAGAGGACGCGGCCGGGAGCAGACCGGGGGCCGCCGGAGAGGTGAATATACAGGTTTTTTTTTTAATTTTAACGTTTTAATTCTCTTTTTTCTTTTACTATAAATGCTGCATTTAAAGCATCAGTTGTTCACACATTATAAATCCATGCCGGTTGCATGGATTTATATTGTGTGACCAACTTGTCAAGCACTTTCCAAGTGATGCTCAAAATCGCTTGGAAAACTGCTTGAAAAAACGCATGCGAAAACGCATGTAAAAACGCTGAAAAAACACTTCTCTCTGGCAGAAAAAACGCATGTAAATCTGCATGCGTTTTTTTCTGCCAGAGAGAGGCAAAAACGCTCTGCATCAAATCTGCTACGTGGGCACATAGCCTTAAAGACATTTATTACTCAAAGATCAAGTTAGGATACCTTCAAGACTAGGTCAGTCACTTTGAAAACTTCAATTTAGCACTTCATCCCCCTGCACAAAATTCCCCTGTAACTGGCCTCCCACATTGTGAAAGAAAACATGACTCATCAGACTAAGGCACCTTATTCTATTACTAAATGGTGCCTTTGTAAAGCTTATCTACCATTGTAGATGCCTTCAGAGAAGGACATGGGTCAGCATAGGCAATCCAAACAGCCAGTGTTAAGGTTTTGTCAGTATATGTTAGAGTAGTTCTTTGAGATTGGACCAGAAGGGCCAGAGACCGCCCTCTATAAGCTTCAATGTGCCTTTGACTTGTCCTTCGATGAACCACTTTTTGGAAAGTACTAACAACCGCATGCTGGGAACACATCACCCACAAGACCTGCCACTTTTTTGAATCGCCATTACAATTTGGCTCATGATAAAGACACTCAGATCTTTAATATTGCCCACTTTTCCTGCTTCCAACACATCAACTTCAAGAATTGACACTTTTCTTGCTGCCTATCATATCCCACCACTTTAAGAGTGTGATTGTCATATCACCTGTGATGATAATGTTATGACTGATGAACGTATATTCCACATGTGATAATATTTTAGGAGCACATTGTCTTCTTCTTTGAATTCTGCATCATGCCATCTTTGTTAGTCCAGTTTTTCCTCCAGAAAATACTAGGTTTGAAGAAATTGACAACTGTTTTTTACCATTTCCTGGTGAAGACCTCAATTCGACATGACAATGTGTCATGCAGCAAATATATTTAGTTTTTTTGCTATACCAGATGTTCTCATTATTTGTGAAACATGAGCTGCATCAATTATTGTGGTTGGTTATCTTCTTTAGAATGGATTTGCACAAGACATGTTACAATCTTTAAGGAGGTACTCTGAAGCCAGCACTAATATGAGACGTCTCATACGTAGTATGTCAAAGACATGGCATATAGATTTGTGCATATATTCAGCACAACTAAGCCTGGGTTTCCATGTTCAATCTTTTAAGCAGTTTTCGAAGCCAAGCCAGGAATGGATCATAAATTTAAAACACTGGTAACGAATAAACTTGGACTCCTACTGTTTGTGAATAAACTCCTGACTTTTGGCTTCAAATACTGTATCAGAACATAAATATGTGAACATTCCTTTAAATTTTAATGCTATTCTTTATAAAGCACCATTTTCCCCTCCACCCTCTCCCATTTCTGATTTGGGTCTGTTTCTACCACCTTATCAATGTAGTGTGTACTTTAAAAATTGAAAAAGTCTTGGCAGCATATTTAGGCTTGAGTCTGTGTGGATTAGTTATCAGCTTGAACACATTATTTTCAGTTGCCTGAAGACCATGAGCCGTCATTTATTTGGAAATCCATCCAAAACATTGTAATTAGGTTGGGATCTGGACTTGAGCCATTTTAGATGTCGTATTGTATTTCTGTTTTTTAGTCTTGCCAGAAAATAAACTTCCAAAGTCCCAATTCTCTTGTAGATTGTACCACATTTTTCTCTACTATTAAAGTGGTCGTCTGTTCTAGAATAACAAGTCTGTAGTCGCTCTGTGTGACCGCAGACTTATGAATCCTCCCAGCACATGCACTGTGCGCTGCAATGATTCGCTGGTGTCTGCAACGGGAATGGCGGTCAAGTATGCAATATGCATACTGCCAGCCAAAACCCTTTTAGTGGGTGTGGGTTTGCTCAATACAAGTGTATTTGTCGACTACAGTTCGGGCCAAGATCTTGCATATCACATACTTGACCGGCATTCTCAGCGCAAATCACTGGTGAATCCTTGCAGCGCTGGTAGGATTCGCAAGTCTACAGTCACAAAGAGTGACTGTGGACTTGTCATTCTATACTGGTCAACCTCTTTAAGACTACTACCATTTACATTTATGGACACGTGGTTAGTAAACATTGCCGTAAGATTTAGCACTCTGTAATTTTTGGCTTGCTAGAAAATAAAACTCCAAAATCTTGGTTCTATTGAAGACTGCAGCAATTTTTTTCTTTTTTCTTTATTCTACCAATTCAATTTTTTTTAAACTGATATTATCTCAATGGGGTTGTTACATTCAAAAATTCTTAGGAATGTCATAGTATGGGGTCCTTTGCTTTGGACCTATTTCTGTTAGCAAGAGCTGCTGTAATAAGTGGCTTCCACTATAGAAAAATGAGCATGGCCATGTATTACTTGCATGCCAATGCATGCATACAGGAGCCAAGTAATACCATATTACTCTTGCTGCAGCAACATAAATGTATGAGCATGCACGACTATCCCAATACCAGTTGTAGAATCTACTTGTGAGCTGATAACCAGCAGTTATTCACGTAAAGGATACTTCCAACATTTAAAGTTATCACTTATGCCATCGGCAGTAACTTCTCCAGTTGTATGCAGCACATCTTACCTGTAGAGCTTACAAGGCTCTGGCAGTTGTGTGTTGTTCCAAACTATTCACACTTGGTCGCTAACCAATACCATACTACAAGGAGGAAGTGGGAGGAGGCCTGACAGGAAGTGGTGGAGGCGGAGCCTGCCGTGTGCTGCAAGAGTTGTGCTGTGTGTGGAGAGAGCTCCTGGGAAGGGAGGAGAGCCAGGCGGAGGTGACCGAGCGGACCGGGAGGACCAGTAGGAGGCGACCGGAGGGACGAGCGCAAGAGAGCGCTGTGGCAGCGTGCAGTGCCAGCCAGCGGAGGGTGCCAGGTGGTGGTGACCAGGAGGTGATCAGGAGGACCGGTAAGAGGCGACCGGAGGGACAAGCGTGCTGTGATAGCGTGCAGCGTCCCTAGAGGAGGTGAGTGAGGGGCAGGAGGCCGCGATAAGCGGCCCTACTGAACCCAAGTGTGTACTGTACTGTATTGTATTTGTATCTGTATTGTAATTGTATTGTATTCCCTAGTCCATATTTAATTGATTACCCCCCCGTCCATATTTAATTGATCACCCCCGTCCATATTTAAATTGATTCCCCTGAACACCCCCGTCCATATTTAACTGATCCCTCTGACCACATTAAATTGACCCCCCAGTCCTCATTTAATTGATCCCCGACCACCCCCCGTCCATATTAAAGTGATCCCCCTGACCACATTTAAATGATTGACCCCCCCAGCCCATAATTGATTGATCCCCCTTGTCCTATTTAATAGATTCCCCTTGTCCACTTTTACTCATCCCAGTCCCTATCTATTTGCCTTATCCCCCACCATATTTAATTAACCCCTGTCCATAATTAATTGATTGATTCCCCAGACCACAATTAATTATTTCCCCAGTCCATATTTATTGACATTATTGATACTTATTGATCCCCAGTCCTTAGTTAATTGACCCACCGTCCATACCTATTTATTTGCTTTACCCCCCATCCTATTTAACTAAACCCCCTGTCCATAATTAATTGATTGATTCCCTAGTCCACAATTAATTATTTCCCCAGTCCATACTTATTGATCCCAGTCCATAGTTAATTGACACACCGTCCATACTTAATTAATCCACCTGACCCACTCAGCTGATCCCCCGTCCATACTTAATTGATACTTAATTGATCCCCCCTCCATACTTAACTGATCCCGCGCCGATATCTAATCGATACACTTGCACATCCCTAATTGATCCCCGTCCATACACCTATATATAAATAATTGTGTTTTGTACTTGTACATATATACTGACTGTATCCCCATATTTAGAATGACGTCCATGTTGGCCGGAGCCGTGCAGTGTACATCTTGCGCAATGTATGCATTCCCTGAGCTACCGCTCAGGGATCCATACTGCTGCGAGAGATGTGAGCATATCGTGCACTTGGAAGCCCAAATCCTGGATCTAAGTGCTCAGATAGCGGTACTGAGGAGCATCGACAACATGGAACGGAGTTTGCTGCTCACCGAGCAGACACTCAATGGGTCAACACTGGGGGTGGAGCTTAGTGGGGAAGCGCAGGCTGAACAGGCAGGGAGCTGGGTAACAGTTAGAAGGGATAGAGGGAAGAAGTATAGGAAGGCTGGTTCAGAACCGGCATTATTGGAGCACGACAGATCCTCTGACCGCCGGGGGAGTGTATGCTCCAGTAATGAGGGGGAGGGGGGAAGTGTAGGGCAGGCTAGACAGGTCCTGGTAGTGGGTGACTCTATTATTAGGGGGACAGACAGGGCAATCTGTCACAAAGACCGGGATCGCCGAACGGTGTGCTGCCTCCCTGGCGCTCGAGTCCGGCACATCGCGGATCGGGTTGACAGGTTACTGGGTGGGGCTGGCGAAGACCCAGCGGTCATGGTCCACATTGGCACCAATGACAAAGTGAGTGGTAGATGGAGGGTCCTTAAAAATGATTTCAGGGATCTAGGTAGGAAGCTTAGGGCAAGGACCTCCAAGGTAGTTTTCTCAGAAATACTACCAATCCCGCGAGCCACACAGGAGCGCCAACGGGAGGTTAGGGAGGTGAATAAGTGGCTAAAGAGTTGGTGCAAGGCAGAAGGGTTTGGGTTCATGGAGAACTGGGCCGACTTCGCTGTCGGCTACAGGCTCTACCGTAGGGACGGGCTGCACCTCAATGGGGAGGGTGCAGCGGTGCTGGGGAAGAAGATGGCTAATAGGTTGGAGGAGTTTTTAAACTAGAGACGGGGGGGGAAACCAAGGAAATAGGTGGGATGTGAGGCAAGCAAGGGGGAAGGGGAGAAGTGAATATAATGAGGGTGGAGAGGGGGGTGGGGATAGTACAGTTAGATCGTTAGAGAAGAATAGGATGCTAAATAACCCCAAAGTTTTATCTTGCATGCTGACCAACGCAAGAAGCCTGACCAATAAGGCGGATGAGCTGCGGGCGCTTATATCGGAGGAGAGGTATGACATCGTAGGTATAACAGAGACTTGGCTAGACGATAGCTACGACTGGGCGGTAAATTTAACAGATTATAGTTTATTTAGAAGGGACCGGAAACAGGGGAAGGGCGGAGGAGTCTGCTTATATGTAAAGTCACGTCTAAAGCCCAGACTAAGGGAAGATATAGGAGAGGGAGAAGAGGGGGTCAAGTCCATGTGGGTAGAGATAGAGGGGGCAAAAAATAATAATAAAATATTACTGGGGGTCTGCTATAAGCCACCAAATATAACAGAGGAGAATGAGAATCTGCTATTAGGACAAATAGACAAAGTAGCAAAACATAATGAAGTGATTGTAATGGGGGATTTCAACTACCCGGATATTGACTGGGAAACAGAAACCTGTAGATCGCAGAAAGGAAAAAGGTTCTTGACAAATATCAAGGATAATTATCTCTCCCAACTAGTGCAGGAACCAACGAGAGGGAAGGCAGTGTTGGACTTAATATTGACTAATAGGCCTGATAGAATAACTGAGGTACAGATAGGGGGGCACCTAGGTAATAGCGATCATAATATTATCAATTTCAAAATGCCCTTCAGTAGGGTTATCAATAAGGGAACAACTAAAACATTAAACTTTAGGAGGGCGAAGTTTGATCAGCTGAAAGAAAACCTTCAACTTATAGACTGGGACAAAGTTCTTAATCAAGGAAATACGAATAGTAAATGGGAAACCTTCAAAAGAATTCTGAATACTCAGTGCGAGAGGTATATACCGTATGGGAATAAAAGGGCCAGAAATAAGAGGAAACCAATATGGTTGAATAAAAACGTAAAAGGGGCGTTAAATAGCAAAAAAGAGGCATTCAAGAGATTAAAACAGGAAAACAGCAAGGAGGCACTAATGTGTTACAAGGAAAAAACGAGAACCTGCAAAAAACAAATAAAAATAGCAAAGGAGGAAACAGAGAGACGTATTGCTAGGGAAAGTAGATCAAATCCCAAACTGTTCTTTACGTATATAAATAGTAAAAGGATTAAATCGGATAATATTGGACCGATAAAAAGTGATGAAGGCAAAATCATAGAGAAAGATGAGGATAAAGCTAATCTATTAAATAATTTTTTTTCGTCAACTTTCACAAAGGAAAAAGAACTAACAGGCGAAATGAGAAGTGACAAGCTTAATCCTCCACTAAGTATGACAAATCTAACCCAAGCTGGGGTACAGAAACGCCTCAGTAACATTAAAATAAACAAATCACCAGGACCTGATGGCATACACCCACGGGTACTAAGGGAACTAAGTAATGTGATAGACAGACCGTTATATCTTATATTTAAGGACTCTGTTGAGACTGGGTCTGTACCACTTGATTGGCGACAGGCGAATGTAGTGCCAATATTCAAAAAGGGAGCAAAAAGTAACACCAGAAACTATCGGCCGGTGAGTCTGACGTCCGTTGTGGGCAAAATTTTTGAAGGCTTTATTAATGAGGCAATCATGGAGCATCTTGATGCTAATAATCTATTAACCCCGAACCAACATGGATTCATGAGAAATCGCTCCTGCCAAACAAACCTGATTGACTTCTACGAGGAGGTTAGCTCTCGAGTAGATCAGGGGGAACCAGTGGATGTCGTGTATCTCGACTTCTCAAAAGCGTTCGATAGCGTGCCACATAATAGGTTGGTATACAAAATGAGAATGATGGGGCTGGGCGAAAATGTCTGCAAGTGGGTAGCTAACTGGCTAAAGGATAGAAGGCAGAGGGTGGTTATAAATGGAATATACTCAGATTGGGTAAGCGTCACTAGTGGGGTACCACAGGGGTCTGTACTAGGCCCAATGTTATTTAATATCTTTATTTGTGACATAGTCAACGGGATAAATAGTAAAATATCAATATTTGCAGATGACACAAAGTTATGTAAAACAATTAATACAAAAGAGGATAGTGAAGACCTACAGAGGGATTTGGATAAGCTGGGTAGGTGGAGCATTAAATGGCAAATGAGGTTTAACGAGGAGAAATGTAAGGTCATACATATGGGAAGGAAAAATGGAAGTCACCAGTACTCACTGAATGGGAAATCATTGGGGAATTCAGAGATGGAGAAGGACTTGGGCATCTTGATTGATAGCAAACTAAATTGGAGTGCCCAAAGTCAGGCCGCTGCTGTAAGGGCAAACAGGGTAATGGGATGTATCAGAAGAGGTATAGCTGCAAAGGATGAGAACATTGTTCTTCCACTGTACAAAGCACTGGTCAGACCACACTTGGAATACTGTGCTCAGTTATGGGCCCCAATATATAGAAAGGATATAAATGAGCTTGAAAAGGTACAAAGGAGGGCAACAAAATTAATAAGGGGAATGGAGGGACTGCAATACCCAGAGAGGTTGGCAAAACTAGGACTATTCAGCCTGGAAAAGAGAAGGTTGAGGGGGGACATAATAAATGTGTACAAATATGTTAGGGGACAGTATAGAGACCTTGCCCGGGATTTGTTCAAAAGGAGGGATATTACGGTAACAAGAGGGCATTCACTAAGACTGGAAGAGAAAAGGTTTCAGCACCAGCATAGGAAGGGGTTCTTTACGGTAAGAGCAGTGAGAATATGGAATTCACTGAGTGAGGAGACGGTAATGTCGGATTCACTAAACCAGTTCAAGCGGGGACTGGATGCTTTTCTAGATACCAGGCAGATTTCTGCATATACTTAAAAATAGAATAAAATAGTAGGTTGATACAGGGATTTATTCTGACTGCTGGTTTCAGAGTCGGGAGGGAATTTTTCCTCAGGTGAAGATTGGCTAAATCATTTGGGGTTTTTGCCCTCCTCTGGATCAACTTTAGCAATTACAGAACTAACAGGTCGAACTTGATGGACGCAAGTCTTTATTCGGCTTTACTAACTATGTAACTATGTAACTATGTAACTAATGAGATCAGGCAGCGTTGCCGTACCCACTCTTGAAACCCATAGACTCCGTGTGACACGAAGAGTGCAGTGAACCCAGTACACCGGGCATGGGTCGGATCCTTGGCTCTGGACACGGGAAATTTGTGACACGCAGAACGCTGTGACCCCAGTACACCGGGCATAGGTCGGATCCTCGGTTCTGGTCACAGGTGGTGGTGGCCATGCCCGGTGCCTGGCACTTTAGTGCAGTGAAATATTAAGGGTAACTACCTTCCGGACAAGTACTCATCCTGCATCCACTGTGTTCTTCTGCTATGTGTGCTCTGGAAGACCAGGGAATTCCTTCAATCCCTGGGGTGTTTGTCTTCACGCTATCCTCCATGTCTCCTCAGGTTAGTGCATCACCATAAGGCCTACTGAAATGGGGAAAATAATTCCCCTACATGTTTCTTGCTGTTCTGTGGCTTAGCCCTGGCTCATCTCTAACTCTATTCTATGATTGCAGCAGTTTTGGTATCCCAAACTCCACCCACAAAACCAGTTCCCTAACTACCAGTGAAGTAGTGAGTGTAACCCTTAGGTCCAGATTAGGACCGAAACATTAAAATATTATGTTGGATTGCCATTAAAAACTTTTTGTTCATTCACTGCAAAATTGAGTGCCGAGTTTTTCTCACTTTACATTATAAGAACATTAATGTAATTCCTAATTTTGGGGCGTTACACTGCTACAGCAGCACTGCCTAATCTGAGTAGCACTAGGTCCAAATGTGCTTGGTACAATCGAGGAGTTACTGCTAATGACACAATGCAGGAGAGATACAATGCAGTACTGCTTATGGAGAATTTGATATGAAGGCTCACCACATCCATAGTCTATATAGCGTTTGTTGGCTTAGTGTGCATGGGTGCCAGTGCTCCAACAGACTGTCCACTTCACAAATATAGAGAAAAACAGGCAAGGAATAAAATAGCAGAAGCTTCTTTATTGCATAACAAAAATAGATAAAAAACATTGCAATGTAATGTGTTCACATGATAGCCATAACAGACTGATACATTTCCAGCTTAACAATAACGCCCTTACTCATAGCTGACTAGGGGCACACACTTTCACCCACCCACCCCCCAGACGCTGTGAATCACAGCTCAGCATTGTCTAAGTCTCATAGACTGCTTGCTCAACTGCGGAGCGGTGATTGTCAGCATCTGGGAGGGATGAAAGTGCACACCCCAAGAGAAGACTCGAAGAAACCCCCAATTGCACTGCAAAGCAGAGATTTCACATACTGCACTACAAAAGCAACAAATGTGAATAAATCTACAATGGAGTGATGCATCATAAAACGTAAAAGAGCAGCCGAATAAAGGGAGATCAAGGACTTTTACAAGGTATTTAACTTATTTTTTTAGCAAGTGAAAGCTCCTCTATAAATAAGAGATTGTACAGTAGGCATTGTCATTAAAGTGACTTCAAGATATTTAGTTAAGTATTGTTGTATATTGTATGGGGCTAAGAGTCGTACTCAGCAAATAGCCATAATTGCATGCAATCATACAGTTATATGAAAAATGCTTCTGCCTTGAAATGAGGTTTATTGTACTAACAGAAAATGTGCAATCTGCATTCAAACAAAATTTGACAGGTGCATAAGTATGGGCACCCTTATCATTTTCTTGTTTTAAATACTCCTACCTACTTTTTACTGACTTACTAAAGCACTTTTTTGGGTTTTGTAACCTCATTGAGCTTTGAACTTCATAGCCAGGTGTATGCAATCATGAGAAAAGCTACTTAAAGTGGCCACTTGCAAGTTGTTCTCCTGTTTGAATCTCCTCTGAAGAGTGGCATCATGGGCTCCTCAAAACAACTGTCAAATGATCTGAAAACAAAGATTATTCAACATAGTTGTTCAGGGGAAGGATGCAAAAAGCTGTCTCAGAGATTTAACCTGTCAGTTTCCACTGTGAGGAACATAGTAAGGAAATGGAAGAACACAGGGACAGTTCTGGTTAAGGCCAGAAGTGGCAGGCCAAGAAAAACATTAGAAAGGCAGAGAATAAGAATGGTGAGATCAGTCAAGGACAATCCTCAGACCACCTCCAGAGAGCTGCAGCATCAATTTGCTGCAGATGGTGTCACTGTGCATCGGTCAACTATACAACGCACTTTGCAAAAGGAGAAGCTGTATGGGAGAGTGATGCGAAAGAAGCTGTTTCTGCAAGCACGCCACAAACAGAGTCGGCTGAAGTATGCAAAAGCACATTTGGAGAAGCCAATTTATTTTTGGAAGAAGGTCCTGTGGACTGATGAAACCAAGATTGAGTTGTTTGGTCATACAATAAGGCGTTATGCATGGCGGCAAAAAAACACAGCATTCCAAGAAAAACACTTGCTACTCACAGTAAAATTTGGTGGAGGTTCCATCATGCTTTGGGGCTGTGTGGCCAATGCCGGCATCGGGAATCTTGTTAAAGTTGAGGGACGCATGGATTCCACTCAGTATCAGCAGATTCTTGACAATAATGTTCAAGAATCAGTGATAAAGTTGAAGTTACGCAGGGGATGGATCTTTCAGCAAGACAATGATCCAAAACACCGCTCCAAATCTACTCAGGCATTCATGCAGAGGAACAATTACAATGTTCTGGAATGGCCATCCTAGTCCCCAGACCTGAATATCATTGAACATCTGTGGGATCATTTGAAGAGGGCTGTCCATGCTCGGCGATCATCAAACTTTACTGAACTGTGTAGCGCCGGCGTCCCTGCCCTCTGCTAGGCAGGGACGCTGTTCCCCTCACCTCTCTGCTCCGTGCCCGGCGTCCTCCTCCCGCTCTGCTGGCAGCGCGCGCTCCTTCCCGGCCACTGTGCTTAGGGCGCGCGCGCGCACTCTCCCTCCCTCTTAAAGGGGCTGCGCGCGCCGTCCTAAGGAGTCCCCGGTCAATGGCCGGAGGACTTCACCATATATAAGGCACCTCCTCCAAAATGGAGGTGCCCGAGCAATGTTGTTGCACTGTTCACTACTCTGCTTCAGCCCTCAGGTCCCGTTGCCAGTTACCTGCCAGATACCTGCCAGATTCCTGCCAGCTTGCTGTCTTATTCCTGCCTGATTATCTGCTACCTGCCTGCTAGTCTGAGGTCCGACGGTCTGCCTTACTACTCCTGTCAGTCTGTCTAAGGACCAGCCTGTCCGCTCACCTGGGAGCGCACTTCAGCCACCTGCCTGCTTGCCTGAGGTCCGACGGTCTGCCTTCCAACTCCTGTCAGTCTGTTTATGGACCAGCTTGCCTGCTCACCTGGGAGCACACATCTGCTACCTGCCTGCTAGCCTACCTGGAGGCTCCGCCGTCACGTGCTGTGACCACCTGCCTGTCCAGTGACTCCTGCCCGCTCACCTGGGAGCGCTCATCTGCTGCCTGTCTGCTAGCCTACCTGGAGGCTCTGCCGTCACGTGCTGTGACCACCCGCCTGTCCAGAGACTTCTGCCCGCTCACCTGGGAGCGCTCATCTGCCGCCTGTCTGTTGGTCTTCCTGGAGGCTCCGCCGTCACATGCTGTGACCACCCGTTCATCCAGAGACTCTCGCCTGCTCACCTGGGAGCTCACGTCTATCATCAGCCGCCACAGGTCGTACCAACCCTTTACCCAGAGACTGCCCCGGTCACTTGCCGTGACCATCTGCTCGTTCGTCCAGAGACTGCCCCGGTCACTTGCCGTGACCATCTGCCCGTTCATTCAGAGACTGCCCCGGTCACTTGCCGTGACCATCTGCCCGTTCATTCAGAGACTGCCCCGGTCACTTGCCGTGACCATCTGCCCGTTCATCCAGAGACTGCCCCGGTCACTTGCCGTGACCTCCAGCTCGTTCACTCAGAGACTGTCCCGGTCACCTGCTGTGACTTCCTGCCCGTCTTCCCTGGTCGCCACCCGCTCCCTTACAAGGACCGCCCCCTTGTATAGTAGCTCAGAGGTTCCGCCTCCCAGACCCGTTACAAACTGGAATTGTTTTGTAAAGAGGAATGGTCAAAAATACCTTCATCCAGGATCCAGGAACTCATTAAAAGCTACAGGAAGAGACTAGAGGCTGTTATTTTTGCAAAAGGAGGATCTACTAAATATTGATGTCACTTTTCTGGTGAGGTGCCCATACTTATGCACCTGTCAATTTTTGTTTGAATGCAGATTGCACATTTTCTGTTAGTACAATAAACCTCATTTCAAGGCAGAAACATTACTGTGTCCAACAGTTATTACATATATCAAACTGAAATAGCTGTTGCAAAAACACCAATTTTTATAAAACATTAAGCTTAAGATTAATAGGGGTGCCCAAACTTTTTCATACAACTGTATATCTTACACACTTTGCATTTTGTATTTATGTAAAAAATATAAAAATAATGTATATACAGTATATATATGTACCAAATATATACAGTATATGTATAAATCTATAATATAACAGTGGATGCGGGTCTCTGTCCGAAGCCTTGATAGACTGCACATGCGTGACGCGCAGTCTGGCTCCAGACAGAAGACGGCATACAGCCGTTACAGGTAAGAGGAGGTGTATGGCGTCGGAGATCGCGGTATGCGTAGGCACTGAACGCACACTGCGATCTCCGGCGCCATACTTACATACTTACCTGACCGGGAAGAGCGTTGCCGCGGTGCCTCTCTTCAGCGGAGACCGGGGGCGGAGTGAGACGTCAGATCGGCGGTGCGCATAGCGCTATCCGGCGCCATTTTATTGAAGACACATTTACAGTGTGTCTTCAGTAAAATGGCGCCGGACAGCGTGGTGCTCTGGCGCCGGACAGCACGGTGCTCTGGCGCCGCACTCCTCCCTCGGCCTCGGGCAGAACAGGACGCTGCAGCGCTGGAGTACAGAGAAGAAAGGTGAGTATAACTGTTTATTTTTTTGGGGATGTGTGTATAGTGGGGGGGTGAGGGGAGCCACGCATACCGGGATTAGGGGAGCCATGCATACCAGAATAGGGATGAGGGGAGCCATGCATACCAGAATAGGGATGAGGGGTGCCACGCATACCGGGATTGGGGATGAGGGGTGACACGCATACCAGGATTGGGGATGAGGGGTGCCATGCATACCAGGATTGGGGATGAGTGGTGCGATGCATACCAGAATAGGGATGAGGGGTGCCACGCATACCAGGATTGGGGATGAGGGGTGCCACGCATACCAGGATTGGGGATGAGGGGTGCCACGCATACCATGATTGGGGATGAGGGGTGCCACGCATACCAGGATTGGGGATGAGGGGTGCCACGCATAACAGAATAGGGATGAGGGGTGACACGCATACCGGGATTGGGGATGAGGGGTGACACGCATACCGGGATTGGGGATGAGGGGTGCCACACATACCAGGATTGGGGATGAGGGGTGCCACGCATACCGGGATTGGGGATGAGGGGTGCCACGCATACCGGGATTGGGGATGAGGAGTGCCACGCATACCGGGATTGGGGATGAGGGGTGCCACGCATAATGGGATTGGGGATGAGGGGAGCCACGCATACCGGGATTGGGGATGAGGGGTGCCACGCATAGCAGAATAGGGATGAGGGGTGACACGCATACCGGGATTGGGGATGAGGGGTGCCACGCATAGCAGAATAGGGATGAGGGGAGCCATGCATACCAGAATAGGGATGAGGGGTGCCACGCATACCGGGATTGGGGATGAGGGGTGCCACGCATAATGGGATTGGGGATGAGGGGAGCCACGCATACCGGGATTGGGGATGAGGGGTGCCACGCATAACAGAATAGGGATGAGGGGTGACACGCATACCGGGATTGGGGATGAGAGGTGAGACGCATACCGGGATTGGGGATGAGGGGTGCCACGCATACCAGGATTGGGGGTGAGGGGTGCCACGCATACCGGGATTGGGGATGAGGGGTGCCACACATACCGGGATTGGGGATGAGGAGTGCCACGCATACCGGGATTGGGGATGAGGGGTGCCACGCATAATGGGATTGGGGATGAGGGGAGCCACGCATACCGGGATTGGGGATGAGGGGTGCCACGCATAGCAGAATAGGGATGAGGGGTGCCACGCATACCGGGATTGGGGATGAGGGGTGCCACGCATAGCAGAATAGGGATGAGGGGAGCCATGCATACCAGAATAGGGATGAGGGGTGCCACGCATACCGGGATTGGGATGAGGGGTGACACGCATACCAGGATTGGGGATGAGGGGTGCGATGCATACCAGGATTGGGGATGAGTGGTGCGATGCATACCAGAATAGGGATGAGGGGTGCCACGCATACCAGGATTGGGGATGAGGGGTGCCACACATACCAGGATTGGGGATGAGGGGTGCCACGCATACCATGATTGGGGATGAGGGGTGCCACGCATGCCAGGATTGGGGATGAGGGGTGCCACGCATAACAGAATAGGGATGAGGGGTGACACGCATACCGGGATTGGGGATGAGGGGTGACACGCATACCGGGATTGGGGATGAGGGGTGCCACGCATACCGGGATTGGGGATGAGGGGTGCCATGCATACCGGGATTGGGGATGAGGGGTGCCACGCATACCGGGATTGGGGATGAGGGATGCCACGCATACCGGGATTGGGGATGAGGGGTGCCATGCATAATGGGATTGGGGATGAGGGGAGCCACGCATACCGAGATTGGGGATGAGGGGTGCCACGCATAGCAGAATAGGGATGAGGGGTGCCACACATACCAGAATAGGGATGAGGGGTGCCACGCATACCAGAATTGGGGATGAGGGGTGCCACTCATACCTGGATTGGGGATGAGGGGTGACACACATACCAGGATTGGGGATGAGGGGTGCCACGCATAATGGCATTGGGGATGAGGGGAGCCACGCATACTGGGATTGGGGATGAAAGGTGCCATGCATACCAGAATAGGGATGAGGGGTGCCACGCATACCGGGATTGGGGATGAGGGGTGCCATGCATACCAGGATTGGGGATGAAAGGTGCCACGCATACCAGAATAGGGATGAGGGATGCCACGCATACCAGAATAGGGATGAGGGGTGCCACGCATACCAGAATAGGGATGAGGGGTGCCACGCATTCCGGGATTGGGGATGAGGGGTGCCACGCATACCAGGATTGGGGATGAGGGGTGCCACGCATACCAGGATTGGGGATTAAAGGTGCCACGCATGCCAGAATAGGGATGAGGGGTGCCATGCATACCGGGATTGGGGATGAGGGGTGCCACGCATACCGGGATTGGGGATGAGGGGGTTCCATGCATACCAGGATTGGGGATGAAAGGTGCCACGCATACCAGAATAGGGATGAGGGGTGCCACGCATACCAGAATAGGGATGAGGGGTGCCACGCATACCAGAATAGGGATGAGGGGTGCCACGCATTCTGGGATTGGGGATGAGGGGTGCCACGCATACCAGGATTGGGGATGAGGGGTGCCACGCATACAAGGATTGGGGATGAAAGGTGCCACGCATGCCAGAATAGGGATGAGGGGTGCCATGCATACCGGGATTGGGGATGAGGGGTGCCACCCATACCGGGATTGGGGATGAGGGGTGCCACGCATACCGGGATTGGGGATGAGGGGTGCCACGCATACCGGGATTGGGGATGAGGGGTGCCACGCATTCTGGGATTGGGGATGAGGGGTGCCACGCATACCAGGATTGGAGATGAGGGGTGACATGCATACCGGGATTGGGGATGAGGGGTGCCACGCATACCAGAATAGGGATGAGGGGTGCCACGCATACCCGAATAGGGATGAGGGGTGCCACGCATACCAGAATAGGGATGAGGGGTGCCACACATACCGGGATTGGGGATGAGGGGTGCCACGCATACCGGGATTGGGGATGAGAGGTGCCACGCATACCAGAATTGGGATGAGGGGAGCCACGCATACCGGGATTGGGGATGAGGGGTGCCACGCATACCGGGATTGGGGATGAGGGGTGCCACGCATACCGGGATAGGATGGTGGGGGCAGCACAAATACCAGGAGGGGGGCAGCACATACCAACATGGGAGACCATATACCAATAAAAATGCTCGCCACCCGGGCGTAGAACGGGTTCAATAGCTAGTATATATATATCTATATATACATATATATATAGATATATATATATTTATTTTGAGCAACTACATAGTGAAGCACTGTAATGACATATTATTATTGATATATATAGAGGCTGAAGGAGAGTGTGGACTCCTGATTAGACCAACTGTTCATCTATTTTTTATTAAGAAACAGACATTCCTTATTGGTCGTGTGCGGCTTGTAATAAAACAGAATTGCAATGTGTTGGATGTAATTTAGATTTTTGGGAACTTTATATCCCTCCAAGGGCCTTTCTCTTTAGTCTATTATTGTCAATTATAATGTTCTTATATCATGATTATGTGAGAGCTCTGTCCATCAGTTTTTATCTCTTTATTGATCAGTATTTATAGTTCTCCCTTTATGTTTTTCCATGAGTGAAATTATTGCTACAATCAATGAATAATTCATGAATAATGATAATACACATATGAACCCTCAGCAACCAGCTAGTCATGGATGAAAGTGCTGGTACCCTTGAAATTGTTCCAGAAAATGAAGTATTTCTACAAGAAAATTATTACACGTTTTGTTATACATATATTTGTTCTCTTTATGTGTATTGGAACAACACAGAAACATAGAGAAAGAAAAGGCAAATTGGACATCATTTCACACAAAACCACAAAAATCGGATAGACAATATTGTTGGCACTTTTCATAAAATGTGGGTAAAAAACTTTCAAGCATACAATGCTCATTGAAACTCACCTATGACAAGTAACAGGTATGGGCAATATGAAAATCACACCTGAATCCAGATAAAAAGGGGAAAAGTTGACTCAATCTTTGCATTGTGTGTCTATGTGTGCCACACTAAGCATAGAGAAGAGAAAGAGGAGAAGAGAACTGTCTGAGGACTTGAGAACCAAAATTGTTGAAAAATATCAACAATCTCAACAAGTCCATCGCCAGAGATCTTGATGTTCTTTTGTCCATTGTGCGCAACATAATCAAGAAGTTTATAACCCATGGCTCTGTAGCTACTGTCCTTGGACGTGGACGGCAGAGAAAAATTAATGAAAGATTGCAACGCAGGATAATCCGGATGGTGAATAAGAAGCCTCAATCAAGTTCCAAAGAAATTTAAGCTGTCCTGCAGTCTCAGGGTGCATCAGTGTCAGCGCGAACTATCTGTCGACATTTCCATGAAATGAAACACTATCGCTGGAGACCCAGGAAGACCTCACTGCTGACACAGAGACATACAAAGCTAGACTGCAGTTCGCAAAAATGTACATAAGCCTAAATCCTTCTGGGAAATCGTCTTGTGGACAGATGAGACCAAGATAGAGCTCAGTGTCACAAAGCTCGGTTTGCGTCCTAGGTCATGGGTCTTTCAGCAAGACAATGACCCAAACATATCTCAAGAAGCACCCAGAAATGGACGGAAACAAAGCAGTGGAGAGTTCTGAAGTAGCCAGCAATGAGTCCGGATCTAAATCCCAGTGAACATGTGGAGAGATCTTAAAATTGCTGTTTGGAGAAGGCACCCATCAAATATGAGAGACCTGGAGCAGTTTGCTAAAGAAGAGTGGTCCAAAATTCCAGTTGAGAGTTGTAAGAAGCGTGTTGATGGTTATAGGAAGTGATTGATTGCACAGAGAGTGTGCAACCAAATATTAAGTTGAGGGTGCCAACAATTTTGTCCGGTCCATTTTTGAGACTTTGTGTGAAAATATGTCCAATTTGCCTTTTTTTTCTCAGTTTTCTTTGTGTTGTTCCAGTACACACAAAGGAAATAAACACGTGCATAACAAAATGTGGAATTTCAATCATTTTCTCAGGAGAAATACTTCATTTTCTGGATGTGCCAACACTTTTGGCCATGACAGTGTATAGCAACCTGGAAGTAAGTTTTCAATTTACTTGCACCACCACCATAGGGAAAATAAAGTATCACACAATGCCCACTGAAACAGTACAACTGTCATTGATTCATACTTTTGAAAATCAATTAATCCCCTAAAGGGTAACTAAACTTTAATTTTTTTAAATAATTTTGCCAAGATGGAAAGCTCTAAAACTTTGCAAATTATTTTATTAAGGGATTATTCTTCATTCCTGTATAAAAAATTGCATGTACGTGGCTTTCAAACCCCTGTTTTTCCCCAGTCTATTTGCCTTCCTTTAGCTGCGTTGATAGCAGAACGTAATCATTTGGAGTACAAATGGTGGCAGTGATAGGGTCAGCACCTGGTCCTGCTCTGTCTGAATATATATACAGTGGCTGTTGCCAAAGGGTTACAATCATGGTAAAATTCTGATTGCAGAAATGTCAGTACATCTGTGTCTGATTGTGGCCCCTTTATGCCTATGGTCACGTTATATGAGAGGATTTCTATGGCTTTTGTTGTATCTCCTTCGAAGGCCAGTTATGAAGATCTATTTCCTCTCTATCTCTCTCACACGTCTCTCTCGTCTGACAGAGGCTTTCAATTAAGAGCATGAAGCTTTCTTTCTCCATCCCACTGAGCGCTAAGGGATCTCTGGTTGTGTTTAGCAGTTATTTGTGCAGGATTTTGCCTACGCTCATGCAGCGTGTTCTGCCTCGGGCTGTAAACCATTTATAAGCAGGCCTTGCTCAGATGGATACTGGTGATGGATATGAAAATAGTTCACCGAGGCAAGAACGGGTGGTCAAGGGATTTACCCAACCTACCCTGTTAGCAGATCAAAATACTGCTACACGGCTTATAAATTGCTATTTAGAATGAAAAATTAAAAAAATACGATTTCAATCTCCATAAAATTGTGTTCAGTAATTTTAAAACAAAAGTGACAAATTAAAATCTTTTGTGAAACTACAAAGCTATATGAGGTAGTAGCTTAACAACAAGCCCTTTCTTCTGTGTTTGGCAATTCTTATTAGAATTGTTCTTTTTGGATGGTCCCAAAATATAACCTGAAGGCTTATATTTCAATTTCCCACTATTGCCTTGCAAATCAATAGACTAAAGCATTTATGATTTACGAGTCGAAGAGGTAAAAAAAGTAAAGATACATCTTTAGTTGTTCCAGCCTGGAACACCAAGCACTAACATTATGTGCTGAAGAAGTTCTTAAAGGGGCTGTCCTGTGATTAATATATTGATTTACTCTGTTAGATCATATGTTTAATTGGAACTATTTTTACATTTCTTGCATGTTTAGATATTGCTTTTATGGGGTCAACTTTTGTTCTTTTGATTCTCTCTCAGAATGAGAACGTTTTTTTGCTTTGAAAGTCAGCCCCAACTGTTGTAGACCCTTCTACTTGGCCAGCAGAGTGCTTTTTGCTATTGTGCAGGCCTTCTAATAGGAATCACTGGAATATATCTCACAATCACTGGAATATAAGTTGGGAAGGAAACTAGGGATCAAAAAATAGTGCAATAAGGTTTTATCCGGTGGTAAATGTATAATAGATGTAGAGCACTTGCTCACCTGGTGGGGTTGTGATACCCAACACTTTCTGAGCAATTAAACCAGCTGCTGCAAGCCACTGCTCAAAAAACCAGGATGATCTTCATAAAGGATGAATAAGTGTCTTTTTTCTGGTGAAGTTCCACAGATGAAACCGGGACACACAGGATGAAGAAATTTGTGGTTTTGATATGTACGCGTTTCAAAGTTATCGAACTTCATCAGGGTACAACCACAGTCAATCACAGTGTGGCTGTATTCTGAGGAAGAAGTTGGAGAACTTTGAAACGTGTACATATCAAAACCACAAATATCTTCATCCTGTGTGTCCTTGTTTCCTGGAACTTCACCAGCAGCGCAGTAAAACCACATATACATCCTTTATGTGGAATATAAGTTGGACATTCTGAGATGTATTCAACAGAACATCAGTGAGAGCCATAACAAGTATGCAACAGCAATATCAAGAAATATCTACGATTTTTTTTTTAAATCTTTGTTTTGTATGATTTTTGTATGATGTTAATAAGAAAATGTCTATTAATGAATGAGATAACCTATTTAATATTTAAGGACCATAAGTTGATTCAATATAATTTGTTTTAGTTTAAAACTATGGGACAAATATATAAACATTGGTCCTCAAAGGGTTAAAGGGTACCTCTACGCTGATTCATCTTGCCTGAACCTTGGACAGCATGAACTAGACACAGGTAGCTTTTTGCAGCCACATATGTTTTATTCAGAGAAAACATATTTTGAAAAATTGGCCAGAGACTATGGTTTCAAGCTGATTCATTAAAGATTATATGCCAGTATTCTGGCATAAAAAGATTTGAAAAGTTGCATAATTTTGGCGCAACTCAAGGCTGCACTAAAATTTTGCAACTTTTGATGTTCTTTTACCATTTTCCCCAGCTCCAACAAAGTGTGCAGAACTGAGGCAGAACGAGGGGGTGGTGACTGCCAGTCATCAAATTCATGATGAGCGACAGTGTTCCTCCAACAGGGACTGGAGTAGAATTTTTGGCGAGACACATACAGAGGTGTATGCCAATCATCTGAGACTCCTTATTCAAGGAGAGGTGTACGCCTCTTCATAAATCAGGGGTGTCCTGGATGACTAGCCTGAGGCAGGTCCCAATAGCTTCTTTTAGCTGCTTTCCCCATGACAAACAGGTAGGGACAGACTTGACAGTATTAGGGAGCAGGGCAGTGAAAAGCCTTCAGGAACCTACCTTGGACTAGTCATCCTGGCACATAGTCCCTGGCCAGCTTCTCAGTAAGCAGTAAGAGAGTAACTAATCTTTTTTTATTATTTCATTATTGATTAGCATTTGCAAAGTTATGAGTTTTTGTAATATACAGTACAATGCAAAAGTTTTCAGCAGGTGTGAAAAATGCTTTAAAAAATAGAAGTGTTAATAGTTTATTTTCATCAATTAACATAATGCAAATTAAGTGAACAAAAGAGAAATCAAATCAAACCAATATTTGTTGTGACCGCTCTTTACAGGTGAAGAAGTACACAACCCCATAGACAAATCACTGGTAACACGCAATTGAACTATAATATACATTGTATCCTAACCTTTACAAGCCAATATCTCTGCAATGTAAAGGAGAAAGTAAAAATTAAAATTATGTTTAACTCAGCTTTGCAGCCACTAATCTGTGATGTGGCCAGTTTAACTAGCTAAACGTAGTCATAATAATAATAATCTTTTTATTTATATAGCGCCAACATATTCAGCAGCGCTTTACAATTCAGGCAATTTACAGACATTATCATCACTGTCCCCATTGGGGCTCACAATCTACATTCCCTATCAGTATATCGGTATGTCTTTGGAGAGTGGGAGGAAACATGAGAACCTGGAGGAAACCCACACAAACATGGGAGAACATATAAACTCCTTGCAGATGTTGTCCTTGGTGGGATTATGAACCCAGGACCCCAGTGCTGTAACGCTAACCACTTAGCCACCGTGCCGCCTTAGATCCTCTAGAAGATTACTCTTGTTATTTTATGTAGCCTGGATCCTATTATGTGACATTGTGTCTATGCAGGAGATTTGACGGCATGTGGGGCATTGCTGGTGACTCCGGAGGAATGGCACAGAAATATATAAGGCTGATGAAGAAGCAAAACTTTTCATTCGAAATAGACCCGCTTTTTGGTTACAATTTTAAAGGCACAGTTCTTGGCAGTTACTTTCCACAGTACAATGCTTGGCGGTTTCAATTCTAAGATGCACAAACTCTCGGCGAATGTACTATACAAACTAATAATAGTGACAAAAATGGGACACTGTGACGGCACTTTTCAGATTCTCTGCTTGAGGCGTGCAAGATAATTCATGCAATTTATAACAGTAAAGGTATAGTGTCCACATAGCCTGAAATGTAAAACTGAAACATACACAGAATGGCAATATTAAAAGCAATGCACAATATACAATGTATAACAAACAATTGTCAGCAACAGAATTCACTTAAAGAAGACCTGTCACTAGGTCAAAAGTGACAATTTTTTTGCTCTTACTTTATTATCACTGCTCCTGTAAGTAATTATTATTATTATTTTTTTTAAACCTACCATACGATTACAGGGATGTGGTCCTTTTTCTAGTGCTGATATTTTTGGTCTTTGTCAATATGGTGGTCACAGGACACTCTGGGGTCATGTCTTTAGGTCGTTTTTACACTGTGAATACCATTTCTTAATTAGCACTAAATAGAAAGGCCCATATCTCTGGAACCGTATGGAAGATTTACAAAACACAAAAATGGAATACTCAGGGAGAACAGTGGGGACGAAATAAGAGCACAGACTGGCCACTTTTGACTTGGTGACAGGTACCCTTTAAATTACATTTATCCCGGGTCCACTTTACAGAAGTAAGTAACAAAATTTTGGCTGTTAGGAAGCACCATTAGGGGGAGCTACTGCGCCCTATATAATAATCTCAGAAGTAAAATACTAAACAGTAAATGGCTATGCTCCCTCCCTCTGTGGTTACAGATGGCCAATGTGGAATCATTCAACTGTGTCTATTCAGGGGATTTGAGGCTCTGTCTGAGCCCGAGGATGTATCAATATCCACTTTCAACATGCGTTTTGGACTTTTCCATTTTCTCTAAGCAATATGTCTTTAGTCTGTCAGGGTCCAATAAATAAATGAGCACCATCATCCATATCCCCAGCTGTTGGTGGATGTGTATCAGGCCACAGTCACTGGAGATGATGTTCAGTAACAGCTGGAATGAGCTATGCTCCTCTTAGCTGCGGAGAACGGTGAGGACTTGACATGTTGCAGATGGATGGCGTCAGTGCGAGGAGCTGTCCATGACTCTGGCTTCTGACTCTTATTAGCTAAAGCTGATTCAAATATTATAGTGTCGTCCCCCGAGCGAGCACATAAACCCGTCTTTCTTTTCTTATTACTCCAAAGCAATTGGATTTTTCTTGCAGTCCACTTCAAGCTGGATCTATCCGACAGCTTTAAAAGATGAGTCAGTTTGTTAATTTAACCCCTTTCAAAGATGAAGTAGATGGATAATATTCAATAGCTGCTATGCAAGTTAATTAACGAGGCTGAGTCAATGGCTTTTCCCCTGTGGGGCAAGTAATGAGAAAACAAACAACCAGATTCTCCTAAACCCAGAAATCCTCATTTCAAAGTCATCATGGCCAGAAAATGCAAAGGAATTCTATCGGCAGCAGAGGTGGAATTTGTTTTCCTCTCAAAGCTTTCCCTATGGACAGGACGGTGCACAGCTGCCTGTAGAGCGAGGCAGAAGAGTCCAGCTCTGCTTCATGTTTAATTCAGGGGCGCTTGGTCTTGTCTTTCTGCATATTCCTAGCTTCACGTTCACTATTGAGACACAACAAAAATCCCTTCTGATTAGCGCTCTTCCAGTTACTTAACCGCTTGCCTACCATAAACTTTTACAGTAAATATCAGCACAAGCCATAGATGGCAGCAACTCCCCTGCACTTTGATTGACAGCCTGCTCTGCAGAGTATGTGTGCAGTGTCTGCAGAGCAGATTGTCTATCAAAGTGCTGAGAAGTGATTACAGTGCGCTCACTATGTACTGTAGCAAGCAGTGACTGTTAAGGTCTCAGCACACATTGCTTTGGGGTGGTGCAGGGAGCTGTTAGGGTATGCACACATTAAAGGGGTATTCCCATCTCCAATATCTTATCCCAATATGTAGTAGGTGTAATAATAATAATATTAGTAAATACCTCCATTTAGAAATGTAGTATAGTTCTTCTGATTCGCTATGTCGCTTACCAGGGCATTGTAGCAGCTTAGGTATCCATGGTTACGACCACTGATATAGTGACAGTTAGTTAGTTGTTAGTGGTCATAACCATGGATACCTAAGCTACTACAATGCCCTGCACATGGGGTAAGCGACAAAGTGAATTAGAAAAACTATACTACATTTCTAATAGGAGTTATTTGCTGATAATAATAATAATAATAATAATAATAATAATAATAATATTGTTATTATTACACCTAGTACATATTGAGATAGGATCTTGGAGATAAGAATACCCCTTTAAGAATTTGCAGAAGAAATTTCTCCACCATTTCTGCATCTCATGGCAGGAAAATACTCGCATATTTGTAGCGCCTTTGATGCATTTGTTGCGTCTCATTTTTTCTGCGCAGATTTGTCACAAAACTTGAAGGATTTCCTAGTACCAGCAAAGTAAATGAGATTCCTGAAGTTTCATACACTCTTTCCCTATTTTTTTCCTTGCAGATTTGCGGCAGTTTTAAATTTGTAGCATGTCAAATTTTCAGCTATTTTGATCCAGATTTCACCCATACTAATGTGTGGGTAAAAATCTGCAACGAAACTGCATGGAAAAAACGCGGTTCCTCCAGTGGTATTGGACCAACGCGTTTTGGCTAACAAGCCTTATTTATGGTTGCAAAAAATGTTTGCTAGAACCGTCTAAATACAGAAAAACAAACTGACCACGTGCCAGACATGGACCAATAGTATCAGTATAACAATTAGAGCACCTATGAATATGCAGATTGGAAATAAGCACGAGTGAAAGCACTGCATCCATAAGAATACCATGAGTATTACATACATGCATCATAGCGCATGCGCAGTGAGGCTGTGTGATTATCATCTTCATTGCGCACGCGCGGGGAACATAGCGCGTCATAGCGCATGCGCAGTGAGGCTGTGTAATTACCAGCTTCACTGCGCATGTGCGGGGGAACATAGCGCGTCATGCTGGTACTCACACAGCCTCACTGCGCATGTGTGGGGAGTAGAGCATCATAGTGCATGTGCAGTGCAGCTGCGAACTACACAGCTTCACTACGCATGCGCCATGATGCACTATGTTCTCCCGTGCATGCGCAGTGAAGTTGGTAATCACACAGCCTCACTGCGCAGGCGGCCAGACATATACAGATGCGCCTGCGCCCCACAATATCAGCGCTTGCTGCGAGCTGGATTCAAATACATGGGCGGCGCCAGCAGTGAGTGAATGCTGCGCCCGCCCATGACTGAATATGACAAGCACAGCCCTATGACTGAATGAGCAGGTAGGATATAAGTATATTAAACGTTATAAAATCATTATAGCTGCACCAATTTTCATGAAAACAGCTTGTTAGTGATGCACATTGCATCACTAACAACGCTATGGGGGCAGTCTAGAGGGCTGCTAGGACGTGACAGGTTCCCTTTAAATAAATAACCCCAGATGTATTGCAGTTAATAAAACTATGGATATTAAAGGTCTGTCCTGTGGTTAAAGATGAGAAGTTTTTTGATTGATGTGCATGCTCACACTGAATACTCGTAGTATGACCACATTTGAAAAAAAAACTTTAGGGAAAGACAAGTTTGAGTGGGTTATTAAGTATTATTTTGGAAAAAGCTAGGGGATAAGAAATCCTAATGTCGGTGCTTTTTTGCTACAAATGTGATGTCCGTACCTTGCATGATTTTGGAGAGTTTAGGATCCTGATTTAAAACTGGTAAATATTTTTTTATAATCGATATAATATCATAATACTGAAGACTGAATTGCGTGTTTTTCTTATCATGGTAGCTGCTATTTTCCAACAGATTACATCTATCTATTTTATCCACCAGTTTTCTAGCATGATTCAGATGGAATTCTTTATAACCCCTTTTTATTATTCTGGAAAGTACTTTTTTTGACTCAATAGAAAATTGGTCTATATTTATGCAATTTCTCTTCATGCGAATAAGTTCCCCTCTTGGGATATTTTTTATGATGTGAGGTGGATGGCACGATTCTGCTTGTAGAATAGAATTGCAATCGGTTGGTTTCCTATATGGTGAAGCAACAATCATGCAATTGTGAATATCCCTTGATAAAGTGCCGTCCAAATAATGTATATAGGTATCGTTGTAAATATGCGTAAATTTTAAAGTAAAAGGGTTATTATTAACGTAGGACACAAAACCCAAAGCTTCCTCCAGTGTACCTGTCCAGATAAACAGGAGGCCGTCAATATAACGCCCAAACCAATGTGTTTCTTGTTTATATGGGTTATTATCACAATCTCAAACGAGCAGGCTGTCAAAGTGCTGAGAAGTGACTACAGCGCGCTCACTATGTAACAAGCAGTGACTGTTAAGGTCTCAGCACACATTGCATTGGGGTGGTGCAGGGAGCTGTGAGGGTATATCCACACGTTAAAGGGGTATTTCCATCTCCAAAATACTATCCCAGTGTGTAGTAGGTATAATAATAATAATATTAGCAAATACCTTCAATTTGAAATGTAGCATAGTTCTTCTGATTCGCCATGTCACTTACCCCATGTGCAGGGCATTGCAGTAGCTTAGGTATTCATGATTACGACCACTCATATAGTGACAGTTAGTTGTTAGTGGTTGTAACCATGAATACCTAAGCTACTGCAATGCCCTGCATATAGGGTAAGCGACATAGTGAATCAGAAGAAGTATACTACATTTCTAATTGGAGGTATTTGATAATGTATAATGTATTATTTATACACCTACCACATATTGGGATAGGATCTTGGAGATGGGAATACCCCTTTAAGTATTTGCAGCAGAAATTTCTGCACCATTTCTGCAACTCTTAGCAAGAAGATACTTGCATATTTGCAAGTGTCTTTGATGCATTTTTTGCGTCTTTGTTTCATTTTTTCTGTGCAGATTTGTCATAAAACCTAAAGGATTTCCTAATACCAGCAAAGTAAATGAGATTCCTGAAGTTTTATACACTCTTTCGTTATTTTTTCCTTGCAGATTTACAGCAGATTCAAATCTGCAGCATGTAAATTTTTCAGCTTTTTTGATGCAGATTTCACGCATAATTAGTGGAGAAAATCTGCAAGAAAAACGCAGCAAAAATGTGCATATTTTAAGCAGCGTTTTTCCTGCAAAGAGATTCAAAAATGGTGCAGAAATCTCTGCTGCAAATACTTGACAGGTGCACGTACTCTAACAGATTCCCACACCACCCCAATGACTGAAAGTGAGCTGCCACGTGGAGTAGATAAGTTCATTTTCTCCATGTAGCTGCTGTTCCAGTAAGGCATGAGGCATGATATTAACGCTATTTACCTGTAGAATAACCCTATACAGTATCTGCAGGTAAACAGCGTTTCTGGACATAACAGTTTTTTTTTTTAAATAATGGAACCTTTCCCTACATTACCATACATTTATTTGAACACCTTTCTAAGGTATGTTCATAGTACGTTTCTACCACACGTTTGTTTCCTCGTCGGAGTTTCTGTCTGTGGCCCTGAAAAAATGGGATTTGGATGGAACCATTCATTATAAGGGGGCAAACATACTCGCTTTGTATTTCATTTGGCTTTTGTACCGGATCCACCTTTTTAAGGCAGGCACAAAAGTGTGCTTGACCTCGGTAGTTGAATGTGCCCACTACTCAGGGCCGGCGTCAGCACCCGGCGCACCCGGGCAAATGCCGGGGCCCTGAGCTGGCAGAGGGGCCCACTGGCGGTCGCGCACCCCGCTGGGCTATGGGCGGAGGAGAGCGGTGTCAGCGCCCGCCCTTCTCCGCCGCTTGCTCAGGGCCCCGGCAGCTGGATACTTACCTCTCCCCATGCCTCCACAGATCCGCTGTCTTCCTGCTGTGCGTTCCCTGTGACGTCTCAGGTCAGAGGGCGCGGTGACGTCTTTACACCGCGCCCTCCCCTGAGCCGTCACAGGGAGCGCTGAGCGGGAAGATGCAGACAACGCTGGAGTTCGGACCCGAGCAGCGGGCAGCAGAAGGGAGGTGAGTATTTGATTTTTTTTTTTTAATGTATGGAGCCGGCATGGGGCAGTATAAAGAGAAGGGGGGGACATCCTGCATGGGGCATTATAAAGAGAGGGGGGGACATCCTGCATGGGGCATTATAAAGAGAGGGGGGGACATCCTGCATGGGGCATTATAAAGAGGGGGGGGCATCCTGCATGGGGCATTATAAAGAGGGGGGGGCATCCTGCATGGGGCATTATAAGGGGGGGGGCAGCCTGTATGGGGCATTAAAAGGTGGGGAACAGCCTGCATGGGGCATTATAAAGAGAGTAGGGGACATCCTGCATGGGGCATTATAAAGAGAGGGGGGGACATCCTGCATGGGGCATTATAAAGAGAGGGGGCATCCTGCATGGGGCATTATAAAGAGGGGGGGTGACATCCTGCATGGGGCATTATAAGGGGGGGGCAGCCTCTATGGGGCATTATGTGGGGGGTAACAGCCTGCATGGAGCATTAAAAGGGGTGGGGCCTGTATGGGGCATTATGTGGGGGGTAACAGCCTGCATGGAGCATTATAAGGGGGGGGACAGCCTGTATGGGGCATTATGTGGGGGGTAACAGCCTGCATGCAGCATTATATGGGGGCCAGTATCCTGTATGGAGCGTTATAAGGGAACCGGTATCCTGTATGGAGCGTTATAAGGGGACCGGTATCCTGTATGGAGCGTTATATGGGGGCCAGTATCCTGTATGGAGTTTTATAAGGGGACCAGTATCCTGTATGGAGCGTTATATGGGGGCCAGTATCCTGTATGGAGTTTTATAAGGGGACCAGTATCCTGTATGGAGCGTTATATGGGGGCCAGTATCCTGTATGGAGCGTTATAAGGGGACCGGTATCCTGTATGGAGCGTTATATGGGGGCCAGTATCCTGTATGGAGTTTTATAAGGGGACTAGTATCCTGTATGGAGCGTTATATGGGGGCCAGTATTCTGTATGGAGCCTTATATGGGGGCCAGTATTCCGCATGGAGCCTTATATGGGGGCCAGTATTCCGTATGGGGGCCAGTATTCCTTATGGGGCCTTATATGGGGGCCAGTATTCCTTATGGGGCCTTATATGGGGGCCAGTATTCCGTATGGGGCCTTATATGGGGGCCAGTATTCCGTATGAAGCGTTATATGGGGGCCAGTATTCCGTATGGAGCCTTATATGGGGGCCAGTATTCTGTGTGGAGCGATTCACCGGTTTCTGAGCTATTGTGGAATTTACAATAGATATCACTCATGTAATGTAAGAAGTGAAATCTTTGCATTGTACTATATATATATATATATATATATATAAATATATATATATATATATATATATAATTAATATATTTCTCCGCCGTATCTCTGCATCATGAATCGTGGTATGTGTTAAAGGGGCCCACTGAGACTCTTTCGCCCGGGGCCCAGAAAAACCTGGAGCCGGCCCTGCCACTACTGCTCCATCGCTTTCTATACAAAGATAGCAGAATACACCACTTGGCTATCTCCGGAAGTCCCATAGATTAAAGCACATATGTCAAACCCTGGCCCACGGTGAAAGCTGAGTATTTTTTTTTTTATGCGGGGCCTATTATACTGTATGGAGCACTATATTGGGCCCATTATACTGTATGGAGGACTATGTGGGGCCATTATACTGTATGGAGGACTATATTGGGCCCATTATACTGTATGGAGCACTATATTGGGCCCATTATACTGTATGGGGCAATATGTGGGGCCCATTATACTGTATGGAGCACTATGTGGGGCCCACTATACTGTGTGGAGCACTATGTGGGGGCCATTATACTGTGTGGAGGACTATGTGGGGCCTTTATACTGTATGGGGCACTATGTGGGGCCCATTATACTGTACGGAGCACTATGTGGGGCCTACTATACTGTATGGAGCACTATGTGGGGCCGACTATACTGTGTGGAGCATCATGTGGGGCCCATTATCCTGTATGGGGCACTATGTGGGGCCCATTAGACTGTATGGGGCACTATGTGGGGCCCATTATACTGTATTGGGGACTATAAGAGGCCCATTATACTGTATGGAGCAATATGTGGGGCCCATTATACTGTATGGAGCACTATGTGGGGCCATTGTACTATATGGAAGCACTGCAGGTGTTATGATCTGCTACCAGCACTAAGGAAAGACAGGAGATCTGTCCCTACAATAGAACTAAGCTAGATCCCTATGATGTAACGGGGAACCTGATCCTGCGATCAGACCCGCTAAAGTCCTCAGCTAGTCAGAACGAAGACCTATAGATGTGAGGGAGGGATCCCTACAAGAACTAGGGACTGGGAGAAAGATGGACACCTCCTAGCAGAAATTGTAGCAGTAAAAAAACAAACAAACAACATAGAACATAGAGGTCAAAAGACCTAGCTAAACTGACTGAGAAAGGTAACAAAGCACCTGGCTAGCTTAAGGGTATGTGCACACGATACAGAAATGAAGCAGAAAATTTCTGCATCATTTCTGCATCTCCCTGGCAGAAAAAATGCATGCAGATTGTGCATGCGTTTTTCCTGCGGAATACATGCGGATTCACATGCGTTTCCACATGCGTTTCCGCATGTGGATTGACAAGCGCTTTCCAGGCGATTTTAGCATCACCTGGAAAGTGCTTGACAACTAGGTCACACTATATAAATCCATGCAAACAGCATGGATTTACATAGTGTGACCCGAGAGAGTGTATATACTTACCTCCGATGGCCCGCGCTGTCCTGCTCAATCCATTCTCCTGGCTGCCGGCAACTTTGAATTGAAAGACCTGCCGACGTCAGCGTCACGTGACCCGTCACATGACTCTGACGTCACCGCAGGTCCTTCAACTCACTGCAAAGTGCCGGGAACCAAGCAAGAGCGCTGCGCGGGCCGACAGAAGGTAAGTATACATAAATTTTTTATTTTATTCTTGTTTTACAGCCTTTTTAATGGTACCTGGGTGTGGATGAGACTCTCCTCTCCTCCACACCCGGGTACCAGCCGCACATTAGAACGCGCCAATAGCGCAAGTACAAATGCAGTCTTGCGGAATTGGCGCATTCTAATGCAAGTCAATGGCGGCGAAAATGCCGCGTTTACGCAAAATTAATTGACATGCTGCGGATTTTTGAGCGCAGCGTTTACGCTGCGGAAAAATCCGCATCATGGGCACAGCACATGCGGATTTCAATTGGGGAACATTGCTGCCCTTCTACCATGCGTTTTTAATGCGTTTCCGCGGCGTTTACACAACTGCAAAAACGCTGCGGAAACGCATTAAATACGCATCGTGTGAACTCAGCCTAAGAGTAGAAATTACAATGAAGTCCAGCAAGGCCAGAAGGGCGGAGCAGGATAATAGGCAAAAACGGTCATGTGACCAGCATAATAGAAAAAACCTAACAGGAGAGTTCTAACAGTACCCCCTCTTCTATGAGGATCCTCCGGATCCCCTAGGCCCAGGCTTAGCAGGAAACCTCTTGTGAAACGCTCTGACAAGTCTGGAAGCAGAAACATCATCTGCCCTCACCCATGAGTTATCCTCAGGACCGAAACCCTTCCAAGCGACGAGATACTGCAAACTCCCTCTATACCGTCTAGAATTAAGGATGCGGGAAATTTCATATTCCCCGTCCTCCACCACCGGAGCAACAGTGGCAGTGGCGTCTCTATCTGATACATAAGCTTTTTTCAATAGAGAAACATGAAACACCGGATTAATCTTCCAGGAGGTAGGAACCTCCAACCTAACAGCAGATTGGTTAACTACCTGAAGCACCTTAAAGGGTCCTACAAACTTGGGACCCAATTTTTTAGAAGGAATCCTCAACCGCAGATTCTTAGAGGACAACCAAACCATGTCACCAACCGTAAACAAAACCTCTTGACATTTCCTGTCAAAGTACCTCTTAGATTTTTTGTTAGCCTCCTGAAGATTACCACGCACATCCGTCCAAACTCTTTCCAAATCACCGGAAAAACTCTCCTCCTCAGGCACAGCCGATACCAATTTGGAGAATGACCCAAAAGACGGATGTCTCCCAGAACAACAAAAAAAAGGCGAACACCCAGCAGAAGAGGATGTATGGTTGTTAAGAGCAAATTCAGCAAGCGGCCGAAACTCAGACCAACCCTCTTGATTGTCTGCCACAAAACAACGCAAGAACTGCTCAACATCCTGGTTCTTCCTTTCTGTCTGGCCATTAGACTCAGGATGATATCCAGATGAAAATGACAAATGAACTCCCAACCTGTCACAAAACGCACGCCAAAAACAAGCCACGAACTGAGGTCCCCTATCAGAAACAATGTCAGTAGGAACACCATGGAGTCTGACAATCTCCTTGACAAAGGCCTTAACGAGTGTCTTAGCGCAGGGCAGTTTGATGAAGGGAACCAAGTGACACATCTTGCTAAAACGGTCCACGACCACCCAGATGACCGTGAAACCCTCAGAGGGGGGAAGGTCAGTAATAAAGTCCATAGCCAGATGTGTCCAAGGTGCACTAGGAACCTCCAGAGGGCAAAGCAACCCCGCAGCAGAAGTATGTGAAGACTTAGATCTAGCACACACAGTACATTGACGCACCCACTTAATGACCTCCTTCTGCCATCCAGGCCACCAAAAACTGTGACCCACAAGTCTCTTGGTCTCAGAAATTCCAGGATGACCTGCCAACCGAGACTCATGACACTCAACAAACAAATCTCTCCTAAAGGTCCTAGGCACAAACAACCTCCCATGGGGAGTGTTAGATGGGGCATTCTCCTGTGCTTTAAGAATCTCATCTTCCAAAACGGAGTCCAATGCAGCAATCACAACACCTTCTTGTAAAATGCTCTCCTCCTCCTCAGCACCAACCATGGGAGAAAAGCTGCGAGACAAAGCATCAGCTTTAACATTCTTGGTACCCGGAATGTAAGTAACGGAAAAATTAAACCGCAAAAAAAAAAGTGTCCACCTAGCCTGACAGGCATTCATGCGCTTGGCAGCATCAAGATAGATCAGATTTTTATGATCAGTGAAAACCTGAATGGGAAAATCAGCACCTTCCAAGAGATGACGCCAGTGTTCAAATGCGAGTTTAATAGCCAGCAATTCCCGATTACCAATATCGTAATTAAGTTCAGTCTCAGAAATTTTTTTTGAAAAAAAAGCACAGGGATGTACTCCATCCTTGTTTTCCTGAGACAACACCGCACCGACCCCCACAGAAGAAGCATCAACCTCAACCAAAAACGGCTTAGTCACATCAGGCTGCATAAGGATGGGGGCAGAGCTGAACCTCTCCTTTAGAAACTCAAAAGCTTCAATGGCCTCAGTAGTCCACTGAACCGTATTAGAACCTTTCCTGGTGAGATCGGTCAGTGGTTTAACAATAATAGAAACATTTTTAATGAATTTTCTGTAATAATTGGCGAAACCCAAAAACCTCTGTATCGATTTCAAACCAATAGGCCTAGGCCATTCCTGCACAGCTTGAACTTTCACCGGGTCCATCTCAAAGCCCTCGCTGGAGATAATGTAGCCCAAAAAACTAATTCTCTGTACAGCGAACTCACATTTCTCCAGCTTAGCAAAAAGCGAATTGTCAATCAATAACTGCAATACCTCACGTACGCTCGACCAATGAGACTCCAGGTCAGGCAAATAAATCAAAATGTCATCCAAATACACAACCACATTTTTGCCGATCAAAGGTCTAAGAATGTCATTAATAAGATTCTGAAAAAATGCTGGTGCATTGGTAAGACCAAAAGGCGTAACCAAATTCTCAAAATGACCCACAGGAGTGTTAAAAGCAGTATTCCATTCATCACCCTCCTTAATGCGCAACAAATTGTATGCCCCCCAGAGATCAATTTTAGAGAACCACTTTTCCCCCACTAACTGGTTAAACAAATCAGGAATCAATGGCAGTGGGTAGAGATTGCGTACAGTAATTTTATTAATCTCGTGAAAGTCCAAACAAGGACGTAAACCGCCGTCCTTTTTTTTAACAAAAAAAAATCCAACAGCCACAGGTGACTTAGAGGGTCTGATATGACCGGCGGCCAAGCTCGTCTGTATGTATTCCTCCAAAGCCTTTCTCTCAGGAATAGTCAGATTAAATATACGACTTTTAGGAAGAGTCGCTCCAGGGACAAATTCAATGGTACTATCGTAGTCTCTATGGGGAGGCAAAATTTGCGACTCCTCCTCAGAAAAAACTTTCCAAAAATCCTGAATAGGTACAGGTAATTCCCCTTTATCCACAGAAGCAATGCGCCCGTTACAACACTTGACATAACACTTAGGGCTCCAGGACTTAATTTCATTGGTAGACCAATCCAGTACAGGATTGTGCAATTTTAACCAGGGCAACCCCAAAACTACTGGAGAAGGCAAATTATTTAATACCACCAAATCCAAATTTTCTTGGTGAATACCATTAATAGTGAGGGGAAATTCATAAACCTTGTGAGTAACACATTTCAAGGGAGAGCCATCGACAGAAACCACGGCAATAGGGGATGACAAAGGTTTGGGTTTTAAATTAAGTTTTTCCAAGAATCCCCCATCAATCACATTCAGAGTTGAACCACAATCCACAAATACCCGAAATTCAATTAATTCTTCCTGAGCTGCGGTGGTAGCAGAAAGAAATACATCCTTAGTGTTTAAACAGGCTATACGGGCGTAACTGACCTTTTTTTTTTTTTCTTTGTTCATACGAAGCACACAGTTCTTAATGAAATGGTCAGATTTGCCGCAATAAAAACACAAACCTTCAGAAAACCTGCGGTCTTTTTCCTGAGAGCGGGGTGACATCGCCCCAATCTCCATCGGCTCTCCAGTGTCAGTACAGACCCTCTCAAGACTCGGAGCTGACATGGCAGGGGATTTACTCTCATTAACCCTTGCACGCAGTCTCCTGTCCACCCGTATAGCTAATTGCATTGCCTCCTGCAAGTTTCCAGGTGTAGGATAAGCAATCAGCAGATCCTTAACCCTTTCACCTAGCCCAGCAAGAAACAAACTTTTTAGAGCTGAATCGTTCCACCCCACCTGAGCAGACCACCGACGGAAGTGAGTACAGTAATTTTCCACATTACCTGATCCCTGCCTCAAATGTCTCAATTCCGTCTCAGCTGATGAGACACGATCAGGATCATCATACAACAACCCCAAAGCAGAAAAAAAACTATCCACTGATCTAAAGCACGGATCACTAGGTTGGAGAGAAAAGGCCCATCCCTGAGGTTCTTTGCGCAAAAGTGACATTATGAACCCTATGCGCTGTGATTCATCACCAGAGGATCTGGGTCTCAAACAAAAATACAATAAACAAGCATTTTTAAAGGAAAAAAAATCTTGTTGTTCACCAAAAAATAAATCAGGCAATCGAACCTTTGGCTCCACAAAATGCGCTCCAGAACAGCTACTCACGTGTTGTTGGAGCTTGGCCACCTCCAGAGAGAGTCCCTGCAGGCGTTGAGCCAGATCCTGAACTAACACCATGATGGAAACTGGAGGTCTTTCCTTAGAGAAAATTTTTTTTTAGGCTGGACTTACTGTTATGATCTGCTACAAGCACTAAGGAAAGACAGGAGATCTGTCCCTACAATAGAACTAAGCTAGATCCCTACGATGTAACGGGTAACCTGATCCTGCGATCAGACCCGCTAAAGTCCTCAGCTAGTCTGAAAGAAGACCTATAGATGTGAGGGAGGGATCCCTACAAGAACTAGGGACTGGGAGAAAGATGGACACCTCCTAGCAGAAATTGTAGCAGTAAAAAGACAAACAAACAACATAGAACATAAAGGTCAAAAGACCTAGCTAAACTGACTGAGAAAGGTAACAAAGCACCTGGCTAGCTTAAGAGTAGAAATTACAATGAAGTCCAGCAAAGCCAGAAGGGCGGAGCAGAATAATAGGCAAAAACGGTCATGTGACCAGCATAATAGAAAAAACCTAACAGGAGAGTTCTAACAGTAGGGCCCCGTTATACTGTAAGGAGGACTATATGGGGCCCATTATACTGTATTTTTGTGGCCATTGTACTGTATGGAGGACTGTGTGGGGATTACAGTTAGAGAATCATACTTTGATGGGGTCATCATTCCTTTCTGGGGGATTGAGGGAGGGGGGTACAGTAGGGTCATTATACTGTGTGTGGAGGGTACTGTGGAGGAATTCATTGTGAGGGTGTCTTACTGTGTCTGGGGGTACTTTTGTTGGCATCATACTTTATTATCTGCATTATTCAAGGTTTTTTTTTATCCTTTATTACTTATTTAAAATAGGCTATTGGGACATATACTTTTTACTGCTCTTACATAACAATATTTTATTCTAAGATCTATTAATTCAAATGAACTTTGTTCATGGAACAACCCCTTTAACTTTGCTTCCTAATGAAAAAGTTTGTCATATTTCATGATAAGGGAAAACTTCCTCAATTGTAGACTTTTTTTTTTATAAATATCAAGGTTGGCCCCCGACTTTGTCTAAGCTTTTAATTTGGCCCTCTATGTATTTGAGTTTGACATCCCTGGATTAAAGGATAACAAACTTCAGGACTTTAGCTTTTATGAAACTACAACTCTTAGGATTCTCCAACAGCCAGGCAGCTGTCAGAACATTTTAGGAGTTGTAGTTTCACCACAGTTGGAACCCTGCAGATTGCTAATCTCTACTATAGACAGGGTATCAAGTGATAGAGCGCATGATTGACTACTGCACTAATTCACACAGGGGAATCAGGATCCCTCTTTCTAGCTAGAGGTTGGGATTGGGTTTGGATTCTAATTATTACGTATCTAATGGATATGTTGAACTTGGTAATAACTTTTAAAAACCATAAAAAAGCTGCAAGTACGACTGGAAAAAAAGGGTGAAAGCGGGAGCTGCCAATGATAAAAAAAGAGTATAGAAGGGATGAAAAAATTATTTATTGTAAATGCTACATGTTTCAAAATCAATCAGATTTCTTCATCAGGCATACTAACATAGACAAACTGGTAGCATTTAAAGGACCTTACAAATGACATCACATGACAATTGTCACAATATTCGTTATAATTAAAGTAAGCCATGCAGATATACAGTATTTCACAAAAGTGAGTACACCCCTCACATTTTTGCAATTATTTTATTATATTTTTTCATAGGACAACACTGAAGATGTAACACTTTGATACAATGAAAAACCTGGAGCCGGCCCTGCCACTACTGCTCCATCGCTTTCTATACAAAGATAGCAGAATACACCACTTGGCTATCTCCGGAAGTCCCATAGATTAAAGCACATATGTCAAACCCTGGCCCACGGTGAAAGCGGAGTATTTTTTTTTTTATGCGGGGCCTATTATACTGTATGGAGCACTATATTGGGCCCATTATACTGTATGGAGGACTATGTGGGGCCATTATACTGTATGGAGGACTATATTGGGCCCATTATACTGTATGGAGCACTATATTGGGCCCATTATACTGTATGGGGCAATATGTGGGGCCCATTATACTGTATGGAGCACTATGTGGGGCCCACTATACTGTGTGGAGCACTATGTGGGGGCCATTATACTGTGTGGAGGACTATGTGGGGCCTTTATACTGTATGGGGCACTATGTGGGGCCCATTATACTGTACGGAGCACTATGTGGGGCCTACTATACTGTATGGAGCACTATGTGGGGCCGACTATACTGTGTGGAGCATCATGTGGGGCCCATTATCCTGTATGGGGCACTATGTGGGGCCCATTAGACTGTATGGGGCACTATGTGGGGCCCATTATACTGTATTGGGGACTATAAGAGGCCCATTATACTGTATGGAGCAATATGTGGGGCCCATTATACTGTATGGAGCACTATGTGGGGCCATTGTACTATATGGAAGCACTGCAGGTGTTATGATCTGCTACCAGCACTAAGGAAAGACAGGAGATCTGTCCCTACAATAGAACTAAGCTAGATCCCTATGATGTAACGGGGAACCTGATCCTGCGATCAGACCCGCTAAAGTCCTCAGCTAGTCAGAACGAAGACCTATAGATGTGAGGGAGGGATCCCTACAAGAACTAGGGACTGGGAGAAAGATGGACACCTCCTAGCAGAAATTGTAGCAGTAAAAAAACAAACAAACAACATAGAACATAGAGGTCAAAAGACCTAGCTAAACTGACTGAGAAAGGTAACAAAGCACCTGGCTAGCTTAAGGGTATGTGCACACGATACAGAAATGAAGCAGAAAATTTCTGCATCATTTCTGCATCTCCCTGGCAGAAAAAATGCATGCAGATTGTGCATGCGTTTTTCCTGCGGAATACATGCGGATTCACATGCGTTTCCACATGCGTTTCCGCATGTGGATTGACAAGCGCTTTCCAGGCGATTTTAGCATCACCTGGAAAGTGCTTGACAACTAGGTCACACTATATAAATCCATGCAAACAGCATGGATTTACATAGTGTGACCCGAGAGAGTGTATATACTTACCTCCGATGGCCCGCGCTGTCCTGCTCAATCCATTCTCCTGGCTGCCGGCAACTTTGAATTGAAAGACCTGCCGACGTCAGCGTCACGTGACCCGTCACATGACTCTGACGTCACCGCAGGTCCTTCAACTCACTGCAAAGTGCCGGGAACCAAGCAAGAGCGCTGCGCGGGCCGACAGAAGGTAAGTATACATAAATTTTTTATTTTATTCTTGTTTTACAGCCTTTTTAATGGTACCTGGGTGTGGATGAGACTCTCCTCTCCTCCACACCCGGGTACCAGCCGCACATTAGAACGCGCCAATAGCGCAAGTACAAATGCAGTCTTGCGGAATTGGCGCATTCTAATGCAAGTCAATGGCGGCGAAAATGCCGCGTTTACGCAAAATTAATTGACATGCTGCGGATTTTTGAGCGCAGCGTTTACGCTGCGGAAAAATCCGCATCATGGGCACAGCACATGCGGATTTCAATTGGGGAACATTGCTGCCCTTCTACCATGCGTTTTTAATGCGTTTCCGCGGCGTTTACACAACTGCAAAAACGCTGCGGAAACGCATTAAATACGCATCGTGTGAACTCAGCCTAAGAGTAGAAATTACAATGAAGTCCAGCAAGGCCAGAAGGGCGGAGCAGGATAATAGGCAAAAACGGTCATGTGACCAGCATAATAGAAAAAACCTAACAGGAGAGTTCTAACAGTACCCCCTCTTCTATGAGGATCCTCCGGATCCCCTAGGCCCAGGCTTAGCAGGAAACCTCTTGTGAAACGCTCTGACAAGTCTGGAAGCAGAAACATCATCTGCCCTCACCCATGAGTTATCCTCAGGACCGAAACCCTTCCAAGCGACGAGATACTGCAAACTCCCTCTATACCGTCTAGAATTAAGGATGCGGGAAATTTCATATTCCCCGTCCTCCACCACCGGAGCAACAGTGGCAGTGGCGTCTCTATCTGATACATAAGCTTTTTTCAATAGAGAAACATGAAACACCGGATTAATCTTCCAGGAGGTAGGAACCTCCAACCTAACAGCAGATTGGTTAACTACCTGAAGCACCTTAAAGGGTCCTACAAACTTGGGACCCAATTTTTTAGAAGGAATCCTCAACCGCAGATTCTTAGAGGACAACCAAACCATGTCACCAACCGTAAACAAAACCTCTTGACATTTCCTGTCAAAGTACCTCTTAGATTTTTTGTTAGCCTCCTGAAGATTACCACGCACATCCGTCCAAACTCTTTCCAAATCACCGGAAAAACTCTCCTCCTCAGGCACAGCCGATACCAATTTGGAGAATGACCCAAAAGACGGATGTCTCCCAGAACAACAAAAAAAAGGCGAACACCCAGCAGAAGAGGATGTATGGTTGTTAAGAGCAAATTCAGCAAGCGGCCGAAACTCAGACCAACCCTCTTGATTGTCTGCCACAAAACAACGCAAGAACTGCTCAACATCCTGGTTCTTCCTTTCTGTCTGGCCATTAGACTCAGGATGATATCCAGATGAAAATGACAAATGAACTCCCAACCTGTCACAAAAGGCACGCCAAAAACAAGCCACGAACTGAGGTCCCCTATCAGAAACAATGTCAGTAGGAACACCATGGAGTCTGACAATCTCCTTGACAAAGGCCTTAACGAGTGTCTTAGCGCAGGGCAGTTTGATGAAGGGAACCAAGTGACACATCTTGCTAAAACGGTCCACGACCACCCAGATGACCGTGAAACCCTCAGAGGGGGGAAGGTCAGTAATAAAGTCCATAGCCAGATGTGTCCAAGGTGCACTAGGAACCTCCAGAGGGCAAAGCAACCCCGCAGCAGAAGTATGTGAAGACTTAGATCTAGCACACACAGTACATTGACGCACCCACTTAATGACCTCCTTCTGCCATCCAGGCCACCAAAAACTGTGACCCACAAGTCTCTTGGTCTCAGAAATTCCAGGATGACCTGCCAACCGAGACTCATGACACTCAACAAACAAATCTCTCCTAAAGGTCCTAGGCACAAACAACCTCCCATGGGGAGTGTTAGATGGGGCATTCTCCTGTGCTTTAAGAATCTCATCTTCCAAAACGGAGTCCAATGCAGCAATCACAACACCTTCTTGTAAAATGCTCTCCTCCTCCTCAGCACCAACCATGGGAGAAAAGCTGCGAGACAAAGCATCAGCTTTAACATTCTTGGTACCCGGAATGTAAGTAACGGAAAAATTAAACCGCAAAAAAAAAAGTGTCCACCTAGCCTGACAGGCATTCATGCGCTTGGCAGCATCAAGATAGATCAGATTTTTATGATCAGTGAAAACCTGAATGGGAAAATCAGCACCTTCCAAGAGATGACGCCAGTGTTCAAATGCGAGTTTAATAGCCAGCAATTCCCGATTACCAATATCGTAATTAAGTTCAGTCTCAGAAATTTTTTTTGAAAAAAAAGCACAGGGATGTACTCCATCCTTGTTTTCCTGAGACAACACCGCACCGACCCCCACAGAAGAAGCATCAACCTCAACCAAAAACGGCTTAGTCACATCAGGCTGCATAAGGATGGGGGCAGAGCTGAACCTCTCCTTTAGAAACTCAAAAGCTTCAATGGCCTCAGTAGTCCACTGAACCGTATTAGAACCTTTCCTGGTGAGATCGGTCAGTGGTTTAACAATAATAGAAACATTTTTAATGAATTTTCTGTAATAATTGGCGAAACCCAAAAACCTCTGTATCGATTTCAAACCAATAGGCCTAGGCCATTCCTGCACAGCTTGAACTTTCACCGGGTCCATCTCAAAGCCCTCGCTGGAGATAATGTAGCCCAAAAAACTAATTCTCTGTACAGCGAACTCACATTTCTCCAGCTTAGCAAAAAGCGAATTGTCAATCAATAACTGCAATACCTCACGTACGCTCGACCAATGAGACTCCAGGTCAGGCAAATAAATCAAAATGTCATCCAAATACACAACCACATTTTTGCCGATCAAAGGTCTAAGAATGTCATTAATAAGATTCTGAAAAAATGCTGGTGCATTGGTAAGACCAAAAGGCGTAACCAAATTCTCAAAATGACCCACAGGAGTGTTAAAAGCAGTATTCCATTCATCACCCTCCTTAATGCGCAACAAATTGTATGCCCCCCAGAGATCAATTTTAGAGAACCACTTTTCCCCCACTAACTGGTTAAACAAATCAGGAATCAATGGCAGTGGGTAGAGATTGCGTACAGTAATTTTATTAATCTCGTGAAAGTCCAAACAAGGACGTAAACCGCCGTCCTTTTTTTTAACAAAAAAAAATCCAACAGCCACAGGTGACTTAGAGGGTCTGATATGACCGGCGGCCAAGCTCGTCTGTATGTATTCCTCCAAAGCCTTTCTCTCAGGAATAGTCAGATTAAATATACGACTTTTAGGAAGAGTCGCTCCAGGGACAAATTCAATGGTACTATCGTAGTCTCTATGGGGAGGCAAAATTTGCGACTCCTCCTCAGAAAAAACTTTCCAAAAATCCTGAATAGGTACAGGTAATTCCCCTTTATCCACAGAAGCAATGCGCCCGTTACAACACTTGACATAACACTTAGGGCTCCAGGACTTAATTTCATTGGTAGACCAATCCAGTACAGGATTGTGCAATTTTAACCAGGGCAACCCCAAAACTACTGGAGAAGGCAAATTATTTAATACCACCAAATCCAAATTTTCTTGGTGAATACCATTAATAGTGAGGGGAAATTCATAAACCTTGTGAGTAACACATTTCAAGGGAGAGCCATCGACAGAAACCACGGCAATAGGGGATGACAAAGGTTTGGGTTTTAAATTAAGTTTTTCCAAGAATCCCCCATCAATCACATTCAGAGTTGAACCACAATCCACAAATACCCGAAATTCAATTAATTCTTCCTGAGCTGCGGTGGTAGCAGAAAGAAATACATCCTTAGTGTTTAAACAGGCTATACGGGCGTAACTGACCTTTTTTTTTTTTTCTTTGTTCATACGAAGCACACAGTTCTTAATGAAATGGTCAGATTTGCCGCAATAAAAACACAAACCTTCAGAAAACCTGCGGTCTTTTTCCTGAGAGCGGGGTGACATCGCCCCAATCTCCATCGGCTCTCCAGTGTCAGTACAGACCCTCTCAAGACTCGGAGCTGACATGGCAGGGGATTTACTCTCATTAACCCTTGCACGCAGTCTCCTGTCCACCCGTATAGCTAATTGCATTGCCTCCTGCAAGTTTCCAGGTGTAGGATAAGCAATCAGCAGATCCTTAACCCTTTCACCTAGCCCAGCAAGAAACAAACTTTTTAGAGCTGAATCGTTCCACCCCACCTGAGCAGACCACCGACGGAAGTGAGTACAGTAATTTTCCACATTACCTGATCCCTGCCTCAAATGTCTCAATTCCGTCTCAGCTGATGAGACACGATCAGGATCATCATACAACAACCCCAAAGCAGAAAAAAAACTATCCACTGATCTAAAGCACGGATCACTAGGTTGGAGAGAAAAGGCCCATCCCTGAGGTTCTTTGCGCAAAAGTGACATTATGAACCCTATGCGCTGTGATTCATCACCAGAGGATCTGGGTCTCAAACAAAAATACAATAAACAAGCATTTTTAAAGGAAAAAAAATCTTGTTGTTCACCAAAAAATAAATCAGGCAATCGAACCTTTGGCTCCACAAAATGCGCTCCAGAACAGCTACTCACGTGTTGTTGGAGCTTGGCCACCTCCAGAGAGAGTCCCTGCAGGCGTTGAGCCAGATCCTGAACTGACACCATGATGGAAACTGGAGGTCTTTCCTTAGAGAAAATTTTTTTTTAGGCTGGACTTACTGTTATGATCTGCTACAAGCACTAAGGAAAGACAGGAGATCTGTCCCTACAATAGAACTAAGCTAGATCCCTACGATGTAACGGGTAACCTGATCCTGCGATCAGACCCGCTAAAGTCCTCAGCTAGTCTGAAAGAAGACCTATAGATGTGAGGGAGGGATCCCTACAAGAACTAGGGACTGGGAGAAAGATGGACACCTCCTAGCAGAAATTGTAGCAGTAAAAAGACAAACAAACAACATAGAACATAAAGGTCAAAAGACCTAGCTAAACTGACTGAGAAAGGTAACAAAGCACCTGGCTAGCTTAAGAGTAGAAATTACAATGAAGTCCAGCAAAGCCAGAAGGGCGGAGCAGAATAATAGGCAAAAACGGTCATGTGACCAGCATAATAGAAAAAACCTAACAGGAGAGTTCTAACAGTAGGGCCCCGTTATACTGTAAGGAGGACTATATGGGGCCCATTATACTGTATTTTTGTGGCCATTGTACTGTATGGAGGACTGTGTGGGGATTACAGTTAGAGAATCATACTTTGATGGGGTCATCATTCCTTTCTGGGGGATTGAGGGAGGGGGGTACAGTAGGGTCATTATACTGTGTGTGGAGGGTACTGTGGAGGAATTCATTGTGAGGGTGTCTTACTGTGTCTGGGGGTACTTTTGTTGGCATCATACTTTATTATCTGCATTATTCAAGGTTTTTTTTTATCCTTTATTACTTATTTAAAATAGGCTATTGGGACATATACTTTTTACTGCTCTTACATAACAATATTTTATTCTAAGATCTATTAATTCAAATGAACTTTGTTCATGGAACAACCCCTTTAACTTTGCTTCCTAATGAAAAAGTTTGTCATATTTCATGATAAGGGAAAACTTCCTCAATTGTAGACTTTTTTTTTTATAAATATCAAGGTTGGCCCCCGACTTTGTCTAAGCTTTTAATTTGGCCCTCTATGTATTTGAGTTTGACATCCCTGGATTAAAGGATAACAAACTTCAGGACTTTAGCTTTTATGAAACTACAACTCTTAGGATTCTCCAACAGCCAGGCAGCTGTCAGAACATTTTAGGAGTTGTAGTTTCACCACAGTTGGAACCCTGCAGATTGCTAATCTCTACTATAGACAGGGTATCAAGTGATAGAGCGCATGATTGACTACTGCACTAATTCACACAGGGGAATCAGGATCCCTCTTTCTAGCTAGAGGTTGGGATTGGGTTTGGATTCTAATTATTACGTATCTAATGGATATGTTGAACTTGGTAATAACTTTTAAAAACCATAAAAAAGCTGCAAGTACGACTGGAAAAAAAGGGTGAAAGCGGGAGCTGCCAATGATAAAAAAAGAGTATAGAAGGGATGAAAAAATTATTTATTGTAAATGCTACATGTTTCAAAATCAATCAGATTTCTTCATCAGGCATACTAACATAGACAAACTGGTAGCATTTAAAGGACCTTACAAATGACATCACATGACAATTGTCACAATATTCGTTATAATTAAAGTAAGCCATGCAGATATACAGTATTTCACAAAAGTGAGTACACCCCTCACATTTTTGCAATTATTTTATTATATTTTTTCATAGGACAACACTGAAGATGTAACACTTTGATACAATGTAAAGTAGTCAGTGTACAGATTGTATAACAGTGTAAATTTGATGTGCCCTCTAAATAACTCAACACACAGCCATTAATGTCTAAACTGCTGGCAACAAAAGTGAGTACACCCCTAAGTGAAAATGGCTAAATTGTGCCCAAAGTGTCCATATTTTGTGTGGCCACCATTATTTTCAAACACTGCATTAACTCTCTTGGGCATAGAGTTCACTTGAGCTTCACAGTGTGCCACTGGAATCCTCTTCCACTCCTACATGACGGATGTTAGAGATCTTGCGCTCCTCCACCTTCCGTTTGAGGATGCTCAATAGGGTTTATGTCTGGAGACATGCTTTGCCAGTACAGCACCTTTACTCAGTTTCTTTAGCAAGGCAGTGGTCGTCTTGGAGGTGTGTTTGGGGTCGTTATCATGTTAGAATACTGCCCTGCCGCCCAGTTTCTGAAAGGAGGGGATCATTCTCTGCGTCAGTATGTCACAGTACATGTTGGCATTCATGGCTCGCTCAATGAACTGTAGCTCCCCACAGCCAGCAACATTCATGCAGCCCCAAACCATGACACTCCCACCACCATGCTTGTCTGTAGGCAACATACACGTGTCTTTGTGCTCCTTACCAGTTGTCGTCACACACGCTTGACACCATCTGAACCAAATAAGTTCATCTCGGTCTCATCCAACCACAGGACATGGTTCCAGTAATCCATGTCCTTAGTCTGCTTGTTTTTAGCAAACTGTTTGCAGGCTTTCTTGTTCATCATCTTTAGATGAGGCTTCCTTCTGAGACAAAAGCAATGCCGACCAATTTGATGCAGAATGCCTCGTATAGTCTGAGCACTGATCGGCTAACCCTCCCAACCCTTTAGCCTCTACAATGCTGGAAGCACTCATACATCTATTTTGAAAAGACAACCTCTGGATATAACGCTGAGCACGTACACTCAACTTCTTTGGTCGACCATGGCGAGGACAGTTCTGAGTGGAACCTGTCTTGTTAACCCTCCGTCACATACAATATCGGTTCTAACGAGTTCACATACAATGTGACTGTCAGGCGCAGGCTAGAAAAATACCTATAATATCTAATGTTTGCAATTTCAGTGCTCTAAAAGTGATCAGTGACCTTCATAGGGATGTAATAAAAGAGATTACACATAATCAGGTGCAAAAAAACCCCATTTACTTAACATAAAACTAATAACTCTGAAATACAAACATTTCAAAACTCCCGCCAAATAGTCCCCAGTTCGACTCTGTCAAAAAACTCTACAAAGAAAATTTATGGAAACAAACTTCATTTTAAGGTACCTTAAGTACTATTAAATAGTGTTGAGCCACCCCCGTAGTGTTCGAGTTTGGTTCGGTTCGTCGAACACCCGTGTGTTCGCCGAACTGTTCGTCGAACTGTTCGTCGAACACCTTCAAACACCGTTAAAACCAATGGCAGGCAAACAAAAACACATAGAAACACATAGAAAACACCTTCAAAGGTGTCCAAAAGCTGACAAACTGCTCAGAAGACACAACTAACACATGGAAAAGTGACAAGTACATATAGTCATGCGAAAAGAAAAGAGGTGGAGGAGTAAAAGGAGGGGGAGACACAGATATAGGCATGTCATGCCCTTCTAAAATCCAAAAAGTGAGAAGCCGACACGTTCAGTCCGCTCCTGCCCGTGCCACCTCCGCGTCGCCGGGTTTGTGCCAGAGCCGCGGTGAACCCTGACGGCCAGCCCCCCTCTCCCAATACTGGTGCCTGTCCGCTGGTGGGTCGAGCAAGCCCCCCTGTGGTGGAGGCAGCTCTAAGCTTTTTAATTTAAATTGTCTCTCTAATTTGAATGAATACACTTTAAATCCATTTACAAGGATCTATTGGAGGGCAAGTCTCATGCCAGCAGCCGCGTAATTCCAGCTCCAGTAGCGTCCACTAAAGCTGCTGCAGTTAAAAAGCTTTTATAAGGATCGAGCTCGGCTGTCCACCGCAAGGCATCCTACTGCCAGTCCCAGCCCCTATGCCTTGGGGTGCCTCCTGATGCTCTTCACTGAGTATCCCGTGGTCCCGAAGCATGTCCTTTGAAAAAATTAAGTGTCCAAACTACAGGTGGTGTAGCTTGCTTAACAGCCGGGATAATCCGCTGACTAGCAGACACTGCTACTAGGCACAAAGTATTTCCTGGGCTAGATGCAGTTAAAAATTTGTAATTAGATACTCTCGTTGGATGCTGAGAAAGCATTCCATAGAGTCTCCTGGCACGCCATATATGATTCTCTTAAAAAGCTTGGGGTAGGGGTCTAGGGGACCCTTTTATAGCCAAAATCACGGCCCTGTATCGCAATACGTCACCTAGGCTGAAGATAAATGGAACTGTAGCACCCTGAGGGCTCGGTTGCTACAGAGGTATTGCACCTCACCCAGAGGTGTGATATCTCACTCTCAGGTAAGGATGTAGTGTGGATCAGGACCCGACACCTGCATGCATTACACCACATTGCCGTGGGGCAGGGTGACCAATATGCCCCTGAGATGGGCACGACAGTCCCTGTCCCTGGCTGGAGTGGGGGGAGGGAACACTGAAGAAGGGGAACCCTGTAGTGCAGGAGCAGGGAGGAAGCAGTTCCTGGGTGCATTGAGAAGGGAGTATAAAAGGTGGACACCATCTTAGTTCAGTGCAGAGAAGTCTGAGCAGAAGTGGCAGGGAGCAGGGGCTCTGCATGAGCTCTGCTCCGGAGGCGGGCCTAGTAACAGAGGCCCAGGCCTGGAAGAGGGAGAAGGAAGGAAGAGGAGCGGAGAAGGCTCCAGGAACGAGGAACGAAGGGATCCCAGGGGTGCGGACGGGCGAGTCGCCACCGCACGCCCGAATCCACCTGCGTGGAGGGGTCAGGCCAAAGGGGGAGACCGGTCCCCGAAACTAGTGGAGGCAGGAAACGACCCTCAGCTAGAAACAGGAGGCTGTGACATTTTATGTGGCGCAGCCCCTCGCTACACCCGCTAGGAAGGCACCACATAGGGTCAGGGAAACTGGCGCCAAGTTTACCAAGAGGAGGCCCGAGGCAGCCGGACAGAAGGGTTGGTAACAAAGGCCAGACAAAGGACACACAAAGGGGGTCCTGTGAAGCGCTCCAAAGTTATCTGGGAGTTGTCTGAGCCCCTCACCTGGTGAGCACAGTACGACGTGGGCAGCCGTTACCTGCAGACGTGGTCTGGATAATAAGAACTGTGAGTAAAGGCCCTGGACTGCATCACTGACTCCGTGTCGTTACTGCTGCTGCCCTGCACCATCACCCCCATCCTCCGCATACACTGCCCTGAGGCTATACTCCTCCCGTGGGGAGTTATGCTACGCTCTGCTGCACCCACAACACCAGCCTCAGCGGTCTGCCCTGCAGCGGCGGTTCACTCTGACCGCAATCCACGGGTGGCGTAGTCGGACATTTAAACATCAAAACCACATAAATAGTTCCGCCACTGGTTTGACCGCCCTGAGCCACGGAACCGGGTCGCCGCCACGGAGTCTACAACCACCAGCATCCACCAAAAAGGGTCCGGCTCCGGGTGTCCCAAGGCCCAGGGGGCGCGTCAGAACATTTTCATCACCTTTCACAATCACCAATGGGACAAGGCAGGGATGTTCTCTGTCCCCTCTCTTATACATCCTAGTGACGGAGCACCTGCTCTCATCAATTCGCCATAACCCCAATATTAGGTGGATTGAGGTGGGAGGCACCGAGTACAAGTGCTCTCTATTTGCTGATGATGTCCTAGTATATATCACTCAATCACATATATCCATCCATGCTGTTATGGCTGAAATAGATCACTTTGTTACATAGTCAAATTTTAAAATCAATGCAGCGAAGTCTGAGGCCCTCGATGTCTCCCTCCCCAAATCCATATAGGATTCCATCCAGTCCAACTTTCCCTTTGCCTGGCCCTCACAGGGTATCAAATACTTAGGAATTCCTATTCATAGAGACCTCTCCCATCTATGTTATCTTAATTTTGGGCCCTTTATTGAACAACTCCATACAGACCACGGTTGGCAAGTTAGAACTGTAAGATTCACTACGTGAACCACTGGTGTTTTGTGGAAAAGCACATGTACACTGTGTTCCAAATTATTATGCAAAAAGTGTTTAGGAGTGATAAGGGAAGAATTTGTTTGTTTGTCAGTTAAACTCATTGATGGTGATGTGTGTCAGGGCTCTTTATATCACTGTAAGCAATTGCAGACACCTGTGCTAATTAGTTTGGCAGGTGTGTCCAATGAAAGGCAAGACTACTTAAGAAGGCTGTCTCACATTATTAAGCAGCCTACATTTTCTGCCAAAATGGGAAAGAAAAAGGATGTGTCGGCTGCTGAGAAGCAACAAATTGTGGAGTGTTTAGGTCAAGGCATGACTACAATCAACATTGTGCGATGATCAGGATGAAGTGTCTTGGCAATCAAGAAGTATGTAGCTGATTCACAGTACACACGTGTGCGTGCTGATAAGGGCAAATTGAGGACTCTTTCCTACAGGCAATTACGTCAGGTTGAAAGAGCAGCGGCAAAAAAGCCTTGTCATAGCAGCAGACAAGTTTTTGAAGCTGCTGGTGCCTCCAACGTCCCCCGAACAACAAGATGCAGGGTCCTTCAGAGGTTTGCAGCTGTGCATACGCCATCCTGTCGACCTCCTCTATCCACTTCACACAAGCAGAAACGGCTCCAGTGGGCCAAACATTACATGAAGACTGATTTCAAAACTGTTTTGTTCACGGATGAGTGCCGTGCAGCGCTCGATGGTCCAGATGGATGGAGTGGAGGATGGCTGGTTGATGGACACCCCACGCAAACACGGCTACAGCGCCAACAAGGATGAGGTGGAGTAATGTTTTGAGCTGGAATCATGGGGAGAGAGATTGTCGGCCCCTTTAGGATCCCTGAAGGTGCTAAAGATGAACTCCATAATGTATGTGGATTTTCTCAAACAGCACTTCCTGCCATGGTTCAAGAAGAAGAACCGTGTATTTCACAGCAAGATCATTTTTTTGCATGATAATGCACCATCTCATGCTGCACATAAAACATCTGCATCTCTGGCTGATATGGGCATAAAAGGGGACAAACTTATGGTGTGACCCCCATGCTCCCCTGACCTCTACCCCATTCAGAACCTTTGGAGCACCATTAAAAGGAGTGTCTATGATGGCGGGAGGCAGTTCACATCTAAGCAACAGCACTGGGAGGGTATTCTGTCCTCATGCAAAACAATTGAAGCAGAAACCATCCAAAACCTGACAAATTCAATGGACGAGAGAGTTCAGAAGCTCCTTTCGAACAAGGGGTCCTATGTGAAAATGTAACATCACCTAGAATAAAGTTTTGAGCTGAAAACTGTTTGATTTCAGTTTCTAACAACCTGCTAATGCTTATAATTTCAAAATGACCATTTTTTTGGTCTTTATTAAAATGAAAAGGTTGATCGAAAAGTTTGGGGATCTAAGAGTGTGGCAACCCAGTAGTCATGATTACTTCGAATTCTGACAATATGAGGGTCATGCTGCAGGTAGTGCAGCAAGAAGGCACTTATGTGTCTTGCGCATCTCGGAGCCCCAAAATTATTTTCCGGGCTAGATGCAGCTAAAAATTATTATTAATTTTAAATCTGGTGAAGCTTTAGTATAGATGGCCTAATAGGATCAGTGCTGCACACTGCTACAAAGCCCAAATTATTTTCCAGTCAAGATACAGATAAACATGATTAGTAATTTTCAATCTGGTGGAGCTTATTATAGATGGCCTAATAGAATCAGTGCTGCACACTGCTACAAAGCCCAAATTATTTTCCAGCCAAGATACAGATAAACATGATTAGTAATTTGAAAGCTTAAAACGGTTGGTAGGGTGATTTTAACCAATCATCAAGCTTTTACTCTCCCCAGGATGACACAGGGGTAGAAAAGTCGTTTCGGATCCATGATTTGTTCATCTTTATGAACGTGAGTCTGTCTACATTATCAGTGGAGAGCCGCGTGCGCTTATCTGTCAGCATACCACCAGCAGCGCTGAACACACGTTCAGACAGAACGCTGGCTGCGGGGCATGACAAGATCTCCAAGGCGTAAGTGGCTAGCTCCGGCCATTTATCCAGATTGGAAGCCCAAAAAGAGCAAGGGTCCAGTGACACAGTCATGGCTTCAATGTTAACTTGGAGATACTCCTGTACCATCGTCTCTATGTGTTGACTATGTGTCAGACTTCTTGTCTCCTGTGGCCTTGCAAAGGATGGGCTAAAAAAGTGGTGAAATGATTCCGCAAAATTGATGTTACCAGCAGATACTGTGGTTCTGTTACGGTTTGAGTGATGAACACTCGACGGTCCCACGGTTGGCAAGTTGGAACTGTGAGATTCACTACGTGCACCACTGGTATTTTGTGGAAAAGCACATGTAAGATTCTGCAACAGTCTCTGCTGATACTCCTGCATGCGTGCATCCCTTTCTATGGCAGGAATAATTTCTGCAAATTTACTTTTGTACCGGGGATCTAACAGTGTGGCAACCCAGTAGTCAGGATTATTTCTAATTCTCACAATTCGAGGGTCATGTTGCAGGTAGTGCAGCAAGAAGGCACTCATGTGTGTTGCGCATCCAGGAGCACCAAGTCCCTGTTGTGTTGGTGGCGAGGTAACAATCATGCTTCCTTCCTCTGTCCTCTCCCCCCAACCTCGCACAACAGAAATGTGATCAAGGTCTCCCTCATCTGATGAGTCTTCCATCAGTTCGTCCTCCACTTCTTCCTGGGCTCCTGCACCTTCCTCACTAGTTTGGCTGCTACCATGCGCCCTGGTAAAACCATCTCCCCCACCCTCACATGCCTGCCGCCTTGGTGCTGCCGACCGTCTGGACCTTGCAGATGTTAGCCCTTCCGCATACAACTCCTCCTCCTCTACTTCCTCCACCTCCTCTTGTGCCACCACCTGACTCCGAATTCTGTTTAACATGTGCTCCAGCATGTAAATCACCGGAATAGTCATGCTGATAATGGCATCGTCAGCACTAAACATCTTCGTCGCCATTTCAAAACTGTGCAGAAGGGTGCATAGGTCCCTGATCTGAGACCACTCCTCCAGCGTGATTTGCCCCACCTCTGAATCTCGTTGGCCCAGGCTATACGTCAGAACGTATTGCACCAGGGCTTGTCGGTGCTGCCACAGTCGCTGCAACATGTGCAGAGTTGAATTCCACCGGGTAGGCACATCGCATTTTAGCCGGTGAAGTGGCAGGCCCAACGACTTGTGTAGAGATGTAAGTCGCTGAGCTGCGGGATGCGAACGGCGGAAGTGAGCACACAGCGACCGTGCCCTCTGCAGAAGGCCATCTAGTCTGGGATAGTGGGCTAAAAATTGCTGGACAACCAGGTTCAACACGTGAGCCATACAAGGCACGTGTGTGACATTGCCCCGGCGAAGGGCCGCACCCAGGTTTGCAGCATTGTCGCACACGGCCTTCCCTGGTTTCAGGTCCAGTGGAGACAACCATTCATGAAATTGGTTCTCCAGAGCTGACCACAACTCCTCAGCTGTGTGACTCACATTTCCCAGACATTTCAATGTAAAACCCGCCTGATGACGTTGAGCCCTACTGCCAGCTTAGTAAGGAGGTGTGCAGGATCCCTTCTGCACAGTTAGAAAGCTTGTGGCATGACCAGACAGGCTTTGGGTGCAGGTGGAAGACCGAGAGGAGGTTGAGGAGGCAGAAGCAGTGGAGGAACTTTGACATAAAGAGGATTGACGCACAACTCGTGGGGACAGCAAGACTTGGACAGCAGCCCCTTGTCCTGCTGTCACCATAGTTACGCAGTGCCCAGTCAGCGACATGTAACGCCCCTGTCCATGCCTACTCGTCCAAGTGTCTGTGGTGAAATGCACCCTGTCACACACAGAGTTTCTCAAAGAAGCGGTGATGTTGTGTGCGACATGCTGGTGGAGCGCAGGCACACCTTTCTTTGAGAAGTAGTGCCGACTGGGCATCTGGTACTGGGGCACTGCGACGGACATAAGGTCTCGAAAATCCTCTGTGTCCACCAGGCGGAAAGGCAGCATTTCTGTAGCCAAGAGCTTGCAGATGGTGAAATTCAACCTCTTAGCTTTCTCATGGCTAGGAGGAAATGGTCTTTTACTTGTCCACATCTGAGGGACCGAGGGCTGGCTATTGTGCTTAGACGGGGTTGATAAGGGTGTCCCTGGCAAACTGCCGGTCTGTGAGGAAGATGCAGGCGGACATGTTAGGTTGCCTTGATCCAAAGGTGGTGCTATCGATGTCGGACAGCGCTCAACACCAGCTGGTGTTACCACCTCCAAAGAAAATGATGACCTGCCAATCACGCTGGCTGTTGCGGGTAAAGAGGTGGCAGGTCTGCGCCCCAAAACAGGTGTGACTGCTGTCCCCCCAGTCACAGAGGATGAAGAGGCCGCGGATGCACAAGATATGGCAGACGGTGGTTGGCCCGGCCGGCTAGGCCGCATTGTAGCACACTGAGCTTCCCACTGCAACTTATGCTTCATGTCCATGTGCCGGTTCATGCATGAAGTACTCAAACTATGTATTTTTTGGCCTCTACTTAGCTTTTGCTGACAAATGTTACTGATAACACGAGTTGGGTCATCTTTATCGATCTGAAAAAATGCCCAGGCTATGCAAGGCTTAGCACCCATGCGACCTGAAGAGCCACCACGACTTGTGGTGAGAGGCAGAGTTGTGTTTGAGGATGCAGTTGTTGACGTGCTTCCAGTACTACGTCTCTGTCCAGGAAGGCGCAACCTGACCTCGTCGTCACTAGCATCTTCCTCCACCTCCTCTGCTGACCTCATCTCTTGGCTGACTGTGGGTTGACAGTAAGTGGGATCTCCAACCTCATCATCATCACCCTGTGCGTTATCACACCCGTCGTCCTCAGAGCCAACCTGTTCCTGCCCTGACAAAAAACTAAAGTTGTCGCTCCAATCAGGTATTTGAGTCTTATCATCGTCTTCCTCATTGTCTCCACCAACAGGAGTTACAGTTTGGGAATGAGGGTCTACATTATGGTCAGAACCTTCTGCGTCTGGTCCTGGATCCGACTCATAAAGATTCTGGGCATCAGTGCAGATCATTTCCTCGTCTGGATTCACAGAAGCGCTGGAGTCGACCTCTGATTCCCAGGCTATAGTATGAGTAAACAGCTCTGCAGACTCAACCATCTGTTCTACCTCATACTCAGACGGGCAGCTGGAGATTTGGGAGCTGTGAGGAAGCAAGTGCGATTGGGGTGACACCTTTGAGGACTGGAGTATTTGTGATGTTGAAGTTGATGTGGAGGAGAGCCCACTTAAAGGAGCACTTGATATCCGTTGAAGCACCTGCTGTTTTTGTGCCTCATCTGGAATTTGTAGCGATTGGCGTGGCCGTAAGAAAGGGATCTTATCACATTGTCCGCTAAAAGAAGTAGACATTTTAGTTTGGCTGGAAGATGGTCTTTCTTCTGCAGATGTTACTGTTGCTTTAACACCTACCCCACGGACACAACCTTTTTTCCCCTTCCCAACACGCCTATTCCCCTTTCCACCAGCAGCAGGCCTTTTTCCACTCATTTTGGTGGTTAACTAATTCACAACTCTGGAGTTGTTTGCACAAAAAAACAATGGATGGGAACCGAGCAGAGCTGAGTGGCCAAACTGTGGTATTAGGCCAAAACTATTGGCTGGGTTAGATGCAGAAAAAAATTATATTCAATTTGCAACCTGATGGAGGTCAGTATAGATGGACTAATAGAACAAGTCCCACACACAGCTAGAAGCCCAAATATTTTTTCAGAGGTAGATGCAGAAAATTTTTTTATTCAGTTTGCAACCTGATGGAGGTCTGTATAGATGGATTAATAGAACAAGTCCCACACACAGCTACAAGCCCAATATTTTTTCAGAGGTAGATGCAGAAAAAAAATATATTCAGTTTGCAACCTGATGGAGGTCAGTATAGATGGACTAATAGAGAAAGTCCCACACACTGCTAGAAGGCCAAATATTTTTTCAGAGCTAGATGCAGACAAAAAATTATTTTGAATTTGCAACCTGATGGAGGTCAGTATAGGTGGACTAATAGAACAAGTCCCACACACTGCTAGAAGGCCAAATATTTTTTCAGAGCTAGATGCAGAAAAAAATTATATTCAGTTTGCAACCTGATGGAGGTCTGTATAGATGGATTAATAGAACAAGTCCCACACACAGCTAGAAGCCCAAATATTTTTTCAGAGGTAGATGCAGATAAAAATTATTTTTAATTTGCAACCTGATGGAGGTCAGTATAGATGGACTAATAGAGAAAGTCCCACACACTGCTAGAAGGCCAAATATTTTTTCAGAGCTAGATGCAGATAAAAATTATTTTTAATTTGCAACCTGATGGAGGTCAGTATAGATGGACTAATAGAGAAAGTCCCACACACTGCTAGAAGGCCAAATATTTTTTCAGAGCTAGATGCAGATAAAAATTATATTCAATTAGCAACCTGATGGAGGTCAGTATAGATGGACTAATAGAACAAGTCCCACACACAGCTAGAAGCCCAAATATTTTTTCAGAGGTACTGTAGATGCAGATAAAAATTATTTTTAATTTGCAACCTGATGGAGGTCAGTATAGATGGACTAATACAACAAGTCCCACACACAGCTAGAAGCCCAATATTTTTTCAGAGGTAGATGCAGAAAAAAATATATTCAGTTTGCAACCTGATGGAGGTCAGTATAGATGGAGTAATAGAACAAGTCCCACACACAGCTAGAAGCCCAAATATTTTTTCAGAGGTAGATGCAGATAAAAATTATTTTTAATTTGCAACCTGATGGAGGTCAGTATAGATGGACTAATAGAGAAAGTCCCACACACTGCTAGAAGGCCAAATATTTTTTCAGAGCTAGATGCAGATAAAAATTATATTCAATTTGCAACCTGATGGAGGTCAGTATAGATGGACTAATAGAGAAAGTCCCACACACTGCTAGAAGGCCAAATATTTTTTCAGAGCTAGATGCAGATAAAAATTATATTCAATTAGCAACCTGATGGAGGTCAGTATAGATGGACTAATAGAACAAGTCCCACACACAGCTAGAAGCCCAAATATTTTTTCAGAGGTACTGTAGATGCAGATAAAAATTATTTTTAATTTGCAACCTGATGGACGTCAGTATAGATGGACTAATAGAGAAAGTCCCACACACTGCTAGAAGGCCAAATATTTTTTCAGAGCTAGATGCAGAAAAAAATTATATTCAGTTTGCAACCTGATGGAGGTCAGTATAGATGGACTAATAGAGAAAGTCCCACACACTGCTAGAAGGCCACATATTTTTTCAGAGGTAGATGCAGAAAAAAATATATTCAGTTTGCAACCTGATGGAGGTCAGTATAGATGGACTAATACAACAAGTCCCACACACAGCTAGAAGCCCAATATTTTTTCAGAGGTAGATGCAGAAAAAAATATATTCAGTTTGCAACCTGATGGAGGTCTGTAGAGATGGATTAATAGAACAAGTTCCACACACAGCTAGAAGCCCAATATTTTTTCAGAGGTAGATGCAGAAAAAAATATATTCAGTTTGCAACCTGATGGAGGTCAGTATAGATGGACTAATACAACAAGTCCCACACACAGCTAGAAGCCCAATATTTTTTCAGAGCTAGATGCAGAAAAAAATTATATTCAATTTGCAACCTGATGGAGGTCTGTATAGATGGACTAATAGAATGATGCTATGCCCAAAAGATTTTACTTCACTAGGTGCAGTAAAAAAATTGGTATTCTATACACAGGTGGTATATCTTGCAACACAGATAGGCTACTCCACTGACTAACACACTCTGCAATAGGCCAAAAAGGATTAGCTTTGCTAGATTCAGCCAAATGCTGTGAAAAAAACTTGCACAGCACTGGCACAGACCTGCCTGGCAAAAACTGATAGGAACTGATGTAACCTAGTCCTGAAAAGGACTCCAATTACAATTAGTCTTTACTCCCACAATCTATCTATTTAAGAGCACAGACCTGCCTGATAAAAGTCGTAGGAAATGCTGTAACCTAGTCCTTAAAAGGACTGCAATCACAACTATTCCCTACTCCCAAGCTATCTGTAGATTTATGCGAAAATTGGCTTGAAATTAACAAGGTATAGCGCACACAGCAACAGCGGTGCCGTCTAACACGCAGCTGCAGCAGTGAGAAAATGGTGGCGACGGGGAAAATGGCTTGGTCTTATAGGGCAAGGACATGTGACATACACTGCCAATGACACATGCCCTTGCTTGTGTGAAAAAAAGCACTTCGCTCCGTGTGTGCGCTGCTGATAGGCTGACAGATTGCACCTCCCCACTGCAAATGCGGGAAAGAGAAAAAAAAATGGAGATCTCATTATTCCTGCAGAGATCCATCCCCTGCCCCTCCCCCCACCCCGCTGTACACTCAAACTGCGTATTAACATTAATTTTCATCATTACTGAGAAAAAATCCAGTTATGATTTTGGTGCACGAACAGTTATCGAACATAACCTCGAACAGCCAAATTTTTCTCAAATTGTTCGTGTTCGCCGAACGGCTCGAACACCGCCCAAAACAGCTCGAATTTGAGATTGGCGAACAGCTCGAGTAGAACAACGCTCATCTCTACTATTAAACACATATTCAATCAGAATTAGATCCTGAAGTTTCCCCAGAAAAATTACACTTGCAGAGCAAAGAGCAAGAATTACACATCATTTTTGCATGTGTCAGGCAGATTGCATTATGACATTTGTGACATTCATAATTAGAAAGCCTTCTGATTCCGCTTTCCGTGGTACAGGTGGTGCATCTCCTTCTTTTGGGAGGTGGTGCAGGTGGTGAATTTTCAATATCATCTTCTGGGTGGAATCTTTTGAGCTGAACTTGAAGGCGAGAGGGGATACCGATTGTTTTCATACTTCTCTTGCGTAGCTCTCCAAGCACTAGTTCATGGGCCAATTTTTTTAGATAGAATCGTCTACGGAATGGTTCAAGCTTGTTTTCAAGGTAAATGACTTGTGAATTTATACCACCCAAATTCAACATAGCAAAAAATATGACCATTGGCCAGCGTTTGGTGTTTCTGCTGACGTTGAAAGTTGAGCACATCTGATCAGCTGTATCAACACCCCCTTTTGTTGCATTATAAAATGTAATTATCTCCGGGGTTTTTTTTGTGCCTCAGTCCCAGGATCGATGGCATCATCATCATGAAGTGTTGATAGAAGAAGTACAATTTTTTTTGCTTGTGGTACATAGGAAACCAAAACCTTTCCATTATGGAATGCAAACATACTGCTGTACTGTTGTCTCCCTTTCACACTTACAAACTGTGTAGGCAATTCTTTTTTATTTTTTCTTACAGTTCCGACATATGAAAGCTTCTGCATTTTCAGATAATCAATCAGATCACAATTTGAAAACCAATTGTCAGCTGTTATATTGCGACCCGATCCAAATAAGGGCTCAGCCAGTCTTTTTACAACATCACTGGATTTGTTGCTGACACAGTAAGGACCTTCTGGTTGTTTTCCTGCATAAACTTCCAGGTTGTAAGTGTAGGTCTTACTGGCATCAACAAGGGCATACATTTTTATTCCATATTTGTTAGGCTTTGATGGAATATATTGACGAAAGGCACATTTACCACGAAAACCAGGGAGCATTTCGTCAATAGTGAGATTCTCCCCAGGGCAATAGCTTTTTTTACAGTTTTCAACAAATTTTTGGAATTTATCACGAATTGGAGCAAGTCGGTCATGTGTTTTACGTTCGGTTCGGGTAGTTCTGTCGTCAAACCGAAGGCAACGAATTAGAAGCTTGAATCTGTTTATGGACATAACAAGGCCAAATTTTTCAACTCCATCCCCATCTTTACTCCAAAGTTCCTCCAAACTTTGTCTATTTGCCCTATAAGCTCCTGCAAGGTATAATAATCCAAAAAAGCACGCAGTTCTATTTCATCTGTGGCCTTGATGGTTCTGTTGCAGATGAACTTGTCCTTTATAATGTCTATATATTGGTTGGTATATGTGACAATAGAGTCCAGAATGTCATCTGTGAATAAACTATTCCATTCAACTGCAGTTTTTGCATTACTTGCAGTTCCTATAACTGTAGGAAGGTGAGTATTAATGTTTTGAGGTTCCCTACGTTTCTTCTGGAGTGGCTTCTTGTTCCATTGTTTTTTTTTATCTTTTCCCATATAATAAGATTCTACATCTTCATCCTCATCACTGTCATCATCTTGCTCTGTTTCAGAATCCACTTCACATACTTCCACCTCATCATGAGAATCAATCTCACTTTCCTCTCCTAAATCCTCATTCAGTGTGGGGTCTGCATCATCTAACAGCATGTTTGTTACTTCCTCAACATCAAGGTTTTTTGATAAATTGTACGTTTTCCTCTCCATTTCAGCAGATAATCTGAAGCAAGAGAAGGAATATGTGTTAGGGAACTACTGTATATGCCTGAGCAGCACACTTTCTTTTTTAATCTGCCTTATTTCTATGAAATATCCTCACACTTTGTGCTATACATTCATAAAACAAGCTAAATAAACAATTGTGATGAATAAAAACATAAAATACCAACCTTATTGAGTGTGACGTGTTCACATACAATGAGCCTGAGAGATTAGCGCAGTTATATCTGTCCTCCTGAAGCTCTGCAATCCAACTGTGGTATGAGGTTTCACAGAGCTGCTAGAGACAGGAGACTACCTGGAGGGAGGGGATTTCCTCACAATCTGGTGAGGAAGGAGAAATGAAAGTAAAAGAGATGTGCCTGTCAGGCCTATTGTATGTGATGGAGGGTTAAACCTCTGTATGGTCTTGTCCATGGTGCTGCAGCTCAGTTTCATGGTGTTGGCAATCTATTAAAGCCTAGGCCATCTTTATGTAGAGCAACAATTCCTTTTTTCAGATCTTCAGAGAGTTTTTTGCCGTGCTATGTTGAACTTCCAGTGACCAGTATGGAAGAGTGTAAGAGTGATAACACCAAATTTACCATACCTGCTCCCTATTCAAACCTAAGACCTTGTAGCACTAATAAGTCACATGACACTGGGGAGGGAAAATGGCTAATTAGGCAAAATTAAGCCATTTTCACTTAGGGGTGTACTCACTTGTTGCCAACAGTTTAGACGTTAATGGCTGTGTGTTGCGTTATTTAGCGGGCACAGCAAGTTTACACTGTTATACAAGCTGTACACTTTACATTGTATTAATATGTCATAGCTTCAGTGTTGTCTCATGAAAATATATAATAAAATATTTACAAAAATGTGAGTGGTGTACTCTTTTTTGTGAGATACTGTATACATACACACACACACACACACACACATATACACTACCGTTCAAAAGTTTGGGGTCACCCAGACAATTTTGTGTTTTCCATGAAAACTCATACTTTTATTTATCAAATGAGTTGCAAAATGATTAGAAAATATAGTCCAGACATTGACAAGGTTAAAAATAATGATTTTTATTTGAAAGAATAATTTTCTCCTTCAAACTTTGCTTTCGTCAAAGAATGCTCCCTTTACAGCAATTACAGCGTTGCAGACCTTTAGCATTCTAGCTGTTAATTTGCTGAGGTAATCTTGAGAAATTTCACCCCATGCTCCCTGAAGCCCCTCCACAAGTTGGATTGGCTTGATGGGCACTTTTTGCGTACCATACGGTCAAGCTGCTCCCACAACAGCTCAATGGGGTTGAGATCTGGTGACTGCGCTGGCCACTCCATTACAGATAGAATACCAGCTGCCTGCTTCTTCCCTAAATAGTTCATGCATAATTTGGAGGTGTGCTTTGGGTCATTGTCCTGTTGTAGGATGAAATTGGCTCCAATCAAGCGCTGTCCACAGGGTATGGCATGGTGTTGCAAAATGGAGTGATAGCCTTCCTTATTCAAAATCCCATTTACCTTGTACAAATCTCCCACTTTACCAGCACCAAAGCAACCCCAGACCATCACATTACCTCCACCATGCTTGACAGATGGCATCAGGCACTCTTCCAGCATCTTTTCAGTTGTTCTGCATCTCACAAATGTTCTTCTGTGTGATCCAAACACCTCAAACTTTAATTCGTGTGTCCATAAAACTTTTTTCCAATCTTCCTCTGTCCAATGTCTGTGTTCTTTTGCCCATATTAATCTTTTCCTTTTATTAGCCAGTCTCAGATATGGCTTTTTCTTTGCCACTTTGCCCTGAAGGCCAGCATCCCGGAGTCGCCTCTTCACTGTAGACGCTGACACTGGCGTTTTCCGTGTACTATTTAATGAAGCTGCCAGTTTAGGAGCTGTGAGGCGTCGATGTCTCAAACTAGAGACCCTAATGTACTTGTCTTGTTGCTCAGTTGTGCAGCGGGGCCTCCCACTTCTCTTTCTACTCTGGTTAGAGCCTGTTTGTGCTCTCCTCTGAAGGGGGTAGTACACACCGTTGTAGGAAATCTTCAGTTTCTTGGCAATTTCTTGCATGGCATAGCCTTCATTTCTAAGAACAAGAATAGACTGTCGAGTTTCACATGAAAGTTCGAGTTTACAAATGTAATGCTCCAGATTCTCAAGTAGCTCAAAGGAAGGTCAATTTTGTAGCTTCTCAAATCAGCCAAACAGTTTCAGCTGGGCTAACATACTTGTGCAAGGGCTTTCTAGGGTTTTCTAAACATGCATTAGCCTTCTTACACAGTTAGCAAACACAATGTACCACTAAAACACTGGAGTGGTGGTTGTTGGAAATGGGCCTCTATACATCTATGTAGATATTGCAATAAAAACAAGACGTTTGCAGCTAGAATAGTCATTTACCACATTAACAATGTATAGAGTGTATTTCTGATTCATTTAATGTTAGCTTCATTGAAAAAAATGTGTTTTTCCTTCAAAAATAATGAAATTTCTAAATGACCCCAAACTTTTGAACGGTAGTGTATATATATATAAAGTAGGTGCAGCACCAGCAAAAAATAAAGGTGCCAAGCCCCCCAGGCAAAGACCAAAAACACCAGTTCAGATATTCGAAATAAGGTAGACTTTTAATGGCACATAATGGCGACGTTTCGGTTCATATGTGAAACGTTCAATCAATAGGTATATTCAATCATTTCATTTTGCCCTTATGGAATTAAAGTGCATAAATTAAATATCCCATAGAATTCTCTGTTCACCAATGTATGGAACTTATTGGGATAATTTAATTTTACATATCCCCATATAAGAAATATTCTGACAAAATATTAGTCTGTTGTTAGAAGTGACCCTATATTAACTAATTTGGTTCCATCAGGGTTCACTTTTAGGTAATAAAAATAAAAAAAAACTTACCAGCTGTTAGCCAAATAAAAACTATAACAATTATTTTTAATCATTGCTTTCGAAACTGCTGGGGTCTTATAAATGTAGTAGAAATCAGTGCTTTTGTTGTCATTTGGAAATACATGGAAGAAAATATTTTCAATCCACTACAGGTGAAATATTCCCTATTAAAAGTTGATCCTCCTCATCTGTCATTTATTTGCTGGCGTGTAGCTGCTCCTGGCAATATATTGGTAGAACCACAAAACTGGTTTGTCGCAGGATGACAAGTCATAGATGGAATATTAATATGGCAATAAATCATAGTCTATCTAGACATTAGCTATTTCAGCATAATGAAAATTGTAGTGACCTAAAACTTACTATTTTGGAACAGGTCCTTGAAACTTATCCAAATAAATTCCTTAAAGGGAACCTGTCAGAGATACCACGATGCCCCGTAGAAGTGGGATCGTCCTCCCTCTCCCAACACCTGTGTCTGGCTGATCCAGGAGGACTACTACGGGAGAAGGAAAGTTGGGGTTTGGATAAGTTTAAAAAAAAAAAATGTTTATATAAGTAGGATGGTCGGGAATGACCAAGTTCTGAAGTGGGGGCATGTAGTGGGCTTCTGGGTGATGAAGACGTCAAGTCTAGAGGGGTTGTAGAGTTATATTGTATTTTTATATAGATATTTATTCTATAAAAGTGTTTCTTCTGTGAAATCCCTATGGCCATTATTGTATGCCGGTTGTCCATAGGATTTGCCTAAGGCCGTCCCTGGGATGCAGGAGGTATGCCCAGAGGAGGGGAAACATACAATAGAGATTAGGATTTAGTACACTACATTGCTTAGACACTGGGTAGTTAATACAGGGGTTACATCATTAGCTGGGAGGGGTTTAGAATAGTTTTATAGAAAATAATTTCCGGGTTGCAGACAGTCGAGTGGGAGAGAGTGAGTAGTGAGGATCTATAGGCAGAGTGAGACTGCCATCAGGGGAGGCCTGTGTCAGGCCAGCTCACTCCTGGATTCAAGACCCGATTGCATAGGACCGGTATAGGTTTTGTCCCATGTACAGAGAGAGTCGGAGTGTGGAGGAAGACTGAGCAGACAGGAAAACAGACTCCATCAGCAGTAGCAGCAGTGAAGAATTGTTTTTACTAGTGTAAGTTATCAGAACAGAATGAGGACACATTTGAGACGGAATCTGGACGCTGACACAGTTCTATGCTCATGGCCTGTCAGAGGTGCTCAAGGCGAGGCCTCTATATCCCTAGAGGGGAGATTATCAGCTGGGTTGCAGGAAAAGTGGATTATGTTGGGTCTCAGGAAGGGACGAGAGCAAACACTGGAAAGGCACATTACCAAGGGTACTTCACTAACCAAAGAACTTGTCTTGATCTCAGGAGCGGACACAGACTGTAGTGGGCCCCTGTGCAAGAAATTTTTGGGCCCCCCCCCTGCCCTTCATAAGGCAACAAAGTTATGTAAACATAACCCCCCCATGTGCATCTCTCACCCCCCCATGTGCAGCTCTCATCCCCCATGTGCAGCTCACCCCCCTGTGCATCTCTCATCCCCCCGTGCATCTCTCATCCCCCCCGTGCATCTCTCACCCCCCCATGTGCATCTCTCATCCCCCCCATGTGCATCTCTCACCCCCCCATGTACATCTCTCATTCCCCCCATGTGCATCTCTCATCCCCCCCATGTGCATCTCTCACCCCCCCCATGTGCATCTCTCATCCTCCCCCCCATGTGCATCTCTCATCCTCCCCCCATGTGCATCTCTCATCCCCCCCATGTGCATCTCTCATCCCCCCCCATGTGCATCTCTCACCCCCCATGTGCATCTCTCACCCCCCCATATGCATCTCTCATCCCCCGCATGTGCATCTCTCATCCCCCCATGTGCATCTCTCATCCCCCCCATGTGCATCTCTCATCCTCCCCCCATGTGCATCTCTCACCCCCCCATGTGCATCTCTCACCCCCCCCATGTGCATCTCTCATCCCCCTGTGCATCTCTCATCCCCCCCATGTGCATCCCTCATCCCCCCCATGTGCATCCCTCATCCCCCCCATGTGCATCTCTCAGCCCTCCCATGTGCATCTCTCAGCCCTCCCATGTGCATCTCTCATCCCCCTCCCATGTGCATCTCTCACCCCCCCATGTGTATCTCTCATCCCCCCCATGTGCATCTCTCAGCCCTCCCATGTGCATCTCTCAGCCCTCCCATGTGCATCTCTCAGCCCTCCCATGTGCATCTCTCATCCCCCCCCCATGTGCATCCCTCATCCCCCTGTGCATCTCTCATCCCCCCCGTGCATCTCTGATCCCCCCCACTCCTAGTTAATTAATTGTATTTAAAAAAAATAAAACTTGTTATACTTACCCCCATGCGATCCCTGCAGAATCCTGGCGCTCGTCCACGTCGCTGCCACCAGGTTCTCCTGACGTTCGGCCATGTGACGGCGCCACATACATAGCCATCAGCTTTTGTTTTGGCCAAAAGATTTTTAAAGCCGCCACCACGATATGGTAGACTCTTCTGGCCGGGCCCTACTCTAACCTATTAAAATTTTCTTAAAATATTCAATACTCTTTTTAAATATATTTTTATTTAGTTTTCTTTAAGGGAATGTGTCATATACATTTTTTTTTAAATGACCAATAATACCACATACAGGGAATACCGCCACACCATGACCAGACCACATATTACCACAACATAGTGACCGAATAATACCACACAGAAGGGAGAAAAACTGCCACACCATGACCAGACCACATATTACCACCACATTACTAATATTACCATAAGTGTCATTATACACGGGAGCTCTATACATGGTATGTATAATGTAAGTGTCCAGGTAATCTAGTGATCACCAGTGACATTATACACAGGAGCTCTGTATATAGTGTCAGTGTACAGGTAATACAGTGATCACCAGTGACATTATACACAGGAGCTCTGTATATAGTGTACAGGTAATACAGTGATCACCAGTGACATTATACACAGGAGGCCGGTACATAGTATATAGTGTAAGTGTACATGTAATACACTGACTCACTGGTGACGTCTCTAGGTGAAGTCCTTCAGCTACGCTTTTCTCCTTCATCCAGCACAGACCGCCATCACGTCTTCCAGCCAGGACTCGTCTCTGCATAAAATAACACAGTTATCTAGAGCACATTCTCCAACTTCTACATTACGCAGCTGAATACAGACGTGCATCCACCATCAATATATGGTTAGTTATTATGCAACCTACCATTCCAAATATAAATTGTAATCCACCACGGTGCCCCCATTAACTGTAAATAGGCACTTAATATATAATTTAATTAGAACCTCTACTCTTTCCGCCAATTTGTTACCAGTTACACTCCTGCATCCGCAAAGCCCCCTACTCTATACTTCCTGCTCCTCGCATTCATTATTTACATGCACCCCCTGCCCCAATTCATTATATCATGTCCGTGCTCTCCCCACCCCATCATCATTTATCATTTACTCTCCCCCACCCCACATTCATTATGTGCAGCTCATTATCCCCCTACTCCCAATTCCCCCATGTGCAGCTCATTTTCTCCCAATTCCCCCATGTGCAGCTCTCATCCCCCCCATGTGCAGCTCTCAAACCCCCCCATGTGCAGCTCTCATCCCCCCATGTGCAGCTCTCACCCCCCCATGTGCAGCTCTCACCCCTCCCATGTGCAGCTCTCACCACCCCCCCATGTGCACATCTCTCACCCCCCTCCCCCACATGTGCACCTTTCTCACCCCCCTCCCCCACATGTGCACCTCTCTCACCCCCCTCCCCCACATGTGCACCTCTCTCACCCCCCTCCCCCACATGTGCACCTCTCTCACCCCCCTCCCCCACATGTGCACCTCTCTCACCCCCCTCCACCACATGTGCACCTCTCTCATCCCCCTCCACCACAGGTGCACCTCTCTCATCCCCCTCCACCACAGGTGCACCTCTCTCATCCCCCTCCACCACATGTGCACCTCTCTCATCCCCCTCCCCCACATGTGCCCCTCTCTCATCCCCCCCATGTGCATCTCTCATCCCCCTCCCCCACATGTGCACCTCTCTCATTCCCCTCCCCCACATGTGCATCTCCCATTCCCCCCACTCCTAGTTAATTGTATTTAAAAAAAAAATAAAACTTGTTATACTTACCCCCATGTGATCCCTGCAGAATCCTGGCGCTCGTCCATGTGGCTGCCACCAGGTTCTCCTGACTTCTGGCCATGTGACGGCACGTCACATGACCGGAAGTCAGGGGAATCATGAAGGCGCTGCTGCTGGAGCGCAGCGCAGCGCTGAGATGTCCCGGACCCGGCGCTTAGCATGGGGCCGGGGGCCCCATGAGGAGAGAGTCGCACAAGAGGGGGGCCCCCAACGGGGCTCCGAGGGGGCCCCTACCGGCCGGGCCCCATACTGGAGTCAGGGCAGTCATGCCCTGATGGCGGCCCTGCTGGAGGGGCCCCCTCTCCCTCGGGGCCCCCATTCAATGAACCGGCTGCACGGGCAGTAGTTCCGCCCCTGCTTGATCTATATACAGCAACCGTGTATGGAAGAATTGCACAGTAAAAGTGAGACTGTTAACCCAGATCTACGCTCTCCTGTCTTGCTTAAAGTCGGTGTCGGTTCCATGAACGGTGTAACAGTAAGTACAGCAAATCTTCCATTGCAGCACACACTCCGGTCTTAGTCCTTAATAGTAGAGGGGGCATTGGGTGAATAGAATAGAGTTTCGACACCAGGGCCGGACTGGGACAAAAAAGCAGCCCTGCCACACAAACCCCACATACTATAACATCCATTTTCCCTGATAACTGAATTTTGCTTTTACGCTGTCGTGCCCCTCACCACTTTCTTAAAGCGAGTCTGTCAGCAGAATGTAACCCTATGAATTAAAGGCATGGCTATAACGGCGCTGTAATCCTGATTATTCTGATACCTTATGTGAAGGGATCTGATCAGTGTTTGTTTAATACTCACCTTATGAAGTTTTCAGAAAATTACGTCTTGTGTGCTTTGGGGCGGGACATGGGGCAGGGTCTAAATGGCGCTGGAGGCGGCGCATGCGCAAATCGAGATCTCAGCTTTGAACTAAGTCGAGATCCCTATCTGCACATGCACCGCCACCGGCGCCATTTTATTGAAGTCCAGCGCTGAATTTTAAAAAAGGGGTAGGTCACTGAATAATCAATGACCTGCAAAAGAAACAGAGGAGGCTGGTGGTGGGTGGGAACGAGAAGAGGACCCTGCCCCCACATCCCACCCCGAAGCATAATGGAGTATACAAGACGTCATCGTCTGAAAACTTCATAAGGTGAGTATTCAACAACCACTGAGCGGATCCCTTCACTTCAGGTATCAGATCAATCAGCATCGCAGCGCCATTATGACCATGCCTTTAGATTATAGGGCTAAATCCTACTGACAGGTTCACTTTAAAGGAGTTATCTGATGAGCCACATGTGAATGGTGCCGAGGTGCGTTTGATCAACCACCGCTGCATTTACATGGTACTCTTTAAAGCTACGTTTCTCAGGATCGTGAGGGTCCCAGCGGTCAGATCCACAGCAAATGGAAAGTCATCCCCTATTCAAAGGAAACTTGGGACAACCCATTTAAACAGGCTTTTCAGGATTTATTTTTATTTGCCCATAGGAATGTAGAAAATAATAAACCAATAATGACAATCGAGAAGTCAATGCCGCCAAGGCCTCATGCAAACAAGCGTATAAATCAGGCGTGTGTCATCCGATTTTTTTATCAGATCGATGTTCTGCAATGAGGCTGCGCAGAGAAACATTTTTTTTGTCATACTGATTGGGTGTGAGAAAAAAATAGTAGCAAGCTGCGATCTGACTCTGGGTGCGAGAAAAAAAATAGGATGGCGCAGTATAGAGCCGCAGTATAGAGCCGCAGTATGAAGTCGCAGAACGGAGCCACACTACGGAGCCGCATAACGGAGCCCCAGTATGGAGACGAAGGATGAAGACGCAATATGGAGCCACAGTATGGAGCCACAGAACGGAGCCGCAGTACGGAGCCACAAAAAGGAGCCGCAGTATGGAGACGAAGAATGGAGACGCAATGTGGAGCTGCAGTGTAGAGACGAAGGATGGAGACACAATGTGGAGCTGCAGTGTGGAGCCGCAGTACAGAGCAGCAGTACGGAGTCACAGTACGGCGCCGCAGAATGGAGCCGCAGTACGGAGCCGCAGTACGGAGCCGCAGTACGAAGCCGCAGAATGGAGACGCAGTACGGAGACGCAGTATGGAGCCGCAGTACGGAGCCGCAGAACGGAGCTGAAGGATGGAGAAGCACTATGAAGCAGCAGTATGGAGCCGAAGGATGGAGACGCAGCATGGAGGAGCCGCAGTATGGAGCCGCAGTACGGAGCTGCATAACGGAGCCGCAGTATGGAGACGAAGGATGGAGACGCAATGTGGAGCTGCAGTGTGGAGACGAAGGATGGAGACACAATGTGGAGCCGCAGTGTGGAGCCGCAGTACGGAGCAGCAGTACGGAGCCACAGTACGGAGCCGCAGAATGGAGCCGCAGTACGGAATCGCAGTATGGAGACGCAGTATGGAGCCGCAGTACGGAGCCGCAGAACGGAGCTGAAGGATGGAGAAGCACTATGGAGCCGCAGTATGGAGCCGAAGGATGGAGACGCAGCATGGAGGAGCCACAGTATGGAGCCGCAGTACACATATATTTATATATACACAGGACAGGAGGAGTGGTACTGGGCAGTGTATATACATATATATTATATAGGTAGCACCTGTGTAATGTACAGTACAGACAAATAGTTTGGACACATCTTCTCATTTAAAGATTTTTCTGTATTTTCATGACTATGAAAATTGTACATTTACACTGAAAGCATCAAAACTATGAATTAACACATGTGGGATTATATACTTAACAAAAAGTGTGAAACAACTGAAAATATGTCTTATATTCTAGGTTCTTCAAAGTAGCCACCTTTTGCTTTGATGACTGCTTTGCACACTCTTGGCATTCTCTTGATGAGCTTCAAGAGGTAGTAACCGGAAATGGTCTTCCAACAATCTTGAAGGAGTTCCCAGAGATGCTTAGCACTAGTGTTGAGCGAGTATGCTCGACACTACTCGGTACTCGCCCGAGCATCTCGCTACTCGGGATGTTCGGCGAGCACCGACCATTTCCGGGTTACTCGGGCGGGAGCTCGGGTCTCCGCCCTGCATGTTTGGCGCTCTTTACAGAGCCAATGAACATACAGGGATTGCCAGCCAGTCACTGTAATGCCGCAGCCATGTTGTTTGTGGGCATTACAGTGATTGGCTGGCCGCACAGCGTCACCTCGAGTATTTAAAACCGGGCGCCGCCATCTTGGACACAGTCGCCCGGAATCAGACAGTGTAGGGAGAGTGCTGCTGAGTTAGGGAGAGATATATAGTGCGAAATAGGTAGTGTAGGGTCTCTAAAGCCTGCCAAATCAAACAAACAGTCCTTCTCAGGACTAATATCCATCCCAGATATCAGACAGGCAGGCAGGCTGTATAGGAGATGCAGTGGTTATACCAGCAAACACTGCATTACAGTCCTGTGTGCTCCTGCTGGTCAAATTGCTAGATTTATTCCCCGGTCTCAGGGGCCAGGAAAAATTCTTTTTTTTTCATCTAAATCCTGTATTTTTTTTTTCCTCAGTCAGACTGTACAAATACGCGTCTTATTAACCTTTTGGTATCCCCCCCCCCCCCAAAAAAAAAAGAAGTGTGTCTGTGACTGTTCAGACACCAATATATCTGTTTAAAAGAGTCTGGTGTAGGCCAGAGAAATAGAACTGTGGTTTTGCAGTTCCACGGGTCAAATCTCTGTATTATCCTGCTTTTGGCATTTTTTGCCATAAAAAAATCTGTAATAGTGTCTCCCTGACTGGTCAGACACCATTATATCTGTTTAAAAGAGTCTGGTGTAGGCCAGAGAAATAGAACTGTGGTTTTGCAGTTCCATGGGTCAAATCTCTGTATTATCCTGATTTTGGCATTTTTTGCCGTAAAAAAAAGCTGTAATAGTGTCTCCCTGACTGGTCAGACACCAATATATCTGTTTAAAAGAGTCTGGTGTAGACCAGAGAAATAGAACTGCGGTTTTCCTCTTTCACGGTTCTAATCTCCTTTTTATTACCCTTTTTCCATTGATAGTGCCAGTGTAAGCTATTTTACTTCATTTACAATGGGCAAGGCGCGTGGCAAGGGACGTGGAGCTGGACTTTTTGTTGATCGTGCGTGTAGAGGAGGGGGCCATGGCCAAGGTGAAAATGTGCCACAACCAACAGCCACATCTTCTCGCTCCCACTTCTTGACCAAATTACTAGGGAAGCACACTACAACACCAGTATTGCGAACTGATCAGTGTGAACAGGTTATTAATTGGATTAATTGGATAGCAGATAATACTTCCAGTTACCTGGGCACCACCACCTCCGGTCTGTCTTCCACACGGTCAAGTTTTAGTAGCCGTGAGTCTCTACCGCATACTCCTCCTCACCCTGATGCTCCTTCCTCCCACCATGCCGAGTGTCGTCAGACAGCAACTGATCCCACACTTGGACACTCTGAAGAGCTGTTCACTGGTCCATTTCCATATTTGTGCCCCTCGCCTGCTCCACTTGAAGTGGTGGAAGAGGAGATCCCATGTAGCGATGCCCAAATATTTGAACAGCCACGGCCAAAGGAAGTCGACGCTGGCAATTTGTCACAAGAGGTGGACGATGACGAGACACAATTGCCATGAAGTGAGGAGGAGGATTGTGGTGCACAAGTTGAAGAGGAGGAGGTGGTGGATGATCTAGTAACTGACCCAACGTGGCAAGAGGACACGCAGAGCGAGGCCAGCAGCACACAGGGTGAGGGAGGCAGAGTACCCCAACAGGCAGGAAGAAGCAGTGTGGTGGCCGCACACAGAAGGTGGGCAACAGTTCCCCGTAACACCAACACGAGGGACGTTGCCAGTACAACCGGTAGGTCTTCCAGAGTGTGGAATTTTTTTAAAGACTCTGCTGATAACCCCAAAAAGGCCATTTGTACAAACTGCCATGCCAGCATCAGTACGGGTGACAAAACTACCAGCCTGACCACCACCAGCATGATCAGGCACATGTCAGCAAAGCACCCGACTTTGTGGGGTGAACCCCAGGGTCCACGACCAGTGTCAGGGGGTGTCACCACTGCTTCTTCCGCTCTTGTGCGTGTAATAGAACCCCCTGTTTTGCGTGCAAGGCAATCCCCTATCCATACTGCATGCAAATATGCCCCCTCCTCTCAGTCTTCACTTGTTATGGCAGATTCTCAAGAAACAGCATCAACATCCATGTCCACGTCCCACCGCAGCGTTCAATTGTCCATATCCCAGAGCTTTGAACGAAAGCATAAATTCACAGCTAACGTCCCACAGGCCACAGTCCTAAATTTGCACATTTCACGACTGCTTGCGTTGGAAATGCTGCCTTTTAGGCTGGTGGAGACAGAATCCTTCCGCAACCTTATGGCGGTGGCCGTCCCTCGGTATTCGGTCCCCAGCCGACACTATTTTGCCCGGTGTGCCATCCCCGCACTACACAAGCACGTGTCCCAAAACATCTGCCGTGCCCTCAACAACGCAGTTACTGGGAGAGTCCACCTGACAACGGACATGTGGACAAGTGCTTGTGGCCAGGGACGGTACATCTCCCTGACGGCACACTGGGTAAACATAGTGGAAGCCGGGACCCAGTCGGACCTTGGGACGGAACACATCCTCCCCACACCGAGGATTGCGAGCCCTATGTCAGTCAGAGTTGCCCCCACAGTATACAGCTCCTGCACATCAGCCTTCTCCTCATGTTCAGCCTCCATCTCAGATATCATCACATCAGTTACAAGCTGGAAGCACTGCAGTAGTGCCTCAGCCAAGCGACAACAGGCTGTGCTGAAACTCATAAGCTTAGGTGATAAACCTCACACTGCTTGTGAGTTGTGGACAGCTGTGAAAGAGCAGGCAGATCTGTGGCTGAGACTGCTGAACCTACATCCAGGCATGGTCGTGTGTGACAATGGCCGTAACCTGTTGGCGGCCCTGAGGCGAGATCACACACGTACCATGCCTGGCTCATGTGCTTAACCTCGTGGTTCAGCGGTTTCTTAAATTGTACCCCGAGTTGCCAGATCTGCTTGTCAAAGTACGCCGCCTGTCAGCTCATTTTCGGAAGTCAGCTACAGCTTCCGCCGCCCTTGCTGTGTTGCAGCAGCGTTTGCAGCTTCCGGCACACCGACTGGTGTGTGATGTCCCCACACGTTGGAACTCTACCCTCCACATGTTGCAAAGGATTTGTGAGCAGAAGAGAGCAGTTGTGGAGTACCAGCAGCAACAAGGCCGCCTATATTCAGGTCAGACTCCACACATAAGACCTCAGAAGTGGACCTGGATGTCTGGCATATGTACCATCCTGACAAACTTTGAGGAGTCCACCAAGATGGTGAGTGGCGATGATGCCATCATTAGCGTCAGCATCCCACTTGTCTGTCTCTCTGCAGAGAATTAAAGAGGAGGCATTGCAGCCAGAGTATGATCAGATGGATAAAGAAGCCGTAATGGGCGATTACACACAGCCCAGCCTCATCTCAACCCAACGTGCATTGGGGGACAATGAGGTAGAAGAGGAGAAGGAGGAGGAAGAACAAGAGCTGGTATCATGCGCTGTAGACGGTAGTACATGTTCAACTGTCATACAGTCGGTTCAGCGTGGGTGGCCTGAGGACAGGGGGCAGGAGGAGGAGGAGAACATGGTCAGTCGTCAACTTGGTGAGGACATGGAAGTCTTGCCCGTTACCAGTCTGGCACGCATGGCTGACTTTATGTTACGCTGCCTTAACCGTGACCCTCGCGTTGTCAAAATGTTGGTTGACAGTCATTACTGGTTGGTGACACTTTTAGACCCCCGCTACAAGGAGAACTTTCACTCTCTTATTCCTGAGGTGGAGAGGTCTACAAAAATGTGGCAGTACCAGAAGGCCCGTGCTGCAGAACTGTTAAAAAAATTCCCATCTGAACACGCTAGCGGCAGAGATCACAGTTCATTGACCAACCAAGGCGTACAGGCAAGAGAGACGCAACTCCAATCCAGCAGAGGCAGGGGAACACTGTCAACGTTCTGGAACAGTTTTCTCAGACCCTCCCTTTATGACAAACCCTGAAGCGCGGGGTACTCTCACAAGGAGTGGAAAGTTTCAAAAGATGGTGAGGGAGTACCTTGCCAACCGTACCAGTGTCCTCCGTGATTCCTCTGTGCCTTTTAATTATTGGGTATCCAAGCTGGACACTTGTAATGAACTCGCTCTGTACGCTTTGGAGGTCCTGGCCTGCCCTGCCGCTAGCGTGTTATCGGAGCATGTTTTTAGTGCCGCTGGGGGAATTATAACTGATAAGCGCACTCGCCTCTCAACTGACAATGCTGACAAGCTGACCCTTATCAAAATGAACAAGGGCTGGATTGGGCCAGCATTCTCATCACCACCAAATGACAGCAGAGTAACATAAAGTCAAATCCACTGTGTTATTTCGGGAGGTGTATTCCCATGCACTGCTTCACACCCACATATGGGTATACGCTTCCTCATTTCGGCTGTATTTTGCTCTTCTACTTATCCTCAGCCTCCGCCACCACTATACCACCAGGGTGACCTTGGTCCGTGTTGCCAGCATTGCAAGTTCCTCCGTCCTAATTTTTGGCAGCTTTTACTTGGAAGGCATAGGCAAAGACAATGGGAGACCCACTCCCCAATAATGGGAATCATGTTTTTAATATGCTGTACTGCATGGCTCTTGTAAGGGGCATGAAAACCGTCTTGTTAAGCTACTCTGAACTCCACGTCTCTTCCAAGGGGCATTAAAACCATCTTGTTAAGCTACTGCGACCTCCACCACTTTTCCAAGGGGCATTAAAACCGTCTTGTTAAGCTACTGCGACCTCCACGTCTCTTCCAAGGGGCATTAAAACCGTCTTGTTAAGCTACTGCGACCTCCATGTCTCTTCCAAGGGGCATTTATATTGTCTTCTTGTTCCACTGCGACATCCACCATTCTTCCAAGGGGCATTAAAACTGTCTTGTTAAGCTACTGCGACCTCCACGTCTCTTCCAAGGGGCATTAAAACCGTCGTGTTAAGCTACTGCGACTTCCACCACTTTTCCAAGGGGCATTTGTGACGCCCAGCTGCGCTTGGTATCACAGATCCTAGAAAAGTGCATTGATGGATTCCTCCACAAGAGGCCCCCATAACCATTCACACATCTTCACCTTCCACCTCAGACCAGCAGAGGGAGCCCGTTAGGGATAGATAAATAGGGAAGGTGGAGCCAGGCAGTTCAGTTCCTCTGGAAAGTTCAGCAAGTATAGACCTGAATACAGAGTTGAACTCAGCCTAGTCAGTCTGGAGTCTAGTTCAGTCTGGTTTAGCAGTGAGTCCAGTACAGTCTGAGAAGAGTTACCTCAGAGGACAAAAGCCTGTTCCAGCTCCTGCAATTGCTATCCTGCAGTGGAGCTTATCCAGACCAAGGCTCAGTGTAGCTCAGAGAAGTGAGCTTTAGGTGTGCCGGCGCCATAAGATCGGTGAAGCGCGGCAAGCTGCCGTTAGTGTGAGTAGCCTAGTGAGGGCCCGAGTAGGCCGAAGGCGAGTGGAAAGTTAGTACATAGGGGGCAGAGGAGCTTAACTTGCTCACCCCGAAGAATTTACACCGGGTCCGAAGCTTACCGGGATCTCTATGACCCAGTAAGACCTAACCGGAATCCCTGGAGAACTACAGGTCCCAGGATCCCTAGAGAGCTGATACGTAACAGAGCTGGGAGACGCTTAGGCCCCGCATACCGGGAGCATGTACTCCAAGAAAAGGCCCTACCACAAGGTCAGCCAGCGCAGGACAGATACAAAGTTAGGCCTAGCTCCAGGCAGGTCAGAAACTTACCACGCAGAAGCAAGAAACAGGAGGCCCTAAACCCTCTCATTGGGGAGGATCCTGACATGCATCCTTCACCCTACAGTGCTCCGGGATGTGCCTGAATTTCCATCAGTAAAAGGTACTGAAGTCACTATCGTGTCTGTCTCTGTTCTTGCTCTGACCCGGCTGGCTCTCGCCTGTCCTGCATTCCCCTTTCCGTAAGCTGCCTTGAGGCCTAGCTCCACCTGTGGGAGCTATACCATCGAGCTGCCTTATCACCGACCTCAGTGGACTGCTCAGCGCTGGTGATTCTCACCAGAAGCCACAGGTGGCGTCACAAACTTTTTATAAACTTAACAAATTATCCACCCTTTTTAAAGAGAGACCCCAGGGTACGGGCCCGGGAGCCGACCACCGCGACATCCCTAAGGGCCAGGCTAAAGGCCCGGGTACTGAGTCATCCCCATCCCCTGGGCTAGTCATCTCCAACTGGCGTCACGAACAGGATAGCGTGCCCGCTGCAACGACGCCGTGTTTTGCCCGTTGCCACCGGGTACTGTGCGCCTTTATTCTGAACTGTGTACATTAAGTTGTGGTGAAGATTGCCGCCATTTTTGGACCGCCGAGTGAGAAGAAGGGCGTAACGGCGGGAAACTAAGGGGCGTACCTGTAAAAGAGCGCGAAGCCTCGGACAAGCACCGCGCCTCGATGTCAAACCAGGAAGCGCCAGGTCCTGAAAGGAGCGTCGTTGAACGCTTTGACGTAGGACGCAAGCGATGCAAGGTCCTGAAGACAACTGTCACCTGCGGAGCTGCGGCCTACCGGAAGAAAAACTAGAAGGTAGGCCACGGTTAACTAGGGGGGTGCCAGAATGTCCGACGAACAGGAGAACGCCGACCTGCCAGTCAACGTCCCTGAGGTTCAACCCAGGGACGTTGATGACCGGGCCGAAGCAGCCGCTCCACCGGCAGCGCCTGTAAACCCTGTCATTCCCATGACTCTGCCGTACATTCCTGGAGCAAAGTGGCTCCCCCAGTACAACGGCAAACCAGATACCCTGTCTGGATTCAAACGGAAGATATGTGGTATCTTGGATATGTACTCCATGACAGGCAAGCAAAGAGCCGCTGTCGTATTAGGACAACTGACTGGTGCTGCGGAACGAGAAGTGGAAACATGGTCGGCCGCAGACCAGGAGTCAGTGTCCACAATATTTCAAAAACTACAGACTGTCTTTGAGGATCTTACTGAGGCGGACCTCCGGATGAGGTTCTACAGCTGTTCCCAACACCCGGAGGACAATGTTCGGGACTACGCCTGGCGTCTACAGGGGGCCCTGCGGGCTCTTAAACAGGTCAGTCCAACCAGCATTGAAAATGAGAACAAAATGTTGAAAGACCGGTTTGTCCGGGGACTGAGGTCTCCACAGGAGAGTAGGACTGTGCGTTGGTGGTCCCTGGATCATCCAGATGCCACCTTTGATAATCTTAATCTGCAGCCCCTGGAAACAAATGCCATCCAATGTTACCAGGGTGGGGCTACTCCAGTACCTGCTACACCCACCTTTTCCCCAGTGGCTGCTGAAGCCAAGGTTCCAGCAACGTCCCCTAGAGAGCTGGACAGTGCGCTCTGAAGTGCGTCAGTTGAGCAAAACCCTGACCACTGTGTTGAGTGTCCTGCAGCTGCAGACGGAGCCCGAGGAAGGAGGTAAGATCCTGTTAGCCGATAGCCCTGAGGATGTCCCCTGGATGTGAAGGAGGAGGAGGCCAACACCACCCTCTTCGAGGACCAGTGACCAGCGCCGTCCGTCGAAGGACCATGCCTGCTATCGCTGCCGCAAGACCGGACACATCGCCCAGAATTGTCCTTTAAACGAGAAAACCCTGGGTCCGAGGGCCGACACCCAGGAGTAAACTCACCAGGCCCATCAGACTGGTACAACAGGTTCGTCGGAGGAAGACCTTTCCTGTCCATTGTACTGGACGGGATCCCGACGCATGCCCTGCTGGACACAGGATCTCAGGTAACCATCATGCCTGACGTCCTCTACAAGAGGTTCTGGTCCATGGACGACCTACGTCCGCCAGCTCCAAATCTTTCTGTATATGCCTCAAACGGACTCCCCCTTAACCTACTCGGGGTTAAGAATGTGACTGTAAAGGTGGGGAGAGTGGAGGTGAAGGACCAGGGGCTAATTGTAGTAGAGACTAATCCTGATGACACCAACCCGTATATGGTCCTAGGGACTAACATTGTTGGTAACTGTTTGGGAGAAGTTGTGTTCTTGCTCCAACAGATCGCCGACACAGCCAAGCCGAGACAGAGGAGGGCACTGCAGAGGGAGATCTGAGTCCTGATGTATCAACAGCAAGTAAGGTTAACAGACGGTGAAATCGGTAACGTGCGGGTAACGGACCCCATACCCATTGTCATCCCCCCAATGAGTGAAATTCTCATCTGGTGCAGGGCTGCTATAGGTCTTAGAGGACAGAGCTACCAGGCGGTAGTAGAACCTCTTTTCTCCGAGCACAGACCCACGCTCTTAACCGCCAGAGGAGTGGTAGATGTACGTAATGGGAGGGTGCCCGTCCGTCTTCTCAATTTAGGGGAAGATGAGGTCAGACTGCCACGTTATGCCACTGTTGCCAAATTACATGCTGTCAATAACAACTGCATTCACGAGACGGAGTCCTTAACTTCACCAGACGAAGTGGAGGATAATGACCCTGCAACCCAGGTGGAGGATTGGTGTCAACAGCTCCATGTTGGGACAGATACCACTCCTGCCCATCAAAAACAGGGTGTACACCGGGTGGTTCAAGAATACTCGCAGGTGTTCAGTAAACATCCACTTGACTTCGGGAGGATTAAGGGGGTTCAACATCATATCCCCACAGGCAACCATTCCCCAATCAAAGAACGTTACAGGCCTATACCACCAGCTCACTACCAGAAGGCAAAGGAAATGTTGCATGACATGAGGAAGGCGGGGGTTATAAGGGATAGTTGTAGTCCCTGGGCGGCTCCCCTAGTGCTAGTTAGGAAAAAGGACGGGAGCATGAGAATGTGTGTAGATTACCGTCAAGTAAATCGCATTACACATAAAGATGCATACCCTTTACCACGCATAGAGGAGTCCCTAGCTGCCTTAAAGTCTGCAAATTACTTTTCCACCCTTGACCTCACTAGTGGGTACTGGCAAGTAGCTGTGGCTGAAGAGGATCGGGAGAAGACGGCCTTCACCACCCCGATGGGTCTCTACGAGTTCAACAGTATGCCGTTTGGACTCTGCAATGCCCCAGGAACGTTCCAGAGATTGATGGAGTGCTGCCTGGGACATCGCAACTTCGAGACTGTGTTACTTTACCTGGATGATGTAATAGTGTACTCCAGAACGTACGAGGACCACTTGAAACACCTGGCAGAGGTATTTGAGTCACTGTCCTGGTACGGGATGAAGTTGAAGCCCTCAAAGTGCCACCTGCTCAAGAGAAAGGTACAGTACCTGGGGCACATTGTCAGTCTGGAAGGGGTAGCACCAGACCCAGAGAAGGTCACAGCCATCCAGAAGTGGCCGGAGCTGAAGAACCTCAAGGAGGTGCGTCAGTTCCTGGGACTAGTAGGATACTACCGGAGGTTCGTAAAAGACTACACTAAGAAAGCAGCTCCTCTGCAAGACCTCCTGGTAGGGCAGTCCCCCAAAGGCAGAAATCCCCCATTTCACTGGGGTAAGGAGCAAGCCGAGTCGTTTCAGGAGATGAAGGAGATCCTGACAGGCGATGAGATCCTAGCCTACCCTGACCACAGCCAACCGTTCCTGCTGTATACAGATGCCAGCAACGAAGGACTGGGCGCTGTCTTAAGTCAGAAGCAGAATGGCCAAGAGAAAGTGATCGCATACGCAAGCAGGAAGCTCCGCCCGACTGAGAGGAACCCAGAGAACTATAGAAGCTTCAAGTTGGAGTTCCTAGCCTTGGACTGGGCCATCACTGAAAGGTTCAAGCACTATCTAGCCTCCAGTAAGTTCACTGCCTTCACTGATATCAACCCCTTGACCCATCTTGAAACAGCTAAGCTCGGGGCACTGGTACAACGATGGATGGCTCGGTTGTCAAACTACCAATTTACAATTAAATACCGGGCGGGACGCCAACGCCGATGCCCTGTCCAGGATGCCTCACCAGTCAGACACAGAAGAAGAAGTAGATGACCTGGAAGAGATTGAGCTACCTGCCTTTCACCGGAATGGGATGATCCACGAGCAACGAGCCTCCAGGAAGCAGCGTGGAAAGACGTTAAACCCCCTGCCTCACCACAGCTGGAAAGAGACCCAGGACAGTGACCCGGTTGTCAGCCGTATCAAGGAGCTGATAACCCAAGAAGGTGCCTCCCTGGAGAAAGATGCATCTCTGCAAGCAAAGCAGCTGTGGAACGAGAGAAGCCGGCTGTTTATCTACCGTGAGAAGCTGTGCCAAAAACCCATCAGAGGGTATGGCAGATAGTGGTCCCGAAGACAGACATCCAGATGGTATTGGAAGCTTACCACGATCAGGCGGGGCACTTTGGCTGGAAAAAGCTAGAGACCCTGCTGAAGTGTCGATTCTACTGGGTAGGAATGCGCAGTTCAATTGAGAGGTGGTGCCGGGACTGTGGACCCTGTGGCCTAAGAAGAAAAGACTTCAGCAGCCAGAAGGCACCCCTGCAACCCATCAAGACGACTCGACCCCTGGAGATCGTGGCCCTGGACCATGTCAAGTTGTCGCCCAGCAGGTCAGGGTACTCCTACGCCCTGAACATGGTGGATCACTACTCACGTTTCCTGGTGGTCGCCCACGTCAAAGACCTGACGGCAGAAACAGCAGCAAAGACGTTCCAAGCGTATTTCTGTAGACCCCATGGTTACCCTGAGCAGGTGCTGACGGACCAAGGCCCAGCCTTTGAGGCTGAGTTGTTTAAGGAGTTCTGCCATCTCTACGGGTGTAAGAAGATAAGAACTACACCGTACCACCCACAAACCAACGGTCTCTGCGAAAAGATGAACAACATCATCATCGACCTGCTAAAGACCATACCACTTGAGGAGAGAAACCAGTGGCCAGACCTACTACCAGACCTAGTGGATCTGTATAATCATATACCAGTAAGTTCCACCAATTTCACTCCGGCATATCTCATGCGGGCAAGGCCAGGAAAGCTGTCCATGGATCTGGAGCTTGGTGTTGTTGAGCCTGAAGCTGATATGACCACTGAGGACTGGGACACGACCAGACAAGAACAGTACAGGAGAGTAAAAGCTTGTGTCGAGGACAGTCTCACTCCGGTGAGAGAAAAGCAGGAGACTCAATACAACAAAAACGCACCCGCAGAACCTTTCACACCTGGTGAAACAGTATTGAAAAGGAAAAGACGTAACCACAAACTTGATGACCAGTGGGAAAAAGAACCCTACACTGTGTTACCGTCAAGATTTGACAATAAGAAGACATGCATAATCAGTCGAGATGGAGGAAAAACGTCTACAACAGTGTCCAGGGACCACCTAAAGCTGTGTCCAGACTTACTGAAACCCCAAGAAGAAGTGCCTCTCACAATCCCGGAAGAACCTGAAGAAGCGGTGATACACACTGACCTAGGAGACTTGCCAGCGGATTGGCCTCAAATAGGAGGAGCAATAATCATCCCAGTACTCCAATTCTACGAACAGCCAGAAAATCCTCCACAGCAAGTTGAACCTGTAAGTGCTGCAGAAGAGCCAGCTCAAGAAGTATCCCCGGATGAAGGATCCCCGGTAGGAGCAGAGCAAGAGGGCCCAGCCAATGGTGAACTTGCCAGTCCAAGAGAGAGGTTAAGGCAGTTTTACAACTTAGTCACACGTAGAACTGGTAGGGTAACTGAAAATACAGACACTGATACCCCACAGACCACCGCACTATGCAGATCAATATGTAGCACGAGAGGTAAACCCCCTAATAGGTACACTCAGTAGATGGTCAAATTTCTGAAAATATAGATAGTTACCCCTGGGTACCCCTGGGTACCCCTGGGTATTGTGTATTCAAATTGTAATGTACTGTATAATTGTGCATTTTCATGCATATGTATGTCTTCATTAACTTGTGCTTTACCTTACTAATTTCTTTATTATTTACCTAAGAATTGCGTGGCTGAGGACTGTGTGCAGCCCAAAAACTGCTTTTGTATATAATTGCACTCCCTGGAGTGCCCTTTTAGGTGACCTCAGAAGAAAAACCTGTCTGGAGTGGCTCTTTTGGAGGTCCAACTCGAGATATTCATGCCCTGTAGCCACCCCAGGGCCTACGTTGAGGGTTTGGGACAGGTACCTCAAAACTACCAAGTACTCTACCCTGTGAGATGGACATCCTTCTTGGGAACCTCACCATAGGAGACTTGAATTCTGAAGCAAGAAACAGGAGGCCCTAAACCCGCTCATTGGGGAGGATCCTGACATGCACCCTTCACCCTACAGTGCTCCGGGATGTGCCTGAAGTTCCATCAGTAAAAGGTACTGAAGTGACTATCGTGTCTGTCCCTGTTCTTGCTCTGACCCGGCTGGGTCTCGCCTGTCCTGCATTCCCCTTTCCGTACACTGCCCTGAGGACTAGCTCCACCTGTGGGGAGCTATACCATCGAGCTGCCTTATCACCGGCCTCAATGGACTGCGCAGCGCTGGTGATTCTCACCAGAAGCCACAGGTGGCGTCACGAACTTTTTATAAACTTAACAAATTGTCCACCCTTTTTAAAGAGAGACCCCAGGGTACGGGCCCGGGAGCCGACCACCGCAACATCCCTAAGGGCCAGGCTAAGGGCCCGGGTACCGAGTCATCCCCATCCCCTGGGCTAGTCACATTGATATTGTCTTTTTATTCCACTGCGACCTCCACCATTCTTCCAAGGGGCATTAAAAGCGTCTTGTTAAGCTACTGCGACCTCCACGTCTCTTCCAAGGGGCATTGATATTGTCTTTATATTCCACTGCGACCTCCACCATTCTTCCAAGGGACATTAAAACCGTCTTGTTAAGCTACTGCGACCTCCACGTCTCTTCCAAGGGGCATTAAAACCATCTTGTTAAGCTACTGCGACCTCCACCTCTTTTCCAAGGGGCATTGATATTGTCTTTTTTATTCCACTGCGACCTCCACCATTCTTCCAGCGGGCATTGCATTTCCTCCTAATTTTAGTCAGCTTTTGCTTTTCAATGCATAGGCGAAAACTAAGGGAGACCCACTCCCCAATAATGGGTAGAAGGTTTTTAGTATGCTGAAATCCACGTCTATTTCAAGGGGCATTGCAGTTCCTCATAATTTTTGGAAAGCCTTCCATTCACTGCTTAGGCCAACAGTGCACAGGAGACCCAGTTGCTATAAATGGAAAAAACGGTTTAATTAAGGCCCTCTGACCTCCATGTCACTTCCAAGGGGCATTGGAGTGCCTCGAAATTTTTGGTAGGCATTGCACTCACTGCATGCCCTTTAACTGTGTAGCCGAACGGCTCCTTTTGGTATAGGAACATATCCTACTAGACATGTGTGGTTGACGAGCCTGATATTGATGTGAATGGCCCCTATTCTTCCTGCTCTTTCTCCTTTGCCACCAGCTCATCCATCATTCATCACCTGAAGCTTTGTTTTAACGGGAGTCATAGCACTGGGATAGTAGCAGGAAAACATCCAGCAATCCTCGGAGGAGGTAGGATATGCGCCAAAACGCTGACCACCTCAGGCCTAGCCGCTACTACATACATGCGCTTGCATTCCAAGAAAACAAAGCAGACGCTAACTTCTATCATCATCATCATCATGCTCCTCACCTTGGCACTCTCAACTCCCCTGAGGGAGAAGCCAGGGCCCAAGAAAAAGTGTGGGGGAAGTTCCAAGGAGAAATAGGGGTGGCTGGGGACCATGTGTGGACACCCGATGGCCGGGCGGCTGGGGACTGAGTATGGATACCTCGCTGCTGAAGCAGCCATGAGGTAGTGGCCAGCTTTGGCCTCCTCCAAACTAAAAGGCCCCATTTCAAGTGCAAGCTAGCAGTATGGTATTGCAGCCTGGGGGTGGGTGGGTGTTAGGTTGCACACTTACGCTTGCATTCCAAGGAAACAAAGCAGATGCTAACTTCTATCATCATCATCATGCTCCTCACCTTGGCACTCTCAACTCTCCTGATGGAGAAGCCAGGGCCCAGGGGAGGAGTCTGGTTCTCTGGTGAGCTCGTCCAATGCTGCCCTAAAGCAGGCCAGGCTAAGAAAAGTGTGGGGGAAGTTCCAAGGAGAAATAGGGGCGGCTGGGGACCGAGTATGGACACCCGGCCGCCCCCTGGCGGCTGGGGACCGACCGTGGACACCCGGCCGCCGGGCGGCTGGGGACTGAGTATGGATACCAGGCCGCTGACGCAGCCATGACATGGTGGCCGGCGTCTGCCTCCACATGCCTAAAAGGCCCAATTTCAAGTGCAAGCAAGCTAGCAGTATGGTATTGCAGCCTGGGGGTGGGTGGGTGGCAGGTTGCACACTTACGCTTGCATTGCAAGGAATGGGGAGGTACAATTGAACACTGCCCTGGGACAAGGACTTGCATGGGGATAGTTGCAAGTCTGCATCTTCTGATGCGGCAAGGATCACTTCTGATGGGCACACTTTTAGGCAGTGACCATGCTGTTCCCATGTCTTTTCAGTACTGTATGCATGTGTCACACAGCACATGGCCAGATAAGGTTGTAAAATGTTAAAATGACATTTACAGGTGAATGCATTTGTCACGGTTGAAAGCAATACAAAAGTGCAAAAATGCATAAAAAATGCTACTTGTGAACATAGCCCAAGGTGTGGAGGAGTATTTTTGTTTTTGGTTATTTATTTTACCTTATACACAAGTCTTTACCCTGGAAAGGAAGTTCCTTAACATATTTCACAGGAAAACCATTTCAGTTTTGTTTTTGAACGTTTTATTGTGAGCCTGTAAAAATGGCTTAATACCTCTGACCACGTTGTTGACAGCAGTGACCTGGGGGTCAGAAATGCTTCCTGGGGCGATGCCCATGCTGTCCCCATGTCTTTTGAGCACTGTCACTATCGTTTTGGGCACATTTTAGGCTTTCTACAGACTGCCGGGGGTGCCATCGCAAAAATGCTTGGGTCTCCCATAGACTAACATTGGGCTCGTTGCTCGGGTCGAGCACCCGAGTATCACAGTGAGCTCGGCCCGAGCTTCGAGCACCCGAGCATTTTAGTACTCGTTCAACACTACTTAGCACTTGTTGGTCCTTTTGCCTTCACTCTGCGCTCCAGCTCACCTCAAACCATCTCGATTGGGTTCAGGTCTGGTGACTGTGGAGGCCAGGTCATCTGCCGTAGCACCCCATCACTCTCGTTCTTGGTCAAATAGCCGTTACACAGCCTGGAGATGTGTTTGGAGTCATTGTCCTGTTGAAAAATAAATGATGGTCCAACTAAACGCAAACCGGATGGAATAGCATGCCGCTGCAAGATGCTGTGGTAGCCATGCTGGATCAGTATGCCTTCAATTTTGAATAAATCACCAACAGTGTCACCAGCAAAGCACCCCCACACCATCACACCTCCTCCTCCATGCTTCACGGTGGGAACCAGGCATGTAGAGTCCATCCGTTCACCTTTTCTGCGTCGCACAAAGACACGGTGGTTGGAACCAAAGATCTCAAATTTGGACTCATCAGACCAAAGCACAGATTTCCACTGGTCTAATGTCCATTCCTTATGTTTGCTCTTTAGCCCAAACAAGTCTCTTCTGCTTGTTGCCTGTCCTTAGCAGTGGTTTCCTAGCAGCTATTTTACCATGAAGGCCTGCTGCTCAAAGTCTCCTCTTAACAGTTGTTGTAGAGATGTGTCTGCTGCTAGAACTCTGTGTGGCATTGACCTGGTCTCTAATCTGAGCTGCTGTTAACCTGCGATTTCTGAGTCTGGTGACTCGGATAAACTTATCCTCAGAAGCAGAGGTGACTCTTGGTCTTCCTTTCCTGGGGCGGTCCTCATGTGAGCCAGTTTCTTTGTAGCGCTTGATGGTTTTTGCAACTGCACTTGGGGACGCTTTCAAAGTTTTCCCAATTTTACGGACTGACTGACCTTCATTTCTTAAAGTAATGATGGCCACTCATTTTTCTTTACTTAGCTGCATTTTTCTTTCCATAATACAAATTCTAACAGTCTATTCAGTAGGACTATCAGCTGTGTATCCACCAGACTTCTGCACAACACAACTGATGGTTCCAACCCCATTTATAATGCAAGAAATCCCACTTATTAAACCTGATAGGGCACACCTGTGAAGTGAAAACCATTTCCGGTGACTACCTCTTGAAGGTCATCAAGAGAATGCCAAGAGTGTGCAAAGCAGTCATCAAAGCAAAAGGTGGCTAGTACTTTGAAGAACCTAGAATATAAGACATATTTTCATTTGTTTCACACTTTTTTGTTAAGTATATAATTCCACATGTGTTAATTCATAGTTTTGATGCCTTCAGTGTGAATGTACAATTTTCATAGTCATGAAAATACAGAAAAATCTTTAAATGAGAAGGTGTGTCCAAACTTTTGGTCTGTACTGTAGGTGTAATGCAATTATACGCAGCAGTCAATATACATTATACAGGTGATACTGACTGCTGTGTATAGATACATTTTCTATATTGGGAGTGGACTCACCCAGATCCCTACAATGAGGGGGGGTGAAGAGCTGCAGCATGTCCCACTGTCCGTATCCGGCCTGCAGATGAGGGATCCCTGGGGCCCAGGGCCGGTGAGTGGATTCCTGAGGCCGGTGTCCGGTGAGCGGATTCCTGGGGCCAGTGAGCAGTGCGACAACTTCGCCCCCAAAAAAACTTTCTGATGCTGGCATAGGCCAGACCAGCATCAGACAGAGAGGACAGAGTCCTCTACGCGTGTACGTGCCGCGGCGACCCTTTGAACTTTTGAATAAGACCCTGTGTGCGTGCTCTCTCCCCTGCATGCGCTGAGAGGGGCGGCCTTGTCAGTGCGTGTAAGGGGGAGAGAGCGCGCACTCAGGAGCTTATTCAAAAGTTTTAAAGGGCCGGCGGCCCACGTTACAGCCCAGAGCCGGCGGCCCACCGGGAAAATGCCCGCTTTGGCAGATTGCCAGGCCAGGCCTGTTCAGCACACAGCGTGATGGTAGCGGCCCTGGGTGTCCCCCTTTGAACAACTGGGACAAGTTTAGAGAGCTTAACTACATCTAGACTGCCCATAGATTATAAACAACCAGGCAGTCCACTCTTATCCCTGAACTGACATTCTAAATCGTCAATGCAGTGTAGTCATAGTCAGCTTTCACAATGTCGTGGCAGTAGGCGGTAGCTGTCAGGCACAGCCAGACGTCCCAGCGAAAAGATAACCATGATTTATGACCATGTTTATCTTCTCCATCTCTGTATGCACAACACTGACCTAGCGCTGTGTATATAGATTAATAAGCACTTACCCTGCTTCTTCCTCTGGACCCAATGATCATGTGATCAGGAGATGCTGGGTCCCAGGAACCCTGAGAAAAGTAGCTGCTCTGTCCTAGAAAACCCAGACTGCTTTGCTATGCAGGCAGGAGGATGAAATTCCCCTGTAGCTGAAGCCAATAGAGCAGCCTCAGTCATAAGAGAAATCAGTAAAAAAAAGAATGTATTAATGTGTTAAATGCTTCCCTGAAAGGGGCTTTTAAGAATTTTTGGGGGCTCAGTAGATAAAATGAATGAAAAAAAATAAATAGAAAAAACGCATAAACAAAAAAAAATCTAAGCTAAAAAAAAAAGAAACACTGCCAGTCTAAATCACAGTTTCTATCCCAGCCCTCATCAAAAATATGTCCAATATATAAAAATAGTTTATACAGAAAGGGAAATGTTTCTAAGCAGTCCTTTGTGGTCGTAAAAAAAAAGAGTGGAAAAAAAGAACTTGTATTTCCAATGTTTCATTACATTTTTCCGTGATTTCATAAAGAAAAAAAAAAGAATGTAAAAATGACATGATAATTAAGCTCAATGTTTTGCGGAAAAAAAGAAGTAAATATTATTTGGATATTCAAACAAGAAAAAATTATAGAGCCTTTAAAAGCGCATCTATGATAAAAAAAAGAACCTAAAATTTCCCTGGCCAGGAAGGGAGTCATGAACTGGTTAAAAAGGATTGAAGAATTGAGAAACAAAGTGACTGGTTACTTGGTTAGTTGCTTTGGAACTTTCATTTTAGGCTGTATGCCAACAATGTGTTTTTAAGCGTTTCCGTAGCGGCAAATCGAGCCGCGGAAACGCTTTAAAAACGCTTGGTAAAAGGTCTGCAATGTTTCCCAATGATAATCCGCATGTGCTGTGCACATGCTGCGGAAATTTCCGCTGCGGATTATCATTGCGGAAAAATACGCAGCACTACCATTAATTGTGCGGAATCGCTGCCTTTTTTCTCCGCCATTGACTTGCTTTGAATCGCATAATATCCGCATCACTACATGTGCAGTTGCGGATATTAAGCGATTCAATGTGCGGATGGTACTCGGGTCTGGAGCAGAGGAGACTCTCCTCCAGACCCGGGTACGATAGTACCTGTAAAAAAAAAACAGAATTTAAAATAAAAAAGAAACATTATACTCACCTTCTGATGGCCCCCGGTCTCCTTAGCGATGCGTCCTGGCTCCCCGGCGGCTCGCGATGGTGTAAAAGGACCTTCCATGACGTAATTTAGTCATGTGACAGGTCACGCGACTGCCGACGTCAGCGGTCGCGTGACCTGTCACATGACTAAATTACGTCATGGAAAGTCCTTTTAGACCAGCACGAGCCGCCCAGCACACCAGACGCACCGGAGAAGGAGACAGGGGGCCATCAGAAGGTGAGTATAATGTTTATTTTTTATTTTTTACCATTCTTTTTAACTATTACTTGGTCACACTATATAAATCCATGCCGTTTGCATGGATTTATACAGTGTGACCAAGTTGTCAAGCACTTTTCCAAGTGATGCTAAAATTGCTTGGAAAAGTGATTGACAACCCGCATGCGGAAATGCATGTGAAAAACGCGGGACATAAGCTTGTCCCTGGCAGAAAAATGCATGTAAAATCCGCATGCGTTTTTTCTGCCAGGGAGATGCAGAAACCCTTAGGAAAAAGTCCGGAGCATTTCTGCATCGTGGGCACATAGCCTTACAGTGATTAAAGGAATAATCCCAAAATAGGCATTCATGGTATATCCACAAATGATGCTGTAAATGTCTTAGGGTATGTGCACACGATCGGTATGGGCAGCACTTTGACCGCAGTATACTTTATGCTGCGTCCAAAGTGCTGCACGCAGGTGAATCCGCATGAGTTCATTGAACTATGCGGATTCACCACAATCAATACATTATACTGATTTAATTTCTCTTGTGGAGACTAGTGGCTCCACAAGAGAAATTGACATGCTGCGATCTGGAAAGACAAGCCACATGTCCATATTCGCGGGTGATTCACAGGAGCACGGAGAGGCATAGTGGACATGGGATTTCTTGCAATCCCATCCAGTATACTGTAACATCTGGCCTTCATACTGAACTATACTGATCGTGTGCACATACCCTTATAGGTCCCTCCAGGGAAGGCAATCACATCCAGCCACAGATAGGGAGCTCCCATTCTCCCAGAGGTGTGATGAGATGGAAATACTGTACATATTTAGGTTTGAAAGGGCATGTGTCATCAGAAAAATGAAATATATTATCGCTTCTTGGCTTTTTGACTAAGATCAAATGTAGACAATGAACTATTGCTTAAATGTAATCTGTCAGTAAGTTTTTGCTACCTCAGAGCAGCATAATGTAGGAAAAGAGACCCTGAATCCAGCGATGTGTCACTTAGTTTACTGGGTGCAGCAGTTGTGACAGATTAGAGTTTTTAGATGTAGCTTTTAGCATGGCTCAAAAAGCTAACCCCACCAACATCACAGCTGTCTGTATACATTGCATATTGATAGTGAGCTGCTAATCAGTGCTGAGACAGAGTTTGACCAGGATGAACTTGAGCTGTAGTCCACTAGTGATAATCTCCTGCTGATAAAACACTTATTGCATTGAAACAACAGCACACTGCCTAATAACTGACACATCGCTTAAATAAGTGTCTCATCCCCTACCTCCTACTGCCCTCAAATTACATAGCAAAAACCTGTTGACAGATTCCCTTTAATGGTTATGTTACATTTATTTATTTTCATTTTCATTTTTTTCCAATTTTAAATATTTTCAATAAATCAATTATATACTGCTCAAAAAATAAAGGGAACACTTAAACAACAGAATATAACTCCAAGTCAATCAAACTTCTGTGAAATCAAACTGTCCACTTAGGAAGCAACACTGATTGACAATCAATTTCACATGCTGTTGTGCAAATGGAATAGACAATAGATGGAAATTATTGGCAATTATCAAGACACCCTCAATAAAGGAGTGGTTCTGCAGGTGGGGACCACAGACCACATCTCAGTACCAATGCTTTCTGGCTGATGTTTTGGGCACTTTTGAATGTTGGTTGTGCTTTCACACTCGTGGTAGCATGAGACGGACTCTACAACCCACAGAAGTTGCTCAGGTAGTGCAGCTCATCCAGGATGGCACATCAATGAGAGCTGTGGCAAGTAGGTTTGCTGTGTCTGTCAGTGTAGTGTCCAGAGGCTGGAGGCGCTACCAGGAGACAGGCCAGTGCACCAGGAGCCGTGGAGGGTGCCGTAGGAGGGCAACAACCCAGCAGCAGGACCGCTACCTCCGCCTTTGCGCAAGGAGGAACAGGAGGAGCACTGCCAGAGCCCTTCAAAATGACCTCCAGCTGGCCACAAATGTGCATGTGTCTGCATAAACGGTTAGAAACCAACTCCATGAGGGTGGTATGAGGGCCCAACGTCCACAGATGGGGGTTGTGCTCACAGCCCAACACCGTGCAGGACACTTGGCATTTGTCACAGAACACCAGGATTGACAAAGTTGCCACTGGCGCCCTGTGCTCTTCACAGATGAAAGCAGGTTCACACTGAGCACATGTGACAGACGTGACAGAGTCTGGAGACGCCGTGGAGAGCGATCTGCTGCCTGCAACATCCTTCAGTATGACCGGTTTGGCAGTGGGTCAGTAATGGTGTGGGGTGGCATTTCTTTGGAGGGCCGCACAGCCCTCCATGTGCTCGCCAGAGGTAGCCTGACTGCCATTAGGTACCGAGATGAGATCCTCAGACCCCTTGTGAGACCATATGCTGGTGCGGTTGGCCCTGGGTTCCTCCTAATGCAGTACAATGCCAGACCTCATGTGGCTGGAGTGTGTCAATATGATGCGCCCCCTAGGCCGTGGGGTACTTGGTGCCGGGCTGGTCGTTGCTAGGGGAGATGTCACAGTGGCGGTGACCCAGTCCGTGACCCAGGGCGGTCAATAAAAGGGGATCTTCACAGGGGAATTAAAGTTCTTATATACAGTTCGTGACGCCACCTGTGGTATGCGGCTAAAGGGAGCCGCCGCTGCGGAGCAGGTCCTCTGGAGCTGATGTTAGTGCAGCAGAGTTGGTTCAGCTCTCCACAGGCAGAGCTTAGCTCCAGGGCAGGAAATGGTGATGTTATAGATGTTGCTGTGCAGTGTAGTGCAGGGGATGATGGCGCAGTAATAATTCGCAGAGACAGTGGGATGCAGTCTTCAGTCTGAGAGTGAGATATCACACCTCTGGGTGAGATGCAGTACCTCTGTGGTGACTGAACCCGCAGGGGCGCCACATCAGCAGTACCTGCAAGATGAAGGCATTGAAGCTATGGACTGGCCCGTCCGTTCCCCAGACCTGAATCCGATAGAGCACATCTGGGACATCATGTCTCGCTCCATCCACCAACGTCACGTTGCACCACAGACTGTCCAGGAGTTGGCGGATGCTTTAGTCCAGGTCTGGGAGGAGATCCCACAGGAGACCATCCGCAACCTCATCAGGAGCATGCCCAGGCGTTGTAGGGAGGTCATACAGGCACGTGGAGGTCACACACAATACTGAGCCTCATTTTGACTTGTTTGAAGGACATTTCATCAAAGTTGGATCAGCCTGTAGTGTGTTTTTCCACTTTAATTTTGGGGGCGACTCCAAATCCAGGCTTCCATTGGTTAATAAATTTGATTTCCATTGATGATTTTTTTGTGATTTTGTTGTCCGCACATTCAACTTTGTACAGAACAAAGTATTCAATGAGAATATTTAATTCATTCAGATCTAGGATGTGTTATTTGGGTGTTCCCTTTATTTTTTTGAGCAGGGTATATATGTATAAAACACTAAATATTAAAATTTTGATTTGCAATTTCCAAACTGACGACTAAGCCTAATTCTAGACTGGCGTAAAACACTTTGAAAAGTTGCAAAATTTTGTGTCACGCAGAGTCGAGCGAGAATTTGGCTACTGTTCACACCAACTTGAAGCAGCTCTGCCCAAATGGGCGGACCTTGGGGCAGATCGTAGCTACGTCCACCAGTCAAATTCAGCAAAAGTGCCTATTATTCTTATGTCAGGAATGTTACTCCAGTCACTGACTGGATCAACATTGCTGACAAAGAGCAAGAAGTCTCACGCCACTGAGAAGATACGCTGAATTCATTGACGTTCTTCTCAGTGGCGAATCTTATTCTTAGTGTTCAAAGGGCCTGTTTTAATGAATAATTCCAATAATTCCTTCTCTTTACAGAGGACTTTCTGCAATCGTATTATCATCACAGACAAAATTACAATGATAAATGACACCTCTACATGCAGGAGATAACACAGGAGATAAAATAGGATCCTTCCATCAGAATAGGTGACATTGCAGCTCACCTCCATCCCTTCCCTAAACAATGACCTTTACCCAGATTGAGGCATACTCATTAAATACTTCAATTCATTAAAGAGGTTATCCACTACTTTTACATTGATGCACTATTACTGGGATAGGGCATTAATGTCTGATCGGCCGGGGTCCGACACACGGCACCCCTGCCGATTAGCTGTTATAGGCGGTGGCAGTGGCCATCGCCGGCCAGGAGTACTTGCTTGTGGAGCTTCGTTGTCTACTTGTAGTGACCGCCGCGGGGCACTGCCCATCTGCTTCCTATTGAATTGAATAGGAGGCGGATCCCATCATTGATACCCTGTATTAAGGATGGGGCATCAATGTAAAAGTAGTGGATATCCTCTTTAAGGTCTAAGTCAGTATATTGCTGGTAATGTCCATGCGCACAACAGGAAGTAAGTGTCTAATATTAGGCCTAGGGCCAGTGTGAAAATTGCACAATTTGTTTTATTAAAAAAAAAAAAAAGATTTAAAAACCTGATTTAAACAATAGGTCATTTTTGGATGACGCATCCTCTTTAAGTTAGGACAGCCACTTCAATAGATATAATTTGCTCAATCTTGATTGCAGTTGCTAATTACAATGAGCCCAGAAATTCACCATTAATGCTGGACAATTTGGTATTAGTAATAGCACAGTCTGAAGCGCTAGTTGATTTAATAATAGCTGGAAACATCTGTCACTTGGAGAACAGATAAGTCACGTGCCTTTTTATTTATGTTACTCGAGGCACGGTGCCAGGATTCTGCCAGTATAGCACTGAGGCATGCCTAGAATGAAGATTTTCATCTCATGTCAAAACTTTTCTAGATTGTATTTACATAATAAATGAAGCATGGTGGAAGAAAATAGACACCATGTAATGCATGAGAAAATAATTCTAAGGTAATGTCTACCTTTCATAGCCAGTTTTAGATTCTTAGTGAGTCCAAGTTTTGCATAAATTAATTTCATAATGGTGCTAAATCTCCATTTGTTTTTGTTTTTTAGTCAATTTTAACACTCACAATTTCCTAATTCATTTCACAGAGAGAAATTTAAAGGGGTTGTCTGGTCTTAGACTACAAGTCTGCTGTCACTCTAGGTGACTGCAGACTTGTGAATCCCCACATCGTGCACACTGCACAATGTGGGGATTCTCTGGTTCCAGTACTGGGCGCAAGCATAGTTTTGGCCATATTCTGACTAGACCTGTTCACCTTCGCTCAATACACTTGCATTGAGTGAGGCCGTACACGTTTATTTGGCACATGACTGCATGTATGCAAATCGCATTCTTGTGGTCACATGCCTGGTGCCAGCACCAAAGAATCCTCACAGAGCACAGTGCGCATGATATGAAGATTCACAAGTCTGCAGTCACACAGAGTGACTGCAGGCTTGTAGTCTAATGCCAGACAACCCCTTTAAAGAGAACCTACCTTCTATGGTTCATACTGCCAGAACCATAGACATAATTATAATCAGAAAATGGTGTCCTAAGGTAGCATGCTATACATTGCTGTGCATATGAGTATAAATAAATCAAAAGGCTTGGTTTATAGAGTGATAAAAATCTTCTAGCAAAACAACCACAGCAATATTAAAAACTAGATGGTGGCCCGATTCAAACGCATCGCGTATTCTAGAATATGTATGCGGTACACCGGGCGCAATCAGCAGAGCGGTGTTTAAATGTGGTGCCAATATCGCTGATTGGTCGCGGCCAGTGAACCGTGTTAGTGAACCGGCAGCCGCGACCAATCAGCACAGCGGTGTTTAAATTTGGCGCCAATATCGCTGATTGGTCACGGCCAGTGAACCGTGTTAGTGAGGGCCGGAGAGCGCGTTTAAATTTGGCGCCAATATCGCTGATTGGTCGCGGCCGGGGGGCGCAACCAATCAGCACAGCGGTGTTTAAATTTGGCGCCAATATCGCTGATTGGTCGCGGCCGGCAGGCGCGACCAATCAGCACAGCGGTGTTTAAATTTGGGGCCAATATTGTTGATCAGCGAATTGTATTAGTGAGGACCGGGCAGCGGCGCTGCGGGAGATGATCGGCTTCTCGCAGCAGAAGTATCCCGACCGGCGGCGCCGCTTCCCGGTCCTCCCTTCACACTTGCCGCTGATCTCTCGACGGTAGCCGCATGGAGGTCAGCGGCGCCGCCGGTCGGGGTACTTCGGCTGCATCGCCGCTGACCTCTGTGCAGAGTGGTGTTTAAAGTTGGCGCCAATATCGCTGATTGGTCGCGGCCGTCGGCAGCGACCAATCAGCGTCCTATTAGTGTGGGCACTTCCGCTGCGAGCAGCTGGGAGATGGGCGGCTGCTAGCAGCAGAAGTATCCCGACCGGCGGAGCCGCTCCCCCCTTCACACTTACCGTCGGGAGATCAGCGGTCCTAGCCGCTGATCTCCCGACGGTAGCCGCATGGAGGTCAGCGGCGCCGCCGGTCGGGGTCCTTCTGCTGCTAGCGGCCGCTCATCTCCCGGCTGCATCGCCGCTAACCTCCGTGCGGCAGATGAGCCACTAACGGCCGCCATCTTTTTTCTGAAATCCCTCGTCGCTGATTGGCCGCGGCTGGACCAATCAGCAACGCGGGATTTCCTGGACAGAAGGACAGACAGACAGACGGGATAAGACAATTATATATATTAGATTATCATTTTTTTATTTGTAAATTGATACTAAAATAACAATACAAAATAATGATAAAATGAGCCTCACACTGAGTGGGACTAAAGCTGATAATTAGTTTACAGGTGATGAATATTTTCTCAAAAAGATCTCCAAGTGAGATAAGCTTAACAAACAGCAGACACTAAGACTGGCAGCTGTCTATGAGTCATAGGGGATAGTCATTATAATACCGTCATGCGAACAGAGCTTATTTCCAATACAAAACTGCATAGTGCATAGTACTTGAGCATGTGCTGAAAGGAAAAATAGCAATAACAATATATATCAATATAAAGACATTACCTTAAACAGAGCTGCCAGGAGATAAGTGCATGCTGAGCCAGCTGTCCCTCCACCCCAAAGCACGTTTCGTATCCTTCTTCCTCAGGGGACGAACGGCGCAGGATAGCGGAGAACATGGTGGTAGGTGAATGTGACGACACTGCGTTTATTCTTAATTATGCCACATGTATTATTCAGTAGGCCCAGGGACATGAGCTATTGTTCATATGAGACTGAACGTTGACTCTTATTGTCGGTTGAATTGATGTTTGTTGATTTGTTGAATGGTTGCCGACTACCTATTGTATCAGTCTTTGCAGTTTATTATTCTGCTTTCCTTGGGAGACAAAGGCGCAGGTTAATTGAACAATCAATATTTGTTAATATTTTGATTACCCATTGTAGCAGCTTGTACCACAGGGGTCTGCACTAGGCCCAATGTTATTTAATATCTTTATTAACGACATAGTCAACGGGATAAATAGTAAAATATCAATATTAGCAGATGACACAAAGTTATGTAAAACAATTAATACAAAAGAGGACAGTGCAGACCTACAGAGGGATTTGGATAAGCTGGGTAGGTGGAGCATTAAATGGCAAATGAGGTTTAATGAGGAGAAATGTAAGGTCATACATATGGGAAGGAAAAATGGAAGTCACCAGTACTCACTGAATGGGAAATCATTGGGGAATTCAGAGATGGAGAAGGACTTGGGCATCTTGATTGATAGCAAACTAAATTGGAGTGCCCAAAGTCAGGCTGCCGCTGTAAGGGCAAACAGGGTAATGGGATGTATCAGAAGAGGTATAGCTGCAAAGGATGAGAACATTGTTCTTCCACTGAACAAAGCACTGGTCAGACCACACTTGGAATACTGTGCTCAGTTATGGGCCCCAATATATAGAAAGGATATAAATGAGCTTGAAAAGGTACAAAGGAGGGCAACAAAATTAATAAAGGGAATGGAGGGACTACAATACCCAGAGAGGTTGGCAAAACTAGGACTATTCAGCCTGGAAAAGAGAAGGTTGAGGGGGGACATAATAAATGTGTACAAATATGTTAGGGGACAGTATAGAGACCTTACCAGAGATTTGTTCAAAAGGTGGGATATTACGGTAACAAGAGGGCACTCACTAAGAATGGAAGAGAAAAGGTTTCAGCACCAGCATAGGAAGGGGTTCTTTACGGTAAGAGCGGTGAGAATATGGAATTCACTGAGTGAGGAGACGGTAATGTCGGATTCACTATACCAGTTCAAGCGGGGACTGGATGCATTTCTAGATACCAGGCAGATTTCAGCATATACTTAAAAATAGAATAAAATAGTAGGTTGATACAGGGATTTATTGTGACTGCTGGTTTCAGAGTCGGGAGGGAATTTTTCCTCAGGTGAAGATTGGCTAAATCATTTGAGGTTTTTGCCCTCCTCTGGATCAACTTTAGCAATTACAGAACTAACAGGTCGAACTTGATGGACGCAAGTCTTTATTCGGCTTTACTAACTATGTTACTATGTTACTATGTTGTTCTGCAAACATTATAGGACAAAATATGCATGTTATTTGAACACTTGAATGATGAGAGATGACCTCCTCCCACCTTTCCCCAATCCTGTGGAAAAATGCCTGAACAAGAGCTGTGAAGTATAAAATGAGGATCTGTCTCTGTTTACAGAGAAACTCTACAGGACAGCAGCCAAGGAACCATGGCACCAACTGGAGAACCCAGTTTAAGACAATCATGTCACCTGGCCTTGTACCTCAATGTACTCTGTCAGCTTCTTAAGCTTGCCGCTACCTCCTCTCTGTGGGTGCCTGCCAAAAGCAAGGTGCCACTGTTTGGTATAGTTGGCCCTGGAAGCCTCGAAGTCACAGAAAGGTGAGACTCTGTCATTTGCACCATTTTATGTACTTGCTGGGTCTGTATTATATGTTATTAACTGTTGGTGGTCCAGTAAAGTATCACCCCATTGTGTTACCCTCACCCTGTGTTGTCTGAGTAGTATTGTGCCCATGGGAAAGGAGTCTGAGCATTGAGTGGGATGAGCCCTGGTCCATGTGGTCTTTCTAAAGACAGCCAGGCCAGCAGACAAGAGCGCCTCTGACCCTTGCGTCTCCACAGTGAGTATATTAATATGCTCACATTACACTACATGCACAGTATTAATGAAAAAATATTCATGGGAGTGCTTCTTTAAAATGCCTGCAAACCCGAGCTTCTCTGCATGTGACGAGTTCACTTATGTTAGTCATTGTAGTCATCTTATTCTTCAGCATTTCATCAGTAAAAAAAAGAACTGATTTTATTTCAAAGGTTGCAAACTAATTTTAGCATTTTGCTCCTCTAGCTCCAGAATGACAAATTCACTTCATTATCTGTCTATTTTGTTTCACACGCCAAGGTGCACTCTCCTGCATTGCCAGAGACAGATTCATACACACATTTAGGTTTTGTAAATCTTCTCTCCTTGACAATAACGTTTCTCTGAATGAGTTGCGCTATTTTAATTTCTTACCCCCATAGGGGTCATCTAACAGAAGGGAGGAAGCCACTTACCATTCAGTGTAGTAAAGGAGCTATCATTTTACTTCTGGCCTGTCAGTCCGTTTGGCAGAATTTACCATCTGCGGCCATTTCTGTTTGCTGCTTTAGTGATATATTTCATTCTTTGACGAGTAAACTGAATTTAGAGCACACTAAATCGCACGTGTTTTGCCTTTTTCAGTATTGTCTCAAGATAGCAGTGTATAGAATTTATCTCTTTATAATGCAGTGTTCTTTATAGGATCCCTCTTGGCCATTGCTCTATGCTTTATGCACAAGGTAACGCCAGGCCTGGAATGAAGGGCAAAGCTTTTGCAATAGTGCAGTGCTCACCCCAGCCATTCAAAGTCTAAATCCACTTCTCGCACTGGTCATAGCTTCCTCATGCCTCATTTAGTTTGTGATCTCCTGTCATTCATGTTCCTGACCTGGAATGTACTACAGGCTCTACCCCATCAGCTTCAGTACATTTGCAGTTGACTTGCTGGTTTGTCACATTTGTTACTTCTAGCAGGGGCGGATATACCATTGGTGCAACCAGTGGCCCAAGAGGTAAGGGGGCCATGTCTACCTCCAAAGCAGGTGGAATTGTACATTATGATGAGTTATTGGACGGCAAAGGGCCCATATACTGTTCTTGAACAGGGGCCTCTTGTGTCTGTGTCCGCACCTGACTTATAGGAAATAGGACCTAAAAAAATCCATCTCTTACGCAGTCCTGGGACCATGAAAATATTTAATGAGACCAAACCAAAATTTACAGTAAAGGGGCAGTGTAGATGATATGCAAAGTATGATGCTTTTTTCCTTATGCCTTATACATTTGCAAGGAGGTAATGTACCATTTCGCCTAGAACCACACACCAAAATCGGCCATATATCCTGCCTTGCAATAATTGTTACATATATAGAGTTAATGTTATAAACTCTTAGATAAAATTAAAGACAAACTGAAACAATACAAAATATGAAGATAAACATTTAATTCAGTACTGAGATTGCATATTGCTCAGTATTGGATGGCAGTGTTCACATGATGCAGCACTGCAACATAGCTGAATTTATCACCACCTACTAACTCCCTTTTGTTTCTTTCAGATATATATGTCATCCATTAATTAAATCTTAGAAGGGCGTACTTGTTCACATTGGCCTGTGGCTGTATGTTTTAGCTGATTTTTCACCGTTGCTTCAACTTGGGGAAACGAATATGTATTCAATGCATTGTGGAATCTGTGCACTACCTTGTGTCACATACCCATGTTCACATGAAGCAGCAGGAGAATTCAATGTGCTGCATGATGTTTTTCAATGTTTGTTTTTTTTGTGGATACATGCATTATTTGTGATCATAGTCTTCGAAGCTGTGTGTCATCTCATATCGTACTCAATATTGTTATAGGACTATCACTCTAAACTAATATGTATTAAATGTGTTCTCTTTTTTCCACTTGTTGGATATCAAATAATTAACATATGGTAATTTATGTCTCAGTGCCATTGGATGATGATGATTTGGTTAAATAGTACCTCCACAAGCTTATTATCTACATTCTATGACTAAGGGTTTTGGCCAGAAAGGCGTCAAAGTTTACTGTCATCTTTTTAAAGACATGAAATAAGGAATTAGTCCTACCGGTAATTGTATTTCCAGGAGTCCATCATGACAGCACGACGGGAGGTTGTCCTTCTCATCCTCTAGGGACAGGAAACACATGAGAGGTTAAAAGCCCCACCCCCTCCACCACACCCTCAGTGCTGTTTCCAATCACCACACCAGGATGGATGAATTTTATTCTGCTTTATTGAATTCTCTTTACACAGATGTTCTGGGTTGCCATACGTAGAAGGAATTCGGGGAGGGAATGTGATAGTGCTGTCATGATGGACTCCTTGAAATACAATTACTGCACTGGTAGGACTCATTCCTTATTTCCCCAGGATTTTCCTCATGACAGCACGATGGGAGTAATACCAAATCAGAAGGAACATTTTTAGGGTGGGACTACCGCCTGAAGGACTTTCATTCCATAAGCTAATTGTTGGGTAGATGAAATATCCAACTTATAATGTCTAAAGAAGGTGTTTATATTGGCCCATGTTGCGGCCCTACAGATCTGTTCTAAAGATGCTCCTGCTCATTCTTTCCAGGAGGCTGATATTCTCCTAGTAGAATGAGCCTTAATGTCTGGTGAAGGTTCTTCTCCTTGTAAATCGTATACCATGGAAATGATTGTGGTTATCCTCTGGCCAAGGTTACTGTTGAAGCTTTTTTGCCCTTGTTTCTTCCTGAGTGTTGAGCGAAGAGGATTGAATCCTGTCTCCATGGTTTTGTAACATCTACATATCGTATCACCGCCCTTCAGATGTCAAGTGTGTGGAACTGGCTCTCTTTTTCGTTCTTTGGGTGCTGACAAAAAGATGGTAAGATAATTTCTTGATTTAAGTTTTTTTGGGATACCACCTTAGGAAGAAAGGATGGGTCGAGTTTGAGGATTATTATTATTCGGTCATCCAGGATACGAAGATAAGGGTCTGTAGATGACAGAGCCTGTATTTCTCCGACTCTCTTGGCTGAGGTTACCGCTACTAAGAAGGCGGTCTTCATTGAAAGTAACTTTATACTAGCTTCCTCCTAAGGGGCTCTTACACAAGGCTGTCAAAACTAAGTTTAGGTCCCATGGGGGTATTAGTTTCCTTCTTGTAGGTTTCAACCTAGTGACTGCCTTTGCAAACCTTGTTACCCATGGATAATCTGCTAGAGGGTAATCCAGAAAGGCGCTAAGTGCCGAGATTTGTACCCTAAGCGTGCTGGGTCTTAAACCTTTCTCGAAACCTTGCTGAAGGAATTCGAGGATGTTTGGACTATCTGGCTCAGAACCGGTTTCCAGAGGTTTCCCCACATAAGAGCAGTGTGTTCTCCAAACTTTCGTGTAGATGGCACAGGTGCTAGGTTTACGACTGGCTTGCATGGTAGAGATTACTCTGTCTGACAGACTCTTAGCACTTAGGATCTGCCTTTCAGGATCCATGCTGTCAATTGTAAGAACTGTACGTTCTTCTTCAGAACTTACGTTCTGCTAGAGGACCCTGGGACAACAGGTCATATCTTTCTGGTAGGGGAAACGGTCCTTTTATGGCCATATGCCCTATTAGCAGGAACCAACTTGTCTTGGGCCACCAAGGGGCTATCGCATCACTGTGGCTCCATCTTCTTGAATCTTCCTCAAAACTCTGGAAATTAGAGGGAAGGGGGGAAATGCATATAGCAGGCCTTCTCCCCAGCTTTGGGATAAAGCGTCTATCCCGTCGGGAGTATCCCCTGGATCTAGAGAACATTTTTTTTTCACCTTTGCATTTTTGTGGGTGGCAAAGAGGTCTATTGACGGGATTCCCCAGCGGTGAGTAAGTTGATGGAATACGTCATGATTTAGTTCCCACTTGAATGATGAGACTATCTTTCTGCTGAGAAAGTCTGCCAATAAGTTGTCTGACCGTTTGAGCTGGACTGCTGTTATGGAAGGAACTGTCATCTCTGCCCGTCGGAATATTCGTCTGGATAGTCCCGGTAGGAGCATTCCTCTTGGGCCCCTTGGTGCCGAATGAAGGAGACGGTTGTTATATTGTTTGAATAAATTTTTACATGTTTTCCTTTGAGGATATGCTGAAGTTTCTGGAGTACTTCCCAAACCACCTTCAGCTCCCTGTAGTTGGAGGATCTTCTGCTTTCTTCTGGGGTCCATGTACCCTGTACGTACTGACCCCCTACTTCTGCACCCCAACCTAGATGGCTGGCATCCGTGGTAACTTGTAACTGCGGAAACTGTGCCCACGATATTCCTCTCTGTAGATTGATCCGAGATGTCCACCAGGTCAGGGAAGACTTTAGATCTGCAGAAATTTTCATCTGTTTGTCCAGACCTGATTGCAGTCTGTTCCAGCTCCTCAGGACCACCTGTTGTAGATCCCTTGAGTGTGCTTAAGCCCATCGAACACTTGGTATACAGGATGTCATGAGTCCTAGAATTCTCATGGCGTATCTCACAGACACTGCCCCTTGCCTCTGGAATGAACGAATCCTTCTGATATCTTCCATTTTGTCCATAGGAAGGGAGGATCTTCCTTGCTGTGAATCTAGGAGTACTCCTAAGAACACATTCCGCATTTCTGGATGTAGACTGGACTTTTCCCAGTTTATACCTCAACCGAGTTTTCCTAGAACCTGAATGGTCTGGGACAGATGTTGATTGAGGAAAGGTACTGAATCCGCTATTAAATGCAGATCGTCTAGATACTGTATGATACTTATGCCTTCCTTTCTTAGGGCTGCTGCTACCTCCGACATTAACTTTGTGAAGATCTGGGGTGCTGTGGATAGGCCAAACGGTAGGCAGTGGAACTGAAAGAGATGAACCTTCCCCTGGTATCTTAATTCGAATCTTAGAAAGGCAGGGCAGGATGGATGAATAGATACATGGTAGTATGCGTCTGTTAAATCTACCATACACATCACCGTTTTATTAATGGAATGATAGTTCTTATAGTTTCCATCTTGAATCTTTTGTATTCTATGCTCTGATTCAGGGTCTTTAGGTTTATGATTGTCTGGAATTTCCCTGAGGATTTTTTTAGGGAAAAAAGAGTAGAGTAATGACCCTGTCCTATCTCCAAGGGTGGAACCACCCCTGCTTGTAATAGATCCCTGACATCTTTCCAGAGTCTTTCTGAAGTGGCTGGAGTCTGAGGGACGGTATTTGTATGGCGGTGTCACTCCAGATGTGAGTGCAACACAGAGAGTAACGCCAGGTGTGAGTGCAACACAGAGGGGAAAGGGTAAGGGAGCCCAGACACTAGGGAAAGGAGGAAGAGGTGACCTCCTAATCTGGACTAGCGTCACCCTGTCTCCCCCTAACGTCCCTATACAGCCTCCACAGCGGTCGCCGATCATGTGCCTCGCCCTACTATCCCTGGCGTAAGGCTATAGCTGGAGGTGGAAGGAGATGAGCACTAGTCAACCTCCGCTAGCACTCTAAAGACAAAAGGGGAAGAAAACACAAGGGAATAACAACTTAGCTTAGAAGAACTCCAACAGGGCACATGGCCTCAAGACTCCAGAGAGGACGTGATGCTGCTTCAGCCAAGTTCCAAGTAGAAGTGAGTATAACTGGCGACGCCCACCTAGACACACCAGTTATATATTTCCCCCAGACTAAAGGGAGGTAGTTGCTGGGTCCTAAACACAGCCTCCTATCTAGGCAGCTGTCTGCATTGCCAAACATGGAGATCTGCTGCAAACCACTGCAGGGCGACTGTCTGTCACCTCTGACACACCCGTGACAGGGGGGGTGGATGAACTCTATTTTGTAACCACTTCTTATTGTTCTTAATATCCATGGGTTTTTGGTGATGGCTTGCCAACCAGTGGAGAAGAACCAAAGTCTCCCCCCCACTGCTATAGCATCAGGACCTTTTTGATGAATCTGAGGTAAATCGGGTTGATCTATTTTTACCTCCAGATTTACCCTTCCCCTTGTAATCCTGGTTCTGGGATATTCGGGATTAACGAAAGGAGTGATACTTCTTGTTTTTTTTCCTCTGGAAACCCCTTCTTTTCATCTGAGGCTCTTTCCAAGATTTTATCTAGCACATTAACACATTACCCCCTGAGAATGGAATTGCACAAAGTTTATTTTTAGAATGGCAGTCTCTTGACCAGGATTTTAGCCATATAGCACGTCTTGCTGAATTGGATAATACGCTACTTCTAGCTGAGAATCTGACGGATTCTGCAGATGCGTCCGCCATAAACAGAGTGGCTGACTTTAATATGGGAAGGGAATATAGGATGACCTCCTGAGATGTATTGGATTTAATTAACGATGACAGTTCGTCTATCCAGAGGGACATAGACCTGGCTACCGAGGTTGCAACTATATCGGTCTTAATAAATGCGGCTGAGGCTTCCCAGCTTCTTCTTAGGAGCCCATCTGCCTTCCAGTCCATAGCGTCTCTAAGGCTAGACAAATCCTCAAAAGGAATTGAGGTCTTTTTCGCTACCCTTGTAATGGAGGCAAGAGAGCCTTTAAGAGAATTATTACAGGATGCTTCAAAGATGGAGAGAGACTGCCATCTACTGGTCAGGCACAGTCAAGCGGAACCAAGATGTGCAAGAGAAGTTGAAGAGGGAGCAGATTTTGTACCCCTTGCCAGCCTTGTGACCCTCCACGATCTTGTCTTTGATGTCCTTGGAATGCTCCTTTGTCTTTCCCATGTTGACCATGTCTGAGTGCTGTTCACAAGTTTGGGGAGGGTCTTAAATAGTCAGAAAAGGCTGGCAAAAGAGATCTTTAATCCACACATGTGAAGCTCATTATTCTTGGTGCCTGAACTACTTCTTAATACTTTAGGGGGACCAAACAGAATTCTTGTGGTTTGAGGGGTTGAATAATAAATGACACTCTGAATTAACTTTTAACGTTTTTAAAAAAAAAAAAAAAAATTTGCTGCAGTGCATTTCCCACTTCCAGGCTGATCTACAGTACAAATGTCACAATGCCAAGTTAATTCCGCATGTGTCAACCAGCTAAATCTGCAGGTGGTTGAATACTACTTGTAGGCACTGTATATATATATATATATATATATATATACTGTTTATATTCATTTCTGACTGTCCTCGCAAGGGCTGGGAACAGGTCTTTCTGGGCCCCGGCCGAAAGAGTCTCAGTGGGCCCCTTTAACACATACCACGATTCATGATGCACAGATACTGCAGAGAAATATAGGTATAGTACAATGCAAAGATTTCACTTCTTACATTACATGAGTGATATCTATTGTAAATTCCACAATAGCTCAGAAACCGGCGAATCGCTCCACCCAGTATACTGGCTCCCATAAAATGCTCCATACAGAATAGTGGCCCCCATAAAATGCTCCATACGGAATACTGGCACCCATATAACGCCCCATACGGAATACTGGCCCCCATATAACGCTCCATACAGATTACTGGCACCCATATAATGCTTCATACAGAATACTGGCCCCCATAAAATGCTCCGTACAGGACACTGGCCCCCATATAACGCTCCGTACGGGATACTGGTCCCCTTATAATGCTCCATACAGGATACTGACTCCCATATAATGCTCCATGCAGGCTGTTCCCCCCATATAATGCCCCATGCAGGATGTCACTTTTCCCCCCAATATAATGCCCCATGCAGGATGTCACTCCCCCCCCCCATATAATGCCCCATGCAGGATGTCACTTGCCCCCCCATATAATGCCCCATGCAGGATGTCCCTTTCCCCCACCATATAATGCCCTATGCTGGATATCCCTTTCCCCCACCATATAATGCCCCATGCAGGATATCACCCACCTCTCATTAAAATGCCCCATGCAGGATGTCACCCCCCCTCTTTATAATGCCCCATGCAGGATGTCACCCCCCCATATAATGCCCCATGCAGGATGTCACCCCCCATATAATGCCCCATGCAGGATGTCACCTCCCCCATATAATGCCCCATGCCTCCATGCATTAAAAAAAATAAAAATCAAATACTCACCTCACTCCTCCTCACCTGCTGCCGCTGCTCAGGTCCGGACTTCAGCGTCGCCGGCGTCGTCCCGCTCTGCGCTGCCTGTAATGGCTCAGGGGAGACGTCACAGGGAGCGTGCAGCAGGAAGACAGCGGATCTGCGGAGGCACGGGGAGAGGTAAGTATCCGGCTGCCGGGGCCCTGAGCAAGCGGGGGAGAAGGGCGGGCGCTGGCACCGCTCTCCTCCGCCTATAGCCCGGTGGGGTGCCTGACCGCGAGTGGGCCCCCTGCCTGCTCAGGGCCCCGGCACTTGCCCGGGTGCGCCGGGTGCTGGCGCCGGCCCTGGCCCTCGCCTTGTGTCTCTGTGTGTTGCATTCCGGCACCTGCATTACACCCTGACCATAGGTATTTCAATTTTAGGAACTTCATCCCAAACCTTGACTTCCTCTGGATTAAAGGGCAGCCGAGCCTTGAACTCCCTTGGATTGGTGAGATGTTTTTCTGCATCTTCCCACTCCTCCAGGATCATAGATTTCTAATGTTCATTGATGGGGAACACTCTTTTTCTCTGAATTCTTAGACCCCCAAACATTTCGTCTTCTATGGTATGTAGGTTCTGAGCATCCTCAATCCCCATAGTATTTCTTACAGCAATAATTAATTCATCTGTATTTTCAGATGAGAAGAGTTATCTCTTCCGGTCTTCAGAAGGGGCCTGTGGGGACATTTCTCCAGCCTGTAGACCCTGATCAGAGTCATAAGAAAAATCTTCTGCTTCAGAAGATTCTTCCACTTCCCATCTAGCCCTTTTGTGAAGGGATGGTTCCTGGACCGACTGAGGCGGTATAAAGCTAGAGACTGAACTTCAAACTTTTTCACGGATCATAGACCGCATGTCTGCCATAAGGGTGGATTGTTCCTCCTTGAGGACCTTTGTTATACACTCTGCACAAAGTTGTTTCTTATGCGCTTCCGGTAAGCGGCTATTGCATGTAGGGCATCTTTTAATTTTATTACGGGCTGCTGTGCCTGATTCCAATGTGCCCCTCTCCTGTAAATGTTTTAAAGAAAATAGGAGAGTTTTAGTGTAAAACCCCCAGCTCTGACATTAGGGAATAGTATAGGACTCCATGCACTTATGCTGCCCAGGGACTCTGATTGTGCCTCTGACCGTGGATTAGAATCCATTGTTTGAAAAAAAAGGAGACACAGTACACAGAGGAATAAGCTCTCTTTTATAGGGTTTTACCTTGTTCCCTGAAGATGTTGGTGTTAGAACCCTCCTGTTAGTTTTTGCTATCTTGTGTTTTGCTGTCACGTGACCAGCTGCCTATATATTCCAGCTCCGCCCTTTCTGGCTTTGCTGGGCTTCAGTGTTGTTTTGATCTCTGTCAGTTCTTGGTCGTCTGGGACCTTTAGTACTTTTTTGTCAGTTTGTCCTTTTTGCTCTGCAACAACTTCTGCTTTGCCAATTATTACAGGAAATTCATTAAGAATTTTTCTGTAATTGTTAAACCTCTAACCGATCTCACCAGGAAAGGTGCGAATACGGTCCAGTAGACTACTGAGGCCATTGAAGCGTTTGAGTATCTCAAAGAGAGGTTCAGTTCTGCCCCTATCCTTATGCAGCCTGATGAGACCAAACCTTTTTTGGTCGAGGTCGATGCTTCATCAGTGGGGGTCGGAGCAGTTTTGTCTCAAGAGAACAAGGTTGGAGTACATCCTTGTGCCTTTTTTTCCAAAAAATTTTCAGAAACCGAACTGAATTATGATGTTGGAAATCGGGAGTTGCTGGCTATTAAACTTGCGTTTGAACACTGGCATCATTTTTTGGAAGGTGCTAGATTTCCTATTCAGGTTTTCACAGATCATAAGAATTTGATCTATCTGGATGCTACCAAGCGTTTGAATGCCCATCAAGCTAGGTGGGCACTTTTTTTTTATCGGTTTCATTTTTCTGTTACCTATATCCCTGGTACTAAGAATGTTAAAGCCGATGCTTTATCTCGCAGCTTCTCTCCTACTGTCAGTGACGAGGAGGAGAAGAGCATTTTGCAGAAAGGAGTTGTGGTGGCGGCTTTGGACTCCGTTTTGGAGAATGGGAATCTGAATGCTCAAGATGATGCTCCATCTAACACTCCCCATGGGAGGTTGTTCGTGCCTAGAGCCTTTAGGAGAGATTTGTTTGTGGAGTGTCATGAGTCTCAGTTGGCAGGTCATCCAGGAGTTTTGGAGACTAAGAGACTTATCAGTCGCAGTTTTTGGTGGCCTGGATGGCAGAAGGAAGTCATCAAGTGGGTGCGTCAGTGTACTGTGTGTGCTAGGTCAAAGGTTTCACATACTCCTGCTGCGGGGTTGCTTTGCCCTCTGGAGGTTCCTAGTGCGCCTTGGACGCATCTCACTATGGATTTTATTACTGATCTTCCGGTGTCCGAGGGTTTTACTGTCATCTGGGTGGTCGTGGACCGTTTTAGTAAGATGTGTCATTTGGTTCCATTCGTTAAGTTGCCCTGCGCCAAGACACTCGCTAAGGCGTTTGTTAAGGAGATTGTCAAGCTCCATGGCGTTTCCACGGATATTGTTTCTGATAGAGGACCTCAGTTTGTGTCTCGCTTTTGGCGTGCTTTTTGTGACAGGTTGGGAGTCCATTTGTCATTTTCGTCTGGTTATCATCCTGAGTCGAATGGACAGACTGAAAGAAAGAACCAGGATGTAGAACAGTTTTTGCGTTGTTTTGTCGCGGACAATCAAAAGGTGTGGTCTGAGTTTCTGCCTCTCACAGAATTTGCTCTTAACAATCATTCATCCTCCTCTACTGGGTGTTCTCCTTTTTTTGTTGTACTGGGAGACATCCGTCTTTTGGTTCGTTCTCCAAATTGGGGTCGGCGGTGCCGGAGGAGGAGAATTTTTCCGGTGATTTGGAGAGAGTTTGGACTAATGTACGTTGTAACCTGCAAGAGGCTAACAAGAAGTCCAAGAAGTATTTTGACAGGAAACGTAAAGAGGTTTTGTTTACTGTGGGTGATATAGTTTGGTTGTCCTCGAAGAACCTGCGGTTGAGGATTCCCTCTAAAAAACTGGGCCCTAGGTTTGTGGGTCCATTTAAAGTGCTTCAGGTTGTTAACCCATCTGCTGTTAGGTTGGATGTCCCTACTTTCTGGAAGATTAATCCTGTGTTTTATGTTTCCTTGTTGAAAAAGGCTGACGTATCTAATAGTTCCTCCTGTGGTGGAAGACGGCGAATATGAAATTTCTCGTATTTTGAATTCTAGATGGCATAGAGGGATATTACAGTATCTTGTCTCCTGGAAGGGTTTCGGTCCCGAAGACAACTCCTGGGTAAGGACGGATGATGTCTCTGCTCCTAGGCTTGTTAAAGCTTTCCACAGGAGGTTTCCTGATAGGGCTGGGCCTGGAGGATCCAGAGGATCCTCATAGAAGAGGGGGTACTGTTAGAACCCTCCTGTTAGTTTTTGCTATCTTGTGTTTTGCGGTCACGTGACCAGCTGCCTATATATTTCAGCTCCGCCCTTCTGGCTTTGCTGGACTTCATTGTTGTTTTGACTGTCTCTCTAGCCAGGTGCTTCGGTGCCTATCTCTGTCAGTTCTTGGTCCTCTGGGACCTTTAGTACTTTTTTGTCAGTTTGTCCTTTTTGCTCTGCAACAACTTCTGTTTAGGAGGTGTCCCTTTTTTGTCCCAGTCCTTAGTTCTTTTAGGGACCCCTCCCTTAATTCTATAGGTCTCCGTTCAGACTAGCCGAGGACGAAGGCGGGTCTGTTCACAATGAACAGGCAGCCCGCTACATCGTAGGGATTCAGCTTAGTCTTATTGTAGGGACAGCTTTTCCTTATCTTTCCTTAGTTTATGTTGTAGATCATAACAGTAAGTCCAGCCCTAAAAAAAAAACTAAAAGGAAAGAAAATTCGGGGATCAGTATGGTTTCCGTCCAGGATTTGGCTCAACGCCTGCAGGGATTGTCTCTGGAGGTGGCCGAGCTCCAGCAACACGTGAGTAGCTGTCCTGGAGTGCATTTTCCTTATCTTTACTTAGTTTATGTTGCAGATCATAACAGTTGGATGCCGCCACGACATTCCTCTACGTTCCACAGTGGAACGCACGCTACAATGTCCTGGACCGCGGGTTCCTCCCGAATCGGAAATGCGTTCCAGGCTGGAATGGATCCGCGTCATCATTGGTCGCCGAACCAATGGAGCACACGCTGTCTGGAATGCTGCTGGGGAATGTAGTGTGGCACCGAGAGCCCTCCTGAGAGGGAGGTGGCGGTGTCAGGAGCTACATCCCGCTCTACTGACGAGTTAAGGGACCTCTTTTTAGTGAGGTTTTAGCCCGTAGCTGCTTGACAGCGGAAGGGAAGAAATACGTCTCCCCCGATCTCGTTGGGCTACAGGTTAGAATCTTCACACCGATGCACACCTTTCTGTGTCTGTCCTGCTAGGGACAGGAAAAACACTGAGGGTGTGGTGTGTGTGGGGGGGAGGGGGGGGCTTTTAACCTCTCATGTGTTTCCTGTCCCTAGAGGATGAGAAGGACTATCTCCCGTTGTGCTGTCATGAGGGGCGTCCTGAGTAAATAAAGATTACTAAATTTTATCAGCTGCTAGGATTCCGTTTTTTCCCCAGTTCCTTTTTGCTTTATTCTGGTGGTCAACGGATTGGAATCAGGCTGTAATCATTTGGAGCAACTAAACTACAATACACACGGTGAGCCTTTCTTCGTCATTTTTCTTACAAAATCAGCCATAATTTGCCATAGTTTCACAAGTCCTGGTGAAGTATAAAAATCTGCTACGTAGTATGTGCTTCACTAGTGTCTCACAGATACAATATAAATATTTAGCCTTATTGCGGCTTATTGGCCCTGATTTATTATTGCCTTTGTACCTGTTTTGTGTCTAGTTTTGTGCTTTTTTTCACCTTTTTTTTGTGTTTGCACCCAATTCATTATTCTATTCATGCCTTTTTTGAGGATCTATTTTATACATGCCTGCATGCTTTTTTTTATGTTTTCCGCTTTGTGGGTAGAAGTGAAAGATTTCAGAAGTTTTTCCCTGATTCATTAATGGCGAATAAATTTGTCACAACTTCGCTCCAGCCCCCCCTCCCCCAGTGTATTATCAAGTACGACAGCAATTTGACGCATTTTTTGTGACTTTTGGCACCAAAACCCAAAAAAGCAGTTAAAGACATAATTAAAATCTATTTTTGACTTTGTGTCAAATTCATGAATCGCGTGCGCCATCTTGATGAATGTAGCATAAAAAATGGCAACTAATAACAAAAGACCAAAAAAGGAAAGTGACTTAAAAAACGCAAGTGATGAATCAGGGCGTATATGTTTTGAGCCACTTTTTTATTTCTTTCTGTTTTTAAGTCATTTTTGTTTTTTCCTTGACCTCAACAACTTTGCTTATCCAGATGTTTTAGACCCATGTGTATCTTATTTTTTGGCACATCTCACTCCAGTCCCTGCCTGGTGTAAGCTTTCTGGTGAAGTTTTCAATTTGGCATATTTTTGCAACTTTTTAGAAGATTTAATCTACAAAAAAAAACACCACACTTGAGTAGAAATGAAAATAATATGTTTATTAAATGGCTAAAAAATACATAATATTAATTTCATATGTTAAATAAACATAAAATTCCAGGGGAGTAGTGAGCACAATGAATGGATATCGGGAAAAGAAAAGGGGGTATGTAGAGCAATAATCTGTACAGTAGCTGTCTGATAAATACCAGATAAATGAAAATAAAAAGTAGTAATAAATAATACTTCTAACTAGAGAAGAGAAATTCATATAAGTGAAAGTGCAAATGCATAATTAAATCAGTTTTTTTCCTACTGAATAATACAGCATAACAAAATAAGAATAAGTAAAAAGTAAAAGGTGTTTACAGCACCAAGTTTTGAAATTAGGTATGTCATAATATCATAACATCAATACAGACAATATTTACCCAAATCAATCACGGAGTATGTGCTCCCCAATGCGCCGGGTCCCCCTGAGGAAGCAAATGTGCAAAACGTGCATTGGGGTGTAGATATTCGGTGATTTCTCTTCTCCATTTAGAGGAAAGGGGGGATTGTTCCTCTGTGAAGCAGAGAAACAAAAAGATGGCCTCACAAGTTCAAAATTGTAAAGAAGTAAGAAAATTCCTTTATTAACACATGTAGTAAACACAAATTACAAAGATAAATGCGGACGACAGAGTGGACACAGAGTGCTGGATCCACATGAATAAAACAATGTTAAAAACTGTGACACAGCGCCCGAAAGGTCAGCCTATATAGCAAGTGGAAATATAAGGGGGACAGCAACAGGGTCACATGTATTAATAAATATATACCACCCATCAAGAATACCTTTTCCAAATTGTACCCCCAAAACAATAATATCCCATCACAATCAAAATACCCAGAAACAAAAGGGTTAAAACCCTTATACAGATGGAAGTAATACAAACAATTGGTCATAAATAAGCTAAAATAGCTATGTACCTGGGTAAGGCCACCAGACAGGCTCTGCTACCGTGACCCCGACGCACGTTTCGGTAGGAAAACCTATTTCAAGGGGTAATACTGCACACCAACCATCCACCTTTTATACCCCCACATCCATATCTGCAGCGTGCACATGTTGCACAGTAAAGCGGAAGTGCCGTGTAACTGACTTCCTGTTTCACTCACTGCATGTAACTGACTTCCTGCCTCACTCACAGCGTCTTCATGGAGAGGCGTCAACAGCCCTGTCATGTGGCTCCAGGTTCCACCCCCTCGCTTCACATGATCAAACCCAAGTAACTGACTTCCTGTCTCACTCACTGCTTGTAACTGACTTCCTGCCACATTCACTACGTCTCCATGGAGAGGCATAAACAGCCCTATCATGTGGCTCCAAGTTCCACCCCCTCACTTCACATGATCAAGCCCGAGTAACTGGCTTCCTGTCTCACTCACTGCATGTGACTGACTTCCTGCCACATTCACTGCGTATCCATGGAGAGGCATCAACAGCCCTGTCATGTGGCTCCAAGTTCCGCCCCCTCGCTTCACATGATCAAGTCCAAGGTGCCACCCCCATGATCATGGGATATAAACACCACCGCTGCCCGGCCAAAAATGACGCGGAACCCCCGCCGCACCACAGGCGCACAGCGGCGTCGGCATCACAAGGACGTCGAGAGCCACTGGGCGTATGCACGAAACGGAGGGACCGCGTACCGGCCGGACAGCGATGGCGTGCACCGGAGCCACCACCAAGGCACCTGACAGCTGGCAGAAGACAAAGAAAGGGAACGAAAGAAGAAAGGATTAAAAGGAGAAGGAGGAGAGGACAAAATTGACTCAGGTGGAACATAGGAGGCAGACAAGAAAGGGAGCAAATAGGAAATGTGTATACAAATAAGTACTGCAATCAAAAGTATTACCATAATAGGTGGAAGACATATATATATCCAAAACTGTTAACCTATATCCATATCGGTACATACAATATAGAGTACATAAATATCAATCCCATTAGAGCATTGTACAATACAATCTTCTGTAGATTCGTCTCATTAGAAAAATAAAAAAATAAATAAAAAAATAAATAAAAATAATACATTGATGTAACAGCAAAAACCACACGTATCTCTCAATATATGCTATATCAGTGGATTATGCAATCATCTTCTCATGGTGTCTGCAAGACTACATCATCACCATCCTCCATGGAATCCAGGTAGATAGCTGCATGATGTCAAACAATGGAGAACCGGCAGGTAAGGGCAACTCACTCATCACTGGTAACAGGGCAGACAATATGTCACGGGCAACAATCTAGTGGAGAGTCAATGTGCAGGATTAAAATAAGAGCAATGATAAAATATAAAATGCAAAAAAGAATATAAAAACAACTGAGGACATCACATGCAGACCGGAAATTAAAGAAATGGGACGAAGCTAATACTCTCGTTCAACCCCTTCGGTTGCAGGGTTTTAAGCGCCCATATCCCTTTAGACTCCAGCTGGGCCAACCTCTGGGTCACTCGACCACCACGGATACCTACAACTATATTGTCTATACCTCTCACTCTCAGCCCAGTGGAGTCACATCCATGGTATAATTTGAAGTGGCGTGGGATGGTCTTGAGGGTGGATGCATCAGTGTGGCCAAGTGCCGCCTCTATGCCCAGTACGTGTTCCCTTACCCGTGTTTTAAAACGACGAGTAGTCATGCCCACATAGATGAGACCACACGGGCAGGTTGCATGGTATATCACGTACCGTGTTTGGCAGGTGATGTAACTAGTGATCGGAAATCTATTACCGTCAGAGTCCCAAAATTCATTACTTCGATCAATGTTGGGACAGGCGACACACCGGACACACGGACTACATCCACGCCGTACACCACCCACACCACTCAAAAAAGTCTGTCGGGGTACCCCCTCATAATGACTCCGCACGAGATGATCCCTTAAATTTTTAGCGCGTCTGAAAGTTATGCATGGTTTTTCAGACACATATCTCGTTAGAATCGGGTCATTCATGAGCACCGGCCATGCTTTCTCCAGTGCTCTCCTCATAGCTGGTGCTTGAGTGTGGTACTTAGTGATGAACCTAACGATCTCAGTGTTGGTATCATCTCTTGACCCATATAAGAGATCTTCTCGTGCAGAGTATTTAGCCCTATTAAAGGCCTTTTTCACAGATCTACGGCTATAACCACGGGCATAAAACCTCTCCATTAACTCCCAGGACTGAGCGAGAAAATCACTGTCCGTTGAGCAGAGCCGTCTTAAACGCAGAAATTGGCCCACCGGAACCGACCTTATCATGTGTTGTGGGTGGGATGACGATGCATGCAGCAATGTATTGGCGGATGTGGGTTTCCTGAATATATTGGTCTTAATGCTCTGATTCGCTTCTCTATTAAGAGTCACGTCCAGAAATTCAGCCCTGTTGGGATCACACTGATATGTAACGTGGATATTTCCGTTATTGCAATTGAGTTTGTCCATAAATTCAATTAAGCATTGCTGTGAGCCCTGCCAGATCAGGAAGATGTCGTCGATGTAGCGTGCCCAAAAGAGGACACGGTCCATCGATGACCCTAGATCTGACAGGGAGAGGTCTCTCTCCCACAGCCCCAGGAAGAGGTTAGCGTATGAAGGGGCGAAAGCCGCCCCCATCGCTGTCCCCTGGAGCTGTAGGTAGAAAGACCCCTTGAAAATAAAAAAATTGTGCGTCAGTGTGAAATCCAACAATTCCACCAGTAAGGACCTCATTTCTTCTGACAGGTTAGACCCCCCCAGGAAGAAAGCCACAGCCCGTAAACCGTCAGCATGCTTGATATTGGTATACAGGGATTCAATATCCACTGTTACCATCATAGTGTCATGATCTAAATAAAGGCCATCAACTCTCCTAAGGAGATCACCCGTATCACGTAGAAATGATGGGAGGTTCTCTACCAATGGCTGCAATTTGGAATCAATCCAGCGGCTAACATTCTCGAGAAAGTTACCCCTTCCCGAAATTATCGGACGCCCAGGTGGGCCACACTGATGCATCCACCCTCAAGACCATCCCACGCCACTTCAAATTATACCATGGATATGACTCCACTGGGCTGAGAGTGAGAGGTATAGACAATATAGTTGTAGGTATCCGTGGCGGTCGAGTGACCCAGAAGTTGGCCCAGCTGGAGTCTAAATGGATATGGGCACTTAAAACCCTGCAACCGAAGGGGTTGAACGAGAGTATTAGCTTCGTCCCATTTCTTTAATTTCCAGTCTGCATGTGATGTCCTCAGTTGTTTTTATATTCTTTTTTGCATTTCATATTTTATCATTGTTCTTATTTTAATGCTGCACATTGACTCTCTACTAGATTGTTGCCCGTGACATATTGTCTGCCCTGTTACCAGTGATGAGTGAGTTGCCCTTACCTGCCGTTTCTCCATTGTTTGACATCATGCAGCTATCTACCTGGATTCCATGGAGGATGGTGATGATGTAGTCTTGCAGACACCATGAGAAGATGATTGCATAATCCACTGATATAGCATATATTGAGAGATACGTGTGGTTTTTGCTGTTACATCAATGTATTATTTTTTTTTATTATTTTTTTATTTATTTATTTTTTTTCTAATGAGACGAATCTGCAGAAGATTGTATTGTACAATGCTCTAATGGGATTGATATTTATGTACTCTATATTGTATGTACCGATATGGATATAGGTTAACAGTTTTGGATATATATATGTCTTCCACCTATTATGGTAATACTTTTGATTGCAGTACTTATTTATATACACATTTCCTATTTGCTCCCTTTCTTGTCTGCTTCCTATGTTCCACCTGAGTCAATTTTGTCCTCTCCTCCTTCTCCTTTTAATCCTTTCTTCTTTCGTTCCCTTTCTTTGTCTTCTGCCAGCTGTCAGGTGCCTTGGTGGTGGCTCCGGTGCACGCCATCGCTGTCCGGCCGGTACGCTGTCGCTCCGCTTCGCGCATGCGCCCAGTGGCTCTCGTCATCCTTGTGATGCCGACGCCGCTGTGCGCCTGTGGTGCGGCGGGGGTTCCGCGTCATTTTTGGCCGGGCAGCGGTGGTGTTTATATCCCATGATCATGGGGGTGGCACCTTGGGCTTGATCATGTGAAGTGAGGGGGCGGATCTTGGAGCCACATGACAGGGCTGTTGATGCCTCTCCATGGATACGCAGTGTATGTGGCAGGAAGTCAGTCACATGCAGTGAGTGAGACAGGAAGCCAGTTACTCGGGCTTGATCATGTGAAGTGAGGGGGCTGGAACTTAGAGCCACATGATAGGGCTGTTTATGCCTCTCCATGGAGACGTAGTGAATGTGGCAGGAAGTCAGTTACAAGCAGTGAGTGAGACAGGAAGTCTTACCCAGGTACATAGCTATTTTAGCTTATTTATGACCAATTGTTTGTATTACTTCCATCTGTATAAGGGTTTTAACCCTTTTGTTTCTGGGTATTTTGATTGTGATGGAATATTATTGTTTTGGGGGTACAATTTGGAAAAGGTATTCTTGATGGGTGGTATATATTTATTAATACATGTGACCCTGTTGCTGTCCCCCTTATATTTCCACTTGCTATATAGGCTGACCTTTCGGGCGCTGTGTCACAGTTTTTAACATTGTTTTATTCATGTGGATCCAGCACTCTGTGTCCACTCTGTCGTCCGCATTTATCTTTGTAATTTGTGTTTACTACATGTGTTAATAAAGGAATTTTCTTACTTCTTTACAATTTTGAACTTGTGTGGCCATCTTTTTGTTTCTCTGCTTTACAGAGGAACAATCCCCCCTTTCCTTTACTGTTACATGATGATGGCCCGTTCTCTTTATTAGTCCTATATGCAATAACATGGGTCCATTGGGATTAGATTTATCTTCACTGTGTTGTTTGCATCTGTGTTTCTGTCTCTCACTCTTCTCCATTTAGAAGTATTATTTATTAATACTAGCCCCTCCCTGCTGTCTACATAGAGGTGTATACATAGCCATTGCCATCTCCTATGTCAGTAATGAGAAAGTCTGTCTTCACTGAATACAGATTTTACCTCAGAACTCTGAGTTTTGAAATTGACTGTTCAATTTTTGAGAGAGAAGCAGATTTCTCTGACACGATATATTACAAAGTTACTTATTTTCACGTGTACTATTAATTTATTGAATGAAAATTAAAATGACTTTCTGGTATTTGGAGTAAAATGGTTACTCTTTAACCTTCCACACACACTCGATATTTGTATCTTGCGTAAATCGGTAATCCAAATCCAACTTTTTAACAGCTTTTACTCCCGAAGGTGGTTTGCACGTAAATGACCGGGCCAATTTTTACAATTCTGACAACTGTCACTTTATGAGGTAATTACTCTGGAACGCTTCAACGGATCCCCCTGATTCTGAGATTGTTTTTTCATGACATATCATACTTCATGACAGTGCTAAGATTTCTTCGATATGACTTACGTTACTTTGTGAAAAAATCTGAAATTTGGCAAATTTTTGCAATTTTCAAACTTTGAATTTTCATGCCCTTAAATCAGAGAGATATGTCACACAAAATAGTTAATAAATAACACTTCCCACATGACTACTTTACATTAGCACAATTTTGGAACCAAAAATTTTTTTTTAGGAAGTTATAAGGGTTTAAAGTTGACCAGCAATTTCTCATTTTTCCAACAAAATTTACAAAACCATTTTTTTAGGGACCACATCACATTTGAAGTGACATTGAGGGGCCTTTATGACAGAAAATAGCCAAAAGTGACACCATTCTAAAAACTGCACCCTTCAAGGAGCTCAAAACCACATTCAACAAGTTTAATAACCCTTCATGTGCTTCACAGCAATTTTTGGAATGTGGAAGAAAACAACATTTAACTTTTTTTCACAAAAATGTTACTTTAGAGCCAAATTTATTTATTTTTGCAAAGGTAACAGGGAAAAATGGACCATAAAATTTGTTGTGCAATTTCTCCTGAGCACGCCGATACCCCATATGTGGGGAAAAAGCACTATTTGGAGGCACGGCAGGGTTCAGAAGGGAAGGAGCACAGTGTGGCTTTTTGAACTCAAAATTGGCTGGAATCAAGAGCGGATGCCATGTCGCTTATAGAGAGTCCCTGATGTGCCTAAACAGTGAAAACTCCCCACAAGTGACCCCATTTTGGAAACTACATCCCTCAAGGATTTTATCAAGGGGTATAGTGAATATTTTGAACCCAGAGGTACGACACAGAATTTGATAACATTAGGTCATCATATTGAATATGTTGTCATTAGTCTTGAGCGAAAGTGAAAGTGCTTGCTACTTGAGTTAGCATCAGGTACTCGGGTACGCACCGAGTATCGTGGGTGCTCGGGTGACATGCTCAAGTCCCCACCTCGCATGTTTCACGGTTATTAGACATCCAAAAAAAATGTGGGAATTGCTTGTGTATGGCAGGCTATCCCTGCATGTTTTTTTTTGGCTGTATAACAGCTGAGAAACATGCGAGGCGGGGACTCAAGCATGTCACTCGAGCACGCGTGATACTCGGTGCATACCCGAGCACCCGATGCAAACTCAAGTAGCGAGCAATTGCGCTCAACACTAGCTGCCATATCATCATCACTTTTTTTTCTTTACTTTTGAAAAAATACCAACCCTAACCCTAACACTACCCTAACTGTAACCTGAATCCTAACACTAACACAACCCTAACCCCAACACAACCCTAACCTTAATCCTAACCCTAACCCTGATCATAACCCTAACACAACCCTAACCCTAGCCCTAATACAACCCTAATCCTAACTGTAACCCTAATCCTAACACCAACACAACCCTAACCCTAACACAACCCTAATCCTAACTCTAACCCTAATCCTAACCCTAACACAACCCTAACCCTAACATAACACTAACCCTATCCCGAGGGATCCATTCATTATAATGAGGCAACAGAGTTACTCTGGACTCCGTCTGGCCTCTGTTTAGCGGTGTCCTTTTATTCAGAGTTTAACAAAACTGTGGCTCACGACACTTTTATGCATACCTAATAAAAAGACGGACATCGTGGGATCACAGGCCAGACAACATCCACGGTGCCTCCACCTGCCTCATTACAGGGAGTCTTCCGCTGGGGGTCCAGTCTGAATCATGTATTTCAAATATTTACACGGAAACCCCGGGGTAAGCGCTCAGAGCAGAGCGCAGGATAAATGTGAATCGAGCCATACTCCTATCTGCAAGGCAGAATGAACAAATTATCAGCAGGTGAATAATTGGTTTTATTTATTTTTTACGCTGTTCCTCATGCTGTGTAAGTGATTAGACGACTTTATTCTTTGGGTCGGTGCGATTACAGCGATACCAGATATATATCGGGTTTTTATGATTGACAGCTGTCACACACTAAAAGACGCTTTTTTTTGCAAAGACTAGTTTTTGCATCGCCATATTTTGACAGCTATAATTTTTCCATATTTTGGTCGACAGTCATGTAAGGGCTTGTTTTTTGCGGGACAAGTTGACATTTTTCTTGGTACCATTTTCAGGCACGTGACATTTTTTGATCGCTCTCTATTCCAATTTTTGGAAGACAGAATAAACAGAAACCAACAATTTTGGAATTGTTTGTGGTAAAATTGATAAGGCAGCTTTATTCTTCGGGTCAGTACGTTTACAGCGATAACAACAATTATATCTTTTTGTATGTTTTGGTGCTTTTACACACTATTTTATAGAAAAAATATTTTTTTTTGCATCGCTTTATTCTGAGAGCTATAACTTTTTTATTTTTTGGCTGATGGAGCTGTATGGTGGCTTGTTTATTGCGGGACAAGATGTTGTTTTCAGCGGTACCATTTTTATTTACATTCATCTTTTTTTATTGCGTTTTGTTCCACTTTTTGTTCAGCAGTATGATGATAAAGCACCAATTTTTTCGTTTTTTATTTTTTACCATGTTCACTAGAGGGGTTAACTATTATTACAGTTTTATAGGTCAGGTCATTCTGGATGCGGCAATACCAAATATGTGTACTTTTTATTTATTTTTTCATAATATTTATTTATGGGTACTATATACAGTGCCTACAAGTAGTATTCAACCCCCTGCAGATTTATCTGGTTGACACATTCGGAATTAACTTGGCATTGTGACATTTGTACTGTAGATCAGCCTGGAAGTGGGAAATGCACTGCAGCAAATTTTTTTTTTTTTTTTTTTTTTTTTTTTTAAAACGTAAAAAGTTAATTCAGAGTGTCATTTATTATTCAACCCCTCAAACCACAAGAATTCTGTTTGGTCCCCCTAAAGTATTAAGAAGTAGTTCAGGCACCAAGAATAATGAGCTTCACATGTGTGGATTAAAGATCTCTTTTGCCAGCCTTTTCTGACTATTTAAGACCCTCCCCAAACTTGTGAACAGCACTCAGACATGGTCAACATGGGAAAGACAAAGGAGCATTCCAAGGCCATCAGAGACAAGATCGTGGAGGGTCACAAGGCTGGCAAGGGGTACAAAACCCTTTCCAAGGAGTTGGGCCTACCTGTCTCCACTGTTGGGAGCATCATTCGTAAGTGGAAGGCTTATGGAACTACTGTTAGCCTTCCACGGCCTGGACAGCCTTTGAAATTGTCCTCCCGTGCCGAGGCCAGGCTTGTCCGAAGAGTCAAGGCTAACCCAAGGACAACAAGGAAGGAGCTCCGGGAAGATCTCATGGCAGTGGGGACATTGGTTTCAGTCAATACCATAAGTAACGTACTCCACCGCAATGGTCTCCGTTCCAGACGAGCCCGTAAGGTACCTTTACTTTCAAAGCGTCATGTCAAGGCTCGTCTACAGTTTGCTCATGATCACTTGGAGGACTCTGAGACAGACTGGTTCAAGGTTCTATGGTCTGATGAGACCAAGATCGAGATCTTTGGTGCCAACCACACACGTGACGTTTGGAGACTGGATGGCACTGCATATGACCCCAAGAATACCATCCCTACAGTCAAGCATGGTGGTGGCAGCATCATGCTGTGGGGCTGTTTCTCTGCCAAGGGGCCTGGCCATCTGGTCCGCATCCATGGGAAGATGGATAGCACGGCCTACCAGGAGATTTTGGCCAAGAACCTCCGCACCTCCATCAAGGATCTTAAGATGGGTTGTAATTTCATCTTCCAACAAGACAATGACCCAAAGCACACAGCCAAGAAAACCAAATCCTGGTTCAATAGTGAAAAAGTCAAGGTGTTGGAGTGGCCTAGTCAGTCTCCTGACCTTAACCCAATTGAAAACTTGTGGAAGCAGCTCAAGAATAAAGTCCACATGAGACACCCAAAGAACCTAGATAACTTGGAGAAGATCTGCATGGAGGAGTGGGCCAAGATAACTCCACAGACCTGTGCCGCCTGATCAGGTCTTATAAAAGACGATTATTAGCTGTAATTGCAAACAAGGGTTATTCCACAAAATATTAAACATAGGGGTTGTATAATAACTGACCCACACTTTTATGTTTAAAATTTAATAAAATTCAACTGAGCAACATAACTTTCTGGTTTGTAAGATTTATGCTTCTGTTCATAAAACCTACTCTCGTTTGCAGTTTGAAGGCTCTAACTTATTTGCATCTTATCAAACCAGCTAAATCTGCAGGGGGTTGAATACTACTTGTAGGCACTGTATACTGTATATATATATATATATATATATATATATATAAAATATTTATTTATTTATTTTCATATTTTTACAACTTTTTTTAACTTTTTTTTTTACTTAGTCCCACTATGGGACTTTCACTTTCTGCAGTCTGATTGCAGTTATGTATATCAGTGCAGGATCACTGCTGTCAGTACTGCAGACACAAGTTACTTTGATTATGCACTGCGCATGATCAAAGTAATTTGCTGGTGTCTGGTGACCTGGATGTCATTATGACGACATTGGGGCACTATGGCAAATATCGGGACCCCGCGCTGAAGGCGCTGAAGGCACAAGTGTTGTGCGCACAGGTTGGTTATCCTCCAGGTACTGAAACTTATCACAGGTAATAAATTCATAAGTCTCTTTATATGTTCTATTAAGTGTCAGCTGTGATTGTGTATGTATACACATAGGCTGTTTCTCTTTTGAAACTATACCCGTCTTTGAGGTTCCCCATCAAATGTACATGTGTATATTAAGACAGACACTAATGTCTTTTAGGTGCTGTATATGTTAGCCATATACATATATATCTAGTCTCCCTGTGTGCCTTTTCCACATGGCAATTATTGTTGGTGTTCTTATCCCACATTAACCTGTTAATATTTTAATAATAAAGTTTATCTAATTTTTGTACACTATGAACGTTTTTGGTTCATCATTTAGGCGATTCCTCGTTGTCTTTCCCTATATGTGAACACCCTGCCTAACAGATTTACATGTGGTGTTTTTCTGCCAGGGAGAAGCGTTTTTCCAAGCGATTTTGAGCATCACTTGGAAAGTGCTTGACAAGTTGGTCACACAATATAAATCCATGCAACTGGCATGGATTTATGTTGTGTGACCAACTTATGCAGCCTTAAATGCAGTATCAATAGTAAAAAAAAAAAAAAAAGAATTAAAACGTAAAAAATAAAAAAAACATTATACTTACCTCTCCGGTGGCCCCCTGTCTCCTCCTCCGGTGGCATACTCTGTCCTCGGCATCCTGCGGTGTTCAGAAAGGACCTGCGGTGATGTCATTTAGTCAGCTGACAGGTCACGCGACCGTCGACTTAACATGCGTTTTTAATGCGTTTTCGTGGCGGAAACGGCACACACAGCCTTAAGCACAGCCCCTTGACAATAGTGGTGTTTTTTTATTCTTTAATTACTACTTAGGCTTTCTAGGTTTTTAAATTGCTGTCTATATTATGTATTTGCATTTCTGTTCGGCTGGTTGTATTCTCTTTATATTTCAGATAGATGGAATTCAGGCGTAGAAAAAGAGTCACAGAGAAACACTCAGAGATGCAGGCAAAGTCATATAGAGAGGAATATATTCATGCAGTGGGAGGTTAGATTGAAATAGATGTTGAGACATAGAGACTGGCAGTGTCATTACTGAGATGTCTGCTCAGGAGGTGGAGAGGAGGAAGGGGTCTCATCACTTCTTGGGAGAAAGAACATGTTTAACTGTGATTTATAGCAGAGAGATGAGGCTGAGAACAATGGGGGAGAAGAATATAAAGGCAGGCTTAAAATAAACTGTGACCAGAAATATAAATTACAGATGGCATAGACTTTCCGGATGTATTTGTTAAATCTGTTACTGAAAGTGAACTGACTGCCTGCGTCCAGCATCCAGCAGACCCCCTGCATCCAGCAGACCCCCTGCATCCAGCAGACCCCTGCGTCCAGCATCCAGCAGACCCCCTGCGTCCTGCAGACCCCCTGCTTCCAGCATCCAGCAGACCCCTGCGTCCAGCAGACCCCTGCATCCAGCATCCAGCGGACCTCCTGCGTCCAGCAGACCCCTCTCATTCTCACGGTCCATGACTGGGATATGTTTTCTATGAGTAACCACGTGTAAGCTCATTGCCCTGTAAGTTTGCGAAAATGATTACTTTGCCTAAATTCACCATCAATTAAGACAAGATGAGCTGGTTAATAATAATTGGAACGGTGCCGCCTACTGGACACTTCTTGGTTCATTTTTTCAGACTATTTTGCAGCATTTCACGATAAAACATGACTTTTTGTAATAAAGATTTCATGCTGTCAATGGTTCTGACAGTATGAACCATAAATGGTAGGTTCCCTTTAATTTGCTCTTTGCAAAATGAATTAGGGAATTTTGCTAAAATGGACTAAAAAATGGACATTTAGTGCCATTATGAAATGAATCAATGCAAATCTTGCCACTTCTTGTCTGCAGGACAGGATTTGGGCAGATCCACAGACTCTCCATGCTGGGGATGGGGCACCATTTGCCTTAGGCAAATAATAGACTAGAAGCTCCCTTAGAGGTAGATAACTATTGTAGTGGAAACTTTATTATTGTGGATATTATTGATTTATATGGTGAGCAGATGTCTGATGGATGGCAATGGACAGCCACAGCGCATTCTCCTAAAGTAGGTTAATAGAAGCAACCTGCTGCACTATTTCCTAACCAAGACATTATCTGCCATGGACGATGAGTCCCATAGAGGTCAATTACCTCTTCGGTGGGAGCATTCCTGTCCACTTCTCTCTGTAAAATGGAAATAAATAGCGTACTGCTCACCAAATGCACATAGTCTTCCCAGGGTTAGAAATCAATAGTACTCTACGCAGAATTAAAGACTTTTTCTATAGTAGATAAATGCAGCTATTTAAAAGCCCTAGTGTCATTATAGCAGCTGTAAATGATATTACACTTCCTGAGACCAATTTCTTATGTGTGGGAGAGTAACAATAAGTGACATGGCCACAACGCTGAGATGAAGGAAGGCATTTCTTATGCTGGATAAATGGAAGGAAATTTTTTTGCAACAATGTTTTCTCACTTTTTGGAACGTTAGTGTTAATAGGACTTGTCACTTGTGCAATTAGTTTGCTAAAAGCTTTTGGTAAGATTATTTGCTTGGCCACATCCTATGTCTGCAATTAGTGGTCGAGAGACCTAGGACCTCTACTATTGCTATGGAAATCCTCGTACTTTTTTGTGAATATGTTCTCGTACCAATCACTATTGCCATTATTTCCCTTATTTTCAATATTTGCACACTATGCAGTTTGCTGCATAATGTATAGCAAACGTGAACACTAGAGGAAAATACAGCCCTGTCCAAACTAGTTTACAGGGATATTCACATTTGGGGACACTTTTTTTTATTACTTACATGCATGTATTAGGGGCGAAAAATAATTTTTACAATTGGGTATAATTACAAATTTTGTACCATTTGGCTTTTAAAAGCCCTTTGCGTCTCCTTTCCTGCACATTCATCTTTGATGTGGTCTGTGAATAAGTCAGCTGTCTGAAAAACACATAAAGGAGTTACAAACTCCCCATCAGAGTGGGCTGACTGATAGATTCTCATTTAACTCATTCTGCAGCCAGCAATAGATGATGCAACACAACAGCTATAGAAGGCAAGCGGTGCACATTTGTTAATGAAACACAATTGCAAAAATGATTTTTAGCCCCAATTACATGCATTTAAGTAGGCAAAAAAAATACCTCAACCATTCTTAATGGTGCAACAGATACCTATAAGTAAGGAAGGAAGCAGCAGATAAAGTTGATGACTTTGTAATGGAAAGAGGGCCAGAGTTGAGGGGTTAGAGAAGTAGCGGGAACCTTTGATAATGAAGTAGTTAAATTAACCATGTAGGAAGACTAGTTATTGCAGTCATAAGGATGGAAACCTAGAGGGATCTGCTGTTCTTTTTCCTGTTATTTAATAGTTATATGTATGTCTATATTTACATTAGCATTATTGTTTTTGTTAATGACAGAAATGGCTGATCTCTTTAATAATGAATATTGATGAATTCTGATGAATGGACAACACTTTAATGGTGCTTCTCACGTGTCCTTTGGGGCTGTGGTATTTATGACAGTAGTGTGGACTAGTAGTGCCATGCTACTCTAGTCATCAGAAATATTGGTAAATGCGCGCCTCACTCCCATCAAAGGGAATGTGTCAGGTCATTTTTGCATATCATACTAATAGTATCCTAAAATAGGGCTTGGACAGCCCTTTCAGGATATGTAACTTCTATTTCTATACGTTGCCCCGTTGTAGTGCTGTATGCCCTGGAATATTTATAGTCGTGCTACGGCAAGTCAAGCGTATGTAAATGCGAAATTAATATTCACCCACCCTTCTTCGCTGGAGTCAGTGATTCAGTCAGACTGCTGTACAATTCTTGGACTGCCCTTTAGCTCTCCTGACCTGAGCGTGACAGCTGCATAGAAATACATGAAGTAGATGGCCAGTCCTAAGATTGTGATGGGATCCTCAGGCAAGTAATACGGCAGTCTTACTGAATCACTGATGCTGGTGTGGCGCCCCTGAGGGTTCAACCGCCACAGGGATGCTGCACTTCTCTAATGGAGTGTAGTGTTCCTCCTCTGAGGTAAGAACAGTGCGATGGTCAGGACCCTTCCTCCACATCCAACACCACACTTCTCCCACCAGAGGGGGCTAGAATGCACTAGGTGCTGCCCTCCTGGTGATCGGGAGACTGGGGAACCAAGAGATAGGGGAACCATTTAGTGGGTGAGGGTGGAGGACTCACATTTTAGTGACACTTAATAATTCATATTTAATACACAGCCACCTTGGTTCATGGTCCTTTTTGCCTTTTGTCTTTTGATGGTTCGTTGACTGCTCTACTGTGTCCTCCTACCCTGGACGCGGACCCTGTGTGGGCCCGCAACGGATGGAGACACAGCCCTCGTACCTTGGCCTTGGGTCGAGGGGCAGGCTGAAGATAATGTATGTCTCAGCCCAGTCAGGGACCATGACCAAAAAGGCCCGGAGCTTAAGAGTGTAGCTCCACCGCAAATGGATCCCAGGGAGGATGCAGACAGAGCGGTATACGCCACCTGTCCTCACCAACCTGATATATTCAGAGGGACTCTGGCTGCAAGAGGGGTACCGGCCCCCGACACCCGACCTTGCTACTCCACGTCCTGGTCGGGAAAGCCCGGTAGCCCTGAGGATCCCACCGGGTAACGGAAGGAATGACGCTGCCACCCGTACCCTTTTTCTGAATGAAGTTCAGATGGAGACCCGGCCTATCTACACACACACAGACAGGAAAGGACCCGGTCTGAAGTCTAGGAACACTCTGGTGCAGGGTCCTGATTTAACACTGGACTTACTCGGAGGTCGTCGGACCCCTTCGTCTCTGGTGACCGCAGAACCCCGCGAGGAGCAGGGAGTCGCCTTCCTACTGCCATCTCTTCCGTGAGTAAAACCTTGGAAGTTCACCCCTATGGCCTCCGGACTCTTTATTCTGCACTACACCGCACTACGCAGCACAAAAAACCTCCTAGACTACTACCCCCGTCCTCCTGGCCTTCTGCCCCGAGGCCCTGCTCCGCCCGTGGGGAGTAGTAACAACATCGGCTGCCATAACACCATGCCTCGGCGGACTGCAGCAGCTCTGGTGGCCTTCACCAGGTGCCACAGGTGGCGTAGTCGTAATCAGCCACTCAACCCGGATAAGCCCGCACCATCCTTTTTAATGTGACAGCCCTGGGCACGGAGCGGGTCCGGGCCATGGCTGCACCCCATCTCTCCATCACTGGACCTGACTCTGAGTCCCCCATCTCCCAGGGTAGGGCTTTCCAGCGTCTCACAACCTGGCGTCACACTGGCGGGGAAGGGGTGAATATTCCTTTTGCATTTACATACACTTGATGACTGACTGAATCACTGATGCCCGTGACAGATTCCCTTTAAAGGAGTTTGATTACTATATGCTTTAGGGCTCATACTCATATGCGAGAAAAACGGACGAGTGCAATCCGATAAAAAATCGGATTGCACTCTGACCAATGTTATTCAATGGGTTACATCTCATCTGTGATTTTTTTCTCAGCTGAAATCGGACTGAGAAGAAAATCGCAGCATGCTGCATACTACCACGTATCTTGGACGAGACTTGCCAATGCAAGTCAATGGGTGCAAGAAAAAAAACGGACGGCATACGGACCATGCGCATGGCATCTGATTTATATGGATACATTACCATTCTGTAGCATAGAACACTGTAAATGGTCCTGTAAGTGATTGCAGAATAATAGTTGCAGAGAAAAATACGCATGGCATATGGATGTCATACGGATGCTAGGTTTGAAAAATCGCATTGTCCTGTCATGAAAATCGAATGACACATGCATGAGACTCGCATGACACTCGTCCATTTTTTCGGTCCAGAAAACTGAACTTTTTTTTCACACATATGGGTATGAGCCCTTATAAACATGATGTCCAAGAAGACTCACCCAGTGTGTCAAATTCCCCAGATGTGGGTGTTGCAGAAAAAATGTCTAGCTGACCAACTTACTTGCATGTCATACCTAATCCCAAAGTAAAACTTCCCTAACAGTCACATGGCCATATATTTGTTCCTGGTTAAAGGGTTCTAAAGGGGCTGTATGCTTTGGACAATCACTTTTTGTTAGAAAGTTCGCTAAAAAATAAATGGATCAGAGTGTCTTACTGCAGGTGCCCCAATTTATTAATCAGTTGATGAATAAGCCAAGAAAAGCCATCTTTAAAAAAATGCAGAATTACATGATCCTCATTGAAATCAATGGGCAGTCTTAGTGATGCATCGACCTGCCAGATCCTCTTGGACTCCACTTTGTAGTCACTTTCTACTTTAATTTGATTAGCTGTTATAAATTAGAGACTTCTCTCTATTAACTCAGACTTAAAAAAGGGTTTCCAACCATTTGGACATATAAACTGTTCCCTCCAGGGTTGAACCACTTAAATACTGCTATCAGAGAGTGACAAGTGGATAGCAGCGATCTGAGCTAGTTCCAATTTCAGCTGCTAGAGGAAAGCGCCTGCTGTATAACACAGCCAGCACCCACAATGGATGGAGCAGGTGCTGCTACTGAGCCTGCTCCATACACCTAAAAAATGGCTTAAGACCATCATGAGTCCATTAGGTAAAACCCATTAAAGTCATTCCTACATTTATGTAAAATACAATGTGTGCATTGTGATTGAAAATGAAATATGGCAGTTACTTTATTGTGTTGTTAGAATCACAGAATTAATTTTAGAGGTCTTCTTCTAACTTCATTTTACCCACCAAAAATCAAGCTTTGATAACTATTTAATTTTGACCATCTATATATGCCACAAAATATTTTTCTATCTTGCTCTTTCTCTCCTTTTGTAATCTATCCTGTCGCATACCTTGGATTCCTCGTGTACATGCAGACAGTCCATTCACATCTCATGTATATTTGATTTCATCTATAATTTCCCTGCTGTGTCTTTTTCTGCCTGATTTCGCCTCTGAAACATCTCTTACTGATTCCACATATTTATGTGCTTAGATTTTTTTTTCATGGAGACTGCATTTAAATTAATTAATTCTGAGCAGAAGAGTTTTACACATTCAATCAATGAGATTTAGTCCTTACAATTAGATATTCCAATCTGTTCAATGAGAAGATGCTCAAGAAAATAAATTAGCATACAGCTTTAATGACTTGTTCAAATCAAGTATTCTGCAGAAGAGAAAAATAATATTACTAGGTAGCCAAGCCCCTAAAATAGTGTAGTGCCCAATATGCTCTCATTAATCAAATGACTGCAGTTCTGTCCTAACGTTAGTATGAAACACTATCTTGCTTTTTAAAAAACGTGCTAGATTTCTTTGTAGGGCGTCAAGGATTCAAGGCATGGTCCTGGAATACCATACTTCTGCACTGATAGAAGACATGAATGATAGATCCTTGTGCTCAATGGACTTCTCCAGTCTTTGTACAGATCGGTACCGGAAGTGGTTATTGCATTTGACAAACTGCTGATGAAAATTAAATTCTTGTTAGTAAAGAACAACGTTGGATTATGGAGAAGATAAAAATATTTCAATATAGGAGCACTACACCTGGTACATTTTCATGGGCGTTACTGGTCAACTTGACTTTTTATTTTTTTCTGTACATCTTATAAAAAAAATCACGGACAGATATTATTTTTTACGTACACATTGGAAGACCATAATAAATCAATATGATTATAAGTGATCTATGTTTACAGTCCAAAATTCTGATATGAAGACATCAGCTGCATTCACTGTAAACTATAAAATGATGATAACTACTATCAAAATAATCTGTATAAGTTTCTTCAGTTTCAAAAAAATCATGGACACCTTACATTTTTTAGACCGACAGGACAAAAAAGTGCCCCATTTTTACGGACTGTTGTGTAATTTCTGGATGGTTGGCAACCCTGATTACTGGTATCTGTTGCCCAGTTTACTTTTCTTTTCTTTTCTTTTATTCCCACTGTCCTTACGTTTTTAGTTTTTCTTAAATCCGCTATATGCTGTCATAGATATGAGTCATTTTATTTAGAGTTACTTGTTATAGTCTTTACCAAAGGGGAGTGGCTCACAGATTCTCTGGGGGCGTATCTTTAGGCTGCTCTGAAATATTACCCTATGAGCATCGCCCCTTGGTAAAAGTATAAAAACTAACAGTAAATAAAAAGGATTAAAAAAAAGAGACTACTCAAGGGAGCCATGAGAATAAAACAAATCTGGTGACTTTTGATCCGATGACAGGCCCTTTTTAATGTTTATTGCTATGTGAAGGCAGAATCATTTGGATAATTATCTGTGGTGGGCACAATCTTCTGGGCTATTCTGCGCTGTCACAATTGTCTAATGTCTATTCTACTGTTTGGCCTTTACAATGTGGAGTATCCGCAGGGTGGCATCACTGCATTGGTAACATACACTGCACGTCATTGGCATCACTACAGAACCACATATTGAAATTTTGATCAGTATTGATTTCAGAAAAACGGAGATGAGACATACATCTGAAATATTGTTGTCATGTGCCTTTATGAGTCTATGATTGAGGCTTCTGAATAGCAGCCAGACCAAAAGACATTAAACCAGTGACACTTGCTATAGACTATAAATTGGGAAAAAGACCATAAGAACGCACGCATGTATTTTTTTTTCTTCATTTTTGTAACTTAGATAATGAAGAGTGTTGTTTCCGGCCTTTCCATTTTGTGCTATGCCCTGGTGACCACTTGATATCTATGTATGAACCATTGCTCACAGAACAAATCCAGGGATTGCTAGGTTTAAGGGTGAAAAGCTCATAATCCATTAGGCCATGTTCACACGGTCAGTATTTGGTCAGTATTTTACATCAGTATTTGTAAGCCAAAACCAGGAGTGGGTAAAACATGCAGAAACGGTGCACATGTTTCTATTTTCCTCTGATTGTTCCATTCCTGATTTTGGCTTACCAAATAGTCAACGTGTGAACGTGGCCTTAGACTTCCTGATTTAGTCTATTTAAAGTTCATTAGTGACCTTGTGAGATACAGCAATTTGAGCTTTACTTACCTTCCATAGGCTTAGTGATTGGCTGCTGTGTTCTCAACGTCACCACTACAGATTAGAGCATTGATAGAGATGGAGGGGAGGGTAAGTAAAGCTCAGTTAGTTTTTTTGTATAGTCTGACCCTATGGACTAAAGTTAAATGAAAGAAGACAACTGCTTTAAGAGACCGCAGACAGACAGGAGACTGGAAAGCAGGTAGCAGAGGTACAGGAGGCCGCAGGCAGACAGTAGACTGAGAAGCAAGTAGCAGAGGTATAGGAGGCTGCAGGATGACAGGAGACTGGGAAGCAGGTAGGAGAGGTATAGGAGGCCACAGACAGACAGGAGACTGGAAAGCAGATAGCAGAGGTACAGGAGGCCGCAGGCAGACAGTAGACTGAGAAGCAAGTAGCAGAGGTATAGGAGGCTGCAGGATGACAGGAGACTGGGAAGCAGGTAGGAGAGGTATAGAAGGCCGCAGACAGACAGGAGACTGGAAAGCAGATAGCAGAGGTACAGGAGGCCGCAGGCAGACAATAGACTGCCAAGCAGGTAGCAGAGGTATAGGAGGCTGCAGGATGACAGTAAAATGGGAAGCTGGTAGCAGAGGTATAGGAGATCACAGACTGGCAGGAGACCGGGAAGCAGATAGCAGAGGCACTGGAGGCAAACCGGAGACTGGGAAGTGGGTAGCTGAGGTATAGGAGGCTGCAGCATGACAGGAGACTGTGAAGAATATAGCAGTGGTACTGGAGACCACAGACAGGAGACTGGGAAGCAGGTAGCAGAGGTATAGCAGGCTGCAGAATGACAGGAGACTGGGAAGCAGGTAGCAGAAGTGCAGGATTCTGAATACAGACAGGAGACTAGGAAGCAGGTAGGAGAGGTATAGGAGACAGGAGATTGGCAAGCAGATAGCAGAGGTACTGGAGGTCACAGGCAGACTGAGAAGCAGGGAGCAGAGGTATAGGAGGCTGCAGGATAACAGGAGACTGGGAAGCAGGTAGCAGTAGTGCTGGAGGCCGCAGACAGACAGGAGACAGGGAAGCATATAGAAAAGGTACTGGAGACCTCAGACAGGAGACTGGTAAGCAATAAAAGGGGAAAAGTGAAAGAGGAATATAGTTTTTAGATATAATGTTTGTGACGCCACCTGTGGTATGCGGCTATAAGGAGCCGCCGCTGTGGTGCAGATCCTCTGGAGCTGTTGGTGACGCAGCAGAGTTGGTTTAGCTCTCCACAGGCAGAGCTAAGCTCCAGGGCGGTGCAATGATGATTTAATGAGGTAGATGTTGCTGTGCTGTGTAGTGCAGGGGATGGCGCAGCTAACAATTCTAGGACACAGTGGGTTGCAGTCTTCAGGTTTACTCACAGTTGTCAGACTCCAGGTTACCAGCGCCAGGGTAACCTCCCACGCCGTCCTGTGTTTCCCAAGGCAGGGGTTCAGCAATCTCCCAGGTGTTTCAGCAGTACATAACGGGACCCCATTCTGTGTGCCTTCCTCGGTCATCTTCCTGCGCTGACTCTCACCCTCCTGCCCTGCGCCTCGCAACCAGTGCCCCAAGCCGGTAGCCTCGGATTTTGCCGAGCAACGTGCAGTCCCCTGAATCCTATGTGGCTACCTTTTTAGCGATTTAGTTGCGGTTGTGAGCAGCTGCACCCTGAAAGTACAGTAGCCTCCAGTTTCTAGCTGAGGCTTGTAGTTCTCCACTAGTTAGGGGCCGGTCCACTTTGCGGCCTGATCCCTCCACGTTCCTGTAGATTCAGGCGCACGGGTGGCTTCCGCACTCGCCTTGCCCCTGGAATCCCCTCACTCCTGGAGCCTTCCCTCTGCTCCCGTCCTCTTCCAGCCTGTCCTCTTGGGCCCCTCAGTCTAGGCCCTTTCCTCTCTCCTCTCCTCTGAGCAGAGCTCCTACAGAGCTCCTGCTCCCACTCCTTCTCCTCAGACTGAACTCCTCAGACTGGACTCATCAGACTGGACTCCTCTCCCAAGATGGTTCCCCTTTTTATACTCCTACTCAAAGTGCTCCCCAGTACTGCTTCCTCCACCCACACCCACTACATGGTTCCCCCTCTCTCGGTTCCCCCCACTTCCAACCAGGGACAGGGCTCAGCATAAGCCAGTGCATCTTGCTCCGCTTGCTGGTCTGGAATGGTGTAGTGTTGGATGCAGGTGGGTGGGTCTCGGGCAGTACTCCATCCTTACCTGAGAGTGGGGCACCACACCTCTGATTGAGATGCAGTACCTCTATGTTACTTATGACTGTTGTATATGAACCTCTGAATTGTAAAGCGCTGCGGAATATGTTGACGCTATATAAATCAAGATTATTATTATTATTATTCACTTAGAAGAACATCATTACTTTTCTTCCCTTTATGGGAGGCACATTTTCTTAAACGTTACAGGTTTCTCTATCAAAACATTATAAAAGCACTTTTAATAACTTTGTCTTCACATATATCAAACATTTTTCTTAAGGCTACAGTGAGATCCATAACCAGGTGTCCATCTCACTGCTTAAGGTGCAACATGAGCAACATGAGAGACCCGTCAGAAAACCATCAACGTAGGCACTGGTCGTGGCTGCAGGGCATAGGCGATCCAGCTGTTGGACCACGTCTTCGGCCACGCCAAACGGGTTTTTGTTCAATGGTCTTTTTTAGTGTTGAGCGAGCACTAAAATGCTCGGGTGCTCGAAGCTCGGGCTGAGCTCACCGTGATACTCGGGTGCTCAACCCAAGCAATGAGCCCAATGTTAGTCTATGGGAGACCCGAGCATTTTTGCGGCAGCACCCCCAGCAGTCTGTAGAAAGCCTAAAAAGTGCCTAAAACGATAGTGACAGTGCTCAAAAGACATGGGGACAGCATGGGCATCGCCCCAGGAAGCATTTCTGACCCCCAAGTCACTGCTGTCAACAACGTGGTCAGAGGTATTAAGCCACTTTAACGGGCTCACAATAAAACATTCAAAAACGAAACTGAAACGGTTTTCCTGTGAAATATGTTAAGGAACTTCCTTTCCAGGGTAAAGACTTGTGTATAAGGTAAAATAAATAACCAAAAACAAAGAGACTCCTCCACACCTTGGGCTATGTTCACAAGTGGCATTTTTTATGCGTTTTTGCACTTTTGTATTGCTTTCAACCGTGACAAATGCATTCACCGGGAAATGTAATTTTAACATTTTACAATCTTATCTGGTCATGTGCTGAAAAGTCATGGGAACAGCATGAGGAAGACCCCTGGAAGCATCTCTGACACCCAGGTCACTGCCTAAAAGTGTGCCCATCAGAAGTGATCCTTTCCGCATCAGAAGATGCAGACTTGCAATTATCCCCGTGCAAGTCCTTGTCCCAGGGCAGTGTTCAATTGTACCTCCCCCATTCCTTGCAATGCAAGCCCAAGTATGCAGCCTGCCACCCACCCACCCCAGGCTTCAATACCATACTGCTAGCTTGCTTGCACTTGAAATGGGGCATTTTAGTTTGGAGGAGGCCGAAACTGGCCACTACCTCATAGTTGCTTCGGCAGTGAGGTATCCATACTCAGTCCCCAGCCGCCCGGCGGCCGGGTGTCCACGCTCGGTCCCCAGCCGCCCCTATTTCTCCTTGAAACTTCCCCCATACTTTTCTTAGCCTGACCTGCTTTAGGGCACTATTGGACGAGCCCAGCAGAGAACCAGACTCCTCCGGTGGGCCCTGGCTTCTCCATCAGGGGAGTTGAGAGTGCCAAGGTGAGGAGCATGATGATGATGATAGAAGTTAGCGTCTGCTTTGTTTTCTTGGAATGCAAGCCCATGTATGTAGTAGTGGCTAGGCCTGAGGTGGTCAGCGTATTGGCGCATATCCTACCTCCTCCGAGGATTGCTGGATGTTTTCCTGCTACTATCCCAGTTCTATGACTCCCGTTAAAACAAAGCTTCAGGTGATGAATGATGGATGAGGTGATGGCAAAGGAGAAAGAGCAGGAGGAACAGGGACCATTCACATCAATATCAGGCCAGTCAACAACACATGTCTTGTAGGATATGTTTCTGTACCAAAGGGAGCAGTTCGGCTACACAGTTATAGGGCATACAGTGAGTGCAATGCCTACCAAAAATTTCAAGGCACTCCAATGCCCCTTGGAAGTGACATGGAGGTCAGAGGGCCTTAACTAAACCGTTTTTTCCATTTATAGCAACTGGGTCTCCTGTACACTGTTGGCCTAAGCAGTGGATGGAAGGCTTTCCAAAAATTATGAGGAACTGCAATGCCCCTTGAAAGAGACGTGGATTACAGCATACTAAAAACCTTCTACCCATTATTGGGGAGTGGGTCTCCCTTTAGTGTTCGCCTATGCATTGAAAAGCAAAAGCTGACTAAAATTAGGAGGAAATGCAATGCCCGTTGGAAGAATGGTGGAGGTCGCAGTGGAATAAAAGACAATATTAATGCCCCTTGAAAAAGTGGTGGAGGTCGCAGTAGCTTAACAAGACGGTTTTAATGCCCCTTGGAAGAATGGTGGAGGTCGCAGTAGCTTAACAAGACGGTTTTAATGCCCCTGGGGAAAGTGGTGGAGGTCGCAGTAGCTTAACAAGACGGTTTTAATTCCCCTTACCAGAGCCATACAGTACAGCATCTTAAAAACATTATTCCCATTATTGGGGAGTGGGTCTCCCATAGTCTTTGCTTAAGCCTTCCAAGCAAAAGCTGCCAAAAATCAGTTTTAATGCCCCTTGGAGAAGTGGTGGAGGTCGCAGTAGCTTAACAAGACGGTTTTAATGCCCCTTGGAAGAGACGTGGAGGTCGCAATGGAATAAAAAGACAATATCAATGCCCCTTGAAAAAGTGGTGGAGGTCACAGTAGCTTAACAAGACGGTTTTAATGCCCTTTGGAAGAGACTTGGAGGTTGCAGTAGCTTAACAAGACGGTTTAAATGCCCCTTGGAAGAGACGTGGAGGTTGCAGTAGCTTAACAAGATGGTTTTAATGCCCCTTGGAAGAGACGTGGAGGTTGCAGTAGCTTAACAAGACCGTTTAAATGCCCCTTGGAAGAGACGTGGAGGTCGCAGTGGAATAAAAAGACAATATCAATCCCCCTTGAAAATGTGGTGGAGGTTGCAGTAGCTTAACAAGACGGTATTAATGCCCCTGGGAAAATTGATGGAGGTCGCAGCAGCTTAACAAGACGGTTTTAATGTCCCTTGGAAGAGACGTGGAGGTTGCAGTAGCTTAACAAGACGGTTTTAATGCCCCTTGGAAGAGATGTGGAGGTCGCAGTGGAATAAAAAGACAATATCAATGCCCCTTGAAAAAGTGGTGGAGATCGCAGTAGCTTAACAAGACGGTTTTAATGCCCCTTGGAAGAGACTTGGAGGTTGCAGTAGCTTAACAAGATGGTATTAATGCCCCTGGGAACAGTGATGGAGGTCGCAGCAGCTTAACAAGATGGTTTTAATGCCCCTTGGAAGAGACGTGGAGGTTGCCGTAGCTTAACAAGACGGTTTTAATGCCCCTTGGAAGAGACGTGGAGGTCGCAGTGGAATAAAAAGACAATATTAATGCCCCTTGAAAAAGTGGTGGAGGTCGCAGTAGCTTAACAAGACGGTTTTAATGCCCCTGGGAAAAGAGGTGGAGGTCGCAGTAGCTTAACAAGACGGTTTAACTGCCCCTTGGAAGAGACGTGGAGGTCGCAGTAGCTTAAGAAGACGGTTTAAATGCCCCTTTGAAGAGACGTGGAGGTCGCAGTAGCTTAACAAGACGGTTTAAATGCCCCTTGGAAGAGACGTGGAAGTTGCAGTAGCTTAACAAGACGGTTTAAATGCCCCTTGGAAGAGACGTGGAGGTTGCAGTAGCTTAACAAGACGGTTTTAATGCCCCTTGGAAGAGACGTGGAGGTTGCAGTAGCTTAACAAGACGGTTTTAATGCCCCTTGGAAGAATGGAGGAGGTCGCAGTAGCAAAACAAGATGGTTTTAATGCCCCTTGGAAGAGACGTGGAGGTCGCAGTGGAATAAAAAGACAATATCAATGCCTCTTGAAAAAGTGTTGGAGGTCGCAGTAGCTTAACAAGATGGTTTTAATGCCCCTTGGAAGAGACGTGGAGGTCACAGTGGAATAAAAAGACAATATCAATGCCCCTTGAAAAAGTGGGGGAGGTCACAGTAGCTTAACAAGACGGTTTTAATGCCCCTTGGAAGAGACGTGGAGGTTGCAGTAGCTTAACAAGACGGTTTAAATGTCCCTTGGAAGAGACGTGGAGGTTGCAGTAGCTTAACAAGACGGTTTTAATGCCCCTTGGAAGAGACGTGGAGGTTGCTGTAGCTTAACAAGATGGTTTAAATGCCCCTTGGAAGAGACGTGGAGGTTGCAGTAGCTTAACAAGACGGTTTTAATGTCCCTTGGAAGCGACGTGGAGGTTGCAGTAGCTTAACAAAACGGTTTAAATGCCCCTTGGAAGAGACGTGGAGGTCGCAGTAGCTTAACAAGACAGTTTTAATGCCCCTTGGAAGAGACGTGGAGGTCGCAGTGGAATAAAAAGACAATATTAATGCCCCTTGATAAATTGGTGGAGGTCGCAGTAGCTTAACAAGACGGTTTTAATGTCCCTGGGAAAAGTGGTGGAGGTCGCAGTAGCTTAACAAGACGGTTTCAATGCCCCTTGGAAGAGACGTGGAGGTCACAGTGGAATAAAAAGACAATATCAATGCCCCTTGAAAAAGTGGTGGAGGTCACAGTAGCTTAACAAGATGGTTTTAATGCCCTTTGGAAGAGACGTGGAGGTTGCAGTAGCTTAACAAGACGGTTTAAATGTCCCTTGGAAGAGACGTGGAGGTTGCAGTAGCTTAACAAGACAGTTTTAATGCCCCTTGGAAGAGACGTGGAGGTTGCTGTAGCTTAACAAGATGGTTTAAATGCCTCTTGGAAGAGACGTGGAGGTTGCAGTAGCTTAACAAGACGGTTTTAATGCCCCTTGGAAGAATGGTGAAGGTCGCAGTAGCTTAACAAGACGGTTTTAATGCCCCTTGAAAGAGACATGGAGGTCACAGTAGCTTAACAAGACGGTTTTAATGCCCCTTGGAAGAATGGTGAAGGTCGCAGTAGCTTAACAAGACGGTTTTAATGCCCCTGGGAGAAGTGGTGGAGTTCGCAGTAGCTTAACAAGACTTTTTTAATGCCCCTTGGAAGAGACGTGGAGGTCGCAGTGGAATAAAAAGACAATATCAATGCCCTTTGAAAAAGTGGTGGAGGTTGCAGTAGCTTAACAAGACGGTTTTAATGCCCATGGGATAAGTGGTGGAGGTCGCAGTAGCTTAACAAGACAGTTTTAATGCCCCTTGGAAGAGACATGGAGGTCGCAGTAGCTTAACAAGACAGTTTTAATGCCCCTTGGAAGAGACATGGAGGTAGCAGTAGAATAAAAAGACAATATTAATGCCCCTTGAAAAAGTGGTGGAGGTCGCAGTAGCTAAACAAGACGGTTTTAATGCCCCTGGGAAAAGTGGTGGAGGTCGCAGTAGCGCAACAAGACGGTTTTAATACCCCTTCGAAGAATGGTGGAGGTCGCAGTAGCTTACCAAGACGGTTTTAATGCCCCTGGGAAAAGTGGTGGAGGTCGCAGTAGCTTAACAAGACGGTTTTAATGCCCCTTACAAGAGCCATGCAGTACAGCATATTAAAAACATTATTCCCATTTTTGGGGAGTGGGTCTCCCATAGTCTTTGCCTATGCCTTCCAAGCAAAAGCTGCCAAAAATTAGGACGGAGGAACTTGCAATGCTGGCAACACGGACCACGGTCACCCTGGTGGTATAGTGGTGGTGGAGGCTGAGGATAAGGAGAAGAGCAAAATACAGCCAAAATGAGGATGCATATACGCATGTGTGGGTGTGAAGTGGTGCATGGGATTACACCTCCCGAAATAACACAGTGGATTTGACTTTATGTTACTCTGCTGTCATTTGGTGGTGATGAGAAGTCTGGCCAAATCCAGCCCTTGTTCATTTTGATAAGGGTCAGCTTGTCAGCATTGTCAGTTGACAGGCGAGTGCGCTTATCTGTTATAATTCCCCCAGCGGCACTAAAAACACGCTCTGATAACACGCTAGCGGCAGGGTAGGCCAGGACCTCCAAGGCGTACAGAGCGAGTTCATTCCAAGTGTCCAGCTTCGATACCCAAAAATTAAAAGGCAGAGAGGAATCACGGAGGACGCTGGTACGGTCGGCAAGGTACTCCCTCACCATCTTTTGAAACTTTCCACTCCTTGTGAGAGTACCCCGCGCCTTAGGGCCTGTAAGCTGGGCGGGTCTGAGAAAACTGTCCCAGAACGTTGACAGTGTTCCCCTGCGTCTGCTGGATTGGAGTTGCGTCTCTCTCGCCTGTACGCTTTGGTTGGGCAACGAACTGTGACCTCTGCCGCTAGCGTGTTCAGATGGGAATTTTTTTAATAGTTCTGCAGCAAGGGCCTTCTGGTACTGCCCCATTTTTGTAGACCTCTCCACCTCAGGAATAAGAGAGTGAAAGTTCTCCTTGTAGCGGGGGTCTAAAAGTGTCACCAACCAGTAATGACTGTCACCCAACATTTTGACAACTCGAGGGTCACGGTTAAGACAGCGTAACATAAAGTCAGCCATGCGTGCCAGACTGGTAACAGGCAAGACATCCGTGTCCTCACCAAGATGACGACTGACCATGCTCTCCTCCTCCTCCTCTTCCTCCTCCCCTGTCCTCAGGCCACCCACGCTGAACCAACGGTATGACAGTTGTACAGGTACTACCGAATACAGTGCATGATACCAGCTCCTTTTCTTCCTCCTCCTCCTCTCCCTCATTGTCCCCCAATGCACGTTGGGATGAGATGAGGCTGGGCTGTGTGTAATCGCCCGCTACGGCTCCTTGATCCATCTCATCATACTCTGGCTGCAATGCCTCCTCTTTAATTCTCTGCAGAGAGCATTGCAAAAGACAGACAAGTGGGATACTGACGCTAATGATGGCGTCATCGCCACTCACCATTTTGGTGGACTCCTCAAAGTTTGTCAGGATGGTACATATGTCAGACATCCAGGTCCTCTCCTGAGGTCTTATGTGTGGAGTCTGACCTGAATATCGACGGCCTTGTTGCAGCTGGTACTCCACAACTGCTCTCTTCTGCTCACAAATCCTTTGCAACATGTGGAGGGTAGAGTTCCAACATGTGGGGACATCACACAACAGTCGGTGTGCCGGAAGCTGCAAACGATGCTGCAACACAGCAAGGGCGGCGGTAGCTGTAGCCGACTTGCGAAAATGAGCTGACAGGCGGCGTACTTTAACGAGCAGATATGGCAACTTGGGGTACGATTTAAGAAACCGCTGAACCACGAGGTTAAGCACATGAGCCAGGCATCGTACGTGTGTGATCTCGCCTCGCCTCAGAGCCGCCACCAGGTTACGGCCATTGTCACACACGACCATGCCTGGATGTAGGTTCAGAGGTCTCAGCCACAGATCTGCCTGCTCTTTCACAGCTGTCCACAACTCACAAGCAGTGTGAGGTTTATCACCTAAGCTTAGGAGTTTCAGCACAGCCTGTTGCCGCTTGGCTGAGGCAGTACTGCAGTGCTTCCAGCTTGTAACTGATGTGGTGATATCTGAGATGGAGGCTGAAAATGAGGAGGAGGATGATGCGCAGGAGCTGTACACTGTGGGGGCAACTCTGACTGACATAGGGCCTGCAATCCTCAGTGTGGGGAGGATGTGCTCCGTCCCAAGGTCCGACTGGGTCCCGGCTTCCACTATGTTTACCCAGTGTGCCGTCAGGGAGATGTACCGTCCCTGGCCACAAGCACTTGTCCACGTGTCCGTTGTCAGGTGGACTCTCCCAGTAACTGCGTTGTTGAGGGTGCGGCAGATGTTTTGGGACACGTGCTTGTGTAGTGCGGGGATAGCACAGCGGGCAAAATAGTGTCGGCTGGGACCGAGTACCGAGGGACGGCCACCGCCATAAGGTTGCGGAAGGATTTCGTCTCCACCAGCCTAAAAGGCAGCATTTCCAACGTAAGCAGTCGTGAAATGTGCGAATTTAGGACTGTGGCCTGTGGGGCGTTGGCTGCAAATTTCCACTTTCGTTCAAAGCTCTGGGATATGGACAATTGAACGCTGCGGTGGGACGTGGACGTGGACGTTGATGCTGTTTCTTGAGAAACTGCCATAACAAGTGAAGACTGAGAGGAGGGGGCATCTTTGCATGCAGTATGGACAGGGGATTGCCTTGCGCGCACAACAGGGGGTTCTATTACATGCACAACAGCGGAAGAAGCAGTGGTAACACCCGCTGACACTGGTCGTGGACCCTGGGTTTCGCCCCACAAAGTCGGGTGCTTTGCTTCCATGTGCCTGATCATGCTGGTGGTGGTCAGCCTGGTAGTTTTGTCACCCCTGCTGATGCTGGCATGGCAGGTGGTACAAATGGCCTTTTTGGGGTTATCAGCAGAGTCTTTAAAAAAATTCCAGACCCTGGAAGACCTACCGGTTGTACTGGCAACGTCCCTCGTGTTGGTGTTACGGGGAACTGTTGCCCGCCTTCTGTGTGCGGCCACCACACTGCTTCTTCCTGCCTGTTTTGGGTACTCTGCCCCCCCCCCCTGTGTGCTGCTGGCCTTGCTCTGCGCGTCCTCCTGCCACGTTGGGTCAGTTACTAGATTATCCACCACCTCCTCCTCTTCCACTTGCGCACCACGATCCTCCTCCTCACTTCGTGGCAATTGTGTCTCGTCATTGTCCACCTCTTGTGACAAATTGCCAGCATCGACTTCCTGTGGCCGTGGCTGTTCAAATATTTGGGCATCACTACATGGGATCTCCTCTTCCACCACTTCAAGCGGAGCAGGCGAGGGGCACAAATATGGAAATGGACCATTGAACAGCTCTTCAGAGTGTCCAAGTGTGGGATCAGTTGCTGTCTGACGACACTCGGCATGGTGGGAGGAAGGAGCATCAGGGTGAGGAGGAGTATGCGGTCGAGACTCACGGCTACTAAAACTTGACCGTGTGGAAGACAGACCGGAGGTGGTTGTGCCCAGGTAACTGGAAGTATTATCTGCTATCCAATTAATAACCTGTTCACACTGATCAGTTCGCAATACTGGTGTTGTAGTGTGCTTCCCTAGTAATTCGGTCAAGAAGTGGGAGCGAGAAGATGTGGCTGTTGGTTGTGGCACATTTTCACCTTGGCCACGGCCCCGTCCTCTACACGCACCATCACCAGAACGTCCAGTTCCACGTCCCTTGCCCATTGTAAATGAAGTAAAATAGCTTACACTCGCACTATCAATGGAAAAAGGGTAATAGAAAGGAGATTAGAACCATGGAAGAGGAAAACCTGGCCTACACCAGAATCTTTTAAACAGATATATTTGTGACTGAACAGACAAGGAGACACTATTACTACATTTTTTTACGTAGAACAGGCCAAAAGCTGGATAATACAAAGATATGAACAGTGGAACTGCAAAACCACAGTTCTAATTTACTGTCTTATACCAGACTTTTTTAAATAGATATATTTGGGGCTGAACAGTCAGCGACACACTCAAACTGTTTTTTTTTTTTATTTATAAAAGACCCAAAAGTGGATAATACAGAGATTTGACCCATGGAACTGCAAAACCACAGTTATAGTTATGTGGCGTACACTAGACTCTTTTAAACAGATATATTGGTGTCTGACCAGTCAGGGAGACACTATTACTGTGTTTTTACGGGAAAAAATGCCAAAAACAGGATAATACAGAGATTTGACCCGTGGAACTGCAATACCACAGTTATAGTTATGTGGCGTACACAGGATTCTTTTAAACAGATATATTGGTGTCTGACCAGTCAGGGAGACACTATTACAGTTTTTTTAACGGCAAAAAATGCCAAAAACAGGATAATACAGAGATTTAAGCCGTGTAACGCAAAACCACAGTTCTGTTTTTCTGGCCTACACCAGACTTTTTTAAACAGATATATTGGTGTCTGAACAGTCAGGGAGACACTATTACTGTTTTTTTTAACAGCAAAAAATGCCAAAAACAGGATAATACAGAGATTTGACCCGTGGAACTGCAAAACCACAGTTATAGTTATGTGGCGTACACCAGACTCTTTTAAACAGATATATTGGTGTCTGACCAGTCAGGGAGACACTATTACTGTGTTTTTATGGGAAAAAAATGCCAAAAACAGGATAATTCAGAGATTTGACCCGTGGAACTGCAAAACCACAGTTATAGTTATGTGGCGTACACCGGATTCTTTTAAACAGATATATTGGTGTCTGACCAGTCAGGGAGACACTATTACAGGTTTTTTTACGGCAAGAAATGCCAAAAACAGGATAATTCAGAGATTTGACCAGTGGAACTGCAAAACCACAGTTCTATTTTTCTGGCCTACACCAGACTCTTTTAAACAGATATATTGGTGTCTGAACAGTCAGGGAGACACTATTACTGTTTTTTTTTACGGCAAAAAATGCCAAAAACAGGATAATACAGAGATTTAAGCCGTGTAACGCAAAACCACAGTTCTGTTTTTCTGGCCTACACCAGACTTTTTCAAACAGATATATTGGTGTCTGAACAGTCAGGGAGACACTATTACTGTTTTTCTCACGGCAAAAAATGCCAAAAGCAGGATAATAAAGAGATTTGAGCTGTGTAACTGCAAAACCACAGTTCTGTTTTTCTGGCCTACACCAGACTTTTTTAAACAGATATATTGGTGTCTGAACAGTCAGGGAGACACTATTACTGTTTTTTTTTACGTCAAAAAATGCCAAAAACAGGATAATACAGATATTTGAGCCGTGTAACTACAAAACCACAGTTCTGTTTCTCTGGCCTACACCAGACTTTTTAAACAGATATATTGGTGTCTGAACAGTCAGGGAGACACTATTACTGTTTTTTTTTACGGCAAAAAATGCCAAAAACAGGATAATACAGAGATTTGACCCGTGGAACTGCAAAGCCACAGTTATAGTTATGTGGCGTACACCAGACTCTTTTAAACAGATATATTGGTGTCTGACCAGTCAGGGAGACACCATTACTGTTTTTTTTTAATGGCAAAAAATGCCAAAAACAGGATAATTCAGAGATTTGACCAGTGGAACTGCAAAACCACAGTTCTATTTTTCTGGCCTACACCAGACTCTTTTAAACAGATATATTGGTGTCTGAACAGTCAGGGAGACACTATTACTGTTTGTTTTTATGGCAAAAAATGCCAAAAGCAGGATAATACAGAGATTTGACCCGTGGAACTGCAACACCACAGTTATAGTTATGTGGCGTACACCAGACTCTTTTAAACAGATATATTGTTGTCTGACCAGTCAGGGAGACACTATTACTGTTTTTTTACGGCAAAAAAATGGCAAAAACAGCATAATACAGAGATTTGACCCGTGGAACTGCAAAACCACAGTTATAGCTATGTGGCGTACACCAGACTCTTTTAAACAGATATATTGGTGTCTGACCAGTCAGGGAGACACTATTACAGTTTTTTTTACGGCAAAAAATTCCAAAAACAGGATAATACAGAGATTGGCCCGTGGAACTGCAAAACCACAGTTCTATTTTTCTGGCCTACACCAGACTCTTTTAAACAGATATAGTGGTGTCTGGACAGTTAGGGAGACACTATTACTGCTTTTTTAACAGCAAAAAATGCCAAAAGCAGGATAATACAGAGATTGACCCGTGGAACTGCAAAACCACAGTTCTATTTTTATGGCCTACACCAGACTCTTTTAAACAGATATATTAGTGTCTGACCAGTCAGGGAGACACTTTTACTGTTTTTTTTACGGCAAAAAATGCCAAAAACAGGATAATACAGAGATTTGACCCGTGGAACTGCAAAACCACAGTTATTGTTATGTGTCGTACACCAGACACTTTTAAACAGAGATATTGGTGTCTGACCAGTCAGGGAGACACTATTACATTTTTTTACGGCAAAAAATGCCAAAAACAGGATAATTCAGAGATTTGACCCGTGGAACTGCAAAATCACAGTTCTATTTTTCTGGCCTACACCAGACTCTTTTAAACAGATATATTGGTGTCTGACCAGGCAGGGAGACACTATTACTGTTTTTTTTTACGGCAAAAAATGCCAAAAGCAGGATAATACAGAGATTTGACCAGTGGAACTGCAAAACCACAGTTCTATTTTTCTGGCCTACACCAGACTCTTTTAAACAGATATATTGGTGTCTGAACAGTCACAGACACACTCAAATTTTTTTTTTTTGGTGGGGGGGGAATACCAAAAGGTTTATAAGACGCATATTTGTACAGTCTGACTGAGGGAAAAAAAAATACAGGATTTAGATGAAAAAAAAAAAAAATTTTCCTGGCCCCTGAGACCGGGGTGATAAGTCTAGCAATTTGACCAACAGGAGCACACTGGACTGTAATGCAACGTTTGCTGGTATAACCACTGCGTCGCCTATAGAGCCTGCCTGCCCGATGTCTGGGATGGATATTAGTCCTGAGAAGGACTGTTTGTTTGATTTGGCAGGCTTTAGAGACCCTACACTACCTATTTCGCACTATATATCTCTCCCTAACTCAGCTGCACTGACTCTACACTGGCTGATCCGGAGCGACTGTGTCCAAGATGGCGGAGCTCGGTTTTAAATACTCGAGGTGACGCTGTGCGGCCAGCCAATCACTATAATGCCCACAAACAACATGGCTGCGGCATTACAGTAACTGGCTGGCAATCCCTGCATGTTCATTGGCTCTGTAAAGAGCGCCAAATGTGCAGGGCAAAGACCCGAGCTCCCGTCCGAGTAACCCGGCAATGCTCGGTGCTCGCCGAACATCCCGAGTAGCGTGATGCTCGGGCTAGTAACGAGCAGTGTCGAGCATGCTCGCTCAACACTAGTCTTTTTATATAAAACCAATAAGAAGCACTTTAAGAAGTGCAAACTATTTACAGATTAAAGTTCTGGTTGTTCACTGTCCACAACCTATCAGTTTTTATACCCTTACCGGGTAATTATGTAAGCATTCAAACTTTTCAACTTACTCAAACGATGATGTACCCTTCCTGGTAACTATATACAGTTCAGTTTGTAAAACGGGAGTTCAATAGTGGTGCTCCCTCCTGGGAGACACCTGTCCTGCATAGGCTGGCCCAGCCGGGTCGTCAGCCTCGGACTGCAGGGGCATGTCATCCTCGTCAAATTCGCTCAGGGTGTGCAACTCCCCTGAGTACTTGGGCAACCTCGCCGCCCCTGGTATATATGGCATTGATAACTGCATTACAGTGGTGGCGGCCGTGCCCGTGGCTGAATCCTCTCCCAGGTAGGGCATCTTCCTCCCCCCTAGTGAACCTCAGCCAGGTCCTGGGTTTTTGCTGACGTACCAGTATGCTGCTCTGCAGGCGAGAGGGATCGCTTACCCGTCGGTTCCGGATAAGGGCCTCCTGCTTCCCCTCCGCTGACGGCAAATGACGTGATGATACAGTTCAGTAAAGTCTATGGCACACAGTACCCGGTTATTCCGGGCTTCGTGAATCCTGTTCGTGACGCCAAGTATGATGCACCCCCTGGGCCGTGGGGTACTCGGTAGCTGGGCCGGTCGATGCTGGGGAATGTCACAGTGGCAGTGACCCGGTCCGTGACCCAGGGCGGTCAATAAAAGGGGAAAAGTGAAAGGGGAATATAGTTTTTATATATAATGTTCATGATGCCACCTGTGGTATGCGGCTATATGGAGCCGCCGCTGCGGTGCAGATCCTCTGGAGCTGTTGGTGATGCAGCAGAGTTGGTTCAGCTCTCCACAAGTAGAGGTAAGTTCCAGGGCAGTGCAATGATGATTTAATGAGGTAGATGTTGCTTTGCAGTGTAGTGCAGGTGATGGCGCAGATAATAATTCTAGGACACAGTGGGGTGCAGTCTTCAGGTTTACTCACAGTTGTCAGACTCCAGGTTACCAGCGCCAGGGTAACCTCCCACACCGTCCTGTGTTTACCAAGGCTGGGATTCAGCAATCTCCCAGGTGTTTCAGGAATACATAACGGGACCCCATTCTGTGTGCCTTCCTCGGTAGTCTTCCTGCGCTGGCTGTCACCCTCCTGCCTTACGCCTCGCAACCAGTGTCCCAAGCCGGTAGCCTCGGATTTTGGCAGGCAACGTGCAGTCCCCTGAATCCTATGCGGCTACCATTTTAGTGATTTAGTTGTGGTTGTGAGCAGCTGCACCCTGAAAGTACAGTAGCCTCTGGTTTCTAGCTCAGCCTTGTAGTTCTCCACTAGTTAGGGGCTGGTCCCCTTTGCGGCCTGATCCCTCCACGTTCCTGTAGATTCGGGCGCACGGGTGGCTTCCGCACTCTCCATGCCCCTAGGATCCCCTCACTTCTGGAGCCTTCCCTCTGCTCCCGTCCTCTTCCAGCCTGTCCTCTTGGTCCCCTCAGTCTAGGCCCTCTCCTCTCTACTCTCCTCTGAGCAGAGCTCCTACAGAGCTCCTGCTCCCACTCCTTCTCCTCAGACTGAACTCCTCAGACTGGACTCCTCAGACTGGACTCCTCAGACTGGACTCCTCTCCCAAGATGGTTCCCCTTTTTATACTCCTACTCAAAGTGCTCCCCGGTACAGCTTCCTCCACCCACACCCACTGCATGGTTCCCCCTCTCTCGGTTTCCCCCACTGCCAACCAGGGACAGGGCTCAGCATAAGCCAGTGCATCTTGCCCCGCCTGCTGGTCTGGAATGGTGTAGTGTTGGATGCAGGTGGGTGGGTCCCGGGCAGTACTCCATCCTTACCTGAGAGTGGGGCACCACACCTCTGGTTGAGATGCAGTACCTTTATGGCGACTGAACCCGCAAGGGCGCCACAGGAGCACACTGGGTCACCTGCAAAGCCTGACATGGCGCACAACAGAGTTCAGTGAACTAGGGTGAGGGGAGCAAATTCCAAAACTTGGACAGGTGTGTGACACACATAGATGGCATTGGGGGTCCTATGCCCAGAACTGCCCCTTCAAATTTTCAGCCCTGTTAGTAAATTATATTAGGCCTGTGGATTGGTTTGGTGACAGTCAAAAGGCAAATTTCGATTGAATGTGGCATCACAAGGTTATAAATGTCTGAGATCATGAATACTTATAATTTCATATACGTTTTGTTTTCACTCTCTCCCATATTGTTTTATATACAACTCAATTTGAAGCTAATCCCAGATTCTGCAGAGCTCAGCAATAGAGAAAATTACATAAAGCTGAAATATGTAAATGTTTTGAGTGTGCAGATAACCAGCTGCTATTTTCCTCATGGCGTGGAGGCTCTGTATGCAAAAACAACACAGTCAACCCTGTCTGAAATCTGTTAAAATTTATTCTGCTACAATACAAAATATTGTAAAACATTATGTAGAGTTATTTTCTTGTAAGCTGAAATTAGATACTTTTACTGCTTCCAGCCTCACTTCACATATAAAGGCAATAAAATGTGAAAGATTGCTTAGCAAGAGAAAAATTCCGGAACAATCTACTACCTGGGAGCGTAAGATAACAATGAAATGTGGACATTACACTCAGTGTTCTAGTGCTGCCGACTGGGACATATTCTGCAGCGAAGTACAGGATGAAAACAAGAAATGACTTCCGGCACAATTAGCTGGCAGTGAATAACAGATACCGCATTTTTTGGACTATAAGACGCACCGGACCATAAGACGCATCTAGGTTTTAGAGGAGGAAAATAGAAAAAAATAAAAAAGCAAAAAATGTGGTCATGATGCCTTGTTAAGGGGGAGGGGGTCTGCTGCTGACACTGTTATAGGGGTAATGTCCCCCAATTCTGTTAATATCCCCATTCTGGTATATGTGGTCCCCTCCTTCCTGTTATACGTGGCCCTCATCCCCATCCTGATATGCATGGCATCCCTCATCCCCATTCTGGTATGCATGGCCCCCCTCATCTCTTTTCCTGGTATGTATTGCACCCTTCATCCTGGTATGTATGGCACCCTTCATCTGTCATCCTAATATGTATGGCACCCTTCATCCTGGCATGTATGGCCCCCCTCACCCCTCTTCCTGGTATGTATGGCACCCTTCATCCCTCATTCTGGTATGTATATGGCCCCCCTCATCCCTCATCCTGGTATGTATGGCCCCCCTCATACCTCTTCGAGGTATGTATGGTACCTCTCATCCTGGTATGTATGGCACCCTTCATCTGTCATCCTAATATGTATGGCACCCTTCATCCTCGCATGTATGGCCCCCCTCATCCCTCTTCCTGGTATGCATGGCACCCTTCATCCCTCATTCTGGTATGTATATGGCCCCCCTCATCCCTCTTCCTGTATTGCTTGCCACCCCTCCATCCTGGTATGACTGGCACCCCCTGATCCCCATCACGCTGCGCAAAAAAATAAACAATTATACCAACCTCCTCTCTCCTCCAGCGCTGCGTCCTGCTCTGCTGCCGACAGGGATCTCACTGTGCGCCGCGCATGGGGTAATTGCCATGTGCCCTCACACTGTGAGATGCTGTGCCGGAATAGTTACTGCGCCCCATACCGGGACTGCGTGCGTGGGGAGCAGTGACCATTCACTCTCCTTAATAGCGCGAACACTGTACCCACAGCGCGACTCCTGCTGCAGCCGGCGGTCACGTGTGCCCGTTATTAAAGACCATGAATATTCACTACAAGCCATGGGAGTGGGTTGTAGTGAATATTCATGGTCTTTAATAGCGGGCACAAAGACCGCAGAGCCGCAGCAGGAGCCACGCTGTGGGTACAGTGTGCACGCTATTAAGGAGAGTGAATTATCACTGCTCCCCACGCACACAGTCCCGGCATTGGGCGCAGTAACTATTCCGGCACAGCATCTCACAGTGTGAGGGCACTGCAGATTAACCTCATATCTGCAGGTTAATAGCGTTTTTTTCACGTGAGAAGTTCATTTTACATCTATGTGGCTGCTGAAAAGAGCAGGAAGTATAAATTTAATATTAGGCTTAGAGGCCAGTGTGAAAATTGAAAGATTTCTGATTTTAGTATATAGTGATAATTTATTTTTGATTTCACTATCAAAAGTGTTAAAAATACATTTAAAGGGGTCTTCCAGTTATACAAGAATGTAGCTCCTTATTAGGGCTGGTGTACAGCTCCAGCTCCTATACAGGTCACAGACATTCTTTAACCCCTTTACACCCCAAGGCTGTTTACAAGTTAATGACCAGGCCAACAATTCTGACCAGTGTCACTTTATGAGGTAATAACTCTGGAACACTTCAACGGATCCCACTGATTCTGAGAATTTTTTTTAATGACATATTGTACTTCATGATAGTGGTAAAATTGATTTGATAAAACTGGCGTTTAATTATGAAAAAATCTGAAATTTGGCGAAAATTTTTCAAATTTTGAAATTTTCAAACTTTGAATTTTCATGCCCTTAAATCAGAGCGATATGTCACACAAAATAGTTAATAAACAACATTTCCCACATGTCTACTTTACATCAGCACAATTTTGGAACCAAAATTTTTTTGTTAGGAAATTATAAGGGTTAAAAGTTGACCAGCGATTTCTCATTTTTCCCACAAAATTTACAAAACATTTTTTTAGGCACCACATCACATTTGAAGTGAGTTTGTGGGGCCTTTATGACAGAAAATACCCAAAAGTGACACCATTCTAAAAATTGCACCCCTCAAGGTACTCAAAACCACATTCAAGAAGTTTATTAACCCTTCAGATACTTCACAGGAATTTTTGGAATGTGGAAGAAAACAATGAACATTTAACTTTTTTTCACAAAAATTTTACTTTAGACCCAGGGAAAATATATATTTTTGTACTGTGTTAGCCAATAGATAGAAAAATATTTAGATTTGAGAGTCCTCAGTGGTTGATACCTTTTAATGGCTAACTGAAAAGATGGTAACAAGTTGAAAGGTTTCGAGACTACTCAAGCCTCTTCATTAGGCACAGTATAACACAAAATCTGAAGAGTCACATATTTATACACAATAGGACACAGAAATAATGCAATAGATGAGACAGGTGACGTAAAGCATAGCTATGGGAGAGTGATAAACAGTTCTAGCAGTAAATATTTTAGCAGTTCATAGATAAGGAGTGTGAAAGTTTTATTGTCCTGTGACTTAGGTCGGTCTGGTCCAGGGTTGTGATGACCCCGCAGTTATGAGGACCACATTCCTTAGTTGATGTACAATGACATAAATCCATGCGACACATTCATTCCTGCTCTGAAGGTGTCAAAGGGCACCATGAGTTTATATTGCCAAACTTTTCTGTCTCTCTGAGATTTGAAATTGCCTTTTAATACCAATAATTTCATGTCTGTGATGCTGTGATCAGGAAAACAAAAATGCTTGGCCACAGGTAAATCTATTCTTTTTTCTTTTATTGTGTGGTGATGATGATTCATGCTTGTCCTAAGTTTTTGCCCTGTCTCCCCTATATACAGACCCCAGCTGGACATTTGGTACATATAATTAAGTACACTACATTAGATGTGATACAGATGAAAGTACCTGGCATCTTGTAGTCCTGATGTGAATTGGGGATCTTTATCTTGTCTGTGGTCATTATAAATGGACAGGTTTTACATTTTTTTCTGTAACTGGTGGAGATGATAGGGAGCTTCTAACAATGATGCTGTTATGATCTGCAACAAGTACTAAGGAAAGATAGGGGAAGGCTGTTCCTATAGTAAGACTAAGCTGAATCCCTACGATGTAGCGGGCTGCCTGTTCCTAGCGAACAGACCCGCCTTTGTCCTTGACTAGTCTGAACGAAGACCTATAGTATAAAGGGAGGGGTCCCTAAGAGAACTAAGGACTGGGACAAAAAATGCGACACCTCCTAAACAGAGAAGTAGTTGCAGAACACAAAAAGACAAACTGACAAAAAGGTACTAGAGGTCCCAAAAGGACCAAGAGAACTGACAGAGAAAGGCACAGAAGCACCTGGCTAGAGAAACAGTCAAACACTGAAGTCCAGCACAGCCAAAAGGGCGGAGCTAGAATATAAAGGCAGATGGTCACGTGACCGCAAAACAAAAGATGGAAAAAACAAACAGGAGGGTTCTAACAGTACCCCCTCTTTTATGAGGATCCTCCGGATCCTCCAGGCCCAGGCCTATCCGGAAACCTCCTGTGGAAAGCTTTAACAAACCTAGGAGCAGAGACATCATCCGTCCTTACCCAGGAGTTGTCTTCAGGACCGAAACCCTTCCAGGAGACAAGATACTGTAATCTCCCTCTATGCCATCTAGAATTCAAGATACGCGAAATTTCATATTCGCCGTCTTCCACCACAGGAGGAACTGTGACAGTGGCGTCCCTATCAGATACATCAGCCTTTTTCAACAAGGAAACATGAAACACAGGATTAATCTTCCAGGAAGTAGGGACATCCAACCTAACAGCAGACGGGTTAACAACCTGAAGCACTTTAAATGGACCCACAAACTTAGGACCCAGTTTTTTAGAGGGAATCCTCAACCGCAGGTTCTTCTAGGACAACCAAACCATGTCACCCACAGTAAACAAAACCTCCTTACGTTTCCTGTCAAAATACTTCTTGGACTTCTTGTTAGCCTCTTGAAGGTTACAACGTACATTAGTCCAAACTCTCTCCAAATCACCGGAAAAATTCTCCTCCTCCGGCACCGCCGACCCTAATTTGGAGAACGAACCAAAAGACGGATGTCTCCCAGTACAACAAAAAAAAGGAGAACACCCAGCAGAGGAGGATGTATGATTGTTAAGAGCAAATTCTGCGAGAGGCAAAAACTCAGACCACACCTCTTGATTGTCCGCCACAAAACAACGCAAAAACTGTTCAACATCCTGGTTCTTTCTTTCAGTCTGTCCATTAGACTCAGAATGATAACCAGACGAAAATGACAAATGGACTCCCAACCTGTCACAAAAAGCACGCCAAAAGTGAGCCACAAACTGAGGTCCTCTATCAGAAACAATAGCCATGGGAACACCATGGAGCTTGACAATCTCCTTAACAAACGCCTTAGCGAGTGTCTTGGCGCAGGGCAACTTAATGAATAGAACCCTCCTGTTAGTTTTTTCTATCTTGTGTTTTGACGTCACATGACCATATGCCTATGTATTCCAGCTCCGCCCTTCTGGCCTTGCTGGACTTCAGTTTGTTTGACTGTCTCTCTAGCCAGGTGCTTCGGTGCCTATCTCTCTCTAGTTCGCTTGGTCCTCTGGGACCTCTAGTACTTTTTGTCAGTTTGTCTTTTGTGTTCTGCAGCAACTTCTGTTAGGAGGTGTCCCTTTTTTGTCCCAGTCCTTAGTACTTTTAGGGACCCCTCCCTTATTTCTATAGGTCTCCGTTCAGACTAGCCGAGGACAAAGGCGGGTCTGTTCACAAGGAACAGGCAGCCCGCTACATCGTAGGGATTCAGCTTAGTCTTACTGTAGGGACAGCTTTCCCCTATCTTTCCTTAGTTTATGTTGCAGATCATAACAGCAACTCCGGATTTCCAACATCATAATTCAGTTCGGTTTCCGAATATTTTTTTGAAAAGAAGGCACAAGGATGTACGCCACCCTTGTTCTCCTGAGACAAAACTGCTCTGACCCCCACCGATGAAGCATCGACCTCGACCAAAAAAGGCTTGGTCTCATCAGGCAGCATAAGGATAGGGGCAGAACTGAACCTCTTTTTGAGATGCTCAAACGCTTCAATGGCCTCAGTAGTCCACTGGGCTGTATTCGGACCTTTCCTCGTGAGATCGGTTAGAGGTTTAACAATTACAGAAAAATTCTTAATGAATTTCCTGTAATAATTGGCAAAACCCAAAAATCTCTGTATAAATTTCAAACCAATAGGCCTAGGCCATTGCTGCACAGCCTGAACCTTCACAGGGTCCATCTCAAAGCCCTCGCTGGAGACAATGAAGCCCAAAAAACGAATTTTCTGCTCAGCGAACTCACATTTCCCCAGCTTAGCAAAGAGTGAATTATCACTCAATAACTGCAAAACTTCACGTACACTCTGCCAATGGGACACTAGATCTGGCGAATAAATCAAAATGTCATCCAAATACACAACCACATTCTTACCAATCAAAGGTCTCAGGATGTCATTAATAAGGTTCTGAAAAAATGCAGGTGCATTGGTAAGACCAAAAGGCATCACCAGATTCTCAAAATGATTAAAAAATCATTAAAATGTGTTAAAAGCAGTTTTCCATTCATCACCCTCTTTCACTCGTAACAAATTGTATGCTCCCCGGAGATCAATTTTAGAGAACCACTTAGCCCCCACTAACAGGTTAAACAAGTCAGGAATTAACGGCAATGGGTAGGAATTGCGTACGGTAATCTTCACGAAAATCCAGACATGGACGTAAACCCCCATCTTTTTTTTTAACGAAGAAAAATCCAACTGCCACAGGCGACTTACAAGGTCTAATGTGACCAGTAGCCAGGCTAGTCTGTATGTACTCCTCCAAGGAGTACATACAGGGAGGAGGAGGTGTTGCACTGTATGTTAGAAAAGCGTATATCTGCACAGAGATTGAAGCTTCAGAGACTGGGAGTTCTGTGGAAACTGTTTGGGTAAGAATACAAGGAGAGAACAACGGAAAGGACACCATTGTAGGCATTTACTACAGGCCACCTGGGCAAGCTGAAGATATGGATGAACTCTTTATGTATCAAATGACCAAGTTCTCCAAAAAATATGACGTAGTGGTCATGGGAGATTTCAACTATCCAGACATTTGTTGGGAATCTCTCTCAAGTAAAACTAACAGGTCAAGCAAATTCTTATCCTCTCTTGCTGACAACTTTATCTTCCAAAAGGTAGGGGAGAAAACAAGGGGATCTGCTACTTTGGATCTAATCCTTATAAACAGGGAGGAAATGGTTGAGGAGGTAAAGGTGGCTGGGACCCTAGGAGGCAGCGATCATGCTATTATAGAATTTTGGATAACTAGAGGAGGAAGACATGTGAAGACTCAGACTTCAAGGTTAGATTTTAGAAAGGCAGATTTTAAGAGACTCAGAAAGAGAATAGGAGGGATCCAATGGCTGGATGTCCTTAAGGACAAAAATGTCCAGGAAGGATGGGAAATGTTTAAAAATGAGATTCTCAAAGCACAATCGTTAACAATCCCGAAAAGTAGGAAGAATGGGAAGCATTTAAGGAAACCAGGATGGATGAACACAGAACTTAAACACATGCTAAAAAGAAAGAAAGAAATGTTTATTAAATGGAAAGAGGGAGGCATATCTAAAGAAGATTATAATGCAGTCTGCAGATCCTGCAGGGCACGTATCAGGTTAGCTAAAGCTGACAATGAATTAAGGCTTGCAAGAGATGTCAAAAGCAATAAAAAAGGATTTGGGGGGTATGTCAAAAGTAAAAGAAAAGTCAAAGATGCTATAGGATTTTTACAGGATGAAAATGGAGAAATGGTAAGAGAGGATGTTGAGAAGGCCGAACTTTTTAATTCCTATTTTGCATTTGTTTTCTCTCAGAAAGAAAATGTAACATCAACTGATCTTCACTGTCCTTTTAAAGGAATAGAGGAATCCAAGTTATCTGTAAACAGAAAGATTGTGAGGGAATATTTAGCTAACATAAATGAGTTCAAGTCTCCAGGTCCAGATGAATTACACCCCAGAGTACTGAAGGAGATCGTAGAAGAAATTTTAGAACCACTCTCCATAATCTTTGAAAATTCTTGGAGAACAGGAGAAGTCCCAGAAGACTGGAGAAGAGCAAATGTTGTTCCTATCTTCAAAAAGGGGAAGAAGGTGGACCCAGGGAACTATAGGCCGGTGAGTCTGACTTCTATACCAGGAAAGATATTTGAACAAATTATTAAACAACATGTATGTAAGTACATGGATAAGAATGAAGTGATTAACCAGAGTCAGCATGGGTTTGTAACTAACAAGTCATGTCAGACTAACTTAATTTCCTTCTATGACAGAATCACTGACTGGGTGGATCAGGGAAATGCTGTAGATATAGTATATCTTGACTTCAGCAAAGCATTTGACAAAGTATCTCACACCATCCTTATTGAAAAAATGACCAAGTATGCAATGGACCAGGCAACTGTTAGGTGGATTCATAACTGGCTTAGTGATCGGACTCAAAGGGTGGTTGTAAATGGCTTCACATCCAGCTGGATGAATGTCTCAAGTGGGGTACCACAGGGCTCCGTCCTGGGACCTGTATTGTTCAACATCTTTATCAATGATTTAGATGAAGGAATTGAGGGTAAACTGATTAAATTTGCTGATGACACAAAGCTAGGAGGGATAGCTAATACTAGAGAAGAGAGAGAGAGGATTCAAAAAGACCTAAATAAACTGGAGCAGTGGGCAGCAACCAACAGAATGGTTTTTAACAGGGAAAAATGCAAAGTACTACATCTGGGCAATAAAAATGAAAAAAGCATATACAGAATGGGAGGAATAGAGCTAAGCAACAGTACATGTGAAAAAGACTTAGGTATACTAATAGATCATAGACTGAACATGAGTCAACAGTGTGATGCAGCAGCAAAAAAGGCAAATACAATTCTGGGATGTATTAACAGAAGCATACAGTCTAGATCACGTGAAGTCATTATCGGTCTTTACTCCTCTTTGGTCAGACCTCATCTGGAATACTGTGTACAGTTTTGGGCACCACATTTTAAAAAAGACATAGACAAACTGGAGCAAGTTCAGAGAAGAGCGACCAGAATGGTGACTGGTCTGCAAACCATGTCCTATGAGGAACGGTTGCAGGATTTGGGAATGTTTAGCTTGCAAAAAAGAAGACTGAGAGGAGACTTAATAGCTGTCTACAAATATGTCAAGGGCTGTCACATTGTAGAAGGATCATCTTTATTCTCATTTGCACAAGGAAAGACTAGAAGCAATGGGATGAAACTAAATGGGAGGAGACACAGATTAGATATTAGAAAAAACTTTTTGACAGTTAGGGTGATTAATGAGTGGAACAGGCTGCCACGAGAGGTGGTGAGTTCCCCTTCAATGGACGTCTTCAAACAGAGGCTGGACAGACATCTGTCTGAGATGATCTAGTGAATCCTGCTTTGAGCAGGGGGTTGGACCAGATGACCCAGGAGGTCCCTTCCAACTCTACCATTCTATGATTCTATGATTCTATGATTCTATGAAGGCCTTTCTTTCACGGATAGTCAGATTAAACAAGTGACTCTTGGGAAGAGTAGCTCCCGGAACAAACTCAATGGCGCAATGATAATCCCTATGAGGAGGTAAAACTTGCGACTCCTCCTCCGAAAAAAAAACCTCCAAAAATCTTGAATAGGTACTGGTAATTCCCCTTTTTCCACAGCCGCAATGCGACCATTACAACATTTATCATAGCACTTTGGACTCCAGGACTTAATCACATTAGTAGACCAGTCCAGTAAAGGATTGTGCAGTTTTAACCAAGGCAATCCTAGAAAAACAGGAGAGGGTAAATTATCTAAAACAACCAAGTCCAAAATTTCTTGGTGAACTCCATTGATAGTGAGGGGAAATGAAGCAACCTTGTGAGTAATACATTTCAAGGGAGTGTTATCAATTGCAATCACAGAAATAGGTGATGACAAATGTTTGGATTTCAATTTAAGGTTTTCCAAAAACCCTTTATCAATCACATTAAGTGTTGAACCACAATCCACAAATACCTGAAATTCAATCAAATCTCCCTGCAAAGTAGTACTCCCAGAAAGAAATACTCTTGCAGAGCGTAAACAAGCTATACGGGCGTAACTGACTTTTTTTTTTCCTTTACTTAAACAAAGCTCACAATACTTAATCAAATGGTCAGCTTTACCACAATAAAGACACAATCCCTCGGCGAACCTCCGATCTCTTTCCTGAGAGCGGAGTGACATCGCCCCAACCTCCATCGGTTCTCCGCCATCTGAGCAGATTTTCTGGGGACTAGGAACTGACATTACAGGAGTCTTTACCTTATTCACCCTGGACCTCAGTCTCCTGTCCACACGAACAGCTAATTGCATGGCATCCTGCAAAGTCTCAGGTGCAGGGAATGCAATTAGCAGATCCTTAACCCTTTCACTTAGAACAGCGCAGGATCATTCCATTTAACTTCTGAGGCCCATCTCCTGAAGTGTGTGCAATAATTTTCAACATCACCTGACCCCTGATTCAAACGCCTGAGTTCTGCCTCAGCAGATGAGATTCGATCAGGATCGTCATATAATAGCCTCATAGCAGAAAAAAATTCAACAGACCTTAAACACAGATCATTAGGTTGGAGAGAAAAGGCCCACCCCTGTGGTTCATTGCGCAAAAGTGACATAATAAAACCAATGCGCTGTGATTCATTCCCAGAGGACCTTGGTTTCAAACGAAAATATAACAAACAAGCATTTTTAAAGGAAAAAAATCTTGCTGTTTACCATAAAAAACATCAGGCAATCCTACCTTGGGTTCGACAAAATGAGCTCCGGAACAGCTACTCACGTGTTGCTGAAGCTCGGCCACCTCCAGAGACAATCCCTGCAGGCGTTGAGCCAAATCCTCGACGGAAACCATACTGATCCCCGAATTTCTTTCCTTTTAGTTTTTTGGGCTGGACTTACTGTTATGATCTGCAACAAGTACTAAGGTAAGATAGGGGAAAGCTGTCCCTACAGTAAGACTAAGCTGAATCCCTACAATGTAGCAAACAGACCTGCCTTAGTCCGCGGCTAGTCTGAACGAAGACCTATAGCATAAAGGGAGGGGTCCCTAAAAGAACTAAGGACTGGGACAAAAATGGGAAACCTCCTAAACAGAGAAGTAGTTGTAGCACCCCGAGGGCTCGGCTGCTACAGGGGTATTGCACCTCGACCCAGAGGTGTGATATTCCACTCCCGGGTAAGGATGGAGTGTGGACCAGGACTCGTTAGGCTGCATGCACCACACACACCCCATTTCCGAGGGACAGCTCAACAGTGCTCCCACAGAAGTGCAGGCACGATCGCTTCTGTCCCTGGCTGGAGTGGGGAGGAAAACCCTGTGGTGTAGGAGCAGATAGGGGAGGGTCTCTGGGCATAGGTAGGAGCCCATTGGTTGCTAGTCACATGGGCTCATGGCTAGAGGGAGGTATAAAAGGTGGGCACCATCTTAGATAGAGGAGTCTGTTCAGGGAGAAGGGAAGTCTGTGCAGTCTGAGGAGGAGTGACAAGGAGCAGAGCTGCTGCATGGGCTCTGCTCCCCAGGCAGGCCTTGTCAGGAGGCCGGGGCCTGAGAGAGAGAGAGAAGAAGGAACAGAAAGGAAAGTAAGAAAGGAACAAGAACATCAAGAAAGGCCCAGAGACACGAGGACAGAGGGAACCCTAAGGACCCAGGAGATTGCAGGTGACGGGTTGGCAGAGCAGGGTACCGGAACCCAAATTGGTGGAGGCAACAAATTCCTCAGCCAAAGACCGGAGGTTGTGACCACATCTTGGTGCGACCCCTCACTACATCCACCAGGAAAGCATACCATATAGGGTCAGGGAAACCGGAGATAGGCTTCGCCAATAGAAGGCCCGAGGAAGCTGGACAAAGGTGGGTCACTGGTGGGGACGGCCAGAGAAAGGAAAAGAAGGGAGCCCTGTGCCATGCTCTGGAATTGCCTGGGAGTTGGTCGAGTCCCCTGCCTGGTGGACGCAGCACGGCTTGGGCAGTCATCGCCTGCAGGATTGACACGAATAACAACTGTGAGTAAAGCATTGGAAACTGCAACCCCACGTCTCTGTGCTTCTTCACCGCACCAGCACAACTGGTGCTGGGACACTCGCGCACCATCACTCCCATCATCTCCACACTAACTGCCCTGAGGCTATACTCCTCCCGTGGGGAGTCATCCAATTCTAAGCTGCACACATAATACCAGCCTCAGCGGTCTGCCCTGCAGCGGCGGTCCCCATTTGACCGCAATCCACGGGTGGCGTAGTCGGACATTTGTTATTACACTAAGACTGCCACTGAATTGATCACCCTGGGCACGGACCGGGTCGCCGCCACACGGAGACTACCACCCCCAGTATCCGACCAGAGGCCCGGTTCCGGGTATCCCCTACACAACACTGGCCCAGGGGGCGCGTCAACTTTGGCGTAGTCGGCAGGATTCAAACCAACCCGCCACCAACGGGTATTGCGTGCCTGAAGAAGATTGTACATGTACCTTGAAAAGAAGTCTCCCGCCATTTCCAGAAGTTTCCCGCCGTCCGGAGTCGTTTCCCCCCATCCGGAGCCGATTCCCGCCATCAGACGCCATCTTGGACCATTTCCCGCCATCTTCATCCGTTTTTCCCGCCCTGGCAGAGCGGACGCCATTATGTGCGCACCAAAAGACAGCAGGAAGCCGCCTCCCATCGTGGGCCAGGTCCCAGAGTGGCGCCAAAGAAGGGGCCTGCCCCCAGCAACTATGAGTGCAGCAGTGGAAATGTCCATCAACGTGGGGGGGCTGCCCCTAAGGGTGATTGTCAGCAGATGCCCCCAAGACCACCCCCCATGGGGGCGGATAGAAAAGAAAACTGTGGGGCCGGGCGCGGCCTGGATCAGTCTGGACCTACTGCACCCGGAGATGGAGGGAGCAGCGAACCCCACCAGCACCCTGGCCCGCAGCCTGCTGCAAGCTGAGCCACCCTGCAGCCTGACAGAGTTGCTGGCCCAGCTGCCTAGAGACCCGGACTGCGCGCGTGCGGCGCTGGAAGACCTGAACAGAAGGATGGTCCAGGCGCAGCGGGATGTGTTTGCCGAGTGGAGAGAGGAGTTGGCCCGGCAGCACGAAGATAGCCAGCAGAGGACCCCGCAAGGACCGAGTAGCGCGCTTGCCGCTGGGCGCGGAGAAGAGGGACCGGCGGTGGCAGACGACGCCGCGGAGGAGGCTGTCAAGACCAAGGCAGGTAACGGGGACGACACCACCCCTAGCCCTGAGGCCGCAAGCCTGCCCCCACCCTCCGTTGCGGGACCCGAAACTGCAACCCCACGTCTCTGTGCTTCTTCACCGCACCAGCACAACTGGTGCTGGGACACTCGCGCACCATCCCTCCCATCATCTCCACACTAACTGCCCTGAGGCTATACTCCTCCCGTGGGGAGTCATCCCATTCTAAGCTGCACACATAATACCAGCCTCAGCGGTCTGCCCTGCAGCGGCGGTCCCCATTTACCGCAATCCACGGGTGGCGTAGTCGGACATTTGTTATTACACTAAGACTGCCACTGAATTGACCACCCAGGGCACGGACCGGGTCGCCCCCACACGGAGACTCCTAACCCCAGTATCCCACCAGAGGCCCGGTTCCGGGTATCCCCTACACAACACTGGCCCAGGGGGCGCGTCATAGTTGCAGAACACAAAAAGACAAACTGACAAAAAGGTACTAGAGGTCCCAGAAGGACCTAGCGAACTGACAGAGAAAGGCACAGAAGCACCTGGCTAGAGAAACAGTCAAACACTGAAGTCCAGCACAGCCAAAAGGGCGGAGATGGAATATAAAGGCAGATGGTCACGTGACCGCAAAACACAAGATGGAAAAAACAAACAGGAGGGTTCTAAGAGATGCTTCTTAAATTTGGTGGCTGCCTGAAACACAGAAGTGGGGGGTCTGCTATGTACTATGTAATGACTGTGTCGGACCATGCCAGAGCATGGTCTGATCGTACCAGAGCTGCTGTGAAGGGGAGGAAGCAAAAGAATATACAGACATGAACATTTTCTTTTAACACATCCAATTGTGGAACATATTTTTATTACAAGATTGAATACAATGCACAATCCTCATGGGACAACCCCTTTAATGTGTATGGCACTGCTGTTAGTTGTGTAGCCACGACAAATACTACAGAACCACCGAACATCACTCTGTAAAGCAGCGCGGGCCTGTAGCCATGGGCGAGGCACTCATCTCCCTTTACGCCCCAGCGCGCTACATTATAGTGTGGGTTCTGGCTGGGTGTGTGGACTTGTGCTGAAAGATCATCATGCCCAAGCAGGCTGTGTGTAGCCGGTGGTGTGGGCTGGCCAGGGCCATGGGTTCCACAGTTCAATAAAGTAGACCGTCTTTACTGAATGATAACTTGATGACAATTATGTACATGGGATAGTGGGTACAAAGTCTTATTTATACAGCATTCTCTTTAACACAGTATCCTTCCTCTGTAGTCTACTCCAGGGATAGTTAAGTACACTGTGTTGCCCTACTTCGCCACAAACCAGCTTCAATGCCACAGCCCTGTTCAGCAAGTCTCTCTCCTCGCTCAGCGGTTACGCACCCTATTTCTTCCACTACTGGCACCCTGGATCTACTGCTCGGGACCTACCCTAGTCCCACGAAACTCAGTCCTGTTTAGGCCCGTTACTTTTTCCGTTGCAAGCTCTGAGTTTTTGTGACTCTGTGTCCTATCCACTATGTGTCCTATACTGTATATTACTTGTCATACTCTATATCATAATACTTTACAATTCACATGACACTATGTACATATATATATATACAGTTGAAACCAGAAGTTTACATACGCTATAAAAAAACACACATATGCACATTTTTCTCAATACCTGATATGAAATCAGAATAAACCTTTCCTGTTTTAGGTCAATTAGGATTATCATAATTTTTAATATTTGCCAAATGCCAGAATAATGAGAGAGAGAATGTTTTAAGGCATTTTTATTACTTACTGCAAAGTCAAAAGTTTACATACACTAAGATTACTATGTCTGGACTGCACATATGATGATGTCATGTGTTTGGAAGCTTTTGATTTTTTTTGCCAACATCTGAGTTAATTAGAGACACACCTGTGGATGTATTTTAATGCACACCTGAAACACACTGCTTCTTTGCATAGCATCATGGGTGAGTCTAAAGAAATCAGCCAACATATCAGGAAGAGAATTGTGGACTTGCACAAGTCTGGCTCATCCTTGGGTACAATTTCTAGATACCTGAAGGTGCCTCATTTATCTGCACAAACAATTATACGCAAGTACAAACAAGATGGGAATGTCCAGCCATTATAACGCTCAGGAAGGAGACGGGTTCTGTGTCCCAGAGATGAACATGCTTTGGTCCGACATGTGCATATCAACCCAAGGACAAAAGCAAAAGACCTTGTGAAGATGATGGCAGAAGCTGGTAAGATTGTGTCAATAACCACAGTGAAACGAGTACTATATCAACATGTGCTCAAAGGCCACTCTGCCAGGAAGAAGCCATTACTCCAAAAGCCAGATTAATGTTTGCAAATGCACACAGGAACAAAGACCTTAATTTTTGGAGACATGTCCTGTGGCCTGATGAAATTAAAATTGAACTTTTTGGGCATAATGACCATCGTTCCATTTGGAGGAAAAAGGGAGAAGCTTGAAAGCCTAAGAACACCATCCAAACTGTGAAACACTGGGATGGCAGCATCATGTTGTGGGGTTGTTTTGCTGCAAGAGGGACTGGTGCACTTCACAAAATAGATGACAATGAGAAAAGAAGATTATGTGGCAATACTGAAGCAACATCTCAAGACATCAGCCAGGAAGTTAAAGTTTGGGCGGAAATGGGTCTTCCAAATGGACAATGACCAGAAGCATACTGCAAAAATGATAACAAAGTGGCTTAAGGATAATAAAGTCAATGTTTTGGAGTGGCTATCACAAAGCCCTGATCTCAATCCTTTTGAAAATTTATGGGCAAAGCTGGAAAGGCGGGTGCGAGCAATGCGACCTACAAACCTGGATCAGTTGCACCATTTTTGTCAGAAGGAATGGGCCCAAATTCCGACCAACTATTGTGTGAAGCTTGTGGAAGGATATCCCAAACGTTCGACCCAAGTCATTCAGTTTAAGGGCAATGGTACCAAATACTAATGAAATGTATGTAAACTTTTGACTTTGCAGTAAGTAATAAAAATGCCATAAAACATTCTCTCATTATTCTGGCATTTGACTAATATGAAAAATTATGGTAATCCTCATTTCCGGTGACTACTACCTCTTGAAGCTCATCAAGAGAATGCCAAGAGTGTGCAAAGCAGTCATCAAAGCAAAAGGTGGCTACTTTGAAGAACCTAGAATATAAGACATATATATATACACAGTACAGACCAAAAGTTTGGACACACCTTCTCATTTAAAGATTTTTCTGTATTTTCATGACTTTGAAAATTGTACATTCACACTGAAGGCATCAAAACTATGAATTAACACATGTGGAATTATATACTTAACAAAAAAAGTGTGAAACAACAGAAAATATGTCTTATATTCTTGGTTCTTCAAAGTAGCCACCTTTTGCTTTGATGACTGTTTTGCACACTCTTGGCATTCTCTTGATGAGCTTCAAGTGGTAGTCACCGGAAATGGTTTTCACTTCACAGGTGTGCCCTGTCAGGTTTAATAAGTGGGATTTCTTGCCTTATAAATGTGGTTGGGACCATCAGTTGTGTTGTGCAGAAGTGTAGTGGATACACAGCTGATAGTCCTACTGAATAGACTGTTAGAATTTGTATTATGGCAAGAAAAAAGCAGCTAAGAAAAACGAGTGGCCATCATTACTTTAAGAAATGAAGGTCAGTCAGTCCGAAAAATTGGGAAAACTTTGAAAGTGTCCCTAAGTGCAGTTGCAAAAATCATCAAGCGTTACAAAGAAACTGGCTCACATGAGGACCGCCCCAGGAAAGGAAGACCAAGAGTCACCTCTGCTTCTGAGGATAAGTTTATCCGAGTCACCAGTCTCAGAAATCGCAGGTTAACAGCAGCTCAGATTAGAGACCAGATCAATGCCACACAGAATTCTAGCAGCAGACACATCTGTTCAACAACTGTTAAGAGGAGACTGTGTGCAGCAGGCCTTCATAGTAAAATAGCTGCTAGGAAACCACTGCTAAGGACAGGCAACAAGCAGAAGAGACTTGTTTGGGCTAAAGAACTCAAGGAATGGACATTAGACCAGTGGAAATCTGTGCTTTGGTCTGATGAGTCCAAATTTGAGATCTTTGGTTCCAACCACCGTGTCTTTGTGCGACGCAGAAAAGGTGAACGGATGGACACTACATGCCTCTTTCCCACCGTGAAGCATGGAGGATGAGGTGTGATGGTGTGGGGGTGCTTTGCTGGTGACACTGTTGGGGATTTATTCAAAATTGAAGGCATACTGAACCAGCATGGATACCACAGCATCTTGCAGCGGCATGCTATTCCATCCGGTTTGCGTTTAGTTGGACCATCATTTATTTTTCAACAGGACAATGACCCCAAACACACCTCCAGGCTGTGTAAGGGCTATTTGACCAAGAAGGAGAGTGATGGGGTGCTACGCCAGATGACCTGGCCTCCACAGTCACCAGACCTGAACCCAATCGAGATGGTTTGGGGTGAGCTGGACCGCAGAGTGAAGGCAAAAGGACCAACAAGTGCTAAGCATCTCTGGGAACTCCTTCAAGATTGTTGGAAGACCATTTCCAGTGACTACCTCTTGAAGTTCATCAAGAGAATGCCAAGAGTGTGCAAATCAGTCATCAAAGCAAAAGGTGGCTACTTTGAAGAACCTACAATATAAGACATATTTTCAGTTGTTTCACACTTTTTTGTTAAGTATATAATTCCACATGTGTTAATTCATAGTTTTAATGCCTTCAGCGTGAATGTACAATTTTCATAGTCATGAAAATACAGAAAAATCTTTAAATGAGAAGGTGTGTCCAAACTTTTGGTCTGTACTGTATATATATATATACATACATACATACATACACTACAGGGTGGGTTCATTTAGAAATTTCATTATTTGTGAATGAAAAGCACATTTTTTTCAATGAAGCTAACATTAAAAGAATCAGAAATACACTCTATACATTGTTAATGTGGTAAATGACTATTCTAGCTGCAAACGTCTTGTTTTTATTGCAATATCTACATAGGTGTATAGAGACCCATTTCCAACTGTAAAGGACATATTAATATTCATGCTATCCAAGTGTAAAGGACATATTGATACTCATGCTAGAGCAACTCCATTTTGTCTGCTTGCTTTAAAATCACTCCTTGCATAACATACTTCTTTCTTTCTCTTCCCATGGAACTTTCTCACACTAACTTTTTATCTCAAGAACATTTTGTCAGACTCCCCGCTCCTGTTATCTAACTAGTCTAGGCCAGGATTGACCTTGTAAATTTCCAGCGTGCTTCGAACTAACGATAATATGACCATATATGTGTTTCCGTAATAATTGCACTAACATTGGTTCAAGACTGTACTATGGCTGTAGATGATTGGACATTAATAAAAACAATATAAAATGCTAAGCAAAATAAACGGGATCAGAGATTCTCTGAATCCTTCCATACAGAGCACACTGTCTCCGTCTGGTTCCCTGCTGGATTGCGCAATCAGCATAATAATTTGACACTCACTTGGTCATCCGTGAAGGGTTATTGCCCTCCCTCAACATAACAACTACCACTCCAGTGTTTTAATGGTACATTGCGTTTGCTAACTGTGTAAGAAGGCTAATGGATGTTTAGAAAACCCTAGAAAACCCTAGAAAACCCTTGCACAAGTATGTTAGCCCAGCTGAAAACGGTTTGGCTGATTTGAGAAGCTGCAAAATTGACCTTCCTTTGAGCTAGTTGAGAATCTGGAGCTTTACATTTGTTTGTTCTATGAAACTCTCAAAATGGCCAGAAAAAGAGAACTTTCATGTGAAATTCGACAGTCTATTCTTGTTCTTAGAAATGAAGGCTACTCCATGCGAGAAGTTGCCAAGAAACAGAAGATTTCCTACAACGGTGTGTACTACTCCCTTTAGAGGAGAGCACAAACAGGCTCTAACCAGAGTAGAAAGAGAAGTGGGAGGCCCCGCTGCACAACTGAGCAACAAGACAAGTACATTAGAGTCTCTAGTTTGAGAAATCGACGCCTTACAGCTCCTCAACTGGCAGCTTCATTAAATAGTACACCCAAAACGCCAGTGTCAACTTCTACAGTGAAGTGGTGACTCCGGGATGCGTTCAGGGCAAAGTGGTAAAGAAACAGCCATATCTGAGACTGGCTAATAAAAGGAAAAGATTAATATGGGGGAAAGGACACAGACATTGGACAGAGGAAGATTTTTAAAAAAAGTTTTATGGACAGACGAATCAAAGTTTGAGGTGTTTGGATCACACAGAAGAACATTTGTGAGAAGCAGAACAACTGAAAAGATGCTGGAAGAGTACCTGACGCCATCTGTCAAGCATGGTGGAGGTAATGTGATGGTCTGGGGTTGCTTTGATGCTGGTAAAGTGGGAGATTTGTACAAGGTAAATGGGATTTTGAATAAGGAAGGCTATCACTCCATTTTGCAACGCCATGCCATACCCTGTGGACAGCACTTGATTGGAGCCAATTTCATCCTACAACAGGACAATGACCCAAAGCGCACCTCCAAATTATGCAGGAACTATTTAAGGAAGAAGCAGGCAGCTGGTATTCTATCTGTAAAGGAGTGGCCAGCGCAGTCACCAGATCTCAACCCCATTGAGCTGTTGTGGGAGCAGCTTGACCGTATGGTACGCAAAAAGTGCCCATCAAGCCAATCCAACATGTGGGAGGGGCTTCAGGAAGCATGGGGTGAAATTTCTCAAGATTACCTCAGCAAATTAACAGCTAGAATGCCAAAGGTCTGCAATGCTGTAATTGCAGGAAAGGGAGCATTCTTTGACGAAAGCAAAGTTTGAAGGAGAAAATTATTCTTTCAAATAAAAATCATTATTTCTAACCTTGTCAATGTCTTGACTATATTTTCTAATCATTTTCCAACTCATTTGATAAATAAAAGTATGAGTTTTCATGGAAAACACAAAATTGCCTGGGTGACCCCAAACTTTTGAACGGTAGTGTATATATGACACAAAACATTATTCGCTTTACATAATACACATCAAGCGATTGATGTCTTCAGGAGTAGGAACGCAACAACAATTGTCCACCACGCTTACAACTCCGCTTGTCTCACAGAGGAGAATGAGCACAGGACAGGGCATACACTTCAGTTTCATTCAGGCACAAGCTTACTCTGCTCTGCAGACATTCTCAATGTATTAGGGAGTATGGCTCCCTCTTTCACCTGCCAGGTCTACGGCAGCACTTACGGTGAGACATTTGGTCATCCACTTTATCTACAGCTATTGCCTTCTGCCCATCATTTCTATAGCATCTCAGTGGCTCTTCAATAGACAAATCTCCACAGCAACCAAGTTCTGTCAATGCTGGGTCGTGACTTGTCACAACTTATATCAGGGAAACTCCAACACTTTTCTCTTCAGCAGCTCCGCTCTACGACCTCTTTTTTTTGGCAACAGCCATTATCATTAGTATCTTCAGCATGAATTAAGTTGTGGCATTTCATTAGCAAGCGCTCCATGCTTGAGTCTCTGGGATGTGTGTATCTCCACAAAAATGGGCACCAGCCACACCTTACACTCCCATATATTAATATATATATATTTTTTCTTTGTCAGGAGAGTGTAAGGTGTGACTGTAGCCCATCTTTGTGGAGATACGTACCCCAAAGCCCATAGCACTGGTTATAAGAGATTTCCAAATCATTGCATTCTTTTCTTTACATTATACAGTACGTCACAGCTTTTTTTTAAATTGATGATGTAATATATACAGCGCCTGATGAAAGTATTTGGCCCCCTTGAACTTTTCTACCTTTTGCCACATTTCTGGATTCAAACATTAAGACATAAAATTCAATTTTTTGGGGGAAGAATCAACAACAAGTGGGACACAATCGTGAAGTGGAACGAAATTTATTGGATATTTTAAACTTTTTAAAAAAATTAAAAACTGAAAAGTGGAGCGTGCAATATTATTTGGCCCCCTTGAGTTAATACTTTGTAGCGCCACCTTTCGCTGCGATTACAGCTGCAAGTCGCTTGGGGTATGTCTCAGTTTTGCACATCGAGAGGCTGAAATTCTTGCCCATTCTTCCTTGCAAAACAGCTCGAGCTCAGTGAGGTTGGATGGAGAGCGTTTGTGAGCAGCAGTTTTCAGCTCTTTCCACAGATTCTTGATTGGATTCAGGTCTGGACTTTGACTTGGCCATTCTAACACCTGGATACGTTTATTTTGAACCATTTCATTGTAGATTTTGCTTTATCTTTGGGATCATTGTCTTGTTGGAAGATAAATCTCCGTCCCGGTCTCACGTCTTTTGCAGACTCCAACAGGTTTTCTTCCAGAATGGTCATGTATTTGGCTCCGTCCATCTTCCCATCAATTTTAACCATCTTCCCTGTCCCTGCTGAAGAAAAGCAGGCCCAAACCATGATGCTGCCACTACCATGTTTGACAGTGGGGATGGTGTTTTGAGGGTGATGAGCTGTGTTGCTTTTACACCAAACATATCATTTTGCATTGTGGTCAAAAAGTTCAATTTTGGTTTCATCTGACAAGAGCACCTTATTCCACATGTTTGGTGTGTCTCCCAGGTGGCTTGTGGCAAACTTCAAGCGAGACTTTTTATGGATATCTTAGAGAAATGGTGTTCTTTTTGCCACTCTTCCATAAAGGCCAGATTTATGCAGTATACGACTGATTGTTGTCCTATGGACAGACTCTCCCCCCTCAGCTGTAGATCTCTGCAGTTCATCCAGAGTGATCATGGGCCTTTTGGCTGCATCTCTGATCAGTCTTCTCCTTGTTCGAGATGAAATTTTAGAGGGACGGCTGGGTCTTGGTAGATTTGCAGTGGTCTGATACTCCTTCCATTTCAATATGATCGCTTGCACAGTGCTCCTTGAGATGTTTAAAACTTGGAAAATCTTTTTGTATCCAAATCCGGCTTTAAACTTCACCACAACAGTATCTCGGACCTGCCTGGTGTGTTCCTTGGTCTTCATGGTGCTCTCTACACTTGAAACAGAACCCTGAGACTATCACAGAGCAGGTGCATTTATATGGAGACTTGATTACACACAGGTGGATTCTCTTTATCATTACCAGTCATTTAGGACAACATTGGATCATTCAGAGATCCTCACTGAACTTCTGCAGTGAGTTTGCTGCACTGAAAGTAAAGGGGCCGAATAATATTGCACGCCCTACTTTTCAGTTTTTAATTTTTTTTAAAAGTTCAAAATTTCCAATAAATTTCGTTCCATTTCACGATAGTGTCCCAGTTGTTGTTCTCAGGGCAATGGGGTACTCGGAGTCTGGGCTGATAGATGCTGGGAGGAAAGGGATATGTCACAGTGGCTGGCCCGGTCCGTGGCCCAGGGCGGTCAACTAAAAGGGGGGAAAGTTTATATGGGGTTTATAGTTAGATTGTGACGCCACCTGTGGTTTCTGGTAATTTGTACCAGCGCTGCTGCAGACCTCTGAGGCAGTTGATAAGGCAGCTGGGATGGAACGGCTCTCCACAGGTGGAGCGGGCCTCAGGGCAGGGTAGAGTTTGATGGTGGGTGGTGATGCTGGGACCTGTAGTGCAGGTGGAATGGCGCAGCAGGAGTAACTGACAGAGACAGGGGATTCACTTCAATACCTTTACTGGTGCGGATGTCAGGTACGGTCCAGGGTACTCAGTAGGATGGGTGCACTTCAGGACTTCTCCCCAGTGAGCGGGTATAAGGCCTCCTGGTCCGTGTCTGCCTCTCTGTATGCTCCTGGCCAGCCTGCAACTGGGCCTAGCTTATGTGTCGTGCTGTTCCTTCACCTGTCGCTTGGTAGTAGGACCTTCGGCTGGCAACCACTATCTCTGGTAATGCTGGGGCCTTCGTGGTTCCTGATCCTGTTAAGGGTTTAGCTTCAGGTCGGCCAGGGACTTGAAGTCCTCCTGGCAGAAGTATGCTTGGAACGTTCTTGCTGCAGTTTCTGCTGTCAGATCCTTGACAGTGGCTACCACCAGGAACCGGAAATAATGATCCACCATGGTCAGTGCATAGGAATAGCCTGACCTGCTGGGTGACAGCTTGACGTGATCCAGAGCGACAATCTCCACTTGATGGTGAACTGATAATTTGACAGTCTGGCCACCCAACGCTGTTCCATGGCTCCCAACCTGGCTGTTTCCAGGCGTGTCAAGGGATTGTTGTCAGTAAAAGCTGTAAACTTAGTTGAGGCTAGGTAATGCTTGAATCGTTCAGTGATAGCCCAGACCAAGGCCAGGAACTCCAGCTTGAAGGAGCTGTGATTCTCCGGGTTCCTCTCAGTAGGGCGAAGCGTCCTACTGGCATACGCAATTACCTTCTCTCTGCCATTTTGCTTCTGGGACAGCTCAGCTCCCAGTCCCTCGTTGCTGGCGTCAGTGTACAGCAGAAAAGGCTGGCTGCAGTCAGGGTAAGCCAGGATTTATTTACCAGTCAGGATTTCCTTCATTACTGCAAAGGATTCAGCCTGCTCTTTGCCCCTCTGGAATGGGGGACTCTTTCCTCTTTTGGACTGTCCTACCAGGAGGTCTTGTAGAGGTGCTACCTTTTTGGTATAGTCCTTTATGAACCTCTTTTAGTACCCGACCAGTCCCAGGAATTGCCGTACCTCTTTGATACTTCTCGGTTCAGGCCACTTCTGGATGGCAGTGACCTTCTCCGGGTCTGGTGCTACTCCCTCTGAGCTGACTACATGTCCCAGGTACTGAACCTTCTGCTTAAGCAAGTGGCATTTAGAAGGTTTTAGTTTCATCCCATACCGGGACAATGCTTCAAATACCTCCACCAGGTGTTTCAGATGGTCTTCATACGTCCTCGAGTACACAATAACGTCATCCAGGTACAGCAGCACTGTCTCGAAGTTCCGGTGTCCTAAGCAACACTGCATCAGCCTCTGGAACGTTCCGGGGGCGTTACAGAGCCCAAACGGCATACTGTTGAATTCGCACAGTCCCATCGGGGTGGTGAAGGCTGTCTTCTCCCGGTCTTCCTCAGCAACAGAGACTTGCCAGTACCCGCTAGTGAGATCCAATGTAGAGAAGTAATTGGCAGATTTTAGTGCAGCCAGGGACTCCTCTATTCGGGGCAAAGGGTATGCGTCTTTATGTGTTATGCGATTAATTTGTCTATAATCTACACACATCCTCATGCTACCGTCCTTCTTTCTGACCAGGACCAGGACCAGGGGAGCTGCCCAGGGGTTACAGCTATCCCTTACTACCCCTGCCTTTTTCATATCATGCAACATTTCCTTGGCTTTTTGGTAATGTGCTGGTGGTACGGGTCTGTAACGCTCTTTAATGGGTGGATGGTTACCGGTGGGTATGTGATGTTGTACCCCTTTAACCCTTCCAAAATCAAGTGGGTGCTTACTAAACACCTGTTCATATTCCTGAACCACTCTGTAAACACCATGTTTCTGATGGACAAGAGTGGCGTCAGTCCCAACATGGAGCTGTTGACACCAATCCTCCAGCTGAGCTTCGGAGTCATTGTCCTCCACTGTGGGGTCAAGGATTCCACTGTGTGTATGGCATCATTATTTACAGTATACAATCTGGCAACAGTGGCGTATCGTGGCAATTTAACTTCCTCCTCCCCACAATTTAGGAGACGTACAGGTACCCTTCCATTGCGTACATCAACTACCCCTCTAGCAATTAAGAGTGTAGGTCTGTGCTCTGAGCTAATGGGCTCCACTACCGCCTGGTAGTTCTGTCCCTTGAGACCTATTGCTGCCCTACACCAAATCAGCATCTCACTCATTGGGGGAATCACAATGGGTATCGGGTCTGTCACCCGTACATTACCAATCTCACCACCTGTTAACTTTACCTGTTGCTGGTACAGGAGGGCTCGGATCTCTCTCTGGAGCACCTTCCTCTGCCCTGGTTTGGCTGTGTCAGCAATCTGTTGTAGTAAAAACAACACTTCTCCAAACAGTTATCAACAATATTTGTACCAAGTATCATATACGGATTGGTATCACCAGGGTTAGATTCTATGACAATTAGTCCTTGGTCCTTTACTTACACTCTCCACACCTTCACTGTCACGTCCTTAACCCCTACTAGGTTAAGAGGAAGGCCGTTAGAGGCATACACAGAGAGGTTCGGGGCTGGCGGGTGGAGTTCATCTATGGACCAGTACCTTTTGTAGAGGACATCAGGTATGATGGTTACCTGTGAGCCGGTGTCCAGTAACGCAGGTGTTGCTATGCCGTCCAGCACGATGGACAGGAAAGGCCTTCCTCCTACGAACCGTTGGTACCAGCTTGATGGGTCTGGTTGATTTACTCCTGGGTGTCAGCCCTCGGCCCCAGGGTTTGCCCGTTTAAAGGACAGTTCCGCGCGGTGTGGCCTGCCTTGTGGCAACGGTAGCAGATAAAGTTTCCTGGTCGTTGGTCCTCCCACGGGGTGGCGTTGTCCTCCTACGGGGTGGCGTTGTCCTCCTTCTTTTCCTCATCCAGGGGACATCCTCAGGACTGTCGGCGAGTAGGATCCTTCCTTCTGGCTCAGGATCGGTCTGTAGCTGCAGGGTGCTCAGGACAGTGGCCAGGGTTTTACTTAGCTGACGCACTTCAGAGCGCAGGCTGTCCAGCTCGCTAGGGGGCACTGTTTGCATCTTTGTTTCAGCCGTTAATGAAGGAGCAGTGGATGCTGAAGTAGACGCGCCCCCTGGGCCATGTTTGGGGAATACCCGGAGCCGGATCCGTTGGGGGTGGTAGTCCTCGTGGCGGTGACCCGGTCCGTGCCCAGGGTGTCAAACTAAGTGGCGATGTTTTTAGTGGCAGATGTGATATTGTTCGACTACGCCACCCGTTGAATGCGGTTACGAAACCGCCGCTGCAGGGCAGACCGCTGAGGCCGGTGGTACAGTTGTGCAGCATGGGTAGTATAACCCCCAACGGGAGGGGTATGGCCTCAGGGCAGCGGACGTGGATGATGGGGATGGTAGAATTGCACGCAGGCACCAGGAACCACTCAGAGACGGTGCGGTGTAGTTCAGGGTCTTTACTGGTGACAAAGATAGACCCTCCCGGGAGTACTGGCTAGCGGTCGGGGTCTGGTCAGTCCGTGAGCAGACAGGATCTCCCCTGGCCAGGCGGAGTTGTAGGCCTCCCCAACTAACTGTACTCTTCTTGGCTACCTTGCTAGAAGCGGGTAAAAGTAGCCCACGTCCCTGAGTGTACCGTGTGGTGCTCACCCGTATGGCCGGTGACTCGGGGCCTTCTGGTAGCCTCCGCTCCACGACGGCGGTGCTGGTCCCTTGCGTGTGACCGTGCCTTCGGGTTTCTTGGCCAGAGGACCTGAAATCCCCTGCCGGTCGGTTTCTGCTGCTGGGTACGGAACAGTCCCCACAGCCTCGGACTCCGTGTCCGGTGAGATCTCTTCAGCCAAGGCGAGCTATCTAGCTTCCAGCCTCTGGCACTCACTCCTGCTCCTACAGAGCTCCTGTTATCACTTTCCCTGCAACTGCTCCACACCAGACCAGACTGTGTCTCTGTCTCTGTCTGTGTTCTTTTCTAACCCCACCTCAGCCCCAGTTTTTATAGGGGAAGTTCTTCCCCTCCCAGGACTGGGCAGGAGGTGTGGCATGCTTAGGATTCCTGACCAGGAGACCTCCCACCTGCTCACAGACGTAACATTGCTATTACTGTGGTAACCAGACCCCTGGGGTTCCACACAGGCACTGGGGTGGACCCACCCTGGTAACGCTGGATAGCAGTCCCTGATGTTTCCAGGGGCTGAAGGCCATTAATAGCCATGTCCTTCAGGGTGTCAAAGGTGGCATTTGGATGATCTAAGGCCCACCACCGTACGGTTCTGCTCTCCTCCTGGAACCTCAACCCCCGGATGAATTGTTCTGTCAGCATTTTATTCTCATCTTGTATGCTGGCTGGACTAACCTGTTTCAGGACCCGCAAGACTTCCTGTAAGCGCCAGGCATAGTCCCGGATACTGTCCTCAGGTTTCTGGGTACAGTGGTAGAACCTCATCCGGAGATCTGTCTCAGTGCGGTTTTCAAAGACAGTTTGCAGTCTCTTAAAGATAATGGATACTGATTCCTGGTCTGCGGCTGGCCAGGTTTCAACTTCCCGCTCTGCGGCACCAATCAATTGTCCCAGCACAACAGCGGCTCATTGAGTACATATCAAGTATACCGCATATTTTCCTTTTGAATCCAGACAGGGTGTCTGATTTGCCATCATACTGAGGAAGATGGCTCCAGGGATATACGGCAGGGCCATGGGCTTTTAACCTACAATTATTATTTTTTTCTTCAGAGCACCCGAATAGACCAGTGAGCGACCCCTCTCTTTTTTCTATTAATCAATTTTGGGATCCCGCTCCTGGAGCATTGCAGCAGGTACGTGTTCACACTATTAGAAGTTTGACAGCCTTTTTTCTGACCATGTGTCCCTCCCATTCAGTCACAGGTGGTTTTAACTAGCTCTACCATCCCATACATTGTAGGTTAAAAGCCCAGCAGAGACATATTGTCCATATAGGCTTACAGCCCAAGAGTGGCATATCCAGTGGTAGCGTAGTATAGTTACCCATCATACGAAGGTGACCTTGTCACGGTTGATGGGCACACATAAATTGGCCAAATTATGCGCAAAGAACCTTCATTTTTCAAAGTGACATTAGTCTAGATACTATATTTCTTATATATTCATGTATGGGGTGCCGAAGTTCTTTCTGTTATTTAGATTATTTTTTTCTTCAGAGCACCCGAATAGACCAGTGAGCGACCCCTCTCTTTTTTCTGTTAATCAATTTTGGGATCCCGCTCCTGGAGCATTGCAGCAGGTACGTGTTCACACTATTAGAAGTTTGACAGCCTTTTTTCTGACCATGTGTCCCTCCCATTCAGTCACAGGTGGTTTTAACTAGCTCTACCAGCCCATACATTGTAGGTTAAAAGCCCAGCAGAGACATATTTCCCTTTGGAAGTGCATTGAGGTGAAGGGTGCATTGCTGGAAAAGGGAAAAAAAAACTCTTTAAATCTCTTAGTTTGCGAGTGTGAACGAGCTGCGTGTGTCCGGAGCGTAAGTGCGAACGAAAGTAAGTGTGTGACTTGTTTTTAAGTGAAGAGGTATTGGGAATCCTGCAGAAAATACCTGTGTGAATTGCGGTGAGTGCTGCATTGTGACCTGCTGAGTGCTTTTCTACCTGTTTAGATTTATTGGGCTTTTTAAAACCTATTTTCTCACTACAGTTTTAGTTTCTTAGTTTACTACCTGTGTATTTAAGGGTTAACTACATTGCACTAAAATCCTGAGGTGTAGCTTTACTCACAAGGGGTTAATTAAGGGGAAGGGGTCATAATTAAGGGTTTATAAGGGGCAGCTGGTTGGGCATTCAGTCCTTTGGAAGTGCATTGAGGTGAAGGGTGCATTGCTGGAAAAGGGGAAAAAAAAACCTCTTTAAATCTTAGTTTGCGAGTGTGAACGAGCTGCGTGTGTCCGGAGCATAAGTGCGAACAAAAGTAAGTGTGTGGCTTGTTTTTCAGTGACTTTGGATTCAGGGAGTTTGGAAGGGAGGACTTTGGACTGAATTGCTGACTGTATTTCATTAATTTCTTTACTTTACTTTTTACTTAACATTCTGTATATTGCAATCCCCATTAGGAAATGAGCTCCATTATTGACAATGCTATCCAGTGTACATCTTGCCACATGTATGTATTCCTTGAACAGCCGGTCGAGGTTGCTTACTGCTGCGCGAGATGTGTGCACGTTGTGCGTTTGGAAGCCCAGATACTGGATCTAAATGAGCAGCTGGCAATACTGAGATCCATTGACAACATGGAAAGGAGTCTGCTGCTCACTGAGCAGCAGCTCACTGGGGTAGATGTGGGGGAGGGTGGTAGTCGGGAGCTGCAGGACAGTGAGGTCACTAGTTGGGTGACAGTTAGAAGGGGTGGTAGAGGGAAGAGTGCCAGGGAGGCTTGTCCTGATCTGGCACACCCCAATAAGTTTGCAAAGTTGGCAGATGAGGGGAGTGACGGTACAGGGGTAGCACTACTGCAGCAAGGCATGTCCCCTGAAAGCCGGAGGAGTGTCAGCTCCAGTAAAGAGGGAAATAGGAGAGTAGGGCAGGCCAGGCAGGTGCTGGTAGTGGGGGACTCAATTATTAGAGGAACATATAGGGCAATCGGTCACAAAGACAGGGATCGTCGAACAGTGTGCTGCCTACCTGGCGCTCGAGTCCGGCACATCGCTGATCGGGTTGACAGATTACTGGAAGGGGCTGGTGAGGACCCAGCGGTCATGGTGCACATTGGCACAAATGACAAAGTTAGAGGTAGGTGGAAGGTCCTTACAGATGATTTCAGGGAATTAGGCTGCAAGCTGAAAGCAAGGACCTCCAAGGTGGTATTCTCTGAAATACTACCGGTACCACGTGCCTCGCCAGAGACGCAACGGGAGATTAGGGAGATAAATAAGTGGCTCAAGAACTGGTGTAGGAAGGAGGGATTTGGTTTCCTGGAGAACTGGGCCGACTTCTCAGCTGGCTACAGACTCTACGCTAGGGACCGGCTGCACCTTAATGGGGAGGGTGCAGCTGTGCTGGGAGAGAAAATGGCTAGAAGGTTGGAGGAGTGTTTAAACTAGGGATTGAAGGGGAGGGTATTCATTTTATAGGTGGGGAAGATAGTGCAGATAGTGACCTGGGCACAAATAAAGAAATTGGGGGTGGGGTTAGAACAGTCAATAAAGTAAGAAGGAATAGAGGTACAGAGAGATACATAAAATGCATGTACACTAATGCCAGAAGCCTCACCAACAAAATGGAGGAATTAGAATTAATTTTGTTGGAAAATAATTATGACATGGTAGGGATATCTGAGACGTGGCTGGGCGAGAGCCATGACTGGGCAGTTAATTTACAGGGCTATAGTCTGTTCAGAAATGACCGTACAAACAAGCGAGGGGGGGGGTGTTTATATGTAAAATCATCCTTAAAACCTGTCTTGCGGGAGGATATACAGTGCCTACAAGTAGTATTCAACCCCCTGCAGATTTAGCTGGTTTGATAAGATGCAAATAAGTTAGAGCCTTCAAACTGCAAACGAGAGTAGGTTTTATGAACAGAAGCATAATTCTTACAAACCAAAAAGTTATGTTGCTCAGTTGAATTTTATTAAATTTTAAACATAAAAGTGTGGGTCAATTATTATACAACCCCTATGTTTAATATTTTGTGGAATAACCCTTGTTTGCAATTACAGCTAATAATGGTCTTTTATAAGACCTGATCAGGCCGGCACAGGTCTGTGGAGTTATCTTGGCCCACTCCTCCATGCAGATCTTCTCCAAGTTATCTAGGTTCTTTGGGTGTCTCATGTGGACTTTATTCTTGAGCTCCTTCCACAAGTTTTCAATTGGGTTAAGGTCAGGAGACTGACTAGGCCACTCCAACACCTTGACTTTTTCCCTCTTGAACCAGGCCTTGGTTTTCTTGGCTGTGTGCTTTGGGTCGTTGTCTTGTTGGAAGATGAAATTACGACCCATCTTAAGATCCTTGATGGAGGAGCGGAGGTTCTTGGCCAAAATCTCCAGGTAGGCCATGCTATCCATCTTCCCATGGATGCGGACCAGATGGCCAGGCCCCTTGGCTGAGAAACAGCCCCACAGCATGATGCTGCCACCACCATGCTTGACTGTAGGGATGGTATTCTTGGGGTCGTATGCAGTGCCATCCAGTCTCCAAACGTCACGTGTGTGGTTGGCACCAAAGATCTCGATCTTGGTCTTATCAGACCATAGAACCTTGAACCAGTCTGTCTCAGAGTCCTCCAAGTGATCATGAGCAAACTGTAGACGAGCCTTGACATGACGCTTTGAAAGTAAAGGTACCATACAGGCTTGTCTGGAACGGAGACCATTGCGGTGGAGTACGTTACTTATGGTATTGACTGAAACCAATGTCCCCACTGCCATGAGATCTTCCCGGAGCTCCTTCCTTGTTGTCCTTGGGTTAGCCTTGACTCTTCGGACAAGCCTGGCCTCGGCACGGGAGGACACTTTCAAAGGCTGTCCAGGCCGTGGAAGGCTAACAGTAGTTCCATAAGCCTTCCACTTACGGATGATGCTCCCAACAGTGGAGACAGGTAGGCCCAACTCCTTGGAAAGGGTTTTGTACCCCTTGCCAGCCTTGTGACCCTCCACGATCTTGTCTCTGATGGCCTTGGAATGCTCCTTTGTCTTTCCCATGTTGACCATGTCTGAGTGCTGTTCACAAGTTTGGGGAGGGTCTTAAATAGACAGAAAAAGCTGGCAAAAGAGATCTTTAATCCACACATGTGAAGCTCTTTATTCTTGGTGCCTGAACTACTTCTTAATACTTTAGGGGGACCAAACAGAATTCTTGTGGTTTGAGGGGTTGAATAATAAATGACACTCTGAATTAACTTTTAACGTTTTTAAAAAAAAAAAAAAAAAAATTTGCTGCAGTGCATTTCCCACTTCCAGGCTGATCTACAGTACAAATGTCACAATGCCAAGTTAATTCCGCATGTGTCAACCAGCTAAATCTGCAGGGGGTTGAATACTACTTGTAGGCACTGTATGTGAATCTAATGAAAATGTAGAGTCCCTGTGGGTGGAGATAAGGGGAGGGGGAAAAAATAATAAAATACTGATAGGAGTTTGTTATAAGTCTCCAAAAATAATGGAAGTAGCGGAGAATATCCTCGTAAAGCAAATAGATGAAGCAGCGACTCAAGGAGAAGTCATTATTATGGGAGACTTCAACTACCCTGAAATACATTGGGGGACAGAAACATGTAGTTCAAGCAAAGGAAATAGGTTTTTGACTACTATGAGAGACAATTACCTTTCACAACTGGTTCAGGACCCAACAAGAAGGGGGGCACTGCTAGACCTAATATTAACCAATAGGCCAGACCGCATATCAAATATACGAGTTGGGGGTCACTTGGGTAATAGTGATCACAAAATAATACGTTTTCATGTAACCTTTAATAAGATGTGTAGTAGAGGGGTTACAAGGACACTAAACTTCAGGAAGGCAAATTTCCAACGGTTAAGAGATGATCTTAGTGCAATAAACTGGGACGATATCCTGAGACATAAAACTACACAAAGCAAATGGGAGACATTTATTAACATCCTGAATAAGACCTGTGTACAATATATACCCTATGGGAATAAACATGCTAGAAATAAGAGGAAACCACTATGGCTAAATAGAGCTGTAAGGGGCGCAATAAGTGACAAAAAGAAAGTATTTAGAGAACTAAAGCAAGTAGGTAGTGATGAGGCATTAAATAAATATAGAAAATTAAATAAATTATGTAAAAACCAAATCAAGGCAGCAAAAATTGAGGCAGAGAGAATCATTGCCAGAGAAAGTAAAAATAACACCAAAATTATAGTGTTGGCCCCCTTAAAAATAGTCTGGGTGAAATGGTGGATGAGGATGAGGAAAAAGCCAATATGCTAAATGATTGTTTTTCAACCGTATTTACACACGAAAATCGCATGACAGGAAACATGATTAGTGATAACAAAAATTCTCCAGTAAATGTCACTTGCTTAACCCAGCAGGAAGTACGACGGCGTCTAAAAATCACTAAAGTTGACAAATCCCGGGGCCCGGATGGGATACACCCGCGAGTACTGCAGGAATTAAGTAACGTCATAGATAGACCATTATTTTTAATCTTTAAATATTCCATAATAACAGGGTCTGTACCACAGGACTGGCGTATAGCAAATGTGGTGCCAATATTCAAAAAGGGGACAAAAACTGAACTTGGAAATTATAGGCCGGTAAGCTTAACCTCTACTGTGGGTAAAATCCTGGAGGGTTTCCTAAGAGATGCTATACTAGAGTATCTGAAGAAGAATAACCTCATGACCCAATATCAACATGGGTTTACGAGGGACTGTTCCTGTCAAACTAATCTGATCAGTTTTTATGAGGAGGCAAGTTCTGGACTGGACCAAGGAAATGCAGTGGATGTTGTGTATATGGACTTTTCAAAAGCTTTTGATACGGTTCCACACAAAAGGTTGATACATAAAATGAGAACAATGGGGATAGGGGAAAATATATGTATGTGGGTTAAGAATTGGCTCAGTGATAGGAAACAAAGGGTGGTTATTAATGGAAAACACCCAGACTGGGTCTCAGTTAACAGTGGGGTACCACAGGGGTCAGTATTGGGCCCCCTTCTTTTTAACATATTTATTAATGACCTTGTAGGGGGCATACAGAGTAATACTTCAATATTTGCAGATGACACTAAACTCTGCAGGGTAATCAATACAGAGGAGGACAATTTTATATTACAGGAGGATCTATGTAAGCTAGAAGCTTGGGCTGATAAATGGCAAATGAGCTTTAATGGGGATAAATGTAAGGTAATGCACTTGGGCAGAGGAAATAAAATGTATAATTATATGCTTAATTGTAAAACACTGGGCAAAACTGTAACTGAAAAAGACCTGGGTGTATTGGTGGACGACAATCTCACGTTTAGTGGCCAGTGTCAGGCTGCTGCTGCAAAGGCAAATAAAATAATGGGATGCATTAAAAGAGGCATAGATGCTCATGAGGAGAACATAATTTTACCTCTATACAAGTCATTAGTGCGACCACACTTAGAATACTGTGTACAGTTCTGGTCTCCAGTGTATAAGAAAGACATAGCTGAACTAGAGCGGGTGTAGAGAAGAGCGACCAAGGTTATTAGAGGACTGAGGGGTCTGCAATACCAAGACAGGTTATTACACTTGGGGTTATTTACTGTGGAAAAAAGAAGGCTTAGGGGTGATCTTATTACTATGTACAAGTATATGAGGGGACAGTACAAAGACCTTTCTACTGATCTTTTTACTCTGAGGCCTGAGACTGGGACAAGGGGGCATCTTCTACGTCTGGAGGAAAGAAGGTTTAAACATAATCACAGACGGGGATTCTTTACTGTAAGAGCAGTGAGACTATGGAACTCTCTGCCGCATGATGTTGTAATGAGTGATTCACTGTTAAAATTTAAGAAGGGCATGGATGCCTTTCTTGAAAAGTATAATATTACAGGTTATAAATACTAGATTCCTTGATAGGGCATTGATCCAGGGAACTAGTCTGATTGTCGTATGGAGTCGGGAAGGAATTTTTTTCCCCAATGTGGAGCTTAGTGTTTGCCACATGTTTTTTTTCTGCCTTCCTCTGGATCAACAAGTTAGGCTATGGGTTGGACTAGATGGACTTAGTTTTTAAGGTTGAAGGAAGACTATGTTACTATGTTATATTGTCCATATAGGCTTACAGCCCAAGAGTGGCATATCCAGTGGTAGCGTAGTATAATTACCCATCATACGAAGGTGACCTTGTCGCAGTTGATGGGCACACAAAAAATTGGCCAAATTATGCGCAAAGAACCTTCATTTTTCAAAGTGACATTAGTCTAGATACTATATTTCTTATATATTCATGTATGGAGTGCCGAAGTTCTTTCTGCTATTCAGAGATTTAACCTGTCAGTTTCCACTGTGAGGAACATAGTAAGGAAATGGAAGAACACAGGGACAGTTCTTGTTAAGGCCAGAAGTGGCAGGCCAAGAAAAACATCAGAAAGGCAGAGAAGAAGAATGGTGAGATCAGTCAAGGACAATACTCAGACCACCTCCAGAGAGCTGCAGCATCAACTTGCTGCAGATGGTGTCACTGTGCATCGGTCAACTATACAACGCACTTTGCACAAGGAGAAGCTGTATGGGAGAGTGATGCGAAAGAAGCCGTTTCTGCAAGCACGCCACAAACAGAGTCGGCTGAGGTATGCAAAAGCACATTTGGAGAAGCCAATTTCTTTTTGGAAGAAGGTCCTGTGGACTGATGAAACCAAGATTGAGTTGTTTGGTCATACAAAAAGGCGTTAAAAAAAACCACTCGCTACCCACAGTAAAATTTGGTGCAGGTTCCATCATGCTTTGGGGCTGTGTGGCCAATGCCGGCACCGGGAATCTTGTTAAAGTTGAGGGACGCATGGATTCCACTCAGTATCAGCAGATTCTTGACAATAATGTTCAAGAATCAGTGACAAAGTTGAAGTTACGCAGGGGATGGATCTTTCAGCAAGACAATGATCCAAAACACCGCTCCAAATCTACTCAGGCATTCATGCAGAGGAACAATTACAATGTTCTGGAATGGCCATCCCAGTCCCCAGACCTGAATATCATTGAACATCTGTGGGATCATTTGAAGAGGGCTGTCCATGCTCAGCGACCATCAAACTTAACTGAACTGGAATTGTTTTGTAAAGAGGAATGGTCAAAAATACCCTCATCCAGGATCCAGGAAATCATTAAAAGCTACAGGAAGCGACTAGAGCCTGTTATTTTTGCAAAAGGAGGATCTACTAAATATTAATGTCATTTTTCTGGTGATGTGCCCATACTTATGCACCTGTCAAATTTTGTTTGAATGCAGATTGCACATTTTCTGTTAGTACAATAAACCTCATTTCAAGGCAGAAACATTACTGTGTCCAACAGTTATTACATATATCAAACTGAAATAGCTGTTGCAAAAACACCAATTTTTATAAAACATTAAGCTTAAGATTAATAAGGGTGCCCAAACTTTTTCATATAACTGTATATATACACTAATCACAAAAAGTTAGGCATGTTTGGCCTTCAGGTTAAATTTATGGAAAACGTAAAAAGTTCATGCTGCATTGATATTTTATCATGAAAGTAGGGCATTTAATCTCATCTCAAACAATTTATTGAAACAAAAGCCAATAACAGTGGTGGGCATACCCCAACAAAAGATGTCAATGTCTTAATAACTTGTCATGTGACTTTGAGCATCAGTTACAGCTTGACAATGACGTCTCATGCTGTTTACAAGTCAAATTACTGCTGCTGACTAGTGTTGAGCGAATGCGCTTGCCACTGACCAGTACTCGCCCGAGCATCACAGTGCTCAACAAGCTCGGATCCCCGCCCTGCATGTTTTCCGCTCTTTAGAGAACCAATGAACATGCAGGGATTGCTTGCCACGCACTGTAATGCCATAGCCATGTTGGTTGTGGGCATTACAGTGATTGGCTGGCCTCACAGCATCATCAGGTCTATATAAGACCTGGTGCCGCCATGCTCGTCACAGTCTACCCCGGAATCAGGCAGAGTAGGGAGAGCTGCTGCTGAGTCAGGGAGAGATTTGCTTGTTTAGAGTTAGTATAGGTATTCCACAACATATACAGTATCTATATATCCATTTGAACTAACAGTCCTTCTGAGGACTAATCCAGGTGCATATTTTCAGTGGTGAAGGTGATAGCAGGAGTTAAGCAGGCAGTCAGTGTATGTGGCAGACTGCAGCGCATATAGTGCAAGAGGGTCCATAGCACATTCCTGCTGCTGCTGTTCTTACAGATATTTGTAGATATAGCCCCAGGTATCAGGGGCCAGGGCAATTTTGTTTTTTATCTTAATCCTGGTTATTTGTTTAAAAAGCAGTTCAGAGTACACCATTTTTCTTCTCAATTTGCTTGTTAGCACTGCAGAATACAGCCAGATCTGTTCCATATTTCAGCAACAAAAATCCAGAAATTTGAACTGAAAATGGAAAATATTGGCCTCCTTTTACATTCTGTTGCAGTGTGTTGGTTAAGCTATTCACACTAAGCCTCTGTGTAGAACAGGGGTCTCAAACACACAGGCCGCGGGCCACATGCGTTCCCTCCGGCTGCTTCTTGCGGCCCGCAGGCACATAGATCCCATAACGATCGCGGCTCTCTCCAGCAACCGCCAACATCAGCGCTGTAGTGCAGTGTATTGCCGCGCAGAGACCGGCTCTCTGCACAGCAATACCAGTGTCAGCCGGCCTATCAGAGGCCAGCAGCTGACATCTGCGTCCCAGCGCAGCGGCGTATGACATCACTGCCATGCGCAGATGTCAGCCGCTGGCCTCTGATAGGCCGGCAGTTGGCACTGGTATTGCTGTGCAGAGAGCTGGTCTCTGCGCGGCAATACACTGCACTACAGTGCTGATGTCAGCAGCTGCTGGAGAGAGCCGCGATCGTTATGGGGTCTGTGCCTGCGGGCCACAGGTGCAGAAAGGACACCGAGGGAACGGCGGACAGGTGAGAATCTTTTTTTTTTTTCTCTGTCATGTGAAATACTGCGCTCATTATGGGGGGGCACTGTGTGCAGTATGAGGGGACGGGGACCATGTGCGCAGTATGGGGGGACGGGGACCCTGTGCGCAGTATGGGGGGACCCTGTGCGCAGTGTGGGGGGGACACTATGCACAGTATGGGGGGGGCCTGGATGGGGGACATGTCTGCAACACGGGGACCTGGATGGGGGATCATGTCTGCAATATGAGGACCATGTCTGCAATATGGGTGACCATGTCTGCAATATGGGGGACCTGGATGGGGGACATGTCTGCAACACGGGGACCTGGATGGGGGATATGTCTGCAAGATAAGGACCAGGATGGGGGACCATGTCTGCAATATGGGGACCATGTCTGCAATATGGGGGACCTGGATGGGGGACCATGTCTGCAATATGGGGGACCTGGATGGCAGACCATGTCTGCAATATGGGGGACTTGGATGGGAGACCATGTCTTCAATATGGGGACCGTGTCTGCAATATGGGGACCGTGTCTGCAATATGGGGGACCTGGATGGGAGACCGTGTCTGCAATATGGGGGACTTGGATGGGAGACCGTGTCTACAATATGGGGGACCTGGATGGGAGACCGTGTCTGCAATATGGGGGACCTGGATGGGAGACCATGTCTGCAATATGGGGGACCTGGATGGGAGACCATGTCTGCAATATGGGGGACCTGGATGGGAGACCATGTTTGCAATATGGGGGGCCTGGATGGGAGACCAGGTCTGCAATATGGGGGACCTGGATGGGAGACCATGTCTGCAATATGGGGGACCTGGATGGGAGACCATGTCTGCAATATGGGGGACCTGGATGGGAGACCATGTCTGCAATACAGGGGACCTGAATGGGAGACCATGTTTGCAATATAGGGGACCAGGATAGGAGACCATGCAATATGGGGGACCTGGATGGGAGACCATGTCTGCAATATGGGGGACCTGGATGGGAGACCATGTCTGCAATATGGGGGACCTGGATGGGAGACCATGTCTGCAATATGGGGGACCTGGATGGGAGACCATGTCTGCAATATGGGGGACCTGGATGGGAGACCATGTCTGCAATATGGGGGACCTGGATGGGAGACCATGTCTGCAATATGGGGACCTGGATGGGGGACCATGTCTGCAATATGAAGGACCTGGATGGGGGACCATGTCTGCAATATGAAGGACCTGGATAGGAGACCATGTCTGCAATATGGCAAATCTGGATGGGAGACCATGTCTGCATGATGAGGACCAGTTCAAAAGGTGTATAGATAATAAAATGGTATCACTAAAAATGTCACTTTGCCATGCAAATAATGCGGCCCCCCAAATTAAATGTTTTTCCGTGTGCGGCCCATATGCCCAGCTGAGTTTGAGACCCCTGGTGTAGAATAATATTAGTAAATTACAGGCCTGCTATTTAAAACCGTGATTCTCTGTCAGACGTATCACATATAACTGCATTCCAAAATCAGCCATTTCTAGTGAACGTGGAAAATATTGTCCTCCATTTAAAATGGGCAAGGTGCGTGACAAGGGACGGGGAAGTGGCTGTGATAGTAATGATGCATGCAGAGGCCGAGGCCGTGGGCAATCTGAAATTGTGCCACAACTAAAGCCCACATCTTGTCACCCGACCTTCCTGTCCCAATTACTAGGGGACTGCAGCACACCACTATTGAACCCAGAGCAATGTCATAAGGTTGTTGGTGGGATAGCAGATAATGTTTCCAGTCACTTTGCCACCACCACTACCACCCTGTCTTCCACATGGTCAAGTCTCAGTAGCCGGGAGTCTGGACCGCATATTCCTCACCCTGATCCTCCTTCCTCCCACCAAGCCGAGTGCCCGGAGACAACTGATCCCACACTTGGACACTCAGAAGAGCTGTTCACTTTTCCATTTGTAGATTCGGGCCTCTAGCCCGGCCAGCTTCAAGCGAGTCAAGAGGAGAACGCGTGTTGCGATGCCCAAATATTTGAGCAGCCACGATCACACAAAGGCAACGGTGGGAAAGTGCAATTACTGTCACAAGAGGTGGATGATGATGATGATGAGACACAATTGCCAGAAAGTCAGGAGGAGGACCAGGGAGCGGAAGTGGAAGACGAGGTTGTGGATGATATAGTAACTGACCCAACCTGGCAGGGGGACATGCAGAGCGAGGAACGCATCACACAGGAGGAGGGAGGCGTAGCACCATTACAGGTAGGAACAAGCAGTGTGGTGGCTTCAGACACAAGGCGGGAAAGCATTCTCCATAACACCAACACGACGGAAGTTGCCAGTACAACTGTTAGGTCTTCCCGAGTCAGGTTGTTTTCTAACGACTCTACCGATAACCCCAAAAAGGCCATTTGCACCACCTGCCCCAGGCCAGCATCAGCAGGGGTAGCAAAACTAGCAGCTTGACCACCACCAGCATGATCAGGCACATGGCAGCAAAGCACCCTACTAAGTGGGCTGAACCCCAGGGTCCAGAAAAAGTGTCTGTGGGTGACACCACTGCTCCTTCCGCTGTTGTGCGTGCACACCAATCCCCTGTCCACGGCGCATGCGAAGATGCCTCCTGCCCTTCACGTTTCATAGCACACTCTCAACTAGTACCATCAGAAAGCACGTCCACTTCCTTGTCCCAGCGCAGTGTTCATTTGTCCCTACCCCAGTCTTTGGAACGCAAGTGCAAATACGCAGCCAACACCCCACAGGCCACACTACTAAATTCACACATTTTGCGACTGCTTGCGCTCGAAATGTTGCCTTTTAAGCTCGTAGAGATGTAAGCTTTCCGAAACCTGATGGCGGTGGACGTCCCTCAGTACTCGGTTCCTAGCCACCACTATTTCTCCCGGTGTGCCTTCCACGTGTCCCACAACATTAGCCGTGCCTTCAACAACACAGTTACTGGGAAAGTCCACCTAACCACGGCAGGGACGGTACATCTCACTGACAACATACTGGGTTAATATAGTGGAAGCCGGGACCCAGTTGTACCTTGGGACGGAACATGTCCTCCCGATGCCGAGGATTGTGGGCCCTGGGTCAATCAGGGTTGACCACACATTCTACAGCTCCTGCACCTCCTTCTCCTCAGCCTCCATCTCCAAAATGAGCCCATCAGTCAGAAGCTGGAAGCACTGCAGCAGTGCCTCGGCCAAGCGGCAACATACTGTGCTGAAGTTAATATGCTTAGGTGATAAACAGAACACCGCTGAACAGTTGTGGACAGCTCTGAAAGAGCAGGCAGATATGTGGATGACACTGCTGAACTTACAGCAAGGCATGGTCGTGTGTGACAATGGTCGGAACCTGGTGGCGGCTCTGAATCGAGGCAAGCTCACATACGTACCATGCCTGGCCCATGTGCTTAACCTTGTGATTCAGTGGTTTCTCAAAACCTACCCACATCTGTCGCATCTGCTTGTCAAAGTACGCCTCATGTGTGCCCATTTTAGAAAGTCAGCTACCGCTTCTGCCGCCCTTACCGTGCTTCAGCAGTATTTGCAGCTTCCAGCTCACCGACTGGTGTGCGATGTCCCCACGCTTTGGAACTTTGCATTGCAGATGTTGGGAAGGATTTGTGAGCAGAAGAGAGCAGTTGTTGACTTCCAGCATCAACAAGGCCGTCGGTATTTAGGTCAGACTCCACACATAAGACCTCAGGAGTGGATATAGATGTCAGACATCTGTACCATATTCCAAAACTTTGAGGAGTCCACCAAGATAGTGAGCGGCGATGACACCATAACTAGCGTCACCATCCCACTTCTCTGTCTTCTGAAAAGCTCTCTGCTCACAATTAAAGAAGATGCATGGCGGAGCACGATGAGATGGAGCAAGGAACTATACAGAGTGATTCCACACAGCTCAGCCTCATCCCATCCCAGCGTGGATCGGGTGACAATGAGGAGGAGGAGGAGGAGGAGGAAGAACAGGAGCTAGCTTACTGTGCTACACCCGGTACTACCTGCACAACTGTCATACCGTCTGTTCAGCGTGGATGGCCTGAGGACAGGGAGGAGAAGGAAGAGGAGGAGGATGAGGAGGAGAACATGGTCAGACGTCCTCTTGGTGAGGACACAGAAGTCTTGTCTCTTTGCAGTCTGACACACATGGCTGAGTTTAAGTTACGCTGCCTTTCCCGTGACAGTCATTACTGGTTGGTGACACTTCTAGACCCATGCTACAAGGAGAAATTTCTGTCTCGTATTCCATTAGAGGACAGGCCTAACAAAAATGGGGCAGTACCAGAATGCCCTTGTTGCGGAATTATTAAAAAAATTCCCATCTGAAAACGCTGGCTGCAGAGGTCACAGTTCGTTGGACAACCAAGGAGTACAGGCGAGAGAGACACAAATGCAATCCAGCAGAGGCAGGGGAACACTGTCAAAGTTCTGGGACAGTTTTCTCAGACCCTCCCATTGCACAGGCCTGAGGCGCAGGGTACTTTCCCAAGGAGGGAAAAGTTTCGGAAAATGCTGAGGGAGTACCTTGCCAACCATACCAACGTCCTCCATGATTTCTCTGTGCCTTATAATTATTGGGTATCCAAGCTGGACATATGGCATGAAATGGCTGTCTACGCCTTGGAGGTCCTGGCCTGCCCTGCCGCTAGCGTTTTGTCAGAGCAGGTTTTTAGTGCTGCTGGTGGAATTATAACCGGTAGGTGCATCCGCCTGTTAACTGAAAATGCTGACAGGCTGACTCTTGTAAAATGAACAAGGGCTGGATTGGGCCAGACTTCTCAACACAACCGAATGATAGCAGCTTAGCATAAACTCAAATACAGTGTCTTTTTTGGAAGGTCTACCTCTATTTGCATGCACCTCTGTCTTCACAGTCAGACATGGGTATAAGCTTCCTGATTTTGTCTATTTGCTCTTGTCCTCCTCCTTCTCCTCATCCTCATGCTCCACCACCATATCACCACAATATTTACCATATCACCATATCTACGTCTCTTGCAAGGGGCATTGGAGTTCCTCCAAATTTTAGGCAGCCATTGCATTCACTGCATAGGCAAACAGTATGGGAGACCCACTTCCTAAAAATGGGAACATTGTTTTCAGGAGGACCTCTGACCTCTACGTCTCTTGCAAGGGATACTGGAGTGCTCCAAATTTTTGCCAGCTGTTGCATTCACTGCATAGGCAAACAGTATGGGAGACCCACTTCCTTTCTAATGTGAACATGTTGTTACTGTGGCCGAGCTCTATGTGTCTTTAAATTGGTATTGGTATTTTTCCCAAATTTTGACAGCCCTTGCAGTCACTGAAAGGGCACTACCACTATAGGAGACCCACTCCTTTATTATGGGAACATTTTTTTTTACTGAAACCATCCTCTATGTCTTTTCAAAGGGGTATTGGGGTGCGTCCAAATTTTTGGCAGCCCTTGCAGTCAATGCATACGCAGTAACAGTACAGGAGACCCACTCTTTAATAATGGGAACAACAAAGCATAGCCGAGTGCTGGCCCTTTAAGAATAGTAAGGGTCGCCTGATGGCCCTATAAAAATAGTGTTTGTGACTTTCAGAGTCCCTCCTTTATAAATGAAACAGGATGTGTCTGATGATGTCTCGCATCATAAGGTAGTAAAATGTTAAAATGACATTTCCTGGTGAATGCATTTTTCACAGTTGAAAGCAAAAGTGCAAAAACGCATCAAAAACGCTACGTGGGAACATAGCCCAAGGTGTGGAGGAGTATTTTTGTTTTTGGTTATTTATTTTGCCATATACATAAGTCATTACCCTGGAAAGGATGTTCCTTAACATTTTTCCCAGTAAAATCCATTTTGGTTTCGTTTTATATGTTTTATTGTGAGTCTGTAAAAGTGGCTTAATTTCTCTGACAACGTTGTTGACAGAAGTGACCTGGCAGTCAGAAATGCTTCCAGGGGTCTTCCCCATGCTGTTCCCATGTCATTTGAGCACTGTTCCCATCGATTTGGGCAATTTTTAGGCCCTCTCCAGCACCCAAGCATTTTAGTGCTCGCCCATCACTAGTTACCACGCGTGTAGCTATATAACATTGTCACATGCAGAGGTTGATCAAAAGGTTTTAATCAGGGTTATTTCCATCACACAGAATCACTTCTCTTTATACAATACTTCCAGCAAACATATATGGAAGTCTCTTCACAGATAATTTCTCTTCACACACAGTGTCTGTACACAGAGTAGCACTGTACCTTCATCATGCAGTGAGGTGGTGGGAGGGGGAGGGGTGTGAGTCCTGTCCTGTCGGCTCTCTTTTTAGGCCTTCTACAGACCGCTGGGGTAGGGAGGGGGTTGCGGAAAATGCTCGAGTTTCCCACAGATTTACATTGGGCTCATTACTCGGACCGAGCACTCGAGCATTCCAAGTTGCTCGACCCGAGCAACGAGTACCCAAGCATTTTAGTGCTTGCTCATCACTACTGCTGATGTATAGTATCCCACTCTGCTTGAGGGGCGGCCTTCAGGTCATTGAGGTTCTAGGGTACAGTTATGAGCCTCTTCATGGCGACTCAGCTGATATTATAGGTTTTCTATGGGATTCAGGTCTGGAGAAAGTACAGGCCACTCCATTTGAGGTACCCCAGTCTCCAGCAGTCTTTCCCTAATGATGTGACCTTGATGAGCTGGAGCATTGTCGTCCATGAAGATAAAATTAGGCCTGTGTTGTTCTTGTGGAGGCACAATGACTGGATTAATGATGTTATTCAAGTAGTAGGAGCTAGTCATTGTAACATCCCTGGCGGCGTGCTGGCATGGCTTACCACCTCCCACCATGCAAGACCGCCATCTTACCTATCAGTCCAGGCTGCACACTTTGCTTCAGTACCAGCTGTGTGCGTGTCTCTTGTCTGATTGCTTAGGGCGGCGGCGCGGTTACTACCTGTTTCTTATAGTTACTGTGTGCACAGTCCTAATGCGTCCCCAGCCTATTGCTGTGAGTCACTGGATACTTAAACCCCCTCCACCCAGTAGGCGGTGCCTGAGCAACACTTTCTTTCAGTGTGTTCTGTGCAACTGAGTTGCCAGGTCCTGTCCTGTATCTTGTCTGTTTCCGACACCCTGGGGGCTGTATACCCAGGCCTGTTACCTGTATCTGTGACTTCTAGTCTGTTCCACCACCCTGGAGGCTGTATACCCAGGCCCATTACCTGTATTTGTGACTTCTAGTTTGTTTCCGCCACCCTGGGGGCTGAGTTCCCAGGCTCGTTCCTGTATCTTGTTCCTGGTTCAGTTCCTGTCTGAACAGTGTCCTAGCCTGTTACTTGTTTGTCTCTATGTCCGTATCTTCCCTTTTCACGCAGTGTCTGAACCTGCACCTAACTCCAACTCGTTGTCTCTGTACTTCTGTTTGTAAGTTTAGTGTCCACTTCATTGTAAGTATCTTGTGTGTATTTGCACTGCTCAGCTTGTCTACCACACTTGCGGGTTTTGCTCTGCTCTGCTTGTCTACCGCACCTGCGGGTTTTGCTCTGCTCTGCTTGTCTACTGCACCTGCGGGTTTTGCTCTGCTCTGCTTGTCTACCGCACCTGCGGGTTTTGCTCTGCTCTGCTTGTCTACTGCACCTGCGGGTTTTGCTCTGCTCTGCTTGTCTACCGCACCTGCGGGTTTTGCTCTGCTCTGCTTGTCTACCGCACCTGCCTGTTTTGCTCTGCTCTACTTGTCTACCGCACCTGCGGGTTTTGCTCTGCTCTTCTTGTCTACCGCACCTGTGGGTTTTGCTCTGCTCTGCTTGTCTACCGCACCTGCGGGTTTTGCTCTGCTCTGCTTGTCTACCGCACCTGCGGGTTTTGTTCTGCTCTGCTTGTCTACCGAACCTGCGGGTTTTGCTCTGCTCTGCTTGTCTACTGCACCTGCGGCTCTGTTCCTGTATCCCAGTCTGTACTGGTCCCTATCCTGCATGCGTTCCTACCTGCCAGTACCCACCTGTCTGCATGCCAGCCGTGCCTGCCAGTACCCACCTGTCTGCATACCAGCCGTGCCTGCCAGTACCCACCTGTCTGCATACCAGCCGTGCCTGCCAGTACCCACCTGTCTGCATACCAACCGTGCCTGCCAGTACCCACCTGTCTGTATGCCAGACTAACCTGCCTGTTCCTGCATTCCCCGGTGTGGTTCAACAGCTGTGACCGGGGTCTGACCTGGAGTAGCACCTGGTCCCTCTGCTCGGTTCCTCCCTGGTTCACGGAGTCGACTGAGCCGCCGTGCGACCTTGGTTGGACCGATTTGATACTTAGTCACGCCCCTCCAGGCACTCCTCGGTTCGTGGTCCAGTGGAATCACTAACCATGCTCACGCCAGTCAGTCCGGGCGTGTGCGTAACAGTAATCCTGAAATTTTGCCCAAAACAAAATATCCCCGACTTTTTATGATAGTGTATATATACAGTCATAGCCAAAAGTATTGGAACCCTTGAAAATTGTTCAAGAAAATGAAGTAGTTCTCCTAGCAAATTATTGCAATTACATATGTTTTGTTATACACATGTTTATTTCCTTTGTGTGTATTGGAACAACAGAAAAAAACAGAGAAAAGAAGGCAAATTGGACATCATTTCACACAAAACACCAAAATGAGCCAAACAAAACTGTTGGCACCTTTCCAAAATTGTGGGTAAACAACTTTGTTTCAAGCATGTGATGCTCGTTCAAACTCACCTGTGGCAAGTAACAGGTGTGGGTAATATGAAAATCCCACCTGAAACCAGATAAAAAGGAAAGAAGTTGACTCAAACTTTCTATTGTGTGTCTGTGTGCCACACTAAGCATAGAGAACAAAAAGAAAAGAGAACTGTCTGAGGACTTTAGAAACAAAATTGTTGAAAAATATCAACAATTTCAAGGTTACAAGTCCATCTCTGGAGATCTTGATGTTCCTTTGTCAATAGTGTGCAACATAATCAAGAAGTTTACAACCCATGGCACTGTAGCTAACCTCCCTGAACGTGGACAGCAAAGAAAAATTGATGAAAGATTGCAATGCAGGATAGTCCAGATGGTGGATAAGCAGCCCCAGTCAAGTTCCAAGGAAATTCAAGCTGTCCTGCAGGCTTAGGGTGCACCAGTGACTATCCGTCGACAATTAAATGAAATGAAACGCTATGGTAGGAGACCCAAGAGGACCCCACTGCTGACACAGAGACATAAAAAAGCTAGACGGCAGTTTGTCAAAATGTAAGTGAGTAAGCCAAAATCCTACTGAAGAAGCATTTTGTGGACAGATCAGACCAATATACAGCTTTTTGTTAAAGCAGACAATTCTTCTGTTTACTGAAAATGGAATGAGGCAAACAAAGAAAATAACACAGTACCTACAGTCAAACATGGTGGAGTTTTAAATATATTTTGGGGTCATTTTGAAGCCTATGGCACTGGGTGCCTGGACTGTGTGCAAGCCATCATGAAAGAATACCAAAGGATTTTGGGTTGCAATGTGTGCGTTTGTGACCTAGGTCATGGGTCTTCTTACACGCATGCCGTTAGGTTCAGATAGGGGAGAGACAGGTTACATGAATTCTTTGGAATCCTGGGGAAACCGTTACTCAGGGCGTCCATAGACCATATGCTGCACTTTCTCTCAGGCACACAGGAATATTGATCCTCAGTCACAGACACGTAGGTTGTTTCACTTGCTGACCAGACACACTTGACAAGAGTCCACATAAATGGTAGAACAGTAGCATTTAATAAGAAGCTGTACGGCCAGTGCAAGTTAAGTCTTATGAGCAACAGGCTCCAGTGACAAACAGTACAGTTTCCTTAGCAGCACAGCAGTTCAGTCTTCCCAGTAGTACAGGACAGCACAGTTCTAATGCAAAGGCACTTTAATGAACACAGCATTCTTTACAGCACAGTGAGATGGAGGAGGGGGGAAGACTTGCTGAGGAAGATGATCCCTGTGACACCATTTCATTCCAGTCCTTATCTTTCTGCCTGACAATACTCTGCACTGCTAGTTAAGGAACTCTACCTGACCTGTGCTTTGCTTCACTCCTGACTTAAATCCTTTTCACTTGCTGGGGTGCTTCTGTGAGATACATATCACACACCACCTTTTTCTTAAGCTCCAGCCAGACAGTAAACAACTTACCCACAATCCCCCTGGGGCTCTGCTAAAACACTCCCCTTCTCCTGTGACTGTGTTACTTGTAATAGTTGCTGAATGCTTTTAAAGCAACAGCACTAGTTCTGCATGTCACAGTCTTCCAGCAGGACAATGACCCCAAACATACTTCACGAAGCACCCAGAAATGGATGGAAACAAAGTGTTGTACATCATATCATGAAACGATCCAGAGATTCTGAATCCATATGCACAAGGAATAAGATTGACTGTCAATATTGGATGCTCGACATCTCTGGGGCCTCAGATAGTATTGCATTAAAAACAGGCATGATTTGGTCATGCAAATCACTGCATGGGCTCAGGTATACTTCTAGAAATCATTGTTTGCAAACAACGTTGGCAGTGGAATTCAAGTTAAAGCTTTATCATGTAAGGAAGAAGCCATATATCAGCATAATCCAGAAACGCTGCCGTCTCCTCCGGGTCAAAGTTAATTTAAAATGGACTGAGGCAAAATAGAAAACTGTTCAGTGGTCAGATGAATCAAAGTTTGAATTCTTTATGGAAACCATGAGTTCAAAAAGGCTCTTTGTCAAAGCTGAAACGTTGTGAACATGGGCTTGGAGTAAAGACCATTTTCACTCTTTTGAAATGGGAGTGCTGCCATTCTTCATTATTTGTATTTTGTAGTCCAGTGGTCCGGACTCTGTGGCTTCACCCGCACTTTTTGATTGGTGCTGATTTATTTTGAATTGTATACAGTGGGGAAAAAAGGTACTTAGTCAGCCACCAATTGTGCAAGTTCTCCCACTTAAAAAGATGAGAGAGGCTTGTAATTGACATCATAGGTAGACCTCAACTATGAGAGACAAAATGAGAAAACAAATCCTGAAAATCACATTGTCTGATTTGTAAAGAAATTTTTTTCAAATTTTGGTGGAAAATAAGTATTTGGTGAATTTCAAAAGTTTATCTCAATACTTTATTATATATCCTTTGTTGGCAATGACAGAGGTTAAACGTTTTCTGTAAGTCTTCACAAGGTTGTGTAATGCAGCGGCTTGCGGCATTACTGTAATGGTCCAGGGTGTGTTCTGGCTGACCATGTACCTCTCCCTCAGGTGACTGATCACATGACTGTGACATCATCACAGGTCCTGTGCACACAGAAGGACTGATCACATGACTGTGACATCATCGCAGGTCCTGTGTGCACTAAAGGATATATAAATCCTGGTGGTTTGGAAACAGGGTAAAAAGGCGTGAGGCCTGTTCCCTGTGTGTGGGACACCGTTAGCCTGGAGAGGCTGGAGAGAGAGAGTGAGGCCTAGAGAGGCCTGGTGAAGCCTGGTGAAGCCTGAAAGGCAGAGGCTGGATCCCTGGGTGTGTGGGGGATCCCAGTAGCCTTTGAAGGTGAAGGCAAGAGTCCTGGAAGGCAAGAGTCCTGGAAGGCAGAGGCTGAATGTTATGTGTGTAAACATACCAGTAGCCTTGGAAGGTACGAGGCCTGGAGACCACGTCTGGGAAGCCGTAAAGCCACAGCGGTGGCAAATCCGAGATGAGAGAAGCAGCTAAAACCCGGGAAAGGTAAAAAACGCTGCTTGATATGGACATTGATATTGTTACCTTGCTGAAGGCTGTATCTGGAGCCAAGTGGACATATCTGTCACTGGAAAGGCTCTTGGACATTATATGTGTAATATGTCGGTGAGCCACTGAGATGGACTATGTTATGAGCGGTTTATGATAAGTAATAAACTGCTGGATTGTGAAATACCGGAAAGACATTGCATGTGTGCTTTAATTGACCCGGTGAAGCGAGTACCCCTCAGCATGATGAATAGCACTGCCTTTCAGTTGGCCCATTCCTCCATGCAGATCTCCTCTAGAGCAGTGATGTTTTGGGGCTGTCGCTGGGCAACACAGACTTTCAACTCCCTCCAAAAGTTTTCTATAGGGTTTAGATCTGGAGACTGGCTAGGCCACTCCAGGACCTTGAAATGCTTCTTACGAAGCCACTCCTTCGTTGCCCTGGCAGTGTGCTTGGGGTCATTGTCATGTTGAAAGACCCAGCCACGTTTCATCTTCAATGCCCTTGCTGATGGAAGGAAGTTTGCACTCAAAATCTCATGATATATGGCCCCATTCATTCTTTCATGTACACGGATCAGTCGTCCTGGTCCCTTGACAGAGAAACAGCCCCAAAGCACGATGTTGCCACCCACATGCTTCACAGTAGGTATGGTGTTCTTTGGATGCAACTCAGCATTCTTTCTCCTCCAAACACGACGAGTTGTGTTTCTACCAAACAGTTCTACTTTGGTTTCATCTGACTATATGACATTCTCCCAATACTCTTCTGGATCATCCAAATGCTCTCAAGCAAACTTCAGACAGGCCCAGACATGTACTTGGTTAAGCATGGGGACATGTCTGGCACTGCAGGATCTGAGTCCCTGGCGGTGTAGTGTGTTACTGATGGTAGCCTGTGAAACGTTGGTCCCAGCTCTCTGCAGGTCATTCACTAGGTCCCCCCGTGTGGTTCTGTGATTTTTGCTCACCGTTCTTGAGATCATTTTGACCCCATGGGGTGAGATCTTGTGTGGAGCTCCAGATAGAGGGAGATTATCAGTGGTCTTCTATGTCTTCCATTTTCTAATTGTTGCTCCCAAAGTTGATTTCGGCACACCAAGCTGCTTGCCTATTGCATATTCAGTCTTCCCAGCCTGGTGCAGGGCTACAGTTTTGTTTCTGATGTCCTTCGACAGCTCTTTGGTCTTCACCATAGTGGAGTTTGGAGTGTGACAGTTTAAAGGTTGCGGACAAGTGTCTTTTATTCTGATAACAAGTTCAAACAGGTGCCAGTACTACAGGTAATGAGTGGAGGACAGAGGAGCCTCTTAAAGAAGAAGTTACAGGTCTGTGAGAGCCAGAAATCTTGCTTGTTTGTAATTGACCAAATACTTATTTTCCACCAAAATTTGAAAAAAAATTCTTTCCAAACCAGACAATGTGATTTTCAGGATTTGTTTTCTCATTTTGTCTCTCCTAGACCAAAACTATCTATGATGTCAATTACAGACCTCTCTCATCTTTTTAAGTGGGAGAACTTGCACAATTGGTGGCTGACTAAATAATTTTTTCCCCACTGTATATATACAGTTGAAACCAGAAGTTTACATATACTATATAAAAAGACCCATATGCATGTTATTCTCAATATTTAACATGAAATCAGAATAAACCTTTCCCGTTTTAGGTCAATTAGGATTTGCCATAATTTTTAATATTTGCCAAATGCCAGAACAATGAGAGAGAATATTTTTAAGGCATTTTTATTACTTACTGCAAAGTCAAAAGTTTACATACATTTCATTAGTATTTGGTACCATTGCCCTTAAACTGAATGACTTGGGTCAAATATTTGGGATATCCTTCCACAAGCCTCTCACAATAGCAGGTCGGAATTTGGGCTCATTCCTCCTGACAAAACTGGGGTAGCTGATCCAGGTTTGTAGGTCACCTTGCTCGCACCTGCCTTTTCAGCTTTGCCCATAAATTTTCAATAGGATTGAGATCAGGGCTTTGTGATGATCACTCCAAAACATTGACTTTGTTATCCTTAAGCCACTTTGTTACCATTTTGGCAGTATGCTTTGGGTCATTGTTCATTTGGAAGACCCATATCCGCCCAAGCTTTAACTTCCTGTCTGATGTCTTGAGATGTTGCTTCAGCAGGGTCAGATTGGGGTGTCTAGGGCCCACAGGGGGAATTGACTCTAGGGGCCCACCCTACAGCTATATGCAAATACCTGTTAGACGTTATCCCTGTTATAGTGGAGCGGCAGGTGGGATGTCTGACCACAGAAACATTCATTCTCTTTGGGGTTCCGGAAAAAAGCAAGAGCAGAACTCGCAGCCACGGAGGGAAATAATGGATCAGTGGTTAAGTCTAACATGCCACTCCAGTCTAATGGGGATAAAAGCTCTACATTCTGCCGATTGGGTCCCAGCAGTCGGACCCCTCCAATCCATACGTTATCACTTATCCAGTGGAGAGGTGATTACTTTTTTTTCACCGGAGAACCCCTATAAGTGCATCTCTACTGCTGTGTTCCAAGTATTTAATATCTAATGGAAATAAAGAATCTTCTCTAATTAATATCAGAGAGAACAAATGGCCGCCATACACAACGCAATCCACTATACCAACAGCGATAATACCACATACAAGGAACAAAGACTGCCACACCATGACCAGATCACATATTACAAGTATATAGCAACCAAATAATACCACATACAAGGGACAAATACCGCCACACCATAACCAGATCACATATTACCACCATATAGTGACTGAATAATGCCACATACAAGAAACAAAGACCGCCACACCATGACCAGACCACATAATGATTGAATAATACCACGTACAAGGGAAAAATATTGCCACACCGTGACCAGACCACATAGTGATTGTAATGCACACGCCCGGACTGACTGGCGTGTGCATGTTTATGTAGTGATTCCACTGTGCAATGAACCGGAGAGTGCCTGGAGGGGCGTAACTAAGTATCTGCCCGATCCGACCAAGGTCGCACGACGGCATACGATGCCAGTGCACCAGGGAGGAACCAGGGTCTACTCCAGGTCAGACTCCGGACACGGCTGTTGACCCACACCGGGGAATACAGGAACAGGCAGACTAGAGTGCAGGCTGGGTAGGGTCCAGTACAGACTGGGAGACAAATTCGAAACCGCAGACGTGGTGGACAGGGCAGAGCAAAGCGAAAACCGCAGACGCGGTGGACAGAGCTGAGCAAAGCGAAAACCGCAGACGCGGTGGACAGAGCTGAGCAAAGCGAAAACCGCAGACGCGGTGGACAGAGCTGAGCAAAACGAAAACCGCAGACGCGGTGGACAGAGCTGAGCAAAGCGAAAACCGCAGACGCGGTGGACAAAGTTGAGCAAAGCGAAAACCGCAGACGCGGTGGACAGAGCTGAGCAAAGCGAAAACCGCAGATGTGGTGGACAGAGCTGAGCAAAGCGAAGACCGCAGACGCGGTGGACAGAGCTGAGCAAAGCGAAAACCGCAGACGCGGTGGACAGAGCTGAGCAAAGCGAAAACCGCAGACGCGGTGGACAGAGCTGAGCAAAGCGAAAACCGCAGACGCGGTGGACAGAGCTGAGCAAAGCGAAAACCGCAGATGCGGTGGACAGAGCTGAGCAAAGCGAAAACCGCAGACGAGGTGGACAGAGCTGAACAAAGCGAAAACCGCAGACACGGTGGGGACAGGGCTCTGTACACACGGAACAGACTAGAAGGGAAAGGCAGAACCAGATACCCACAGGGTACTTGCAGAGAAGTAGCGAGTGGACCACAAACTCACAAACGGAAGTACAGTGACAACGAGCAGGAGTTAGGTACGAGTTCAGACTCTGCAGAAAAAGGGAAAGTACGGACATAGAGAAAAACAAAACAGGCTAGGAGAGTATTCAGACAAGAACAGACACAGCAGCAAGATACAGGAGCGGGTTCACACAGGCCTGGAAATACAGCCTCCAGGATAGGCAGAAGACAACAGGCTAGAAGATAATACAGACAGGACACAGTTCAGACACGTGAACTGATACCGAAGGCAGGAAACATAAACGGGACCTGGCATATCAGTGACCAAAGGCCAACTGACAGAACACAATGCTCAGGCAGGGATTCATTGGAGCAGCTGGGTTAAATACCAGATGGCAGACAGCAATAGACTGAGGACGCACAAGGGGTGTGTCTGCAGCAGGTACAAAAAGCAGGAAGTGATCGGGCGCCGCCCTTAAGCAGCAAACACAGAGGCAAACAGACAGCATGGAGGGAAGCCAGGCTAGCAGACTGGACTGGAGATCAAGTGCGCGCTCTTGCACAGTGGGAGATGGACCACTATGCAAGGACGCCGCCAGGTATGTTACAGTACCCCCCCCTTATGCCCCCTCTTCTTCAGGCCTGCCAGAATGTTCCGCAGGGAATTCGAGGGCCAATCCTTTACTTCAAGGAGATCACTTCCACTGTCCACCGGAAAAACTGGTCTCCTCTGGGTAGTTAGGATGCTACCTCCTATCCAGCCATCCTCAGCAACAGACGAAACGGGTGGAGTACCAGGAATAGCACACAAGGAAGTCTCTCTCCACTTATTATCAGGTAGCACCCCAGAGGGTTCAGGAGACAACTGGAAGCCCTCCGACGGGTTGGAGGGGTGCAGAGACTCGGGGGTAACCTCTGCTTCTGGGTACATCTTGTCAAGCTCACAGGATGAAATGGGTGAGGTATCAGGTACAAGGTGTAGAAAAGTCACTGTCTCTTTGTTATCAGGTGGTACCCCGGAGGATTCAGGAAACAACTGGGGGTCCTCCGCCGGGTCGGAAGAGTGCAGAGACTCGGGGGTAACCTCTGCTTCGGAGTACACTAGGTCGGACTCACTGGAAGAAGCGGGCGAGGTATCAGGTACCGAGTATAGGAGAGTCTCTGTCCATTCGCTATCAGGTAGCACCCCGAAGGGTTCAGGAGACAACTGGAGGTCCTCCACCTGGTCGGAAGGGTGTTGAGACTCGGGGATAACTCTGCTTCGGAGTACACTAGGTCGTACTCACTGGAAGAAGCGGGCAAGGTATCAGGTACCGAGTATAGGAGAGTCTCTGTCCATTCGCTATCAGGTAGCACCCCGAAGGGTTCAGGAGACAACTGGAGGTCCTCCGCCTGGTCGGAGGGGTGTAGAGACTCGGGGATAACCTCTGCCTCGGAGTACACTAGGTCGGACTCACTGGAAGAAGCGGGCGAGGTATCAGGTACCGAGTATAGGAGAGTCTCTGTCCATTCGCTTTCAGGTAGCACCCCGAAGGGTTCAGGAGACAACTGGAGGTCCTCCGCCTGGTCTGAGGGGTGTAGAGACTCGGGGATGACCTCTGCTTCGGAGTACACTTGTTCAGACTCACTGGATGAAGCAGCCGAGGTATCAGGTACCGAGCATAGGAGAGTCTCTGTCCATTCGCTATCAGGTAGCACCCCGAAGGGTTCAGGAGACAACTGGAGGTACTCCGCCTGGTCGGAGGGGTGTAGAGACTCATGGGTAACCTCTGCTTCAGAGTACACTAGGTTGGACTCACTGGACGAAGCGAGCAAGGTATCAGGTACAGAGTATAGGAAAGTCTCTGTCCATTCGCTACCAGGTAGCACCCCGAAGGGTTCAAGAGACAACTGGAGATCCTCCGCCTGATCGGAGGGGTGTAGAGACTCGGGGGTAACCTCTGCTTCGGAGAACACTAGGTCGGACTCACTGGACGAAGCGGGCGAGGTAACAGGTGCAGAGTATAGGGAAGTCTCTCTCCAATAGTCATCAAGTGGTATCCCGGGGGATTCAGGAGGCAACAGGGGGTCCTCCGTTGTGGATTCTGGGTGGGCAGCAGTCTCTTCGGGCAGGAGAACTGGTGCACTACCCACGCACATTACCCGTTGGGGCTTCTCCGGGATACAGGGAGATGAAGCTTCAGTAGGGACTTCAAGGTTAGGGTCAGGAGGTCTCAGGGAGGACAGACCCTGGCGTGACGGCTTGCCTCTACGTCTAGCACATCTGGACTGCCTCTTGAGGTTGGGAGAAGTATTCCGGAGAGTGTAGTCACCCTGTGAGGATTCTGGGTGGGCAGTAGTCTCATTGGGCTGGAGGACTATTGCGCTACCCACACACATTACCCATCGGGGCTGCTCCGGGATATTGGGAAGTGAAGTTTCAACAGGAGCCTCCGGGTTAGGATCATCGAAGACCATTAGAAAGGCCACCAGGAAGGCCATTATGTCCAGGACGATAGGATCCTGTGCGTCCCATAGGGGGGTGATCCAATTCAAGGCATCACCCGCTAGGTAAGACATCATGAATCCCACCTTAGCCCGATCTGTGGGAAAACATAGAGGGTAGAACTTGAAGTGTAGCATGCATTGCTCCACAAATGCACGACTCTGTCTTGGATCCCCATAGTAACGTGGCGGATCCGCAGGAACGAGTGCAGAAAGATCCATCTGGACGGGTGCGTAATTCGCCTGGAACTCAGCTAAGGAAAAAAAAATGTTTTATTTATTTATTTTTAATGCACGTATTCGCTGGAAAACGTCTCAGAGAGCGAAGGCCGTGGGTCTCAACGGGAACCATGGCCTGAGCATGCTGTAATGCACACGCCTGGACTGACTGGCGTGTGCATGTTTATGTAGTGATTCCACTGTGCAATGAACCGGAGAGTGCCTGGAGGGGCGTAACTAAGTATCTGCCCGATCCGACCAAGGTCGCACGACGGCATACGACGCCAGTGCACCAGGGAGGAACTGAGCAGAGGAACCAGGGTCTACTCCAGGTCAGACTCCGGACACGGCTGTTGACCCACACCGGGGAATACAGGAACAGGCAGACTAGAGTGCAGGCTGGGTAGGGTCCAGTACAGACTGGGAGACAAATTCAAAACCGCAGACGCGGTGGACAGGGCAGAGCAAAGCGAAAACCGCAGACGCGGTGGACAGAGCTGAGCAAAGCGAAAACCGCAGACGCGGTGGACAGAGCTGAGCAAAGCGAAAACCGCAGACGCGGTGGACAGAGCTGAGCAAAGCGAAAACCGCAGACGCGGTGGACAGAGCTGAGCAAAGCGAAAACCGCAGACGCGGTGGACAGAGCTGAGCAAAGCGAAAACCGCAGACGCGGTGGGAGAGAGCTGAGCAAAGCGAAAACCGCAGACGCGGTGGACAGAGCTGAGCAAAGCGAAAACCGCAGACGCGGTGGACAGAGCTGAGCAAAGCGAAAACCGCAGACGCGGTGGACAGAGCTGAGCAAAGCGAAAACCGCAGACGCGGTGGACAGAGCTGAGCAAAGCGAAAACCGCAGACGCGGTGGACAGAGCTGAGCAAAGCGAAAACCGCAGACGCGGTGGGGACAGGGCTCTGTACACACGGAACAGACTAGAAGGGAATGGCAGAACCAGATACCCACAGGGTACTTGCAGAGAAGTAGCGAGTGGACCACAAACTCACAAACGGAAGTACAGTGACAACGAGCAGGAGTTAGGTACGAGTTCAGACTCTGCAGAAAAAGGGAAAGTGCGGACATAGAGAAAAACAAAACAGGCTAGGAGAGTATTCAGACAAGAACAGACACAGCAGCAAGATACAGGAGCAGGTTCACACAGGCATGGAAATACAGCCTCCAGGATAGGCAGAAGACAACAGGCTAGAAGATAATACAGACAGGACACAGTTCAGACACGGGAACTGATACCGAAGGCAGGAAACATAAACGGGACCTGGCATATCAGTGACCAAAGGCCAACTGACAGAACACAATGCTCAGGCAGGGATTCATTGGAGCAGCTGGGTTAAATACCAGATGGCAGACAGCAATAGGCTGAGGACGCACAAGGGGTGTGTCTGCAGCAGGTACAAAAAGCAGGAAGTGATCGGGTGCCGCCCTTAAGCAGCAAACACAGAGGCAAACAGACAGCATGGAGGGAAGCCAGGCTAGCAGACAGGACTGGAGATCAAGTGCGCTCTCTTGCACAGTGGGAGATGGACCACTATGCAAGGACGCCGCCAGGTATGTTACAGTGATCTAATAATATCACAAACCAAGTATTGTAATAGTCAGTCACTATGGGGTGGTAATGGTGTGATCTCCAGTCCTGTCTGGTATACCACCACACCATTACCACCCCATAGTGACTGACTATTACAATACTGATCTTGAATACAAACCACAATACTAGCACTGTTATTACCACCAGTGATATTATACACATGAGCTCTGTATAGTGTCAGTGTACAGGTTATACAGGAATCAGCAGTGACATTATACACAGGAGCTCTGTATATAGTGTCAGTGTACAGGTAATACAGGGATCACCAGTGACGTTATACGCAGGAGCTCTGTATATAGTGTATAGTGTGCGTGCACATGTAATACACTGACTCACCAGTGACATCTCTAGGTGAAGTCCTTCATCTTCGCTTTTCTTCTTCATCTGGTACAGACAGCCATCACTTCTTCCAGCTAGGACTAATCTCTGCAGAAAATAACACACAGCTATCAATAACTGATCGCTTCTAGAGCACATTCTCCACTTATTCCCCATCTTCTACAACACCCCAGATGAATAAAAAAAGTGACGCAGTGCAGCACTGTACAGCAATAGGACCCCCCTTTTTGTTCGCCCCCATGAAAATCAGTTTCCTAAAAAGTAAATTATATTACAGTAGTAATAATGTCCCTAATTGGACTCTAAAAAGTAATTATGTTCCCATTTGCCACCATATGCTAATAATATATGTTCCTCAATCTGGCCCCCAAAGAGTAATTAAGTCCCTCACCCTGGCCCCCTTTATTTAATAATGTGCCCCAACCTGGCCCCCTATGTCTCTTGTCCAGCCTGGCCCCCAGATTTCCATCGTGACCCACATATGTCCATCCTGGTCCCCATATGTCCCTTGTCCAGCCTGGTCCCCATATCCCTTGTCCAGCCTGGCCCCCATGTGTCCCTTGTTCTGACTCCCTCATATATCAATCCTGGCCCCCATGTGTCCCTTGTCCTGGCTCCCCCATATATCCATCCTGGCCCTCATGTGTCCCTTGTCCCTGGCTCCCCCATATATCCACACTGGCCCCCATATGTCCCTTGTCCTGCCCCCCATATATCCATCCTGGCCCCCATATGTCCCTTGTCCTGCCCCCCATATATCCATGCAGTCTCACTTATGCCTTGTCCTGCCCCCATATATCCATACTGGCCCCCCATATATCCATGCTGACCCCATATCCCTTGTTCTGCCCCCCATATATCCATGCAGGTTTCCCCATATCTCCATGCAGGTTCCCCCATATCCCTTGTCCTCCCCCATATCTCTATGCTGCCCCCCCATATTTCCATGCTGCCCCCCCCCCATATCTCCATGCAGGTTCCCCCATATATCCATGAGGTTCCCCCCTTTCCCTTGTCCTGCCCCATATAGCCATGTAAGCCCCCCATATATCCATGCAGGTTCCCCCATATCCCTTGTCATGCCCCAATATATCCATGCAGGCCCCCATATCTCCATGCAGGTTCCCCCATATCCCTTGTCCTGCCCCCATATAGCCATGCAGGCCATATCTCCATGCAGGTTTCCCCATATTCCTTGTCCTGCCAACATATATCCATACCGGCCCCCCATATATCCATGCTGATCCCATATCCCTTGTCCTGCCCCTCATATCTCCATGCAGGTATCCCCATATCTCCATGCAAGTTCCCCCATATCTCCATGCAGGTTCCCCCATATCCCTTGTCCTGCCCCCATATCTCTATGCTGCCCCCCCATATTTCCATGCTGCCCCCCCATATCTCCATGCAGGTTCCCCCATATATCCATGAGGTTCCCCCCTTTCCCTTGTCCTGCCCCATATAGCCATGTAAGCCCCCCATATATCCATGCAGGTTCCCCCATATCCCTTGTCATGCCCCAATATATCCATGCAGGCCCCAATATCTCCATGCAGGTTCCCCCATATCCCTTGTCCTGCCCCCATATAGCCATGCAGGCCATATCTCCATGCAGGTTTCCCCATATTCCTTGTCCTGCCAACATATATCCATACCGGCCCCCCATATATCCATGCTGACCCCATATCCCTTGTCCTGCTCCTCATATCTCCATGCAGGTTTCCCCATATCTCCATGCAAGTTCCCCCATATCTCCATGCAGGTTCCCCCATATCCCTTGTCCTGCCCCCATATCTCCATGCTGCCCCCCATATCTCCATGCCGGTTCCCCCATATATCCATGCAGGTTCCCCCATATCCCTTGTCCTGCCCCATATAGCCATGTAAACCCCCCATATATCCATGCAGGTTCCCCCATATCCCTTGTCATGCCCCCATATATCCATGCAGGCCCCCCATATCTCCATGCAGTTTCCCTCATATCCTTTGTCCTGCCCCTTATATAGCCATGCAGGCCCCCCATATCTCCATGCTGGCCTCCCATATCTCCATGCAGGTTCCCCCATATTCCTTGTCCTGCCCCCCATATATCCATCCTGGCCCCCCATATCTCCATGCAGGTTCCCCCATATCCCTTGTCCTGCCCCCATATAGCCATGCAGGCTCCCCATATTTCCATGCTGGCCCCTGATATCTCCATGCAGGTTCCCCATATCCCTTGTCCTGCCCCCATATAGCCATGCAGACCTCCCATATCTCCATGCAGGTTCCCGCATATCGCTTGTCCTGCCCCCATATAGCCATGCAGGCACCCCATATCTCCATGTTGGTTCCCCCATATCCCTTTTCCTGCCCCCATATTTCCATGCTGCCCCCCCATATTTCCATGCTGCCCCCCCATATCTCCATGCAGGTTCCCCCATATATCCATGAGGTTCCCCCCTTTCCCTTGTCCTGCCCCATATAGCCATGCAAGCCCCCCCATATATCCATGCAGGTTCCCCCATATCCCTTGTCATGCCCCAATATATCCATGCAGGCCCCAATATCTCCATGCAGGTTCCCCCATATCCCTTGTCCTGCCCCCATATAGCCATGCAGGCCCCCCATATCTCCATGCAGGTTTCCCCATATTCTTTGTCCTGCCAACATATATCCATACCAGCCCCCCATATATCCATGCTGACCCCATATCCCTTGTCCTGCCCCCCATATCTCCATGCAGGTTTCCCCATATCTCCATGCAGGTTGCCCCATATCCCTTGTCTTGCCCCCATATCTCCATGCTGCCCCCCCATATCTCCATGCAGGCCCCCCCATATCTCCATGCAGGTCCCCCCATATCCCTTGTCCTGCCCCATATAGCCATGTAAGCCCCCCATATATCCATGCAGGTTCCCCCATATCCCTTGTCCTGCCCCCATATATCCATGCAGGCCCCCCATATCTCCATGCAGGTTCCCTCGTATCCTTTGTCCTGCCCCCATATAGCCATGCAGGCCCCCAATATCTCCATGCTGGTTCCCTCATATCCCTTGTCCTGCCCCCAAATATTCATACTGGCCCCCCATATATCCATGCAGGTTCCCCCATATCCCTTGTCCTGCCCCCATATAGCCATGCAGGCCCCCCATATCTTCATGCAGGTTCCCCCATATCCCTTGCCCTGCCTCATATATCCATGCTTGCCCCCCCTCATATCTCCATGCTCCCCCCCTCATATCTCCATGCAGGCCCCTTGTCCTCTTACCTTCCTGGGCTCCCAGCACCATGCGGTGTCCTCCACTTCAGATCTGGAGCACTTATGGCCGCCAACATAGCAGAGGCCGGCGGCTGACGAGAGGACGCCTGTCGCAGCCGGCGCATGACGGTGACGTCATACACCGCCGACGCTAGACCCTCAGTGTTCATCTGGACATGCGACGCGGCAGTTCAAGTAATGAATGCCGCATGCGCGAGTCCCTGCACATACTCTGCCTGAGCTCTTAAAGGGCCCGTGCCCCTTAAAACAGCAGGCTTTTTTTTTTCTTTACACTTCTTTTTCTCCTCCCTTCTCCTCTGCAGCAAGGACCCACCTGGGATTTCCCCGATACCCCGCCAGGCCAGTCCGACCCTGTGCTTCAGTTTTGCCACATAATCATCTTTTCTCATAATGCCATCTATTTTGTGAAGTGCACCAGTCCCTCCTGCAGCAAAACAACCCCGCAACCTAATGCTGCCACCCACATGTTTCACAGTTGGAATGGGGTTCTCAGGCTTTCAAGCTTCTCCCTTTTACCTCCAAACGTAGCGATGGTCATTATGTCCAAAAAGTTTAATTTTAGTTTCATCAGACCACAGGACATGTCTCCAAAATTTAAGGTCTGTGCTTCTGTGTGCATTTGCAAACATTAATCTGGCTTTTTTATGTTTCTGTTGGAGTAATGGCTTCTTCCTGGCAGAGTGGCATTTCAGCCCATGTTGATATAGTACTCGTTTTACTGTGGATATTGACGCAATCTTATCAGCTTCCGCCATCATCTTCACAAGGTCTTTTGCTTTTGTCCTTGGGTTGATATGCACATGTCAGACCAAAGCATGTTCATCTCTGGAACACAGAACCCTCCATCCTGAGTGGTATGATGGCTGGACATACCCATCTTGTTTGTACTTGTGTATAATTGTTTGTACAGATGAACGAGGCACCTTCAGGTATCTTGAAATTGTACCCAAGGATGAGCCAGACTTGTGCAAGTCCACAATTCTGTTCCTGATATCTTGGCTGATTTATTTAGACTTTCCTATGATGCTACACAAAGAAACAGTGTGTTTCAGGTGTGCATTAAAATACATTCACAGGTGTGTCTCTAATTAACTAAGATGTTGCCAAAAAAACAAGCTTTCAAACACATGACATCATCATATGGGCAGTCCAAAATTGTTTAAAGGCAGAGTAATCTTTGTGTATGTAAACTTTTGACTTTGCAGTAAGTAATAAAAATGCCTCTCTCTCATTATTCTGGCATTTGGCAAATATTAAAAATCATGGTAATCCTAATTGACCTAAAATAGGAAAGGTTTATTCTGATTTCATGTCAGATACATACAGAGTGTATATATACTGTGTATATATATATATATATATATATATATATATATATATATATATATATATATATATATATATGGATATATATATATATTTATATATATATATATATATATATATATATATATATATATATATATATATATACACTGCTCAAAAATATAAAGGGAACACTTAAACAACAGAATATAACTCCAAGTGAATCAAACTTCTGTGAAATCAAACTGTCCACTTAGGAAGCAACACTGATTGACACTCTATTTCACATGCTGTTGTGCAAATGGAATAGACAATAGATGGAAATTATTGGCAATTATCAAGACACACTCAATAAAGGAGTGGTTCTGCATGTGGGGACCACAGACCACATCTCAGTACCAATGCTTTCTGGCTGATGTTTTGGTCACTTTTGAATGTTGGTTGTGCTTTTACACTCGTGGTAGCATGAGACGGACTCTACAACCCGCAGAAGTTGCTCAGGTAGTGCAGCTCATCCAGGATGGCACATCAATGCGAGCTGTGGCAAGAAGGTTTGCTGTGTCTGTCAGCGTAGTGAGCCAGGAGACAGGCCAGTACATCAGGAGACGTGGAGGGGGCCGTAAGAGGGCAACAACCCAGCAGCAGGACTGCTTCCTCTGCCTTTGTGCAAGGAGGAACAGGAGGAGCACTGCCAGAGCCCTGCAAAATGACCTCCAGCAGGCCACAAATGTGCATGTCTCTGCACAAACGGTTAGAAACCGACTCCATGAGGGTGGTATAAGGGCCCGACGTCCACAGATGGGGGTTGTGCTCACAGCCCAACACCGTGCAGGACGCTTGGCATTTGCCACAGAACACCATGATTGGCAAAGTCGCCACTGGTGCCCTGTGCTCTTAACAGATGAAAGCATGTTTACACTGAGCACATGTGACAGACGTGACAGGGTCTGGAGACGCTGTGGAGAGCGATCTGCTGCCTGCAACATTCTTCAGCATGACCGGTTTGGCAGTGGGTCAGTAATGGTGTGGGGTGGCATTTCTTTGGAGGGCCGCACAGCCCTCCATGTGCTGGCCAGAGGTAGCCTGACTGCCATTAGGTACCGAGATGAGATCCTCAGACCCCTTGTGAGACCATATGCTGGTGCAGTTGGCCCTGGGTTCCTCCTAATGCAGGACAATGCAAGCCCTCATGTGTCTGGAGTGTCTCAGCAGTTCCTGCAAGATGAAAGCATTGAAGCTATGGACTGGACCACCTGTTCCCCAGACCTGAATCCGATTGAGCACATCTGGGACATCATGTCTCGCTCCATCCACCGTAGACTGTCCAAGAGTTGGCGGATGCTTTAGTCCAGGTCTGGGAGGAGATCCCACAGGAGACCGTCCGCAACCTCATCAGGAGCATGCCCAGGCGTTGTAGGGAGGTCATACAGGCACGTGGAGGCCACACACAATACTGAGCCTCATTTTGACTTGTTTTAAGGACATTACATCAAAGTTGGATCAGCCTGTAGTGTGTTTTTCCACATTAATTTTGGGGGTGACTCCAAATCCAGGCCTCCATTGGTTAATAAATTTGATTTCCATTGATGATTTTTGTGTGATTTTGTTGTCAGCACATTCAACTTTGTACAGAACAAAGTATTCAATGAGAATATTTCATTCATTCAGATCTAGGATGTGTTATTTGAGTGTTTGCTTTATTTTTTTGAGCAGTATATATATATATATATATATATATATATATTTATACATAGGCGGATTATAATGGAGGCAATCCGGGCGACCGTCCGGGGCCCCGAGCCTGCAGGAGGCCCGCGGCTCCGGGCGGGGTGTCTAATGCCGGATTGCCCTCATTATATGTGCGTGCCGCCGCGGCCCATACCGGTAGCAGTGGCGGGAGGGGGGGCCCCGGACCGCTCCCTCACCAGCGGCCGCCGCTACTTCTTCATCGGCCGAGCCAGCACTGCAGCAGTTAACTTCCCTGTGCTGGCCCGGCCGCATCACTGCTAGGAGACTCGGCCCTGTGCGCGGCCGTGTCTCCTAGCTGTGACGTCACGTAGTGCGCGCCCGGCCTGTACTGCTACTTACCACCGGAGAGGAGAGAGAGCAGGCAGGAGGAATGGAGCCGGGGGATGGTGAGTGTGTGTGTGTGTGTGGGCAGGTGTGTGTGTGGGCAGGTGTGTGTGTGTGTGTGTGTGTGGGCAGGTGTGTGTGTGTGGGCTGGTGTGTGTGTGTGTGGGCAGGTGTGTGTGTGTGGGGGGGCAGGTGTGTGTGTGTGGGCAGGTGTGTGTGTGTGGGCAGGTGTGTGTGTGTGTGTGTGGGCAGGTGTGTGTGTGGGCAGGTGTGTGTGTGGGCAGGTGTGTGGGCAGGTGTGTGTGTGTGGGCAGGTGTGTGTGTGTGTGTGTGTGTGTGTGTCTGTGTGTGTGTGGACAGGTGTGTGTGTGTGTGTGGGCAGGTGTGTGTGTGTGTGTGGGCAGGTGTGTGTGTGTGGGCAGGTGTGTGTGTGGGGGGGGCAGATGTGTGTGTGTGTGTGGGGGCAGGTGTGTCTGTGTGTGGGCAGGTGTGTGTGTGGGCAGGTGTGTGTGTGTGGGCAGGTGTGTGTGGGGGCAGGTGTGTCTGTGTGGGCAGGTGTGTCTGTGTGGGCAGGTGTGTGTGTGTGGGCAGGTGTGTGTGTGGGCAGGTGTGTGTGTGGGCAGGTGTGTGTGTGTGGGCAGGTGTGTGTGTGGGCAGGTGTGTGTGTGGGCAGGTGTGTGTGTGGGCAGGTGTGTGTGTGGGCAGGTGTGTGTGTGGGCAGGTGTGTGTGTGTGTGTGGGCAGGTGTGTGTGTGTGTGGGGGCAGATGTGTGTGTGTGTGGGCAGGTGTGTGTGGGGGCAGGTGTGTCTGTGTGGGCAGGTGTGTGTGTGGGGGCAGGTGTGTCTGTGTGGGCAGGTGTGTGTGGGCAGGTGTGTGTGTGTGTGTGGGCAGGTGTGTGTGTGTGTGGGCAGGTGTGTGTGTGTCTGTGTGGGCAGGTGTGTGTGTGTCTGTGGGCAGGTGTGTGTGTGGGCAGGTGTGTGTGTGTAGGTGTGTGTCTGGGCAGATGTGTGTGTGTGTGTGTGTGGGCAGGTGTGTGTGTGTGTGTGGGCAGGTGTGTGTGTGTGTCTGTGTGTGTCTGTGTGGGTAGGTGTGTGTGTGTGGGCAGATGTGTGTGTGTGTGTGTGTGTGTGTGTGTGGGCAGGTTAGAAAGTCTCGCCCTGTTGAACACTACACCTGACTTGAGGCCACCACTTCTTGGTTCTCCAATGTTCTGGCTTCTCTAGGGCTCTTCTCAGATATTCATTATACCAGCTCCCCAGAATACCAAAGCTAGGATGGGTGACCGCGAGCCCTGGTGGTGGTCATAACTGCGGCCACCCAGGGGCAATACTCCATAACAACAGTACCCTGAGGTGGTGTAGGATGTAAGGACCTATTCACACTACATCCAGCGCTGCATTCAGGTCTTTACACAAGGCTTACAACTGAATCCCTGAAATTCAGGATTGTGCTGTCTGAAATGAGACATCTGAAAGCCGAGAAAATGGAGCCTAAAGATTCAGACTTTAGCCTCGGTTTGCCTTTGTTCAAATCAATGGCTATGTCAAGGCCCATCTGAATGCCATTTTTCAGGGATTTAGATAGAAGCCTGGAAAGAGGAGATGAATGCATTGCAAAATTCAGTGTGAATAGGCCCTTATATCTGGAGTCTTGATATTGATGCCACATGCATTTTACTTGTTTTTAACTTAAACAAAATACACACACACAAATTATGCACACCCACACACACACACGCTATACATACACACATACATACACACACACACACACACACTATACATACACACACACAGATGTGTGTGTGGGCAGGTGTGTGTGTGTGATGTCTGTCTGTGTATGTGTGTGTGTTTGTGTGTGTGTGGGGGCAGATATCATTGTGTGATGTCTGTTTGTATGTATTTTTGTGTTTCAAATGTGTTTATGCGTGTCTGTATATGTTTGTGTGTGTGCATGACTGCATGCGGCCTCCTGCTGTGTATAGTTGGCGCCGTGCGGCCTCCTGATGTCTCTGGGGGGGCGCCGTGCGGCCCCCCGCTGTGTATAGATGGCTACGTGCGGCCCCCCGCTGTGTATAGATGGCTACGTGCGGTCCCCCGCTGTGTATAGATGGCTACGTGCGACCCTCCGCTGTGTATAGACAGTGCCGTGCGCCCCCCGCTGTGTATAGATGGCTATGTGCGCCCCCCGCTGTGTATAGATGGCTACGTGCGGCCCCCCGTTGAGTATAGATGTCGCCGTGCGGCCTCCTGCTGTGTATAGATGGCTACGTGCGGCCTCCCGCTGAGTATAGATGGCGCTGTGCGGCCTCCTGCTGTCTCTGGGGGGAGCGCCGTGCGGCATCTATACTCAGCAGGAGGCCGCACGTAGCCATCTATACACGTATACTCAGCAGGAGGCCGCACATAGCCATCTATACGGTGCCATCTATACACAGCGGGAGGCCGCACGGCACAATCTACAGTCATGGCCAAAAGTATTGAGAATGAGACAAATAGTAATTTTTCCAAAGTTTACTGCTTCATTTTTTGTAATGGCAATTTGCATATACTCCTGAATGTCAAAGAGTGATCAGCTTAACAGCAATTACTGTACTTGCAAAGTCAATATTTGCCCAGAAAATGAACTTTAACCCCCAAAACACATTTCAACATCATTGCAGTCCTGCCTTAAAAGGAGCAGCTAACATCGTTTTAGTGATTGATCCATTAACACAGGTGTGGGTGTTGATGAGAACAGGGCTGGCGATCAATCAGTCATGATTAAGTAAGAATGACATCACTAGACACTTTAAAAGGAGGCTGGTTCTTGGTATCATTGTTTCTCTTCAGTTAACCATGGTTATCTCTAAAGAAACACGTGCAGCCATCACTGCACTGCACAAAAATGGCCTAACAGGGAAGAGTATCGCAGCTACAAAGATTGCACCTCAGTCAACAATCTGTCGCATCATCAAGAACTTCAAGGAGAGAGCTTCCATTGTTGTCAAAAAGGCTCCAGGGCGCCCAAGAAAGACCAGCAAGCGCAAGGACCATATCTTAAAACTGTTTCAGCTGCGGGATAGGACTACCAGCAGTGCCGAGCTTGCTCAGGAATGGCAGCAGGCTGGTGTGAGTGCTTCTGCACGCACTGTGAGGCGGAGACTCTTTGAGCAAGGGCTGGTTTCAAGGAGGGCAGCAAAGAAGCCACTTCTCTCCAGAAAAAACATCAGGGACCGACTGATATTCTGCAAAAGGTACAGGGAGTGGACTGCTGAGGACTGGGGCAAAGTCATTTTCTCTGATGAATCCCCTTTTCGATTGTTTGGGACATCTGGAGAACAGCTTATTCGGAGAAGAAGAGGTGAGCGCTACCACCAGTCTTGTCTCATGTCAACTGTAAAGCATCCTGAAACCATTCATGTGTGGGGTTGCTTCTCAGCCAAGGGAATCGGCTCACTCACAGTCTTGCCTAAAAACACAGCCATGAATAAAGAATGGTACCAGAATGTCCTCCAAGAGCAACTTCTCCCAACCGTCCAAGAGCAGTTTGGTGCCCAACAATGCCTTTTCCAGCATGATGGAGCACCTTGCCATAAAGCAAAGGTGATAACTAAATGGCTCATGGAACAAAACATAGAGATTTTGGGTCCATGGCCTGGAAACTCCCCAGATCTAAATCCCATTGAGAACTTGTGGTCAATCATCAAGAGACGGGTGGACAAACAAAAACCAACAAATTCTGGCAAAATGCAAGCATTGATTATGCAAGAATGGACTGCTATCAGTCAGGATTTGGTCCAAAAGTTGATTGAGAGCATGCCAGGGAGAATTACAGAGGTCTTGAAGAAGAAGGGGCAACACTGCAAATATTGACTTGCTGCATTAACTCATTCTAACTGTCAATATAACCTATTGGTACTCATAATAAGATTGCAATTATATTTCTGTATGTGACATAAACATCAGACAAACACTAATAAAAACCAGAGGCCAGCAGATCATGTGAAAATATAATTTTGGTGTCATTCTCAAAACTTTTGGCCATGACTGTATACACAGCGGGAGTCTCAGTGCTTTGCAAGAGCAGTCAATAAATTCTGCTTGACTAATTCTGAGCACCATAAAGTCTGGTTCGCTTCTAACCTGCTGTCTTCATTTTCAGCTTGCTGAATTCTAACTCATTTACTGTCATTCGAGACGATGCCTTTGCTGGTCTCTTTCACCTTGAATACCTGTAAGTGCTCCACTTAATGTCATATTTTTGATTCTGTTCTTCTTCATCTTTTGGCATGTGCAATTGTATGAGCAAGTATTCATATGAATTTATGACCTAATTAAACCTTCGAGGACCTTAAATTTTATTCAATCAAATTTTTTTCCAGTTTAAAACTATGGGACATATATGTGCCTTGGTCCTCAAAGGGTTTTTAAAGGGGCTGCAAACATAAATACGAAAAAAATAATTCAATTAGTGCTTTTTGTGTTCATTTAATTTTTATTTGAAGTCCATTTTGTTATATACCTTGAAATTAAGCCCTACCCCATGGAATGAAGCCCTACCTACATGACATCTGAGAGCTACATGGATCCCGCTTGTGAGGTGCCTGTGCGTCACTACTATTCAGTTTTAGGGTCCACTCACTAAGCCATATATTCTCTCATGCAAGAGAATAGGGCCAATTATGCTAATGACACTCGGCTCAAACTCTGTCAGAGCTTCAACTGAGTGTGATCCGATTCTCTCGCAGCACAGATATGGAGAAGATGGAGAACTTAATTTCTCCATCTTCTCCATAGTCTCTGTGAGTGTTCATCGGACTGCACTTGGATGACATCCGAGTGCAGTCCAATGTTTTACGTGCACCCATAGACTTGTATGGGTGCACATGGTCCGAATATCGAATGAGATTATTTTCTCATGCCAATAATCGCAGATCTGCACTGTCCCATAGTATAACATAGGGCCAAGTCCTATCCGATAAAACATCACATAGCATTCGGCCGTGTTATACGACAGTGTGAGCGAGCCCTTAGAGTCAAGGAATATTTACATGCAGATGATGATGATATTACTCTCCAAGTGTATATTTTTTTAGGCGAGTTCATAGTAAATGCTTTGCCTTTTTGACATGTGATCAACTAAAGAACAAGAAAGATTTAGGACCTCCACTATAGAGAAACGGAAAATAGTTTGGAGGACGTGCATGTCCTTTTTTATTTATTATGAGAAAATCATAAAAGATCCCGTTTTTTAACCATGCTGTGACTTTCTGCTGAGGGAGAGGGAGAGAGCTGCCCTATTCAGAGTCTGTAATAAGACCTGCTGACAAAAGTGTTGAAGATACAGTCTAATGTGAATTAACAATGAAAAAAAGTTAATTTCACAAATGGCTTGTATTTTTTTAATACAAACTTTTTTTGTGTTTACAGCTCCTTTAAAGGGAATCTGTCATCAGGTTTTTGCCACCTAATCTGAGAGCAGCATAATGTAGGGTTAGAGGCACTGATTCCAGTAATGTGTCACTTACTGGGCTGCTTAGTGTTGTTTTGATAAAATCATTGATTTGTCAGAAGGTAATTATCACTAGATGACTAGTAAGTTCTGTAGGACCCCACCCCCATCACTGATCAGTAGATTTCTGTGTACACTGAGCATGGGCAGAAAGCTGCCAATCAGTGGTGTGGGCGGGGCTATACAGAGCGCAGCATTCAGAGAGCTGCTAGATCTGCAGCAGATAAAACGGTGATTTTCTCAAAATGACAACAAGCAGCTGAAAAAGTGACACATCGCTGGAATCAGGGTATCTGCCCCTATATTGTGCTGCTCACAGATGAGGCAGCACAATTAATATTGTGCCAAATTAATTTCCCGTGAACTATCACATGATCTATCACAGGGGATCATGTGACATGTCACGTGATAAATCAGGTGTGGGGGGGGGGCCCCCGCGCCTTCTCAACTGCCCGGGGCCCTTGCTACTCTTAATCCACCCCTGTTTATATATATATATATATATATGCACGCGATAGATTAATTTTTAAATTTTGTATTTTTAGACTCTCTGCAAAACAGCCCTGATTCTGGCAAGAGGACATTCAGTAATCAATCTACTATTTTATTCCTAATTTCATTTCCATTGCAAATTATATCTTACAAATGAGTCACTTAGCTTTAAATTCCATTAACCCCTAATTTCTGCTAGGATTGTATCATGGCGTTTTGAATTATTATAACTGAGCAAAAGTATAATTTTGTGATCTCTGGAGTCCAATTTTTCACATGAAGAGATTCATGGTCCAACATTAATAACTCATCAATAATTCAAGGCCAATAAGAAAAATGTAATTGAGATCTGCATTCATGTACATATAACCTTGGTCTAGTTTCCATTGTGTGGACTACATAAAGACCTGCTCGCATACAGCAGTTACACAGAAAAAACAACATTTAATTTTTACTATAATAATTATAACTTTATTGAGTTACGACATAGAGAAAGGTTTTAATATTACAGGTTAGGCCCATCCCGAACTTGAGTGCACCTTGATATTGGTGGGATGGCTTCTATGCTTTTTCTGATCAAAAATGGCGTTTACTAAGTACCCAATGTTATTTATATGCACTATTGCTTTTACTTATTTATTTACAGAAGGGTTTTTATTTATTTTATTTATTTTGTTTCTGTCTTGGCTTTTGCCTGCTTTTCAGCCAGTCTGAACATGCTTCTATTTCGCATGCATACCAACTTGACTCCAGTTCATTTCTTTTGGTTTTAGCTTTATGTTTCTGCATTGAGTGCAGGCAAGGGTGTGGCTACCCTTCATTTGAGTTGGATATCACATTTAAAAGCATCTCACTAGCTGTGTGTCCTTATTTGGGACCCAGTCCTTCTCCCAGCCCTTATTCATGCAGGACGTCACTATGACGCAGGGGAAGGTTTTAATATTAGAGGTTAGGACCATCCCGAACTTGGGTACACCTTGGTGGAATGGCTTCTACGCTTTTTTTATCAAAAACAGTGTTTACTAAGTACCCAATGTTATTTATGTGCACTATTGCTTTTACTTATTTATTTATTGCAGGGTATTTATTTATTTTGTTTCTGTCTTGGATTTTATCTGAGTAATATGGGTAAATAATAAAACCATATTTTTAATAAAATGGATATAGAACACGCAAAAGGCAGCCACCAGTAAGCCAATCACATATATATTATAGAGATAAGTGTATTACAAACATGAATATAAAATACAAAATTGAAATAGTTCCAAGCACAACGTTCAGACCACCGAATTGCTCACAAGTTATAGAATCAAACTGGATACAGACCAAAAGGGCAAATATTAACCCAACACACATTTCACTGTCACTTCTATGGGAGATACAGTGGGTATGGAAAGTATTCAGACCCCTTTAAATTTTTCACTCTTTGTTTCATTGGTAAATTCTAAAAAAAGTTCTTTTTTTTTCTCATTTATGTACACTCTGCACCCCATCTTGACTGAAAAAAACAGAAATGTAGAAATTTTTGCAAATTTATTAAAAAAGAAAAACTGAAATATCACATGGTCATAAGTATTCAGACCCTTTGTTCAGACACTCATATTTAAGTCACATGCTGTCAATTCCTTTGTGATCCTCCTTGAGATGATTCTACTCCTTCATTGGAGTCCAGCTGTGTTTAATTAAACTGATAGGACTTGATTTGAAAAGGCACACACCTGTCTATATAAGACCTCACAGCTCACAGTGCATGTCGGACCAAATGAGAATCATAAGCTCAAAGGAACTGCCCAAGGAGCTCAGAGACAGAATTGTGGCAAGGCACAGATCTGGCCAAGGTTATAAAAGAATTTCAGTATTACTCAAGGTTCCTAAGAGCACAATGGTCTCCATAATCCTTAAATGGAAGAGGTTTGGGACCACCAAAAGTCTTCCTAGACCAAGTCATCCAGCCAAACTGAGAAATCGTGGGAGAAAAGCCTTGGTGAGAGAGGTAAATAAAAACCCCAAGATCACTGTGGCTGAGCTCCAGAGATGCAGTAGGGAGATGGGAGAAAGTTCTACAAAGTCAACTTTCACTGCAGCCCTCCAGCAGTCCTGCCTTTATGGCAGAGTGGCCCGACGGAAGTCTCTCCTCAGTGCAAGACATATGAAAGCCCTCATAGAGTTTGCTCAAAAACACATGAAGGACTCCCAGACTATGAGAAATAAGATTCTCTGGTCTGATGAGACGAAGATAGAACTTTTTGGTGAAAATTCTAAGCGGTATGTGTGGAGAAAACCAGGCACTGCTCATCACCCGCCCAATACAATCCCAACAGTGAAACATGGTGGTGGCAGAATCATGCTATGGGGGTGTTTTTCAGCTGCAGGGACAGGACGACTGGTTGCTATTGAAGGAAACATGAATGCGGCCAAGTACAGAGATATCCTGGATGAAAACCTCTTCCAGAGTGCTCTGGACCTCAGACTTGGCCAAAGGTTCACCTTCCAACAAGGCAATGACCCTAAGGACACATCTAAAATAACAAAGGAGAGGTTCAGGAACAACTCTGTGACCATTCTTGACTGGCCCAGCCAGAGCCCTGACCTAAACCCAATTAAGCATCTCTGGAGAGACCTGAAAATGGCTGTCCACCAACGTTCACCATCTAACCTGACGGAACTGGAAAGGATCTGCAAGGAAGAATGGCAGAGGATCCCAAAATCCAGGTGTGAAAAACTTGTTGCATCATTCCCAAGAAGACTCATGGCTGTACTAGCTCAAAAGGGTGCTTCTACTCAATACTGAGCAAAGGGTCTGAATACTTATGACCATGTGATATTTCAGTTTTTCTTTTTTAATAAATTTGCAAAAATTTCTACATTTCTGTTTTTATTCAGTCAAGATGGGGTGCAGAGTGTACATTAATAAGAAAAAAAATTAACTTTTTAGAATTTACCAAATGGCTGCAATGAAACAAAGAGTGAAAAAAATTAAAGGGGTCTGAATACTTTCCGTACCCACCCACTGTATGATGAAATTAGTTGTATTGAGGTAGTAGATGCCATTGTAATCTGCAGTTATAAGGGGTAGCCGTAGAGCAGTTTACCTGTTTTCCACAGTAGAACAGTAATTGGAGTGGTCACTTCATGGGAAGGAGATCTTGGCCGGAAGTGGGCAACATGTGCGCAGGGTGTGGTGGAGCAGCCCTTGCATGCGGGGAGACAGAAATTAATTGCTCTAGTGTGATGATATCTCTTCCTCTGGAGCACAATTGCAGTATTTTAGGAAGAAAATCAGCTTACTACCAGAAATGTTTGTGACAGTGACAACAAGACATGGCATGAGTATCCAGAAGGAAGAGAAGAGGAGCATAGAGACCATGTTAATTGACCAGTCTTCAGGACAAGGGCACCTGATGTACCGAACAATTGATAGCATGGGAAGTACAAAGTTACATCAGTTACATCTGATTGGTATAGTCCTTAGTTATACATGTGGACTGCCTTGTATAACTGCAGACTAAAGCATGGTCTGCTTAATTCACCTCTTTTATTAGACAATTGTCCAGATTGCCTATTACTCCAGTGGCAAGCAGCCACATTTCTTGCCAAAGGTAGTCGATGACACCAATCAAAAATAACCCCTTGTGTGCGTCTTTATAAATGTGCTGTGATACTGATATCCTGTAATTGACACCAAAAACATCACAAACTTTTTGTTAGCTCAGCACACTGGCCAATGACTGAGCAATAAAATTCTATGGTTCTTGAAGTTTTCAAGGTGCCTTTGTGACTTTAACCACCTAGTGAAAATTTTCTACATAAACTCTGTTCTGTCTTGATTATTTGCTTGTGTTCCGATCAAATTCCTCCCGCCTCTGCCTGTTTATCGACCTGCACATACTCTACCTTCCTTGATTGCAACCATGAATATCTACAATTTTACCTAATGGCTTGGTACACTGCTTTGGATTTCTAGTTGCTACTCCAGAGGTCATTATCTTGGCATCCACTCAAGAATATCTTTAACGATTTGAGAGGATAAAGGATAAAAAATTAGAAGACATCATCAACTCTTTTCATAATATAGCTAGTTGGACAGAAGGAGCTCACAGTCAAGCCAGTCCTGCTATTATCTGGAGATGCCATGTCGTAAACAGGTCACTTTGTCTTTATTTTTGCTTGTGTTGGAAAAAGCTCAAAAAGTCAGCAATATGTTATGAGCTGTTTGTTCCCAACATAGCCACCAATGGAGGTACATGGGAACAGAATCACACCAGCCTTTATTAACTGGGCAGCAAAGGAGACTAGCGCATGCAAAGTGCCATGCACAGTGTCTTTAAACGAGGGTGCTGATGAATGGGTCTGGTCAGATATGACTCTCCATCATCACTGGCCATGTTAGAACTTGAGTGCCATGCTACACACAAGGAAAAAGATTGGAATAAAAAAGGGGTATTAGCATGCAAATAAAGAAATCAGGGCAGAAGTTCCAATAGAATATATTGGTAAGTGACTTATTGTGATGTTTCCAGCACAGATGCAAAAATAAAGGTACAGTTGCCAACTCCCTTTAACACTTTCCCTCTCAAATTTGAATTCTAATCAAAGAAGAGTTAATGGTGAGGCATGTATAAACAGCTGCGATTTGAGCCGAAGAGTCTCTAACCCAATTATCAGCCCCTGCTTTATATCATCAATTATCAAGGTATAATTGCTAGCTTTGGGTCTCGTCTCACGCTACAGTGAAAGGCTCCAATTAGTAATTTTGTTAAGTGCCAGTTTTATCTGTATAATGAATACAAAGCTCTGTACTCATAATCAGCCCCATCCTCTCTGCCCTCACTGCCATGCAATAAATGCACAGCTTTGCCCACAAAAAACAAATTCCCCATGGCTCTTCTACCTAGTGCCGTCAGCAAAATATACTCCCAGTTTATTGGAAATAGAAATCAATAAAGGTATTCTGGCTGAAAAAACATTTTATTCATTGTGTAAGGACTAGGGGACTTCGTTCTTCAAGATTTTTTTCTTGTTATCATTGAAAAGGAAAAAATTTTTTGTTTTGGACTGTTAGAGCTCTGATAACTGTACCAAGCTGGACATTTTCTGGAAGTATCACCAGGGAGAAGAAAACTGAAATTTTGCCTTATAAATTGTATCTCCGTTGTGGAGATACAGGTCATCGAGTTGCTGGCGTCTAATGTGTTAATTTTTTAATCATTCAACTGGGCATATACATCCATGCTATCATAAAAATCATCCAATCATAAAAAGGCTGTGTCTATAGGTAGGAAGAAGTAGACACTCACAGTTCTGACTTAGATGAAACATCCGTTGAGGTCAGGAACTGGGCACATGAGACAGATATGAGAAGAGTGAGGAGCATCAGAGTGAGGAGCATCACGGGAGCAGCCAAGGGTATTACTGTTAGGATGCAGTCAGACGGCGTATAAATCGGACTGAGATACGATTGGCCGGCGGCTCTCCTGATCCAAGTGTGACAGCTTCATATATTTCTGTGCAGCTGTCATACTCAGGTCGGGAGATCTGCGCCACACTGTACATTGCGGGCTAATCTCGGTCCAATTCATATGGCCGTCTGAATGCACCCTTAGAGAGAGAGGGAGGCGTTGTCAGTGTGGTGGCACTATATTTTTTCCTCCTTTTCACTCTTTCTTTTTATTGCTGAACATACAGGTGCATCTCACTAAATTAGAATATCATCAAAAGTTGATTTATTTCAGTTCTTCAATGTGTGTCACCCTACCTGGATGCCACTAGTGTAATAAAGCTGTGTCTGAGAGCAAGGGGGAGGTTCTCTGGTCAGGAGAACATTAGCATGCAATGCCTCCTTTCTCAGGCCAGTAGGGGGAGCAGGCTGCACCTATAAAAGCTGGTACTGGGGACAGGGTTAGGGAGAACTGGATTGCCTGTATCAGCTCGGAGACGTGTCCCAGAGTGGAGCAGGGACAGAAAGTTGATTGCACCTAAGAGGAAGTGTGGCAGTAGGCGAGAGCCACCAGCCAGAGACAAGAGGCGAAGAGAGCCTGTCTTGGCAGAGAAAAGACTTAACTTTACCAGACTTTGGTGTCTGAGGCTGGAAGGATTCCACATCCCCCAGCAGAGAACCAGCCCGCAAGGGACTGTACATTCCTTGGCCTAAGAAGCCTGGAGGCCCTGCCACAACCGAAGGGACCAGTAAAGCCGTACAAGGCTGGGAGCAAAAAGGAACCCACGTCGCAGGCCATACAGGCGAGAAAGCACGGAAAGCTCGGAAACGTGGGCTGTTATCCTATCAGGAGGAGATAGTCAGAAGGAGCGCAGAAAGCACGGTAGGCCTACACCCTCACCCTGACCAGGGCCAATTTCCCCGTTGCTCTCAGACATCCAGGTCCCCTCCTAGCTGGGACTGTCTATGGGTCAGTTTACCTGTTGCAGTAAAGACCCTGGACTACAACCTGTTGTCTGTGTGCTCCTTGCTCCTCCAGCACTATCATCACTGGGACTCTCACTACCATCACTCCCACCATCCACTACACTGCCCTGGGGCCGCACTCTTCCCGTGGGGAGTCACACCATCCCAGCTGCCCATATCATCAGCCCCAGCGGTCTGCCTTGCAGCGGCGGTTCCTAATGACCGCAAATCCATGGGTGGCGTAGTCGGACATAATCAACAACACGTAACAGACTACCATTGGCCTGACCACCCTGAGCCACGGAACCGGGTTACCACTACTACTCCCATCGTTCCCCTACTGCCCGGATCCGAGTGCCCCACGGCCCAGGGGGTGAGTCAGCTTTGGCGTAGTCGGCAGGATTTCGTGCCCGCAACCACCGGGTACTGCGTGCCTGAAAAAGACTGTTGTAAACTTACCTGTGGAGAAGTTTCCCGCCATCCGGAGCCGATTCCCGCCATCAGACGCCATCTTGGACCGTTTCCCGCCGTCTTCTGCCTTCTTCCCGCCATCCGCAGCTGCTTCCCGCCATCGGACGCCATCTTCAGGACGCCGCGCGGGAAGAAGAGGGGCGTGGACGTCAAAACCGCGCGAGATCCGAAGCTCCGCCCCACGCACAGACGCTGCGCAAGGTCCTGGAAGGGAGAGAGAGCGACGCTGACGTCATCAGGACGCGACGCCAGGTCCTCGTCCATAGCAGCAGCAGCGGAGCCGCGGCCTACAGAAGAGGATCGTCGAAAGGTAGGCCACGTTTAACTAGGGGGGAGGAAGATGTCGGACACAGAGGCGCCCACTACCACTAACGCAGCTGCAGCAGCGGTGATGCCCTTTTCCTTGCCCTACATCCCTGGAGCGGCCTGGCTGCCCAAATACTCAGGGGAGCCCCATGCCCTAACTGACTTCAAGGAAAGACTGTATAGTTTGTTCCAAGTTTACCCCCTGACAGAGGAGCAGAAGGTCAGCATATTGACAGGGCAGTTAACTGGCGCAGCCCAAAGGGAGGTAAAATCATGGCCCATTGAGGAGAAAGGGACTGTGAAGGGTATTCTGGCCCGGCTGCGGGGTACCTTTGATACACGTACCTCCGCTGAAATTAAAATGAGGTTCTATGGATGTAAGCAGCGGGCACAGGACAGCATCAGAGACTATGCCCTAAATCTGCAGGAAGCCTTGAGGGCTATTCAACAAACTGACCCTGGCAGTGTGCAGGAAACCGATAAACTGCTAACAGAACAATTCATAGAGGGTCTGCTGTCCAGCGCCCACAGGGCCCAGCTGCGCCTCATGTTCTTCCAGAACCCCGACCTGACCTTTGCCCAATTTAAGGACAGGTCCATAAGGGTGCTCCGTGAATCTACAACCAGTGGCGCTATAAACCCCCGGCGCCCTGCTATCACCTACCACCAGGAGGCGGCACCCTCCTCTATGGACTCCGTGGAGGCTGATGCACAGGCCCTGAACCAAGCCCCGTCGAAAGGCCTGCACCACCAAGTCCAGGAGCTGACCAGGAGCGTCGCGGCGTTGACCAGGACCGTCCAGGCGTTGCAAGTGGACCCGTCAAGACCCATCGAGCTGGCTTCAAGTCCGGAGGATGTCCCGTGGCGTCGACAGAGGAGGATCCCGTCGTTCCGAGGGAGGCCCACAGACCGCTACGCAGAGGATGGACAGCCCATTTGCCGTCGATGCAACCAGCCCGGACACATTTCCAGGTACTGTAATTTAAACGGGTCCAACCTGGGGCAGAGGGCCGACCCCCAGGCATAAGATCACCAGGCCCTTATAATTGGCGTGATAAGTACGTTGGGGGGCGCCCGGTTTTACCCGTGGTGCTGGACGGTATCCCCATGAGCGCCTTGCTGGATACTGGGTCGCAAGTAACCACAATCCCTTATGTACTTTTTAAGCAGTATTGGACTGATGCTGATATCACACGGTATCCAGACAGTAGCTTGAGCATCATCGCCAGTAATGGCTTACCCGTGCCGCAGATGGGGTTCAAGGAGATGACCATTAAAATTGGTAAAGTTGAACTGCCGGCACAGGGAGTGATTATTGTGGACATTGACCGTCGTGAAAGTCACCCTAAAATAACTGTGGGTACTAACATAATTGAAAATTGTCTTTCAGAAATAATTGTAATTCTACAACAGGTGGCGGTGAATGCTAGTTCCAGCCAACAGAGAGTCCTCAACAAGGAGATAAAAGCCCTGATGAGACGGCAGCAGGTAGAACTGTCTGGTGGTGAGATCGGTAGCGTAAGACTCAGTGATCCATTCCCCATTTCCATGCCTCCCAAAAGTGAAATGATGATCTGGTGTCGGACTGCAATCGGGTTGAGAGGTAGAGACTACCAAGCCATGGTAGAACCCGTGTACTCAGACAGCAGGCCCACCATTTTGACAGCCCGGGGGGTGGTTGATGTCCGTCATGAGAGGGTGCCCGTCCGCATCCTCAACATTGGGGAGAGGGAAATACACTTGCCCAGGTACGCTACACTCGCCAAACTGTTTGTCGTCGAACACCAAGCTATCAGGGCCGTGGAACCCTTGCCTCCATCTCCACAGGCGGAGGGTAAGGGCTCCCAGAAACAAAAGGAGGACTGGTGCCAGAAACTCCACGTGGGTGCTGACTCCACTCCCCTGCACCAAAAACAAGGAGTCTACCGGGTGGTACAGGAGTACGAGAGAGTCTTTAGTAAGCACCCGCTAGACTTCGGCAGAGTAAAAGGGATAGAACACCACATCCCCACAGGGAGCCACCCACCAATAAAAGAGAGGCACAGACCTGTACCCCCTGCACATTATCAGAACGCCAAGGGTATGCTGCGGGAAATGAAAGAAGCTGGGGTCGTTAGAGACAGCTGTAGCCCCTGGGCAGCCCCCTTGGTTCTGGTCAAAAAGAAAGACGGCACCATGAGAATGTGCGTGGACTATAGACAAATCAACCGTATCACCCACAAAGACGCATATCCGCTGCCTAGAATAGAAGAGTCTTTAGCCGCACTAAAATCTGCTAACTTCTTTTTTACTTTGGACCTTACTAGCGGGTACTGGCAGGTTCCTGTGGCAGAGGCTGACAAGGAGAAGACCGCCTTCACCACCCCGATGGGACTGAGCGAATTCAACTGTATGCCTTTCGGGCTCTGCAACGCACCAGGGACCTTCCAGCGGCTGATGGAATCCTGTCTAGGTGTCACGGGTGTGTCGCCACGAAGATCGTCACGATTACACAGCCTGACTTCTCGCAGCTGACTTTTTGGTGCTTTGTGTTTTTCGGCAGTGAGGGAGTTAATTCTCTCTCTCTCTGTGCTAGACGAGGTCCAGCCTCGCCCAGCTGCAATCAATGCTGCTGTAGTGAGACTCCTTCAAATGCCTGCTGGTCTGTTAGAGAAGTGTCGGTGAAAGCATTTCATGCAGACTAACAGAGCGGATCGTGGTATTTGGAGTTTCAGAGATAAGTGCATTTGGAGTGTTTTTTTCCCTTCCTCGCTTTATCATTTATCTCCTTTCCCGTTGGTGTTCCCTCTGTTGTAGTTGTGTAGTTTTTGTATGCAAGGTGGTTTTGGTTTTTCCCTTGTACTGTCTCGTTCGTCTAAGTACTGTGTGTGGGCATATTATTACTTGTCCCCTTTTGTTGTGATCGGGGTCCTTCTCAGGACTAGATTACTTAGGTGCAGGGATCCTCAGGAGGTAGGGGTTACGCTGGCGGCCTGGACCTCTGTACCTTTAACAGTACCTCCAGGTTGAGGGATTAGTCAGGGCCCCAGCTTAGGGTCAGCTTAGGCCCCCTACCTCCAGTATACAGAGACAGCGTGACATTTTCACCGACCACTTAGTTTTTCTCCAGCTACCATGGATCCAGTAGCCGGTCTAGCTCGGCAGTTGCAGAGTTTGTCCATGGAGCTGGCGGACGTTAGGTCCAAGGTTTTGTATCCTCAGGAGCAAGCCGGACCAGAACCTAAAGTAGCTCTCCCTGACAGGTTCACTGGGGGGCGGGACAAGTTTTTTGTTTTCCGGGAGGCATGCAAGTTGTACTTTCGGCTGCGGCCTCGGTCATCGGGGAGTGAAGAACAAAGGGTGGGAATTGTCATCTCGCTCCTACAAGGGGACCCACAATCTTGGGCGTTCTCTCTTCCCCCGGGCTCCCCGGCTCTACAGTCAGTGGATAGGTTTTTCGCTGCTCTGGGACTCGTATAAGATGACCCAGATCGGATCTCCCTTGCTGAGTCTAAGTTACGTAGGATTCAGCAGGGAGATCGTCCGGCGGAGGAATTCTGTTCGGAGTTCCGTAGGTGGGCCACGGACACCCAGTGGAATGACCCGGCTCTTAGGAGCCAGTTTTGTCAAGGTTTATCCGACAAATTACAGGATGTGTTGGCACAGTATGACTCTCCCGCGTCACTGGAAGCCGCTATGGCCCTTGCTATTCGTGTTGACAGACGGCTTCGGGAGAGGTGCGGGATAACTCTACCCCCTGTGATGACTCCACCTCCTACAAGGTCCCCTCATATGGTGGTTCCCCTGGTCAGTCCAGAGGAGCCTATGCAATTAGGAGGGACATCATTTCGGGGGAGGGGACCGGTGGTGCGCCATAAGACAGGAAGGTGTTTCTTCTGCGGGAGAAAGGGACATTTTATTGGAGGGTGTCCATCCCGTCCCTTGCAGAGTGAAGAGTCGTCGGAAAACTGTTGATCCCAGGTTGTGTGGTGGACGGCAATCTGGGAGTAGGTATTTCGTCCCTAGCTTAGTCTCAGTTTCTCGTACCGGCGGAGGTGGTGGTGGGTACGAGAACTGAGAGGATATCTGTTCTTCTGGATAGTGGGGCCGGGGCTAATCTGGTTGATGCTCGGTTTGCCCGGGTTCAAGGTATGCGATTGAGTGAGTTGGCTAAACCCATCCCCATATTCTCGATCGATGCCAGGCCTCTCGGTCAGGGAAGTTTTTTGCAAGCTGTGCATGACGTAAAACTTCAAGTGGGGGCGATACATAAAGAACTGTTGTCTTGCTACGTGTTGGAGGGTCTTCCCACTCCTATAGTGTTGGGCCTTCCTTGGTTAACTAAGCATAACTCGGTTATTAATTGGCAAACCAGAGAGATAAGCCAATGGAGTAAATTCTGTAATAAAAACTGCATGAACACGGTCATCGGTGCGGTTACTCCTTGGGTCTTACCTCCATTTCTGGCGGACTTTGAGGATGTATTCTCGGAGAAAGGGTGTCAGGAACTACCTCCTCATCGCGAGTATGACTGTTCTGTAAAACTGCTCCCTGAGGCCAAGTTACCTAAAGCTAGGTTGTATAACCTTTCTGGTCCTGAGAGGCAGGCCATGAAGGATTATATTTCAGAAAGTCTGGCTAAGGGGCATATTAGACCTTCATCTTCACCGGTGGCTGCGGGGTTCTTCTTTGTTAAGAAGAAAGATGGAGGCCTACGCCCTTGCCTGGATTTCCGTGAACTTAATCGGATTACGGTCCGAGATCCGTTTCCGCTCCCACTTATTCCCGATCTCTTTAATCAGATCGTGGGCGCCAAATGGTTCTCTAAGTTGGATCTCAGGGGGGCGTACAATCTGATTAGGATGAAGGAGGGGGATGAGTGGAAGACGGCGTTTAACACTCCGGAGGGGCATTATGAGAACCTTGTCATGCCATTCGGTCTGACTAATGCCCCGGCGGTGTTCCAACACTTTGTTAATGACATTTTTCGCCGCCTGGTGGGACAGTTTGTTGTCATATATCTGGATGATATCTTAATTTACTCGCCGGATCTGGTGTCTCATCAGGAGCACGTTAGGCAGGTGTTACAGATCTTGCGGGATAATAAACTGTATGCTAAATGGGAAAAGTGTGTGTTCGCCGTACAGGAACTCCAGTTTTTAGGCTTCCTGGTTTCAGCGTCCGGTTTTCGTATGGACCCTGGGAAAGTGCGGGCAGTTCTTGAGTGGGATCGGCCAGAGAATCTTAAGGCACTACAACGTTTCCTGGGGTTTGCTAATTATTACCGGAAGTTCATTCGTAATTTCTCGTCCATGGTTAAGCCTCTCACAGACATGACTAAAAAGGGGACGGATTTTTCTAGGTGGTCTGACAAGGCTTGTCAAGCATTCTCCTCCTTGAAAAAATGTTTTGCCTCGGCACCCATACTCATTCAACCTGATGCGTCACAGCCATTCATTGTAGAGGTAGACGCTTCCGAGGTAGGGGTGGGAGCAGTATTGTCACAAGGTTCGTCCCCTGGTAAGTGGCATCCGTGCGCCTTTTTCTCTAAAAAATTGTCGTCCGCTGAGAGGAATTACGATGTCGGCAATAGGGAACTCTTGGCCATTAAGTTAGCTTTTGAGGAGTGGCGCCATTTTTTGGAGGGGGCAGTCCATCCGGTCACCGTCATCACCGATCACAAGAACCTGCTATATCTGGAGTCCGCGAAACGTCTGAATCCCAGACAAGCTAGGTGGTCATTGTTTTTTACCAGGTTTAATTTTGTCGTTACATATCGTCCTGGGACAAAAAATGTAAAGGCGGATGCCTTATCTCGTAGTTTCCCTGGGGCCGGGAATACGGACGACCCGATTCCTATCCTTCAGGAGGGGGTGGTGGTTTCGGCAGTATGCTCTGAGCTGGAGGAGGAGGTATTGGAGGCTCAGGGGGACGCCCCTGTTGGACCTCCGGGGAGACTGTTTGTTCCAGATCAGTTGCGACAAAAGGTGATCGAGGCACACCATAACTCAGTTTTTGCAGGACACCCGGGGAGTAGAGCAACTGTGGATCTCCTCTCGCGTCGGTTTTGGTGGCCTAACTTACATAAGGAGGTGGTAACTTTTGTCGCGTCCTGTGGGGTTTGTGCGCGCTCTAAGACCTCACATACCCGTCCGTCTGGGGCCCTCTTACCTTTGAAGATCCCGGAGCGTCCTTGGACTCATCTGTCTATGGACTTTATTACGGACCTCCCTCCGTCTTCGGGTAAAACGGTCATACTCGTTGTAGTGGACAGGTTCAGCAAGATGGCACATTTTATCGCTCTTCCGGCTCTCCCTAATGCTAAAACTCTTGCGCAGGTGTTCATTGGGGAGATTGTGAGGCTTCACGGGGTACCCTCCGAGGTGGTGTCTGATCGGGGTCTCAGTTTGTGTCCAAGTTCTGGAAGGCGTTTTGTGCACGGCGGGGGATGCATTTGTCGTTCTCATCGGCTTTTCATCCTCAGACCAATGGTCAGACGGAACGTATGAACCAGAGCTTGAAGACATATCTCCGGTGTTTTGTGTCAGAGAACCAGGAGGACTGGGCTTCTTTCTTACCTCTGGCAGAGTTTGCTCTTAATAATAGGCGGAGCGAGTCCACTGGTAAGTCCCCGTTTTTTGGGGCATATGGTTTTCACCCCCAGTTTTGTACTTTCAGTAGGGGGGGCTCTTCGGGGGTTCCTGAGGAGGAACGATTTTCCTCATCACTCGCTTCAGTATGGAGAGGGGTGCTGAAGAATCTGAATACTATGGGGAACCGATACAAACGTATGGCTGATAGGAGGAGAGTGTCTGGTCCGGACCTAAGTGTGAACGATCTGGTATGGTTGTCTACCAGGAATATAAAACTTAAGGTTCCCTCCTGGAAACTGGGTCCCAGGTTCATCGGGCCGTACAGAATCAGTTCTATTATTAATCCGGTGGCATTCTGTCTTGACCTCCCCCCTACGTTTAAAATTCACAACGTGTTCCACAGATCGTTGCTTAAGAGGTATGTGGCGCCGGTGGTACCGTCACCTTTACCTCCCCCTCCAGTGGTGGTCAAGGGTAACTTGGAGTTCCAGGTATCGAGGGTCATCGATTCACGCTTTAATCGCCGGTCCCTTCAGTACCTGGTTCATTGGAAAGGGTATGGTCCTGAGGAGAGGATGTGGGTTCCTGCGTCGGATATTAACGCAGACCGATTAGTTCGGGCCTTCCACACGACTCACCCGGATAAACCTGGCCCTGAGGGTCCGGAGGCCCCTCGTAGAAGGGGGGGTACTGTCACGGGTGTGTCGCCACTTAGATCGTCACGATTACACAGCCTGACTTCTCGCAGCTGACTTTTTGGTGCTTTGTGTTTTTCGGCAGTGAGGGAGTTAATTCTCTCTCTCTCTGTGCTAGACGAGGTCCAGCCTCGCCCAGCTGCAATCAATGCTGCTGTAGTGAGACTCCTTCAAATGCCTGCTGGTCTGTTAGGGAAGTGTCAGTGAAAGCATTTCATGCAGACTAACAGAGCGGATCGTGGTATTTGGAGTTTCAGAGATAAGTGCATTTGGAGTGTTTTTTCCCTTCCTCGCTTTATCATTTATCTCCTTTCCCGTTGGTGTTCCCTCTGTTGTAGTTGTGTAGTTTTTGTATGCAAGGTGGTTTTGGTTTTTCCCTTGTACTGTCTCGTTCGTCTAAGTACTGTGTGTGGGCATATTATTACTTGTCCCCTTTTGTTGTGATCGGGGTCCTTCTCAGGACTAGATTACTTAGGTGCAGGGATCCTCAGGAGGTAGGGGTTACGCTGGCGGCCTGGACCTCTGTACCTTTAACAGTACCTCCAGGTTGAGGGATTAGTCAGGGCCCCAGCTTAGGGTCAGCTTAGGCCCCCTACCTCCAGTATACAGAGACAGCGTGACACTAGGGCACCGAAACTTCGAGACGGTCCTCCTTTACCTGGACGACGTGATCGTCTATTCGAAAACCTACGAGGACCACCTAAAGCACCTGGCCGAGGTGTTCGAAGCCCTGGCAGGCTATGGCCTGAAGGTAAAACCATCGAAGTGTCACCTGCTGAAACCAAAGGTCCAGTACCTAGGGCACGTGGTAAGCGCGGAAGGAGTGGCCCTCGACCCTGACAAGGTCACGGCAATCAAGAGCTGGCCAAGCCCCTCGAACATCAAAGAGGTGAGACATTTTCTCGGGTTGGTAGGCTACTACCGAAGGTTCATCCCCGGGTTCACTAAGATGGCAGCTCCTATGCAGGACCTCCTGATCGGACAGTCCAAGTCCAGAAGTCAAAAGCCACCCTTCAAGTGGGATAAACCGGAAGAGGAGTCCTTCCGCCAGCTAAAGTTGGCCCTCACTGGGGATGAGATCCTGGCCTACCCTGATTATGGCCAGCCTTTCATTCTCCACACAGATGCCAGTAATGTGGGACTGGGAGCCGTACTGTCCCAAAACCAACAGGGCAGAGAACGGGTGATCGCATACGCCAGCCGGAAGCTGAGGCCCACCGAGAGGAACCCGGAGAATTACAGCTCCTTCAAGCTAGAATTCTTGGCGGTGGTGTGGGCCGTGACGGAACGCTTCAAGCATTACCTGGCCTCCGCAAAGTTCACCGTGTACACGGACAACAACCCGTTGACACACCTGGACAATGCAAGACTGGGTGCCCTGGAACAGCGGTGGATGGCCCGTCTCTCCAACTATGACTTCGTGATCAAGTACCGGGCAGGCAAAACCAACGCCAACGCGGACTCCCTATCAAGAATGCCTCACTTACCTGAAGGTGACGAAGACCCAGAAGAGCTGGAGGAGGTAGAACTCCCCGCGTTTCACCGGTATGGAGCCGCTCAACACTCTCACCGCGTGAAGGAGGAGGATCTAACAACTGTGATGATGAATCCCCTACCTCACCACAGCTGGGCCGAGACCCAAGATAGTGACCCTGCAGTCCGCCTGGTGAAAGATCTGCTGACCCGGGAAGACGCCCGCCTAGATCCAGATGCCCCAGAGGAAGCCAAGCAGCTATGGAAGGAGAAGAGCAAGCTGTTCCTCTACGAAGGCAAGTTGTGCAGAAGGATTGTCAACCACCGGACGCACGAGCTGACCTGGCAAGTCGTGGTCCCAAGGCGAGATACAGCTATGGTCCTGGGAGCTTACCATGACAGAGCGGGACACTTCGGTTGGAAGAAACTGGAGTTCCTGCTAAGAGGAAGATTCTTTTGGGTCGGCATGAGAGGAGCTGTAGAAAAATGGTGCAGAGACTGTGGCCCTTGTCACCTGAGGAGGAAGGACCGCACCAGCCAGAAGACACCCTTGAGGCCCATCGTCACCACGCAGCCTCTTGAGCTGGTAGCTCTGGACCACGTCAAATTGGCTCCAAGCCGGTCTGGATACATCTATGCCCTGACAATCGTGGACCACTATTCCCGTTTTCTAGTGGTGGTCCCGGTAAAGGACTTGACAGCCCAAACAGCGGCCAGAGCCTTCCAGCAATATTTCTGCCGTCCACACGGGTATCCGGAACAGGTCCTGACGGAACAGGGTACAGCGTTTGAAGCTGAAATCTTCCAGGAGTTCTGCAACCTCTATGGCTGTAAGAAGATTCGTACAACGCCTTACCACCCCCAAACCAATGGGATGTGTGAGAAGATGAACAATATAGTCATTGATCTCCTGAAGACGTTGCCCCTGGAGGAACGCAGCCTGTGGCCAGAAAAACTGCCGGACCTGGTAGACATGTACAACAATATCCCGGTGAACGCTACAAACTGCACCCCGGCTTACCTGATGCGAGCCAGACCGGGTAAGCTGCCCGTAGACCTGGAGATGGGAGTCCTAATACCTGAGGACACCTCCCCGGATGCGGACTGGGATACGGAAAGGCAACTGCAGTACAAGAAGGTACAAGAGAGTGTGGAGAAGAGCCTGGCCCAGGTGAGAGAGAGGCAAGAAAAACTCTTCAACCAACACGCCCCTGCTGGTCCCCTAGAACCTGGTGAGCAAGTCCTAAAGCGGAAGAGAAGGCTACATAAGTTGGACGACCAGTGGGAAAGGGAACCCTACACCGTACTGCAGTCTGACCACGACAACCCAAAGGTGTGCGTAATCACCAAGGACGGAGGAGAAACCACTAGTGTCGTCTCCAGGGACCACCTCAAAAGGTGCCCCGAGCAACTCCGTAGTGCAGAAGAGGATCAGAGTGACCTTGAACCCGCAGAGGACAAGGAAGAAATGATCAGCACCGTTCTCGGAGAGTTCCCTCAGTCCTGGACTCGCATAAATGATGCCATAGTGGTACCCGTCCTGCATTTCCTGCAACCGGCACAGCAACAACCAAAACCAGAGCCGGAAGGTGAAGAGGAGCAAGCGGTTCCAGAGGCAGAAGAGCCTGTTCCAGCAGCCCAGGAGAGTCCACCCTCTGCTGACAGTGAGCCTGCCATGCCTGCGGTAAGCCAAAGAACCCGCAGACAGCTGCCTGCCCTACCTGTACACCCAGCTGGTAGCTGTACCCCTACCGCTAGTGGGGAAAACCAGGTTGGTCCACCACCAGACAGTGGGTTAAGGAGGTCAACCAGGAGCACAAAGGGACAGATACCCGCTCGCTGGAGAATATAGAGTGTACTAAATTGTAAATAACCTTGTTGCCAAATGTTGAATTGTTTGCCAAGTTACATGCATGTTCGGTAATTCTGTGTTTCAGTCTCTTGCAGCAACCGTAAGGACTCAAAGGTTATGGACTTTTTATAACCGGGACCTTGTATGGACTGCGTTCGGAGCTTAACCCAGGAATGAACTAAGACTGTAAAGGACTTGGGGTAGGACAGACCCCCACCTGGTTAAGGCTCCCCGTTGTTCTGGTGATATGGACACCCGGTCACAGACCACACTGTGACCTTAAGAACTCAATTTGTGCGTCGTCTGTCTATTAATGTTTTATTATTATGAATATTGTCTTTGTTTGCTGTTTAGTCCCGGAGTACTAAATTTCACTAGGGGGGAATGTGTCACCCTACCTGGATGCCACTAGTGTAATAAAGCTGTGTCTGAGAGCAAGGGGGAGGTTCTCTGGTCAGGAGAACATTAGCATGCAATGTCTCCTGTCTCAGGCCAGTAGGGGGAGCAGGCTGCCCCTATAAAAGCTGGTACTGGGGACAGGGTTAGGGAGAACTGGATTGCCTGTCTCAGCTCTGAGACGTGTCCCAGAGTGGAGCAGGGACAGAAAGTTGATTGCACCTAAGAGGAAGTGTGGCAGTAGGAGAGAGCCACCAGCCAGAGACAAGAGGCGAAGAGAGCCTGTCTTGGCAGAGAAAAGACTTAACTTTACCAGACTTTGGTGTCTGAGGCTGGAAGGATTCCACATCCCCCAGCAGAGAACCAGCCCGCAAGGGACTGTACATTCCTTGGCCTAAGAAGCCTGGAGGCCCTGCCACAACCGAAGGGACCAGTAAAGCCGTACAAGGCTGGGAGCAAAAAGGAACCCACGTCGCAGGCCATACAGGCGAGAAAGCACGGAAAGCTCGGAAACGTGGGCTGTTATCCTATCAGGAGGAGATAGTCAGAAGGAGCGCAGAAAGCACGGTAGGCCTACACCCTCACCCTGACCAGGGCCAATTTCCCCGTTGCTCTCAGACATCCAGGTCCCCTCCTAGCTGGGACTGTCTATGGGTCAGTTTACCTGTTGCAGTAAAGACCCTGGACTACAACCTGTTGTCTGTGTGCTCCTTGCTCCTCCAGCACTATCATCACTGGGACTCTCACTACCATCACTCCCACCATCCACTACACTGCCCTGGGGCCGCACTCTTCCCGTGGGGAGTCACACCATCCCAGCTGCCCATATCATCAGCCCCAGCGGTCTGCCTTGCAGCGGCGGTTCCTAATGACCGCAAATCCACGGGTGGCGTAGTCGGACATAATCAACAACACGTAACAGACTACCATTGGCCTGACCACCCTGAGCCACGGAACCGGGTTACCACTACTACTCCCATCGTTCCCCTACTGCCCGGATCCGAGTGCCCCACGGCCCAGGGGGTGAGTCAAATGCAAAAAGTGAAACTCATATATTATATAGAGTCATTACAGAGTGATCTATTTCAAGTGTTTATTGCTGTTAATGATGATGATTATGGCTTACAGCCAATGAAAACACAAAAGTCATTATCTCCGTAAATTAAAATAATTAACAAAAAACACCTGCAAAGACTTACCAAGCATTTAAAAAGGTCCCTTAGTCTTTTCCTGTAGGCTTCACAATCATGGAGAAGACTGATGACTTGACAGATGTCCAGAAGGCAGTCATTGACACACTAATTAAATGCAAAGTAAATTCTGCATTTCATTTGGAAATCATGGTCCCAGACTCTGGAGGAAGAGTGGAGAGGCACACAATCCAAGCTGCTTGAGGTCTAGTGTGAAGTTTCCACAATCAGTGATGGTTTGGGGAGCCATGTCATCTGCTGGTGTAAGTCCACTGTGTTTTATCAAGACCAAAGTCAGCGCAGCCATCTACCAGGAAATTTTAGAGCACTTCATGCTTCCCTCTGCCGACAAACTTTTTGGAGATGGAAATTTGATTCTCCAGCAGGATTTGGCACCTGTCCACACTGCCAAAAGTACCAATACCTGGTTTAAAGCAACAGTATCACTGTGCTTGATTGGCCAGCAAACTCGCCTGACCTTAACCCTATAGAGAATCTATGGGGTATTGTCAAGAGGAAGATGAGAGACACCAGACCCAACAATGCAGACGAGCTGAAGGCTGCTATCAAAGCAACCTGGGCTTCCATAACACCTCAGCAGTGCCACAGGCGGATCGCCTCCATGCCACGCCACATTGATGCAGTAATTGATGCAAAAGGAGCCCCGACCAGGTATTGAGTGCATTTACTGAACATACATTTCAGTAGGCCAACATTTCGGATTTTAAAAAACATTTTTCAAGCTGTTGTTATAAAGTATTCTAATTTACTGAGATAATGACTTTTGTGTTTTCATTGGCTGTAAGCCATAATCATCAACATTAACAGAAATAAAACACTTGAAATAGATCACTGTGTTTGTAATGACTCTATATAATATATGCATTTCACTTTTTGTATTGAAGAACTGAAATAAATTAACTTTTTGATGATATTCTAATTTAGTGAGAAGCACCTGTAGTTATTGTGAGTGACACTACATATCCACAGAGCTGAACGAAATAAACTGGCCAGCTGATTGCTAAAAAAATTAATATATTACGTGCTTTTAATTTTGGTATCCTGTATCTCCACAACTGTGTGGAGGAAAAAAAAAATAGAAAAACTTTTTTATGTAAATTCCTGCTATTATATGCAGGAATGTACAGTTTATAAGGCCAAAACTGGGGAAAGGTCCTTTTTAAATATTCGGAATTGAATAAGTGCTGGAACAGTAATTTCCCTTAAAAAAGTTTGGGTCTTTAGAGTTCTAGACTAAGCCGTTATGTAGTATTTCTTCTGCGTACACAGTAAAACTCCATTCCCAGCATCTTTTCCCAGCTTTGTTTAGCTCATTCCTCCTCTTCTCCTTCATAATTCTCACCCTTAATTCTGTCTGATCTTGACTTTCTCAGCGTGTAGCCATTTCCTGATGCCTCCTATAATTACAATGCGACTGCATGCACTGTCTGCACAATGACCGGTAGGTGCCACAGGCATAGAACTCCATGCTGTGATTTGTACCAACTGCTGGGACTGTCAGCCACAACATCCCATAGTAGCTGTCCTTGAACTATAATTGACAGCTAAGCCTGGCATGGTAATCTGAACTGACAAAGGCACTTCTTCTGGGCCCCAATCTTGTTTCATATACCACACATCGCTTTCATCCATTCTAGCCTTCATGTTACATCTTATATCTTCCAGTCCTTTTTATTTCTTTATTTACTGTCAGAAAGTCATCACTGTCTCTGCATGAAATTTACTATTTTTTCCTATTTGCATGTGAAATTTACATTTACACTTTCTAAGGTCAGGTCTTGCTGTCCATGTTAATGTAGAACTGCAGATACAATTACAGTATCTTACCTCAGGGGAAAGTAAGGACTTTTCACAAAATTTCCCTATAAGCAACTTTTCTATTAAGAGTTAATAATATAGGCCAGATGACAAACTTGTATGACCATGACTGATCTTGGTTCTTGGTGAAATGTATATCACACTACCTTTATATGCAATGTCTTTTCTTAAGTTACTATATAAAGAATGTCCATTTTGTGAACATTGTTACATGAAATCTGTAACAAACAGCCAATATATCCTAAAAAACGAAGGTAAAATGTTATGGTGTGGCTTGAGTCCAAATGGCTTCTTCAAAAACATGAATAATCTTCAGTTACCATCTTACTTCAAAGGAATATCCCACCCCAAGCACAAAATTTGTCTATAAATTACTAATGTGCTTTGTCTCAACTACTGAAGTAGATCCTCATAGCCCTTGTTATGGATGAGCAGTTTCTATGCAGCATGGACTGATGATGTTGGTGCAGAAGGGAGACCCAGATGGAACAATGGAAGCTGTTGAAGCAGAACGGCAGCAAAAAGTGGGAATTATGGGATCCGATGAAGCACAGAATGACCATTGAAGCCAATCTAAGTTTCTCACAAAGGCCATTGCAATAGTAAAGTAGAGTTGTTTCAGTTCAATGCAGAGTTCGTAGTGGCGTGACAGAGTGGACTCTGCAATATAGCAGAGCTGAGTTTGTCACAGAGTTCAGTCCAGAAATGGCAGCAGTATTAAAAGTTGATTTCACAATACAGCACAGCTGAGTTTGTCCCAGAGTTAAAAACAGAGCTGTTGACACAACAATTTATCAGTGTTGAATTAGTCAATAGTACAAGGCAGAACTGACATACTGTAGGTAATAACTGGATACCTAGGATTTTACCAGAGTTGGGTTTGTCAGGAGTCCATGTAAGGCTTTATTCACACATCAGTATTTTGATCAGTATTTCATCAGTATTTGTAAGCCAAAACCAAGAGTGTCTCCAAAACACAGAACAGGTGTCAGTCTATCAATTATTGTTTTTTATCTATAAGTACCATTCCTGGTTGTGGCATACAAATACTGATGCAAAATACTGACGTGTGAATAAGCCCTTAGTAGTGTGGACACCAACTTCCTGAGTACTCAGACAGCATTTTCCACATTTGATGGAGGGTCACTCTTTATCATAAAGGTTTTTTTAGGCCATGGTTACACATCATACCACTTATAAATGACTGTTTGTGATTATATTGTGTGGTTTTTAATATTTTTCTTCTACATGGGTGTAGATAAAGTTTATGTAAAGCACCTAATAAAGCTTGTTATTTTTTTCTAATGTTTGGTGTGCACACCATTTGGTATTGGCTTTTTTCAGAATAGGTCTTTGTGGCATCGCTGGCGTAGCACGATATTTATGCTTTTATTATTTGTGCACATATGTTTCTCTCTTTTCGAATACTCAAACAGGCACCTAAGCTGGCCTATAAGGCCTAGGGGTATGAAGTCTGAGGTGTGCTCCAGGTTGCCATTGCAACCTTACAGGCTGAGGAACAGCAGGAAGAGGACATAGCGCTCGGCTCTGGATCCAGTAGAGGTAACACAATGTATAGACATCATGCCTGCTGATGGCATCCCAAGTTCTGGGACCACTTTGATTGTGTTCACTTCATGGCAAACTCTGTTTTCCGTGCCCCTCCTCTGCAGTGTGGTGAACAAGTGTTGATGATGTTAGCCGTGCATCCTGCAATGGAGGTGTGGTTCAGACTTGCCACATCACTTCCTAGCAGACCGTGGCGGCCATGTAGGACACAGATATAATGACCCTGGAACTTTGGAACAGCAATAATTTGGCAATTATATTTCTGCTATTTATTTAGAGATGTATTTAGCATTTTATTTCCTGTTGCTTATATAACGCCAATATATTCCTCAGCTCCCTACAATCATCATTACTATTCACATCAGTTCTTGTTCCTAATCTGGCACACAAATGAATTTTCCCATCTTAAATATACACATAAACTAGGGTCAATTTCATAGGAAATCAGTCTGTTATTAATATCAGAGATGACATTCATGCAGATATTGTCCTTGGGAAATCTGCCAGGTTTTCACAGCTCTGGTAATTTTATTGGGAAAATATCGCTATAGATCAGACTTTACTTTCCTTGCTGACAAAAACATCAAAACCTTAGCATAATATGAAAAAAATGTTTACAAGGTGCATTAGGATCCTGTGAAAACAGATTTGTCATAAGAACCCCATGATGTCAGTTTTAATAGAGCCTCGTTCTTTTACCAAACAACTTTACCAGAAGCACCATCTTTATGGAAACACTCTTATCTACACATTTTTCATGTTCCTACAGTAATGCATTTTTCTGAGCAGCGTCAGTTACTTGCTCAATTCCTACCAAATAATCCATTTCAGCTACAGATTCTATTTCAAGAATGAAGAGTTAATCCCGTGGGATTGCTTAGTTCAGTCAGAATCTCGCTTATCAATCACCATTCATTTTACGTTTTTTTTCTATCATGGCTCAACGGCTTTTATCACCTTTTCTACAGTGCAAACATGTTTTTTTTTTATATTTTATACAACATATATTTTTTAGATATATTTTTTCCCCACTGTGTTTTATTCCATAAAATATTTTACAGGTCAGGAAAGGACTTGTAAGGTTTAGATGAATCCTAATATTGTAGATTAAAACAGAACACAAGATAAATGCTTAGAGATGTTAACACTACAGTGTCAGGCTCATTCTGGGAGGTTAATAAGACTCGTACATATTGAGACACTCAACTCTGAACATTTAATGTCCTGTCTAGACATTTTATTACTATTTCACAAGACAGGCCTACCTCTTTTCACAGGCATGCTTGATCATGTTGCCTGGCTTCCAGTATTCCCATCTTATTAAAATTATCCAGTGTCCTTAACCCCTTAAGCCCCGCGGGTGGTTTGCACGTTAATGACCGGGCCAATTTTTACAATTCTGACCACTGTCACTTTATGAGGTAATTACTCTGGAACGCTTCAACGGATCCCCCTGATTCTGAGATTGTTTTTTCGTGACATATTGTACTTCATGATTGTGGAAAAATTTCTTCGATATCACTTGCGTTTATTTGTGAAAAAAACAGAAATTTGGCGAAAATTTTGAAAATTTTGCAATTTTCAAAATTTGAATTTTTAAGCCCTGAAATCAGAGCGATATGTCACACAAAAGAGTTAATAAATAACATTTCCCACATGTCTACTTTACATCAGCACAATTTTGGAACCAAAATTTTTTTTTGTTAGGGAGCTATAAGGGTTAAAAGTTGACCAGCGATTTCTCATTTTTCCAACAAAATATACAAAACCATTTTTTTAGGGACCACATCACATTTGAAGTCACTTTGAGAGGTCTTTATGACAGAAAATACCCAAAAGTGACACCATTCTAAAAACTGCACCCCTCAAGGTGCTCAAAACCACATTCAAGAACTTTATTAACCCTTCAGGTGCTTCACAGGAATTTTTTGAATGTGGAAGAAAAAAATGAACATTTAACTTTTTTCACAAAAATGTTACTTTAGACCCAATTTTTTTTATTTTCACAGGGGTAACAAGAAAAAATGGACCGCAAAATTTGTTGTGCAATTTCCCCTGGGCACGCAGATACCCAAAATTTGGGGAAAAAACACTGTTTGGGCGCACTGTAGGGCTTGGAAGGGAAGGAGCGCCATTTGACTTTTTGATTGTAAAATTTGCTTGAATAATTAGCGGACACCATTTTGCGTTTAGAGAGTCCCTGTGTGCCCAAACATTGGAGCTCCCCCACAAGTGACCCCATTTTGGAAACTAGACCCCCCAAGGCACCTATCTAGATGCATAGTGAGCAGTTGCAACCCCCAGGTGCTTCACAAATTGATTCGTAAAAATGAAAAAGTGAAAAAAAAAACACTTTTTCATTGTTACGAATCAATTTGTGAAGCACCTGGGGGTTCCAACTGCTCACTATGCATCTAGATAGGTGCCTTGGGGGGTTTAGTTTCCAAAATGGGGTCACTTGTGGGGGAGCTCCAATGTTTGGGCACACAGGGACTCTCTAAATGCAACATGGTATCCGCTAACAAATTGAATGGAAAATCGGCTCAAATTGTTAGCGGACACCACATTGCGTTTGGAGAGCCCCTCTGTACCCAAACTTTGGAGCTCCCCCACAAGTGACCCCATTTTGGAAACTAGACCCCCCAAGGCACCTTTCTAGATGCATAGTGAGCACTTGGAACCCCCAGGTGCTTCACAAATTGATTCGTAATAATGAAAAAGTGAAAAAAAAAAACACTTTTTCATTTTTACGAATCAATTTGTGAAGCACCTAGGGGTTCCAAGTGCTCACTATGCATCTAGATAGCTGCCTTGGGGTGTCTAGTTTCCAAAATGGGGTCACTTGTGGGGGAGCTCCAATGTTTGGGCACACAGGGACTCTCTAAATGCAACATGGTATCCGCTAACAAATTGAATGGAAAATCGGCTCAAATTGTTAGCGGACACCACATTGCGTTTGGAGAGCCCCTCTGTGCCCAAACTTTGGAGCTCCCCCACAAGTGACCCCATTTTGGAAACGACACCCCCCAAGGCACCTTTCTAGATGCATAGTGAGCACTTGGAACCCCCAGGTGCTTCACAAATTGATTCGTAATAATGAAAAAGTGAAAAAAAAACACTTTTTCATTTTTACGAATCAATTTGTGAAGCACCTAGGGGTTCCAAGTGCTCACTATGCATCTAGATAGGTGCCTTGGGGTGTCTAGTTTCCAAAATGGGGTCACTTGTGGGGGAGCTCCAATGTTTGGGCACACAGGGACTCTCTAAATTCAACATGGTATCCGCTAACAAATTGAATGGAAAATCGGCTCAAATTGTTAGCGGACACCACATTGCGTTTGGAGAGCCCCTCTGTGCCCAAACTTTGGAGCTCCCCCACAAGTGACCCCATTTTGGAAACTAGACCCCCCAAGGCACCTTTCTAGATGCATAGTGAGCACTTGGAACCCCCAGGTGCTTCACAAATTGATTCGTAATAATGAAAAAGTGAAAAAAAAAACACTTTTTCACTTTTATGAATCAATTTGTGAAGCACCTGGGGTTCCAAGTGCTCACTATGAATCTAGATAGGTGCCTTGGGGGGTCTAGTTTCCAAAATGGGGTCACTTGTGGGGGAGCTCCAATGTTTGGGCACACAGGGACTCTCCAAATGCAACATGATATCCGCTAACAATTTGAGCCGACAATTTGTTAGCGGATATCATGTTGCATTTGGAGAGTCCCTGTGTGCCCAAACATTGGAGCTCCCCCACAAGTGACCCCATTTTGGAAACTAGACCCCCCAAGGCACCTATCTAGATTCATAGTGAGCACTTGGAACCCCAGGTGCTTCACAAATTGATTCGTAAAAATGAAAAAGTGTTTTTTTTTTTCACTTTTTCATTATTACGAATCAATTTGTGAAGCACCTGGGGGTTCCAAGTGCTCACTATGCATCTAGAAAGGTGCCTTGGGGGGTCTAGTTTCCAAAATGGGGTCACTTGTGGGGGAGCTCCAAAGTTTGGGCACAGAGGGGCTCTCCAAACGCAATGTGGTGTCCGCTAACAATTTGAGCCGATTTTCCATTCAATTTGTTAGCGGATACCATGTTGCATTTAGAGAGTCCCTGCATGCCCAAACATTGGAGCTCCCCCACAAGTGACCCCATTTTGGAAACTATACCCCCCAAGGCACCTATCTAGATTCATAGTGAGCACTTGGAACCCCAGGTGCTTCACAAATTGATTCATAAAAATGAAAAAGTGTTTTTTTTTTTCACTTTTTCATTTTTACGAATCAATTTGTGAAGCACCTGGGGATTCCAAGTGCTCACTATGCATCTAGATAGGTGCCTTGGGGGGTCTAGTTTCCAAAATAGGGTCACTTGTGGGGGAGCTCCAATGTTTGGGCACACAGGGGCTCTCCAAACGCAACATGGCGTCCGCTAACAATTTGAGCCGATTTTCCATTCAATTTGTTAGCGGACACCATGTCGCGTTTGGAGAGCCCGTGATGTGCCTAAACAGTGGAGCTCCCCCACAAGTGTCCCCATTTTGGAAACTATACCCCTCAAGGATTTTATTAAGGTGTATAGTGAACATTTTGAACCCAGAGGTACGGCACAGAATTTGTTTACATTAGGTCATCATATTGAATAAGTTGTCATTATTCTTGAGCGCAAGTGCTCGCTACTTGAGTTTGCATCGGGTACTCAGGTATGCACCATGTACAGCGTGTGCTCGAGTGACATGCTCGAGTCCCTGCTCCACATGTTTCACGGTTATTAGACACCCAAAAAAAAACATGCGGGGATCGCTCGTGCATGGCAGGCAATCCCTGTAAAGTTTTTTGGCGTGAAGCATATGGGGCAGAGACTCGAGCATGTCACTCAAATACCCACGATACTCAATGTATACCAGAGCACCCGATGCAAACTCAAGTAGCGAGCACTTGCTCTCAACACTAGTCGCCATATCGTCATCTTTTTTTCTTACTTTTGAAAAAAATCCCAACCCCAGCCCTAGCCCTAGCACAACCCTAGCCCTAGCACAACCCTAACCCTAGCACAACCCTAACCCCAGCACAACCCTAGCCCCAGCACAACCCTAGCCCCAGCACAACCCTAGCCCCAGCACAACCCTAGCCCAGCACAACCCTAGCCCCAAACCCAGCCCTAACCCTAGCCCAATCCTAACCCAAGAGTTTATTTTTGACGCCGTTCCTTGTGCGGTATAAGTGATTAGACGACTTTATTCTTCGGGTCGGTGTGATTACAGCAATGCCAGAATCATATGGGGTTTTTATGACTGACAGCTGTCACACACTAAAAGACGCATTTTTTGTAAAATCTAGTTTTTGCATCGCCATATTTTGAGAGCTATAATTTTTCCAGATTTTGGCAGACAGTCATGTGATGGCTCGTTTTTTGCGGGATGACTTGACGTTGTTATTGGTGCCATTTTCAGGCACGTGACATTTTTTGATCGCTTTCTATTCCGATTTTTGGGAGGCAGAATAAACAAAAACCAACAATTCAGGAATTGTTTTTTTTTTTTTTTTATTCTGTTCCGCGTGTGGTAAAATTGATGAGGTAGCTTTATTCTTCGGGTCAGTACGTTTACAGCGGTACCACATTTGTATCATTTTTCTATGTTTTGGCGCTTATACACAATAAAAGCTATTTTATAGAAAAAAATATTTTTTAGTATCGCTTTATTCTGAGAGCTATAACTTTTTTATTTTTCGGCTGATGGAGCTATATGGTGGCTTGTTTTTTGCAGGATGAGATGACGTTTTCAGCGGTATCATTTTTATTTATATGCGTCTTTTTGATCGCGTGTTATTCCACTTTTTGTTTGGCGGTATGGTGATAAAGCATTGTTTTTTGCTTCGTTTTTTTTTTTTTTTTTTACCGTGTTGACTGAAGGGGTTAACTAGTGGGACAGTTTTATAGGTCAGGTTGTTCCGGACGCGGCGATACCAAATATGTGTACTTTTATTGTTTTTTTTTTATTTTTTTTATAATAATATTTATTGATGGGTACATTATATTTTTATTTTTGGTGTATTATTTTTTTTTTTTTTTTATAATATTTTTGCACATTTTTTTTTTTTTTTCCACTTTCACACAGTTTATACACTTTATTACTTTGTCCCACTCTGGGACTTTCACTTTTTTTTTTCTGATCGCCTGCATGGCACAGGAATGGAGCACCATCCCTATGCCATGAAGGCTGTCAGAAGTGCACAGTGTGAAGATTGCTTGGAGATGCACTGCGCATGTCCAAGCAATCTTCCTGCTCTCTGGTGACCTGGATGTTGTCATGACGACATCGGGTCGTCATGGCAACACCCGGGAAGCCTTTGCAGACTGCGCTGGAAGCCGGAAGAGGAGGTGAGTATCGCCGATCACCTCCCTTTGCCCCCGCAATGCCGCGATCGACTTCGATCGCAGCATCGTGGGGGTTAATGTGCTGGGAGCGGTGCAGGACCGCTCCCTGCACATAGTACCGGGTGTCAGCTGTGACAATCAGCTGACACCCGGCGGCGATCGCGCCCGCACAGCCTGTGTGCGCGCGCGATCGCGATGACGTACTAATACGGGTCTGGCTCTTAAGTCCCAGGGCACAGACGCGTATTAGTACGTCAGATGTTATTAAGGGGTTAAAGGTAATAGATTTTTATTTATTAAATTTATTTTCTCTTTCTACTAAAGGTCAATTCCTTTGCCATTTTTACTCATCTGTAGGTTTACAATGCTGAGGTCTTCTTCATGACCATCACCACCTAAATTAATATGATCTTCCCTGTTCTCCCTCTCCTTAGTATCATTTTGGATGTTTTTGTGGGCCCCAGGCGAAAGAGTCTCAGTGGGCCCCTTTAACACATACCACGATTCATGATGCACAGATACCGAGAAATATATATATATATAGTACAATGCCAAAGATTTCACTTCTTACATTACATGAGTGATATCTATTGTAAATTCTACAATAGCTCAGAAACCGGCGAATCCTCGCAGCGCACAGTGCGGACCGGACAGTATAGTCCGCCATACAGTATTATGGGCACCACATAGTCCTCCATACAGTATTATGGGCACCACATAGTCCTCCATACAGTATTATGGGCACCACTAAGTCCTCCATACAGCATTATGTGCACCACAGAGTCGTCCATACAATATTATGGGCACCACATAGTCCTCCATACAGTATTATGGGCACCACTAAGTCCTCCATACAGTATTATGTGCACCACAGAGTCCTCCATACAATATTATGGGCACCACATAGTCCTCCATACAGTATTATGGGCACCACAGAGTCCTCCATACACTATTATGTGCACCACATAGTTCTCCATACAGTATTATGGGCACCACATAGTCTTCCACACAGTATTATGGGCACCACAGAGTTCTCCATACAGTATTATGGGCACCACATAGTCCTCTATGCAGTATTATGGGCACCACAGAGTCCTCCATACAGTATTATGGGCACCACAGAGTCCTCCATACAGTATTATGGGCACCACATAGTCCTCCATACAGTATTATGGGCACCACTAAGTCATCCATACAGTATTATGTGCACCACAGAGTCCTCCATACAGTATTATGGACACCACATAGTCCTCCATACAGTATTATGGGCACCACAGAGGCCGCCATACAATATTATGGGCACTACATAGTCCTCCACACAGTATTATGGGCACCACATAGTCTTCCATACAGTATTATGGGCACCACAGAGTCCTCCATGCAGTATTATGGGCACCACATAGTCCTCCATACAGTATTATGGGCACCCCATAGTCCTCCATACAGTATTATGGGCACCACTATGTCTTCCATACAGTATTATGGGCACCACTATGTTCTCCATACTGTATTATGGGCCCTATATAATGCTCCATACAGAATAATGGACCCCATATAATACTCCATGCAAGATACTGGCGCCCATAAAATGCTCCATACAGAATACTGGCCACCACATAATGCTCCATACAGAATACTGGCCCCCATATAACGCTTCATACAGAATACTGGCCCCCATATAATGCTCCATACAGAATACTAGCCCCCATATAATGCTCCATACAAAATACTGGCCCCCATTTAATGCTCCATACAGAATACTGGCCCCCATATAATGCTCCATACAGGATACTGGTCAGCATATAATGCTTCATACAGAATACTGGCCCCCATATAATGCCCCATGCAGGTGCCCCATATAATGCCTCCTGCTGTGCCCCCATATAATGCCCCATGCTGATGCTCCCATATAATGCCTCCTGCTGGGAGGCATTATACTTATAATGCTCCATACAGAATACTGGCCTCCATATAATTACTTCATACAGAATAATGGCCCCCGAAAGGAGTAAGATTTGTGGCGAGGTGCACGAAAGGCACGCCAGATTTCAGCATGCACCTCTTAATGAATCAGATGCTTTTCACTCCAACATGTCCCCTCATCAAGACTAACATTGATGAATTGAGGCCCAAGACTTACAGGTGCCTCTCACAAAATTAGAATATCATAAAAAAGTTAATTTATTTCAGTTCTTCAATACAAAAAGTGAAACTCAAATATTATATAGAGTCATTACAAACAGAGTGATTGATTTATTTCAAGTGTTTATTTCTGTTAATGTTGATGATTATGGCTTACAGCCAATGAAAACACAAAAGTCATTATCTCAGTAAATTAGAATACTTTATAACAACAGCTTGAAAAATGATTTTAAAATCCGAAATTTTGGCCTACTGAAATGTATGGTCAGTAAATGCACTCAATACTTGGTCGGGGCTCCTTTTGCATCAATTACTGCATCAATGCGGCGTGGCATGGAGGCGATCAGCCTGTGGCACTGCTGAGGTGTTATGGAAGCCCAGGTTGCTTTGATAACAGCCATCAGCTCATCTGCATTGTTGGGTCTGGTGTCTCTCATCTTCCTCTTGACAATACCCCATATATTCTCTATGGGGTTAAGGTCAGGCGAGTTTGCTGGCCAATCAAGCACAGTGATATTGTTGTTTTTAAACCAGGTATTGGTATTTTGGCAGTGTGGACAGGTACCAAGTCCTGCTGGAGAATGGAATTTCCATCTCCATAAGGCTTGTCGGCAGAGGGAAGCCTGAAGTGCTCTAAAATTTCCTGGTAGACGGCTGCGCTGACTTTGGTCTTGATAAAACACAGTGGACCTACACCAGCAGATGACATGGCTCCCCAAACCATCACTGACTGTGGAAACTTCACACTACACCTCAAGCAGCTTGGATTGTGTGCCTCTCCACTCTTCCTCCAGACTCTGGGACCTTGATTTCCAAATGAAATGCAAAATTTACTTTTATCTGAAAACAACACCTTGGACCACTGAGCAACAGTCCAGGTCTTTTTCTCCTTGGCCCTGGTAAGACGCTTCTGGCGTTGGCTATTGGTCATGAGTGGCTTGGCACAAGGAATGCGACACTTGTAGCCCATGTCCTGGATACGTCTGTGTGTGGTGGCTCTTGAAGCAATGACTCCAGCAGCAGTCCACTCCTTGTGAATCTCCCCCCAAATTTTTGAATGGCCTTTTCTTAACAACTCTTTCAAGGTTGTGGTTATCCCCTTTGCTAGTGCACCTTTTTCTACCACACTTTTTCCTTCCACTCAACTGTCCATTAATATGCTTGGATACAGCACTCTGTGAACAGCCAGCTTCTTTAGCAATGACTTTTTGTGGCTTACCCTACTTGTGAAGTTTGTCAATGACTGCCTTCTGGACATCTGTCAAGTCAGCAGTCTTCCCCATGATTGAGCAGCCTACTGAAACAGATTAAGGGACCTTTTTAAAAGCTTAGGAAGCCTTTGCAGGTGTTTTTTTGTTAATTATTCTAATTTACTGAGATAATGACTTTAGTGTTTTCATTGGCTGTAAGCCATAATCATCAACATTAACAGAAATAAACACTCTGTTTGTAATGACTCTATATAATATATGAGTTTCACTTTTTGTATTGAAGAACTAGACACTGTTTGATACCTTAGGATGCCTGATGAGAACACGAGCAACACCATGAAGAGGAAACGTCACATTGTTGTTACGCCAGGGATTATGGTGTGGGGTGGAATAAACTACAATAGTTGAACCTCTCTAGTTTTCATTCCAGGTACACAAACAGCTTATTGATACATTGATTTTGTGGTGGAATCAGTGGTACCACCACTTCTCTAAAGTGTCCCAAGAGGAGTTTTTCAAGAGGACAATGCCAGACCCCATGTTTCTTGTGCTAATGTGAGCAGCCTGCATGACCTAAATGTGCAGCCGTGGCCTCAAGTATCTCAAGACTTGTCCCAATCGAGCACATCTGGGACATCATTGGCCGGCAATTGCATAGGGAGCTACCAGCAGCAGATCTTGATAATTTGCATCCCCAATTGCATTTAGCATAGCAGAAAATTCATCAGACAACCATTAATAACTTCACTGATAGCATGCCAAGGCGTGTAAATGTGGGGATCTCTGTGCATGGCACTCATACTCAATGCTGAATAAATCGAGATGCTTTGAAAATGTTATTGCCATTTTTTAATCATTTGCATATCATTAACATGTCTATCCATAGTGTGATTTTCATAATTTTACATGACATTTCCTACTTTGTGTTGCAATTACTAATTTGAGAAGTACTAAAAAAAATACAGACATTTAACAGGGCATGTTTTTGCAAATCTGTTTTATCAGTCTAATTTTACACCTGTTAACACCACACCAATTACAGTGGCCTTTTGCAGAAAGTTGCTGGAGTTTTGAATGTTTACCTGTCTACTTAGCGTTTCTTATGCCCTTCTTTTGGAAGTGAGGGAAGAATAGTTTTAAAAAAAAAGTATAAAAAAACTATTTAACAAAAATACAGACTTTTAGCTGTGCATGTCCATTTTGCACACCTATTTTACTAGTCCAATTTGAAACCCACAGACACCACACCAATACAGTGGCCTGTTGTAGAAAGTTGCTGGCTTTACAGATGTTTACCTATCTACCTAGCATTTCTTGTTATAGCCTTTTTGGGAAGGGTAGAAAATGTTGCTAAAAAAATAAAATAAAATAAAAAAATCCAGACATGTAACTGTGCATTTTTGTGTTTGCCCACCTGTTTTGTTTGGCCAATTTGACACCCATACAGCCCACACAAATCCAGCAACCTGTTGCAGAAAATTGCTGGCTTTTTGGATATGTACATGGCATTTCTTGTTAATTCCTCTTTTGGGAAGAATGGGAACATTTTGTAAAAAAAAAAAAAGCAATATATATTTATATTTTAAAATACAGACATATAACTATGCAGATTTGTTTTTGCTTCTTGCTATCACGTTTTGCTTTCTGTACATGAACCTATCTACCTAACAGTAAAAAATGTGTCACAAAAGAAAAAGAGGCAATGGCGATAGACATGGTAATGTAAAGGAAAAAAAAACATACTAGAACTAATGCTATAGGAGCCACGAGCAGCAGCAGCACCACCACAGGCACCAGCAGTCCTGATAATACTGGTACCAAACGCAGGTTCCAATTGGCCTCCTTTGCCTCCGACAAGTGTATTAGTGGGGAGGAGTGAAGGGTGTTTTGGAATATATGGCATATCACTTGTCTCAGTCACAGCAGGATGATGTTATGTCTGTGAGCAACACTGTTCTGCACAGTTCATCTTGCAGACTTTCAATTCCATTAATGACAGCTCTTTCTGTTCTGCCCCTTAACCCCCTGAGCCAGAGCACTCAGGGGGCTGAGGAAAATAATACACAAGAAATTCTTCATATGATTTACTGGATGAGTGGAACAGTCTTCCTTGGTATTTAAATAACATGTGCCTGGATGAGATAGAGGATATGATTGACACACCTAGCTGTGCTGGTGGCGCTATCATCCATGGTGAAAAAAAAACCAAAAAAAAAACCAAGCAATGTGAACTGGGGTCTAAGATGGTACACATGCAAGAAATAGGAGCATGTTCACACTAGCAAAAAGATGCAAAACCTACAAAAGACAAAAAATATATCTCATACCCTGCCATCATTATATATAAATGTAAAGCAAAGTTGCATATGAAATAAAGGGTACTTAGGGTCACCTTGTCGCTGGTGGGACGGCTTGTATACTTTTTTTGATCATAAATAGTTCACTAAGTACCCTATATGTCATATGCAACTTTGCTTTACATTTATATATGCTCCTATTTCTTGCATGTGTACCATCTTAGACCCCAGTTCACCTTGCTTGCTTTTTTGTCTTATTTGCATTCTGTGCAAATTAGGGGTGTGGCATCCCCCTTGTTGAGCTGGTTAGCATATATGTAGCTTACCACGGTCTTAGGTGGTCTGATATTGGGACCCGGTTCTATTTGTCTACCATTTTATATGCATTACTTCAACTTTGATATACAGTAAGGTTTTTAATATAGACAGTGTAGGACCGTCCCAATTTAGGGTCACCTTGTCGCTGGTCGGACGGCTTGTATACTTTTTTTGATCAAAAATAGTTCACTAAGTACCCTATATTTCATATGCAACTTTGCTTTACATTTATGTATAATGATGGTAGGGTATGAGATATATTTTTTGTCTTTTGTAGGTTTTGTATCATCCATGGTGGTAGGGGCACTGTAAGCCAAGGTGCTAATGACACTCTATGTCATGGCAGATCAAGAGGTGGGAAACAAGTGAGGGGAAGCAAAGAGCTAAGGACATTTGCCACAATTAGACAACTGTCAGCAGAGTAAGAGATGATGATGATAATAATTGTGTGATGGGCAGAACCTAAGAACCAAATTGGAGTAATGAGGAGGTTATCAAAAGAGGAGGTGTTGGCATTGGCAATAAAGATCAGTGCTGACTAGTGATGAGCGAGCATGTTCGCTACTGCTCGGTGCTCGCCCGAGCATCTCACTGCTTGAGATGCTCGGCACTAACCGAGTATTTCCGGGTTGCTCGGGCAGGAGCTTGGGTCTCCTCCCTGCATGTTTGGCGTTCTTTAGACCGCCAATGAACATGCAGGGATTGCCTGCCACTCACTGTAATGCCGTAGCCATGTTGGTTGTGGCATTACAGTGATTGGCTGCTCGCACAGCGTCATCAGGTCTATATCAGACCTGGCGCCGCCATGCTCGTCACAGTCACTCCGGAATCAGACAGTGTAGGGAGAGCTGCTGCTGAGCTAGGGAGAGATTTACTTGTTTCTAGTTAGTGTAGGTGTACCAAACTATATTAGAGACACATATCCATCTCAACAAACAGTCCTTCTGAGGACTAATCCATCTGCAGAGATATCAGGCAGGCAGTTTATATAGGCAGGCTGGCAGGGTATATAGCAGACTGCAGTGCATATAGCACAAGAGGCTCCATTCCAGTTCTGTCTGCTGCTGCTGTTAGATATTTTTAGAAATAGGCCCAGGTCTCAGGGGCCAGGAATAATTTTTTTTCCATCTTAATCCTCATTATTTGCTTAAAAAGCAATCCAGAGAACACAGTTTTTCTGCTCCATTTGCTTGTTGGCACTGCAGAATACAGCCAGGTCCTTTCCATATTACAGCGCTAAGAATCCAGCTATTTAAAACTGTGGTTTGTCCGTCACACGGATCACATATAATTGCGCTGAAAATACTGCCATTTCTGGCCTTCATTAAAAAAAATTTCAGTGTGTCAGTGAAGCAATTTACACCAGTTTGCTGTTCAAAATAGTTACCTACAGGCCAGGTATTTAAAACTGTGTTTTCTCCGTCACACGGATCACGTATACGTTTTCAGAATATACTGCCATTTCTGGCCTCCATTCAATTTGTTTTTCAGTGTGTCAGCAAAGTTTTTGACACCGGTTTGCTGTTCAAAATAGTTACCTACAGGACAGGTATTTAAAACTATGTTTTCTCCGTCACACGGATCACATATACGTTTTCAGAAAATACTGCCATTTCTGGCCCCCATTCAATTTGTTTTTCAGTGTGTCAACAAAGTTTTTGACACCGATTTGCTGTTCAAAATAGTTACCTACAGGCCAGGTATTTATAACTGTGTTTTCTCCGTCACACGGATCACATATACGTTTTCAGAAAATACTGCCATTTCTGACCTCCATTAAAAATTTATATCAGTGTGTCAGTGAAGCAATTGACACCAGTTTGCTGTTCAAAATAGTTACCTACAGGCCAGGTATTTAAAACTGTTTTTTCTCCGTCACACGGATCACATATAAGTTCGCTCCATATTCAGTCATTTGTAGTGAGCGTGGAAGATATTGTCCTCCATTTAAAATGGGCTAGGCACGTGGCAAGGGACGGGGAACTGGACGTGTGATGGTGATGATGGTGCATGCAGCGGCCGAGGCCGTGGGCAAGCTGAAATTGTGCCACAACAAACACCCACATCTTCTCGCTCGACCTTCCTGTCCCAATTAATAGGGGACCGCAGAACACCACTATTGAACACAGAGCAGTGTCAAAAGGTTATTAGTTGGATAGCAGATAATGCTTCCAGTCACTTAGCTCCACCACCACCACTTGGTCATCCACACAGTCAAGTCTCAGTAGCTGTGAGTCTGGACCGCATATTCCTCACCCTGAACCTCCTTCCTCCCACCATGCCGAGTGCCGAGAGACAACTGATCCCACACTTGGACACTCGGAAGAGCTGTTCCCCTTTCCATTCATAGATTCGGGCCTCTCGCCCGGTCCAATTGAAGCAGGGCAAGAGGAGATTGCATGTAGCGATGCCCAAATATTTGAGCAGCCACAGTCACACGAAGGCAACTGTGGGAAAGTGTCACAAGAGGTGGACGAAGATGAGACACAATTGCCAGAAAGTCAGGAGGAGGACCAGAGTGTGGAAGTGGAAGACGAGGTGGTGGGTGATATAGTACCTGACCCAACCTGGCAGGAGGACATGCAGAGCGAGGACAGCAACACACAGGGGGAGGGAGGCAGAGCACCCCAACAGGCAGGAAGAAGCAGTGTGGTGGCCACAGAAAGAAGGCAGGCAACCGTTCCCCGTAACACCAACACGAAGGAAGTTGCCAGTACAACTGTTAGGTCTTCCCGAGTCTGGTTGTTTTTTACAGACTCGGCCAATAACCCCCAAAAGGCCATTTGCACCACCTACCAAGCCAGCATCAGCAGGGGTGGCAAAACGACCAGACTGACCACCACCAGCATGATCAAGCACATGGCAGCAAAGCACCCGACTTTGTGGGCCGAACCCCAGGGTCCAGGAACAGTGTCTGTGGGTGACACCATTGCTTCTTCCACTGTTGTGCATGCAAGCCAATCCCCAGTCCATGGTGCATGTGAAGATGCCTCCTGCCCTGCACCTGTCGTTGCACACTCTCAAGTAGCAGAATCAGGAAGCACGTCCATGTCCTTGTCCCAGCGCAGCATTCAGTTGTCCATACCCCAGTCCTTGGAACGCAAGCGCAAATACGCAGCCAACGCCCCACAGGCCACATTGTAGCATCGGCGTCTCTGCCTCCTGCCGGGCAGAGACGCCGTTCCCCTCACCGCCGCGGTCCAGGTCCGGCGTCTTCCTGCTGCCCTGCTGCTGTGGCGCGCACCGCGCACAGCTTCCTGGGCACTGTGCTTAGGGCGCGCGCTCCCTCCCTTTTAAAGGGGCCGCGCACGCCGTCCTATAGAGTCCCCGGCCAATGGCCAGAGGACTTCTCCTATATAAGGCACCTCCTCCAAAATGGAGGTGCCTGTGCAAGTTTGTTGTTCCGTGTGCTAACACTTGCTCCAGCGCTCAGGTCCCACTGCCTGTTAGTCCTGCCTGCCAGTCTGTCTGTCAGTCCAGCCCGCCAGCCTGCCTAACAGTTCTGTCCTCCAGTCTGTCTACAGTCGTGCCCACCAGCCTGCTTACCTGGAGCATCAGTTTGTTACCTGTTGGGCCCACCAGCCTGCTTATCTGGAGCACCTGCCTGTAACCTGCCGTGCACGCCAGTCTGTCTTCCCAGTGCACCTGCCAGTTATCTGCTGAGTCCGCCTGCTTGCCTACCTGGAGCACCTGTCTCTGCCAGTTACCCGCAGTGCCCGCTTGCTTGCCTACCCAGAACACCTGTCTGGCTATCTGCCGTGCCCCCCTACTTATCCACCCAGACCACCCGTCAGCATCCGCGGTACCGGTCAGCTCCTGTCATCTGACCCGTGGGAGTCACCTGCTCTCACACAAGGTCGGTCCCAGAGTGGCACCTGGTCCACCAGCCCGGTCCCTCCCTGGTTCACGGAGTCGACTGAGCCGCCATGTGACCTGGGTCGGAACGAGTAGGCACTTAGTTACGCCCCTCTAGGCCCTCCTTGCACCCCAGCACAGAGGTACCACCACCCGGACCCGTAACACACTAATAAATTCCCACACTTCACGACTGCTTGTGCTCAAAATGTTGCCTTTCAGGCTCGTGGAGATGGAAGCATTTCGCAACCTGATGGCGGCGGCCGTCCTTCGGTACTCAGTCCCCAGCCGCCACTATTGCTCCCGGTGTGCCGCCCCAGCATTACTCAAGCACGTGTCCCACAACATTAGCCCTGCCCTCAACAACGCAGTTACCGGGAAAGTCCACCTAATCACGGACACGTGGACAAGTACTTGTGGGCAGGGACGGTACATCTCGCTGACGGCACACTGGGTTAACATAGTGTAAGCCGGGACCCAGTCGGACCTTGGGACGGAACACGTCCTCTCGACGCCAAGGATTGTGGGTCCTAGGTCAATCAGGATTGCCCCCTCAGTCTACAGCTCCTGCACCTCGTCCTCCTCAGCCTCCTCCTCCTCTTCAGCCTCCATCTCCGAAATGACCACATCAGTCACAAGCTGGAACCACTGCAGCACTTCCTCGGCCAAGCGGCAACAGGCTGTGCTGAAGCTAATATGCTTAGGTGACAAACTGCACAATGCTGAAGAGTTGTGGACAGCTCTGACAGAGCAGGCAGATCTGTGGCTCACACCACTGAACCTACAGCCAGGTATGGTCATGTGTGACAATGGCCGGAACCTGGTGGCGGCTCTGAGGCGAGGCGAGCTCACACACGTACCATGCCTGGCCCATGTGCTTAACCTCGTAGTTCAGCGGTTTCTCAAATCCTACCCGGAGCTGCCGGATCTGCTTGTTAAAGTACGCCGCCTGTGTGCCCATTTTAGAAAGTCACCTACAGCTTCCGCCGCCCTTGCTGTGTTTCAGCAGCATTTGCAGCTTCCGGCTCACAAACTGGTATGTGATGTCCCCACGCGTTGGAACTCTACACTGCAGATGTTGGGAAGGATTTGTGAGCAGAAGAGGGCAGTTGTTGACTACCAGCATCAACAAGGCCGTCGGTATTCAGTTCAGACTCCACACATAAGACCTCAGGAGTGGACATGGATATCAGACATATGTACCATCCTCCAAAACTTTGAGGACTCCACCAAGATGGTGAGCGGCGATGACGCCATAATTAGTGTTACCATCCCGCTTCTCTGTCTTCTGAAACGCTCTCTGCTCACAATTAAAGAGGATGCATTGCAGGCAGAGCACGATGAGATGGAGCAAGAAAGCATACAGGGTGATTACACACAGTCCAGGCTCATCTCATCCCAACGTGGATTGAGTACCAATGAGGAAGAGGACGAGGAAGAACAGGAGCTAGTTTCATGCGCTATAGACGGTACTACCTGCACAACTGTCGTACCGTCTGTTCAGTGTTGATGGCCAGAGGACAGAGAGGAGGAGGAGGAGGATGAGAGCATGGTCAGTCATCCTCTTGGTGAGGACACGGAAGTCTTGCCTGTTAGCAGTCTGGCACGCATGGCTGAGTTTATGTTACCCTGCCTTTCCCATGACCCTCACGTTCTCAAAATTTTGGGTGACAGTCATTACTGGTTGGTGACACTTCTAGACCAATGCTACAAGGAGAACTTTATATCGCTTATTCCTGAGGCGGACAGGTCTACAAAAATGGGGCAGTACCAGAAGGCCCCTTGTTGCGAAACTATTAAAAAAATTCCCATCTGAAAACGCTGGCGACAGAGGTCACAGTTCGTTGGACAACCAAGGAGTACAGGTGAGAGAGATACAAATGCAATCCATCAGAGGCAGGGGAATACTGTCAAAGTTTCTGGGAGAGTTTTCTCAGCCCCACCCATCGCACAGGCCCTGAGGTGCGGGGTACTCTCACAAGGAGTGCAAAGTTTGGGAAGATGCTGAGAGAGTACCTTGCCGACCGTACCAACGTCCTCCGTGATTCCTCTGTGCCTTAACGTTATTGGGTATCTAAGCTGGATACGTGGAATGAAGTGGCTCGCTACGCCTTGGAGGTCCTGGGCTGCCCTGCCTCTAGCATTTTATCAAAGCGGGTTTTTAGTGCCCCTGGTGGAATTAGAACTGATAAGCGCATCCGCCTGCACCCACACATGGGTATACGCTTCCTGATTTTGGCTATTTGCTCTTGTCCTCCTCCTTCTCCTCATCCTCATCCTCCACCACCATATCACCAGGGTGACCGTGGTCAGTGATGCAATGATGCCCATAAAAAAAAAAAATTATACAGTATGTTCATGTATACCCCCAAGGGGTAAATGTTTGTCAGCCCATACACTTAGTGCATGGGCATTACAAGTATAGGAGACCCGCTCCTTTCTAATGGGAACATTTTTTTATGAGGTCCTCTAAGTCTCTTCCAAGGGGCATTGGAGTACCTCCCAATTTTTGGCAGCCCTTGCATTCACTGCATAGGCCAACACTATGGGAGACCCTCTCCTTTCTAATGGGAATTTGTTGTTACTGTGGCCCAGCTCTATGTGTCTAATTGTTAGTGGCGTTTTTCCTAAAATTGATCAGCCGTTGGACTCCCTGCATACCCTATAACTGTATAGCAGACTCTTTCCTTTCTAATGGGAACATGTCGTACTTGTTACTGTGGCCCTGCTCTATGTGTCTTTAAATTCTTAGTGGAGTTTTTCCTAAATTTGGTCAGCCGTTGGACTCACTGCATACCCTATAACTGTATAGCAGACTCTCTCCTTTCTAATGGGAATTTGTCATTACTGTGACCCTGCTCTATGTGTCTTTAAATTCTTAGTGGGGTTTTTCCTTAATTTGGTCAGCCGTTGGACTCACCGCATACCCTATAACTGTATAGCAGACCCTCTCCTTTCTCCCAAATTTTGGCAGCCCTTGCAGTCACAGCATGGGCATTACCACCATAGGAGACCCGCTCCTTTTTAATGGGAACATTTTTTTTACTGAGACCCTCCTCTATGTCTCTTCAAAGGGGTATTGGGTTGTGTCCGAATTTTTGGCAGCCCTTGCAGCCCTTGCAGTCACTGCATGCGCAATAACAGTGTAGGAGACCCACTCGTTAATAATGGGAACAACAAAGCATAGCCGGCTGATGGTTCTCTAACAATAGCGAGGGCCGACTGCTGGCCTTTTAAGAATAGTAAGGGCCGCCTGATGGTCCTATGAAAATAGGCTTTGTGACTTTCAGAGTCCCTCCATCATAAATGAAACAAGATGTGTCTGATGATGTGTCACACACCACATTGCCAGATAAGGTTGTAAAATGTTAAAATGACATTTTCCGGTGAATGCATTTGTCTTAAAAAATAACGTAAAAAAAAAAACAGTAGGATCTTTGTTTAGTATAAAAAACAGAGTCGAAAATGTAACCTCAATGTAATCACATTGTTCAGCTCCTGCACCTCCTCCTCCATCTCCGAAATGACCACATCAATGACAAGCTGAAAGCACTGCAGCACTGCCTTGGCCAAGCGGCAACAGGCTATGCTGAAGATAACATGCTTAATGCTAAGGTGACAAACCACCCAGCGCTGCAGAGTTGTTGAAAGCTGTAGCACAGCAGCCTGATCTGTGGCTCTCACCGCTGAACATACAGCCAGGCATGGTTGTGTATGACAATGGGCAGAACCTGGTGACAGAGAAATGACAGTCGGAGTAGATACTGTTTCCCTCTATGCCAGTCCTTTCACCGAGCTAAAGAGTATGGCTGTGGTGAAATACAACTCCCACTGATAAGCTGTTTCAGATTGAAAAATATTGTGCCCACCAGAGGATTTGATTCTGAGGGCTCACCTTTCTCCCCCGCTCAAGAGCCCCATAGCAGCTGCAAAGTTAGCGCTATCATGAACTCTCCTGATGTAGAAGCCAGGGTACACAAGAGGATTCTCTGGTGGGACCGTCTAACCCTGCCGAGAAGCAGTCCTGGCTAAGAAAAGTGTGTGGGAAGGTTCCCGAACATTCTATGGCTCCTTTTTTACTGAGGTGGAAACCCACGCAAACACGGGGAGAACATACAAAGTCCTTGCAGATGTTGTCCTTGCTGGGATTTGAACACAGGATCCCAGCGCTACTGGTACTGGGGGCAGTGCTAATACCATGGCGTCGTACCATAGTTTACTGGAAATATTCCAGGATGGTAGGAGGCAAGCAAATTCCCACAGAAAAGTACCAGCAGTAATGTTCAGGGACCCGCACTTATAGAAGGCGGAGACAACACCGGGAGAAATAGTGACGGCTGGGGACCGAGTATGGACACGAGGCATGAGGTTGTGAAAAGCTTCCGCTTCAAGTGCAAGCAGCTGCCCAGAAATCTGGCAGTTTAGTATTGCGGCCTGTGAGTGGGTGGGTGGCTGGCTGCATACTTTCGCTTGCATTCCAAGTAACAGAAAACTAAGCAGATGGTGGCCTCTATCATTATCATGGCCTCACCTCGGCACTATAGCTCTCCTGATGGAGAAGCCAGGGCACACTGGAGGAGTCTCCAGTTTTCTGGTGGGTCCGTCCAACCCTGCCGAGAAGCAGCCCTGGCTAAGAAAAGTGTGGGGGAAGGTTCCCAGACACTCTATGGCTGCTTTTTTAATGTGGATCGGACGTGCTTATGCATGTTATTTCTCAAACCGCATTGCAGATCAGGCCATTGCCTAACTCTGTAGTCATGAAATTAAATGCACAAAGAAAGATGTTTGTGTGTCAAAGCACCACCGACAAGTGCGAGTTGATGTTGTACGCGCTTCCATTGCTTCTGCAACAAGCTGCATTAGAGGACTTCCTGGGAGAAATGACACCCAGCGCAGATACGGTTTCCCTCTATGCCAGTCCTTTCACCGAGCTAAAGAATATGGCTGTGGTGAAATACAACTCTCAGCAAAAAAAGCTGTGGACTGGCTCTGTACCGTCCCTGGCCACATTCACCTGTCCACGTGTTTGTGGTTAGGCGGTCCTTCCCAGTAAGTGCACTGGAGAGGGCACGGGTAATGTTGTGGGACCCGTGCTTGTGGAAGGCGGAGACAATACCGGGAGAAATAGTGGCGGCTAGGGACCGAGTATGGACACCCGGCCGCCAGGTTATGAAAAGCTTCGGCCTCCACGAGCCTTAAAGGCCACATTTCAAGTGAAAGCAGCTTTAGAGGACTTCCAAGGAGAAATGACAGCTGGGTAGATATGGTTTCCCAAGTCCTTTCACCAAGCTAAAGAATATGGCTATGGAGAAATACAACTCTCAGCAAAAAAAAGCTGTGGAATGGCTCAGTACCGAACCTGGCCACATTCACCTGTCCACGTGTTTGTGGTTAGGCGGTCTTTCCCAGTAAGTGCACTGGGGAGGGCACAGGCAATGTTGTGGGACCCGTGGTTGTGGAGGGCGGAGACAATACCAGGAGAAATAGTGGCGGCTGGGGACCGAGTATGGACACCCGGCCGCCGCCGGCATGAGGTTATGATAAGCTTCCACCTTCACGAGCCTAAAAGGCCACATTTCAAGTGAAAGCAGCTTTAGAGGACTTCCTGGGAGAAATGACAGCTGGGTAGATATGGTTTCCCAAGTCCTTTCACCAAGCTAAAGAATATGGCTGTGGTGAAATACAACTCAGCAAAAAAAGCTGTGGACTGGCTCCGTACTGTCCCTGGCCACATTCACCTGTCCACGTGTTTGTGGTTAGGCAGTCTTTCCCGGTAAGTGCATTGGGGAGGGCATGGGTAATGTTGTGGGACCCGTGCTTGTGGAAGGCGGAGACGACACCGGGACAAAAAGTAGCGGCTGGGGACCGAGTATGGATACCCGGTCGCCGCTGCCATAGGATTGTGGTCAGCTTCAGCCTCCACAAGCCTAAAACGCCACATTTCAAGTGCAAGCAGCTGTCAAAAATTTGGCAGTATAGTATTGCAGCCTGTGGGTGGGTGGCTGGCTGGCTGCATACTTGCGCTTGCATTCCAAGGAATGGGGTAGGGACAACTGAGCGCTGCACTGGGACAAGGACGTGGAAGGTGATTGTTGCAAGTCTCCAACGACAGGTGCATGCGCCAAGGATCACTTATGATGGGCACACTTTTAGGCAGTGACCTGGGAGTCAGAGATGCTTCCAGAGGTCTTCCCCATGCTGTTCCCATGTCTTTTCAGCACTGCATGCATGTGTCTGATGATGTGTCACACACCACATGGCCAGATAAGGTTGTAAAATGTTAAAATGACATTTCCCAGTGAATGCATTTGTCTTGGCTGAAAGCATTGCAAAAGTGCAAAAACGCATCAAAAACGCTATGTGTGAACATAGCCCAAGGTGTGGAGGAGTATTTTTGTTTTTGGTTATTTATTTTGCCTTATATACAAGTCATTACCATGGAAAGGATGTTCCTTAACATATTTCCAAGGAAAATCCATTTTGGTTTAGTTTTACAACCTTATCTGGCCATGTGGTGTGTGAGACATGATCAGACACATCCTGTTTCATTTTTGAAGGAGGGACTCTGAAAGTCACAAAGCCTATTTTTATTATTAAAGAGTGGGTCTCCTATACTGTTATTGCTTATGCAGCGAGTGGCATGTCTGCCCAAAATTTGGACGCACCCCAATACCCCTTTGAAAATTTGGACCCACCCCAATACCCCTTTGAAGAGACTTAGAGGAGGGCCTCCTGAAAACAATGTTCCCATTATTAAGAAGTGGGTCTCCCATTGTGTTTGCCTATACAGTGAATGAAAGGGTTGCCAAAAATTTGGAGGCACTCCATTGCCCCTTGGAAGAGACGTGGAGGTCAGAGGGCCTCCTAAAAGCAATGTTCCCATTATTAGGAAATAGGTCTCCCATAGTTTTGGCCTAAGCAGTGAATGCAATGGTTGTCAAAAATGTGGAGGCACTCCAATGCCCCTTGGAAGAGACGTGGAGGTCAGAGGGCCTCCTGAAAACAATGTTACCATTATCAGGAAGTGAGTCTCCCATTGTGTTTGCCTATGCAGTGAATGCAAGGGTTGCCAAAAATTTGGAGGCACTCCAATGCCCCTTGGAAGAGACGTGGAGGTCAGAGGGCCTCCTGAAAACAATGTTCCCATTATTAGGAAGTGGGTCTCGCATTGTATTTGCCTATGCAGTGAATACAAGGGTTTCCAAAAATTTGGAGGCACTCCAATGCCCCTTGGTAGAGACGTGGAGGGCCTCATGAAAACATCTTCCCATTATTAGGAAGTGGATCTCCCATAGGGTTGGCCTATGCAGTGAATGCAAGGGCTGCCAAGAATTGGGAGGCACTCCAATGCACCTTGGAAAAGACGTGGAGGAGGGCCTCATAAAAAAATGTTCCCATTAGAAAGGAGCAGGTCTCGTATACTTGTAATGCCCATGCACTAAGTGTATGGGCTGACAAAAATTTACCCCTGGGGGTATACAGTTAGGTCCATATATATTTGGACAGAGACAACGTTTTTCTAATTTTGGTTCTAAACATTACCACAATGAATTTTAAACAAATCAATTCAGATGCAGTTGAAGTTCAGACTTTCAGCTTTCATTTGAGGGTATCCACATTAAAATTGGATGAAGGGTTTAGGAGTTTCAGCTCCTTAACATGTGCTACCCTGTTTTTAAAAGGACCAAAAGTAATTGGACAATTGACTCCAAGGCAGTTTCATGGACAGGTCTGGGCAATCCCTACGTTATGTCATTCTCAATTAAGCAGATAAAAGGCCTGGAGTTAATTTGATGTGTGGTGCTTGCATTTGGAAGGTTTTGGTGTGAAGTAAACATGCGGTCAAAGGAGCTCTCCATGCAGGTGAAACAAGCCATCCTTAAGCTGCAAAAACAGAAAAAACCCATCCGAGAAATTGCTACAACATTAGGAGTGGCAAAATCTACAGTTTGGTACATCCTCAGAAAGAAAGAAAGCACGGGTAAACTCATCAATGCAAAAAGACCTGGGCGCCCACGGAAGACAACAGTGGTGGATGATCGCAGAATAATCTCCATGGTGAAGAGAAACCTCCTCACAACAGCCAACCAAGTGAACTACACTCTCCAGGAGGTAGCCGTATCAATATCCAAATCTACCATAAGGAGAAGACTGCATGAAAGTAAATACAGAGGGTTCACTGCACGGTGCAAGCCACTCATAAGCATCAAGAATAAAAAGGCTAGACTGGACTTTGATAAAAAAAACATCTAAAAAAGCCAGCACAGTTCTGGAAGAACATTCTTTGGACAGATGAAACCAAGATCAACCTCTACCAGAATGATGGAAAGAGAAAAGTATGGCGAAGGCGTGGTACAGCTCATGATCTAAAGCATACCACATCATCTGTAAAACACAGTGGAGGCAGTGTGATGGCTTGGGCATGCATAGCTGCCAGTGGCACTGGGTCACTAGTGTTTATTGATGATGTGACACAGGACAGAAGCAGCCGAATGAATTCTGATGTATTCAGAGCCATACTGTGTGCTCAGATCCAGGCAAATGCAGCCAAACTGATTGGTCGTCGTTTCATACTACAGATGGACAATGACCCAAAACATAAAGCCAAAGCAACCCAGGAGTTTATTAAAGCAAAGAAGTGGAATATTCTTGAATGGCCAAGTCAGTCACCTGATCTCAACCCAATTGAGCATGCATTTCACTTGTTAAAGACTAAACTTCAGACAGAAAGGCCCACAAACAAACAGCAACTGAAAATCACCGCCGTGAAGGCCTGGCAGAGCATCAAAAAGGAGGAAACACAGCGTCTCGTGATGTCCATGAGTTCAAGACTTCAGGCAGTCATTGCCAACAAAGGGTTTTCAACCAAGTACTAGAAATTAACATTTTATTTACAATTATTTAATCTGTCCAATTACTTTTGGTCCCTTTAAAAACAGGCTGGCACATGTTAAGGAGCTAAAACTCCTAAACCCTTCATCCAATTTTAATGTGGATACCCTCAAATGAAAGCTGAAAGTCTGAGCTTCAACTGCATCTGAATTGTTTTGTTTAAAATTCATTGTGGTAATGTCTAGAACCAAAATGAGAAAAATGTTGTCTCTGTCCAAATATATATGGACTTAACTGTACATGAACATACTGTGTAAAAACATTTTTTACGGGCATCATAAACACCCTTTAAAAAAATTAGGTGTGTGTTGCATCACGGACCACGGTCACCCTAGTGATATGGTGGTGGAGGATGAGGAGAAGGAGGAGGACAAGAGCAAATAGCCAAAATCAGGAATCGTATACCCATGTGTGGGTGTGAAAAGGTGCATGGGAATACACCTCCCAAAAAAAGACACTGGATTTGAGTTTATGTTACGCTGCTATCATTCGGTGGTGTTGAAAAGTTTGGCCCAATCCAGCCCTTGTTCATTTTTATGAGTCAGCCTGTCAGCATTTTCAGTTGACAGGCGGATGCGCTTACCAGTTATAATTCCATCAGCGGCACTAAAAACTCGCTCTGATAAAACGCTAGCAGCAGGGCAGGCCAGGACCTCCAAGGCGCAAAGAGCCAGTTCATTCCATATGTCCAGCTTGGATACCCAATAATTATAAGGCACAGAGGAATCACGGAGGACATTGGTACAGTCGGCAAGGTACTCCCTCAACATCTTCCCAAACTTTGCACTCCTTGTGAGAGTACCCCGCGCCTATGGGCCTGTGTGATGGGAGGGGCTGAGAAAACTCTCTCAGAACTTTGACAGTGTTCCCCTGCCTCTACTTGATTGGACTACTGTCTCTCTCGCCTGTACTCCTTGATAGTCCAACGAACTGTGACCGCTGCCGCCAGCGTTTTCAGATGGGAATTATTCTAATAGTTCCGCAACAAGGGCCTTCTGGCACTGCCCCATTTTTGTAGACTTGTCCACCTCAGGAATAAGCGACATAAAGTTCTCCTTGTAGCGTGGGTCCAGAAGTGTCACCAACCAGTAATGACTGTCACCCAAAATTTTGAGAACACGAGGGTCACAGGAAAGGCAACATAACATAAACTCAGCCATGCGTGCCAGACTGCTAACAGGCAAGACTTCCGTGTCCTCACCAAGAGGACGACTGACCATGCTCTCCTCCTCCTACTCCTCCCTGTCCTCAGGCCATCCACGCTGCACAGACAATATGACAGTTGTGCACGTAGTACCGTCTATAGCGCATGAAACTAGCTCCTGATCTTCCTCCTCCTCTTCCTCCTCTTCCTCACTGTCATCCAATTCACGTTGGGATGAGATGAGCCTGGGCTGTGTGTAATCACCCTGTATGGTTCCTTGTTCTATCTCATCGTGCTCTGCCTGTAATGCATCCTCTTTGATTGTGAGCAGAGAGCGTTTCAGAAGACAGAGAAGCGGGATGGTGACGCTAATGTTGGCGTCATCACCGCTCACCATCTTGGTTGAGTCCTCAAAGTTTTGGAGGATGGTACAGATGTCTGACATCCATGTCCACTCCTGAGGTCTTATGTGTGGAGTCTGAACTGAATACCGACGGCCTTGTTGATGCTAGTAGTCAACAACTGCCCTCTTCTGCTCACAAATCCTTCCCAACATCTGCAGTGTAGAGTTCCTCTGCGTGGGGACATCACACACCAGTCGGCGAGCCGGAAGTTGCAAATGCTGCTGAAGCACGGCAAGGGCGGCAGAAGCTGTAGGTGACTTTCTAAAATGGGCACACAGGCGGCATACTTTAGCAAGCAGATCCGGCAGCTCCGGGTAGGTTTTGAGAAACTGCTGAACCACGAAGTTAAGCACATGGGCCAGGCATGGTACATGTGTGAGCTTGCCTCAGAGCCGCCACCAGGTTCCGGACATTGTCACACACAACCATGCCTGGCTGTAGGGTCAGCTGTGTCAGCCACAGATCTGCCTGCTCTTTCAGAGCTGTCCACAACTCTTCAGCATTGTGCAGTATATCACCTAAGCATATTAGCTTCAGCACAGCCTGTTGCCGCTTGGCTGAGGCAGTGCTGCAGTGGTTCCATCTTGTGACTGATGTGGTCATTTCAGAGATGGTGGCTGAAGAGGAGGAGGAGGCTGAGGAGGATGAGGTGCATGAGCTCTAGACTGTGGGGCAACCCTAATTGACCCGGGGCCCGAAATCCTCAGTGTCGGGAGGATGTGTTCCATTGCAAGGTCCAACTGGGTCCCGGCTTCCACTATGTTAACCCATTGTGCCGTCAGCGAGATGTACCGTCCCTGCCCACAAGCACTTGCCCACGTGTCCGTGGTTAGGTTGACCTTCCCAGTAACTGCATTGTTGAGGGCACAGCTAATGTTGTGGGACACGTGCTTGTGTAATGTGGGGATGGCACACCGGGAGAAATAGTGGCGGCTGGGGACCGAGTACAGAGTGACGGCCGCCGCCATCACGTTGCGGAAAGCTTCCATCTCCACGAGCCTAAAAGGCAAAATTTTTAGCAGTCGCGAAGTGTGGGAATTTAGTAGTGTGGCCTGTGGGGCGTTGACTGCGTATTTGCACTTGCGTTCCAAGGACTGGGGTATGGACAACCGAACGCTGTGATTGGACAAGGACGTGCTTGCTGATGGTGCTAGTTGAGAGTGTGCAGAGCAGGAGGCATCTTCTCATGCTCTATGGACATCGGATTGGCTTGCACGCACAACAGCGGAAGAAGCAGAGGTATCACCCGCAGACACTGTCCCTGGACCCTGGGGTTCGGCCCTCAAAGTCGGGTGGTTTGCTGCCATGTGCCTGATCATGCTGGTGGTGGTCAGGCTGGTAGTTTTGCTACCCCCCCCGCTGATGCTGGCCTTGCAGATGGTGCAAATGGCCTTTTTAGGGTTATCAGCAGAGTCTTTTAAAAACAACCAGACTCGGGAAGACCTAACAGTTATACTGGCAACTTCCGTCGTGTTGGTGTTACGGGGAACGGTTGCCCGCCTTCTGTCTGCGGCCACCACACTGCTTCGTCCTGCCTGTTGGGGTGTTCTGCCTCCCTCCCCCTGTGTGCTGCTGTCCTCGCTCTGCATGTCCTCCTGCCAGGTTCGGTCAGTTACTATATCATCCACCACCTTGTCTTCCACTTCCACATCCTGGTCCTCCTCCTGACTTTCCGGCAATTGTGTCTCATCATCGTCCACCTCTTGTGACACTTTCCCACCGTTGCCTTCGTGTGACCATGGCTGCTCAAATATTTGGGCATCGCTGCATGCGATCTCCTCTTGCCCCGTTTCAAGTGGACCAGGCGAGAGGCCCAAATCTATAAATAGAAAGTGAACAGCTCTTCGGAGTGTCCAAGTGTGGGATCAGTTGTCTCTCGGCACTCGGCATGGTGGGAGGAAGGAGGATCAGGTTCAGGAACATGCAGTCCAGACCCACGGCTACTGAGACTTGACCGTGTGGAAGACAGGGTGGTGGTGGTGGCTAAATGACTGGAAGCATTATCTGCTATCCAACTAATAACCTTTTCACATTGCTCTGTGTTTAATAGTGGTGTTCTGTGGTCCCCGATTAATTGGGACAGGAAGGTCAGGCGAGAAGATGTGGATGTTTGTTGTGGCACAATTTGAGCTTGCCCACGGGCTCGGCCGCTGCATGCACCATCACGTCCAGATCCCCTTCCCTCTCCAAGTGCCTTGCCCATTTTAAATGGAGGACAATATTTTCCACGCTCACTACAAATGGCTTAACTTGGAGTGAACTTATATGTGATCCGTGTGACGGACAAACCACAGTTTTAAATAGCTGGCCTGTAGGTAACAAAGTCTTATGGTTGTTTCCTGTATGGCCTAAAGCATTTTCCCTCACACTGTATCCTTCCTCAGTAGTTCTACGCTATGACTCTGCAGAGTATCTGTTTCGTTCTACGTCACCACAACCCAGCCTGAACACCACAGTCCTGATCAGTGAATCTCTCTACTCACTCAGCGGCTCTGCATCCTATTTCTTCCACTACTGGCACCTTGGTTCTACCACTTGGGACCCCCACTAATCCCATGAAACCCAGTCGGGTTTTGGCAAATTACCTTTGGCTTTTGCAAGCTCAGAGGTTCATGACTCGGCATCCTATCCATGGATGCCTCCTCCGGAAGGCCACTGTGACTAGTCAGTCACCTCTCTTTCTGGATCTCGCTATCCCTGTTACTAAGTCTCCTCTACACAGTGAATCATGCCAATGGCAGCACTACTTTCTTCACTCTCCAAACCCTATCTGTCTATCAGGAAGTTCCTTACTGCCTCTCTACATAGCCTATCCCAGTATGGGCTAGACCCAACTCCTACTCACCCTGTTGTCTGTTGCTGGTCAGAACTTCCCTACAAAACACTAACTTACAGTCAACTATCTGATAACACTATGCATTACATTATACTTATCCTACATTACTACACACTTTACATATGTGAAGATCTGAGGTTGTGGGTTGTATTAATCACCTAGGCTGGTCAACCATTTAGTTTTATTTCTTCCATCAACGGTCTTACAGCAACTCCAGGTAGATGGCCACAATGAGATGATCCCATCCCAGAACCGGTAGGTCCACTTCCCCCGTATCAGGTGATACGGACTGTCTCCCAACTTTTGGTTGGCCCACAGCTTTTGTATCTCCCACCAGAATAGTCTGCAGTCACAGCCTATGCTCCTCCAGACAACGGATACCAGGACCGTAGCACGTGTATCCAGCTCCAGCCAGCAACAACCCATTTTCTTGTCAGTGTCTTAAATGCCCCAAGCCGCCTCCCGGAATTGAGCCCGCCCTAGGGAAACACCTCCCTAAAGCTAACTGTACATTGGTGGAGGTATTTTCCTCAGGCCGAACCCCATCACCAGGGGCTGCCTGTGAGACCCCCTGGGGTGACTGCTCCACTGGGCCTACTATCCCCATCCACATAATGGGACTAGTCACTAGGAGAACAATGGCTGAATTGAGGTGCCTGAGACTCTAACGAGAGTAATGGAATGATTGCTTTACCTTTTACCTTTACCAATCTCATGTCTGGCCTTATGTGTACATAAGATATAGCCTGCACATCTTCCTTTGCTTACTGTCACTGAATGGAAACATCGATTACTGAGGCTGAACACTTTCCAGGAGAGATTTGTTTACCTTAAACTGACGAGCAATCAAATTTCTAATAAAACACAATAATAAGATCAACTAACCGGTGCTCCGTGCTAGAAAAAGTATGCATCACTTATACTCACTATATATTCATGGGTCCAATAATTTTTAGCTTTTCACACTACATTATAGAATACTATCAATAATTATCACACGCCATCTCAAAGTACATTACGATTCACATTATACACAGTATTGACAAAAGACGCACTACATAATACACATACAATGTGATTCATGTCTCCAGGGGAAGCAAAGCCACAGCCATTGTCTACCACCCTGAGGCTATGTGCCCACGATGCAGAGTTGAAGCAGAAAATTTCTGCAGCGTTTCTGCATGTTCTTGGCAGTAAAAACGCTTGCGGATTTTACACTCGTTTTTTAAGCGTTTTTGCAGCGTTTTTACATGTGGATTTGACTTGCGTTTTTCAAATGCATTGTGACCTCAAATCCGCATGTGGAAACGCACAAATAATGTAATGGACATGCTGTGGAAAATCCGCTGCAGAAAATTACGCAGCATGTGCACAGAACATGCGGATTTTCATTGGGGATCATGGGGCACGTATTACCAAGCGTTTTTCAAGCGTTTACGCTATGGAAATTCTGCATCAAAAACGCTTGAAAATAGCATAGTGGGCACGCAGCCTTACAGATGCATCTCCTGAGCTGCTAGGTTCAGCTGTATCTGGACTGTGTAATTTCCCCAGCAGATACCCTAAGCTCCTATGACATCTGAGTCAGTAGATAGGACCAGTAGCAGGAATTGGCCCAATTTGCCATGTGCGTCCTGTCTTGTCCAGCCTCCATTGTACAGTTAGAGACAATATTCTGTTGTCACATCCATGTGAGCCAGATTGTTCTCCGCAAACCTTAGATTTGTCAAAATCAATCAAGAATGGTCTGTACCAATCTTCATTCACCTACAGCTGGTGCAAATGAATAGATCGGCCAAAACAATGTGTCTGCAAATTGAGGTTCTAATTTGGCTTTAATTCTAAGTCATATTGCAAGGCTAGTTAAAGGGTCGATTGTGACTTGTAGGATTGTTGCTTCCAGGCGGCGCTATAGAGGTCAAGTCCTCTTTAGTGTTGAGCCACCCCCGTAGTGTTCGAGTTCGGTTCGGTTCGTCGAACAACCGTGTGTTCGCCGAACTGTTCGTCGAACTGTTCGTCGAACACCTTCGAACACCGTTAAAACCAATGGCAGGCAAACAAAAACACATAGAAACACATAGAAAACACCTTCAAAGGTGTCCAAAAGCTGACAAACTGCTCAGAAGACATAACTAACACATGGAAAAGTGACAAGTACATATAGTCATGCGAAAATAAAAGAGGTGGAGGAGTAAAAGGAGGGGGAGACACAGATATAGGCATGTCATGCCCTTCTAAAATCCAAAAAGTGAGAAGCCGACACGGCCAGTCCGCTCCTGCCTGTGCCACCTCCGTGTCGCCGGGTTTGTGCCAGAGCCGCGGTGAACCCTGACGGCCAGCCCCCCTCTCCCAATACTGGTGCCTGTCCGCTGGTGGGTCGAGCGAGCCCCCCTGTGGTGGAGGCAGCTCTAAGCTTTTTAATTTAAATTGTCTCTCTAATTTGAATGAATACACTTTAAATCCATTTACAAGGATCTATTGGAGGGCAAGTCTCATGCCAGCAGCCGCGGTAATTCCAGCTCCAGTAGCGTCCACTAAAGCTGCTGCAGTTAAAAAGCTTTTATAAGGATCGAGCTCGGCTGTCCACCGCAAGGCATCCTACTGCCAGTCCCAGCCCCTATGCCTTGGGGTGCCTCCTGATGCTCTTCACTAAGTATCCCATGGTCCCGAAGCATTTCCTTTGAAAAAATTAAGTGTCTAAACTACAGGTGGTGCAGCTTGCTTAACAGCCGGGATAATCCGCTCACTAGCAGACACTGATACTAGGCACAAAGTATTTCCTGGGCTAGATGCAGTTAAAAATTTGTAATTAGATACTCTCGTTGGATGCTGAGAAAGCATTCCATAGAGTCTCCTGGCACGCCATATATGATTCTCTTAAAAAGCTTGGGGTAGGGGTCTAGGGGACCCTTTTATAGCCAAAATCACGGCCCTGTATCGCAATACGTCACCTAGGCTGAAGATAAATGGAACTGTAGCACCCTGAGGGCTCGGTTGCTACAGACGTATTGCACCTCACCCAGAGGTGTGATATCTCACTCTCAGGTAAGGATGGAGTGTGGATCAGGACCCGACACCTGCATGCATTACACCACATTGCCGTGGGGCAGGGCGACCAATATGCCCCTGAGATGGGCACGACAGTCCCTGTCCCTGGCTGGAGTGGGGGGAGGGAACACTGAGGAAGGGGAACCCTGTAGTGCAGGAGCAGGGAGGAAGCAGTTCCTGGGTGCATTGAGAAGGGAGTATAAAAGGTGGGCACCATCTTAGTTCAGTGCAGAGAAGTCTGAGCAGAAGTGGCAGGGAGCAGGGGCTCTGCATGAGCTCTGCTCCGGAGGCGGGCCTAGTAACAGAGGCCCAGGCCTGGAAGAGGGAGAAGGAAGGAAGAGGAGCGGAGAAGGCTCCAGGAACGAGGAATGAAGGGATCCCAGGGGTGCGGACGGGCCACCGCACGCCCGAATCCACCTGCGTGGAGGGGTCAGGCCAAAGGGGGAGACCGGTCCCCGAACTTGTGGAGGCAGGAAACGACCCTCAGCTAGAAACCGGAGGCTCTGACATTTTATGTGGCGCAGCCCCTCGCTACACCCGCTAGGAAGGCACCACATAGGGTCAGGGAAACTGGCGCCAAGTTTACCAAGAGGAGGCCCGAGGCAGCCGGACAGAAGTGTTGGTAAGAAAGGCCAGACAAAGGACACACAAAGGGGGTCCTGTGAAGTGCTCCAAAGTTATCTGGGAGTTGTCTGAGCCCCTCACCTGGTGAGCACAGTACGACGTGGGCAGCCGTTACCTGCAGACGTGGTCTGGATAATAAGAACTGTGAGTAAAGGCCCTGGACTGCATCACTGACTCCGTGTCGTTACTGCTGCTGCCCTGCACCATCACCCCCATCCTCCGCATACACTGCCCTGAGGCTATACTCCTCCCGTGGGGAGTTATGCTACGCTCTGCTGCACCCACAACACCAGCCTCAGCGGTCTGCCCTGTAGCAGCGGTTCACTCTGACGTAGTCGGACATTTAAACATCAAAACCACATAAATAGTTCCGCCACTGGTTTGACCGCCCTGAGCCACGGAACCGGGTCGCCGCCACGAAGACTACAACCACCAGCATCCACCAAAAAGGGTCCGGCTCCGGGTGTCCCAAGGCCCAGGGGGTGCGTCAGAACATTTTCATCACCTTTCACAATCACCAATGGGACAAGGCAGGGATGTCCTCTGTCCCCTCTCTTATACATCCTAGTGACGGAGCACCTGCTCTCATCAATTCGCCATAACCCCAATATTAGGTGGATTGAGGTGGGAGGCACCGAGTACAAGTGCTCTCTATTTGCTGATGATGTCCTAGTATATATCACTCAATCACATATATCCATCCCTGCTGTTATGGCTGAAATAGATCACTTTGTTACATGGTCAAATTTTAAAATCAATGCAGCGAAGTCTGAGGCCCTCGATGTCTCCCTCCCCAAATCCATATAGGATTCCATCCAGTCCAACTTTCCCTTTGCCTGTCCCTCACAGGGTATCAAATACTTAGGAATTCCTATTCATAGAGACCTCTCCCATCTATGTTATCTTAATTTTGGGCCCTTTATTGAACAACTCCATACAGACCACGGTTGGCAAGTTAGAACTGTAAGATTCACTACGTGAACCGCTGGTGTTTTGTGGAAAAGCACATGTACACTGCGTTCCAAATTATTATGCAAAAAGTGTTTAGGAGTGATAAGGGAAGAATTTGTTTGTTTGTCAGTTAAACTCATTGATGGTGATGTGTGTCAGGGCTCTTTATATCACTGTAAGCAATTGCAGACACCTGTGCTAATTAGTTTGGCAGGTGTGTCCAATGAAAGGCAAGACTACTTAAGAAGGCTGTCTCACATTATTAAGCAGCCTACATTTTCTGCCAAAATGGGAAGGAAAAAGGATGTGTTGGCTGCTGAGAAGCAACAAATTGTGGAGTGTTTAGGTCAAGGCATGACTACAATCAACATTGTGCGATGATCAGGATGAAGTGTCTTGGCAATCAAGAAGTATGTAGCTGATTCACAGTACACACGTGTGCGTGCTGATAAGGGCAAATTGAGGACTCTTTCCTACAGGCAATTACGTCAGGTTGAAAGAGCAGCGGCCAAAAAGCCTTGTCATAGCAGCAGACAAGTTTTTGAAGCTGCTTGTGCCTCCAACGTCCCCCGAACAACAAGATGCAGGGTCCTTCAGAGGTTTGCAGCTGTGCATACGCCATCCTGTCGACCTCCTCTATCCACTTCACACAAGCAGAAACGGCTCCAGTGGGCCAAACATTACATGAAGACTGATTTCAAAACAGTTTTGTTCACGGATGAGTGCCGTGCAGCGCTCGATGGTCCAGATGGATGGAGTGGAGGATGGCTGGTTGATGGACACCCCACGCAAACACGGCTACAGCGCCAACAAGGAGGAGGTGGAGTAATGTTTTGGGCTGGAATCATGGGGAGAGAGATTGTCGGCCCCTTTAGGATCCCTGAAGGCGCTAAAGATGAACTCCATAATGTATGTGGATTTTCTCAAACAGCACTTCCTGCCATGGTTCAAGAAGAAGAACCGTGTATTTCACAGCAAGATCATTTTTCTGCATGATAATGCACCATCTCATGCTGCACATAAAACATCTGCATCTCTGGCTGATATGGGCATAAAAGGGGACAAACTTATGGTGTGACCCCCATGCTCCCCTGACCTCTACCCCATTCAGAACCTTTGGAGCATCATTAAAAGGAGTGTCTATGATGGCGGGAGGCAGGTCACATCTAAGCAACAGCACTGGGAGGGTATTCTGTCCTCATGCAAAACAATTGAAGCAGAAACCATCCAAAACCTGACAAATTCAATGGACGAGAGAGTTCAGAAGCTCCTTTCGAACAAGGGGTCCTATGTGAAAATGTAACATCACCTAGAATAAAGTTTTGAGTTGAAAACTGTTTGATTTCAGTTTCTAACAACCTGCTAATGCTTATAATTTCAAAAATGACCATTTTTTTGGTCTTTATTAAAATGAAAAGGTTGATCGAAAAGTTTGGGGGATCTAAGAGTGTGGCAACCCAGTAGTCATGATTACTTCGAATTCTGACAATATGAGGGTCATGCTGCAGGTAGTGCAGCAAGAAGGCACTTATGTGTCTTGCGCATCTCGGAGCCCCAAAATTATTTTCCGGGCTAGATGCAGCTAAAAATTATTTTTAATTTTAAATCTGGTGAAGCTTTAGTATAGATGGCCTAATAGGATCAGTGCTGCACACTGCTACAAAGCCCAAATTATTTTCCAGTCAAGATACAGATAAACATGATTAGTAATTTGAAAGCTTAAAACGGTTGGTAGGGTGATTTTAACCAATCATCAAGCTTTTACTCTCCCCAAGATGACACAGGGGTAGAAAAGTCGTTTCGGATCCATGATTTGTTCATCTTTATGAACGTGAGTCTGTCTACATTATCAGTGGAGAGCCGCGTGCGCTTATCTGTCAGCACACCACCAGCAGCGCTGAACACACGTTCAGACAGAACGCTGGCTGCGGGGCATGACAAGATCTCCAAGGCGTAAGTGGCTAGCTCCGGCCATTTATCCAGATTGGAAGCCCAAAAAGAGCAAGGGTCCAGTGACACAGTCGTGGCTTCAATGTTTACTTGGAGATACTCCTGTACCATCGTCTCTAGGCGTTGACTATGTGTCAGACTTCTTGTCTCCTGTGGCCTTGCAAAGGATGGGCTAAAAAAGTGGTGAAATGATTCCGCAAAATTGATGTTACCAGCAGATACTGTGGTTCTGTTACGGTTTGAGTGCTGAACACTTGACGGTCCCACGGTTGGCAAGTTGGAACTGTGAGATTCACTACGTGCACCACTGGTATTTTGTGGAAAAGCACATGTAAGATTCTGCAACAGTCTCTGCTGATACTCCTGCATGCGTGCATCCCTTTCTATGGCAGGAATAATTTCTGCAAATTTACTTTTGTACCGGGGATCTAACAGTGTGGCAACCCAGTAGTCAGGATTATTTCTAATTCTCACAATTCGAGGGTCATGTTGCAGGTAGTGCAGCAAGAAGGCACTCATGTGTGTTGCGCATCCAGGAGCACCAAGTCCCTGTTGTGTTGGTGGCGAGGTAACAATCATGCTTCCTTCCTCTGTCCTCTCCCCCCAACCTCGCACAACAGAAATGTGATCAAGGTCTCCCTCATCTGATGAGTCTTCCATCAGTTCGTCCTCCACTTCTTCCTGGGCTCCTGCACCTTCCTCACTAGTTTGGCTGCTACCATGCGCCCTGGTAAAACCATCTCCCCCACCCTCACATGCCTGCCGCCTTGGTGCTGCCGACCGTCTGGACCTTGCAGATGTTAGCCCTTCCGCATACAACTCCTCCTCCTCTACTTCCTCCACCTCCTCTTGTGCCACCACCTGACTCCGAATTCTGTTTAACATGTGCTCCAGCATGTAAATCACCGGAATAGTCATGCTGATAATGGCATCGTCAGCACTAAACATCTTCATCGCCATTTCAAAACTGTGCAGAAGGGTGCATAGGTCCCTGATCTGAGACCACTCCTCCAGCGTGATTTGCCCCACCTCTGAATCTCGTTGGCCCAGGCTATACGTCAGAACGTATTGCACCAGGGCTTGTCGGTGCTACCACAGTCGCTGCAACATGTGCAGAGTTGAATTCCACCGGGTAGGCACATCGCATTTTAGCCGGTGAAGTGGCAGGCCCAACGACTTCTGTAGAGATGTAAGTCGCTGAGCTGCGGGATGCGAACGGCGGAAGTGAGCACACAGCGACCGTGCCCTCTGCAGAAGGCCATCTAGTCTGGGATAGTGGGCTAAAAATTGCTGGACAACCAGGTTCAACACGTGAGCCATACAAGGCACGTGTGTGACATTGCCCCGGCGAAGGGCCGCACCCAGGTTTGCAGCATTGTCGCACACGGCCTTCCCTGGTTTCAGGTCCAGTGGAGACAACCATTCATGAAATTGGTTCTCCAGAGCTGACCACAACTCCTCAGCTGTGTGACTCACATTTCCCAGACATTTCAATGTAAAAACCGCCTGATGACGTTGAGCCCTACTGCCAGCATAGTAAGGAGGTGTGCAGGATCCCTTCTGCGCAGTTAGAAAGCTTGTGGCATGACCAGACAGGCTTTGGGTGCAGGTGGAAGACCGAGAGGAGGTTGAGGAGGCAGAAGCAGTGGAGGAACTTTGACATAAAGAGGATTGACGCACAACTCGTGGGGACGGCAAGACTTGGACAGCAGCCCCTTGTCCTGCTGTCACCATAGTTACCCAGTGCCCAGTCAGCGACATGTAACGCCCCTGTCCATGCCTACTCGTCCAAGTGTCTGTGGTGAAATGCACCCTGTCACACACAGAGTTTCTCAAAGAAGCGGTGATGTTGTGTGCGACATGCTGGTGGAGCGCAGGCACACCTTTCTTTGAGAAGTAGTGCCGACTGGGCATCTGGTACTGGGGCACTGCGACGGACATAAGGTCTCGAAAATCCTCTGTGTCCACCAGGCGGAAAGGCAGCATTTCTGTAGCCAAGAGCTTGCAGATGGTGAAATTCAACCTCTTAGCTTTCTCATGGCTAGGAGGAAATGGTCTTTTACTTGTCCACATCTGAGGGACCGAGGGCTGGCTATTGTGCTTAGACGGGGTTGATAAGGGTGTCCCCGGCAAACTGCCGGTCTGTGAGGAAGATGCAGGCGGACATGTTAGGTTGCCTTGATCCAAAGGTGGTGCTATCGATGTCGGACAGCGCTCAACACCAGCTGGTGTTACCACCTCCAAAGAAAATGATGACCTGCCAATCACGCTGGCTGTTGCGGGTAAAGAGGTGGCAGGTCTGCGCCCCAAAACAGGTGTGACTGCTGTCCCCCCAGTCACAGAGGATGAAGAGGCCGCGGATGCACAAGATATGGCAGACGGTGATTGGCCCGGCCGGCTAGGCCGCATTGTAGCACACTGAGCTTCCCACTGCAACTTATGCTTCATGTCCATGTGCCGATTCATGCATGAAGTACTCAAACTATGTATTTTTTGGCCTCTACTTAGCTTTTGCTGACAAATGTTACAGATAACACGAGTTGGGTCATCTTTATCGATCTGAAAAAATGCCCAGGCTATGCAAGGCTTAGCACCCATGCGACCTGAAGAGCCACCACGACTTGTGGTGAGAGGCAGAGTTGTGTTTGAGGATGCAGTTGTTGACGTGCTTCCAGTACTACGTCTCTGTCCAGGAAGGCGCAACCTGACCTCGTCGTCACTAGCATCTTCCTCCACCTCCTCTGCTGACCTCATCTCTTGGCTGACTGTGGGTTGACAGTAAGTGGGATCTCCGACCTCATCATCATCACCCTGTGCGTTATCACACCCGTCGTCCTCAGAGCCAACCTGTTCCTGCCCTGACAAAAAACTAAAGTTGTCGCTCCAATCAGGTATTTGAGTCTTATCATCGTCTTCCTCATTGTCTCCACCAACAGGAGTTACAGTTTGGGAATGAGGGTCTACATTATGGTCAGAACCTTCTGCGTCTGGTCCTGGATCCGACTCATAAAGATTCTGGGCATCAGTGCAGATCATTTCCTCGTCTGGATTCACAGAAGCGCTGGAGTCGACCTCTGATTCCCAGGCTATAGTATGAGTAAACAGCTCTGCAGACTCAACCATCTGTTCTACCTCATACTCAGACGGGCAGCTGGAGATTTGGGAGCTGTGAGGAAGCAAGTGCGATTTGGGTGACACCTTTGAGGACTGGAGTATTTGTGATGTTGAAGTTGATGTGGAGGAGAGCCCACTTAAAGGAGCACTTGATATCCGTTGAAGCACCTGCTGTTTTTGTGCCTCATCTGGAATTTGTAGCGATTGGCGTGGCCGTAAGAAAGGGATCTTATCACATTGTCCGCTAAAAGAAGTAGACATTTTAGTTTGGCTGGAAGATGGTCTTTCTTCTGCAGATGTTACTGTTGCTTTAACACCTACCCCACGGACACAACCTTTTTTCCCCTTCCCAACACGCCTATTCCCCTTTCCACCAGCAGCAGGCCTTTTTCCACTCATTTTGGTGGTTAACTAATTCACAACTCTGGAGTTGTTTGCACAAAAAAACAATGGATGGTAACCGAGCAGAGCTGAGTGGCCAAACTGTGGTATTAGGCCAAAACTATTGGCTGGGTTAGATGCAGAAAAAAATTATTTTGAATTTGCAACCTGATGGAGGTCAGTATAGATGGACTAATACAAATAGTCCCACACACAGCTAGAAGCCCAAATATTTTTTCAGAGGTACTGTAGATGCAGATAAAAATTAGTTTTAATTTGCAACCTGATGGAGGTCAGTATAGATGGACTAATAGAGAAAGTCCGACACACTACTAGAAGGCCAAATATTTTTTCAGAGGTAGATGCAGAAAAAAATATATTCAGTTTGCAACCTGATGGAGGTCAGTATAGATGGACTAATACAAATAGTCCCACACACAGCTAGAAGCCCAAATATTTTTTCAGAGGTACTGTAGATGCAGATAAAAATTATTTTTAATTTGCAACCTGATGGAGGTCAGTATAGATGGACTAATAGACCAAGTCCCACACACTGCTAGAAGCCCAAATATTTTTTCAGAGCTAGATGCAGAAAAAAATTATTTTTAATTTGCAACCTGATGGAGGTCAGTATAGATGGACTAATAGACCAAGTCCCACACACCGCTAGAAGCCCAACTATTTTTTCAGAGCTAGATGCAGAAAAAAATTATATTCAATTTGCAACCTGCTGGAGGTCAGTATAGAAGGACTAATAGAACAAGTCCCACACACTGCTAGAAGCCCAAATATTTTTTCAGAGCTAAATGAAGAAAAAAATTATTTTTAATTTGCAACCTGATGGAGGTCAGTATAGATGGACTAATAGACCAAGTCCCACACACTGCTAGAAGCCCAAATATTTTTTCAGAGCTAGATGCAGAAAAAAAATATTTTTAATTTGCAACCTGATGGAGGTCAGTATAGATGGACTAATAGACCAAGTCCCACACACCGCTAGAAGCCCAAATATTTTTTCAGAGCTAGATGCAGAAAAAAATTATTTTTAATTTGCAACCTGATGGAGGTCAGTATAGATAGACTAATAGACCAAGTCCCACACACCGCTAGAAGGCCAAATATTTTTTCAGAGCTAGATGCAGAAAAAAATTATTTTTAATTTGCAACCTGATGGAGGTCAGTATAGATGGACTAATAGACCAAGTCCCACACACTGCTAGAAGCCCAAATATTTTTTCAGAGCTAGATGCAGAAAAAAATTATTTTTAATTTGCAACCTGATGGAGGTCAGTATAGATGGACTAATAGACCAAGTCCCACACACCGCTAGAAGCCCAAATATTTTTTCAGAGCTAGATGCAGAAAAAAATTATTTTTAATTTGCAACCTGATGGAGGTCAGTATAGATGGACTAATAGACCAAGTCCCACACACTGCTAGAAGCCCAAATATTTTTTCAGAGCTAGATGCAGAAAAAAAATATTTTTAATTTGCAACCTGATGGAGGTCAGTATAGATGGACTAATAGACCAAGTCCCACACACCGCTAGAAGCCCAACTATTTTTTCAGAGCTAGATGCAGAAAAAAATTATATTCAATTTGCAACCTGCTTGAGGTCAGTATAGAAGGACTAATAGAACAAGTCCCACACACTGCTAGAAGCCCAAATATTTTTTCAGAGCTAAATGAAGAAAAAAATTATTTTTAATTTGCAACCTGATGGAGGTCAGTATAGATGGACTAATAGACCAAGTCCCACACACTGCTAGAAGCCCAAATATTTTTTCAGAGCTAGATGCAGAAAAAAATTATTTTTAATTTGCAACCTGATGGAGGTCAGTATAGATGGACTAATAGACCAAGTCCCACACACTGCTAGAAGCCCAAATATTTTTTCAGAGCTAGATGCAGAAAAAAATTATTTTTAATTTGCAACCTGATGGAGGTCAGTATAGATGGACTAATAGACCAAGTCCCACACACTGCTAGAAGCCCAAATATTTTTTCAGAGCTAGATGCAGAAAAAAATTATTTTTAATTTGCAACCTGATGGAGGTCAGTATAGATGGACTAATAGACCAAGTCCCACACACTGCTAGAAGGCCAAATATTTTTTCAGAGCTAGATGCAGAAAAAAATTATATTCAATTTGCAACCTGCTGGAGGTCAGTATAGAAGGACTAATAGAACAAGTCCCACACACTGCTAGAAGCCCAAATATTTTTTCAGAGCTAGATGAGGAAAACAATTATATTCAATTTGCAACCTGCTGGAGGTCAGTATAGAAGGACTAATAGAACAAGTCCCACACACTGCTAGAAGCCCAACTATTTTTTCAGAGCTAGATGCAGAAAAAAATTATATTCAATTTGCAACCTGCTGGAGGTCAGTATAGAAGGACTAATAGAACAAGTCCCACACACTGCTAGAAGCCCAACTATTTTTTCAGAGCTAGATGCAGAAAAAAATTATATTCAATTTGCAACCTGCTGGAGGTCAGTATAGAAGGACTAATAGAACAAGTCCCACACACTGCTAGAAGCCCAAATATTTTTTCAGAGCTAAATGAAGAAAAAAATTATTTTAAATTTGCAACCTGATGGAGGTCAGTATAGATTGACTAATAGACCAAGTCCCACACACTGCTAGAAGCCCAAATATTTTTTCAGAGCTAGATGCAGAAAAAAATTATATTCAGTTTGCAACCTGATGGAGGTCAGTATAGATGGACTAATAGAATGATGCTATGCCCAAAAGATTTTACTTCACTAGGTGCAGTAAAAAAATTGGTATTCTATACACAGGTGTTATATCTTGCAACACAGATAGGCTACTCCACTGACTAACACACTCTGCAATAGGCCAAAAAGGATTAGCTTTGCTAGATTCAGCCAAATGCTGTGAAAAAAACTTGCACAGCACTGGCACAGACCTGCCTGGCAAAAACTGATAGGAACTCATGTAACCTAGTCCTGAAAAGGACTCCAATTACAATTAGTCTTTACTCCCACAACCTATCTATTTAAGAGCACAGACCTCCCTGATAAAAGTCGTAGGAAATGCTGTAACCTAGTCCTTAAAAGGACTGCAATCACAACTATTCCCTACTCCCAAGCTATCTGTATATTTTTGCGAAAATTGGCTTGAAATTAACAAGGTATAGCGCACACAGCAACAGCGGTGCCGTCTAACACGCAGCTGCAGCAGTGAGAAAATGGTGGCGACGGGGAAAATGGCTTGGTCTTATAGGGCAAGGACATGTGACATACACTGCCAATGACACATGCCCTTGCTTGTGTGAAAAAAAGCACTTCGCTCCGTGTGTGCGCTGCTGATAGGCTGACAGATTGCACCTCCCCACTGCAAATGCGGGAAAGAGAAAAAAAAATGGAGATCTTCATTGTTCCTGCAGAGATCCATCCCCTGCCCCTCCCCCCACCCCGCTGTACACTCAAACTGCGTATTAACATTAATTTTCATCATTACTGAAAAAAAATCCAGTTATGATTTTGGTGCACGAACAGTTATCGAACATAACCTCGAACAGCCGAATTTTTCTCAAATTGTTCGTGTTCGCCGAACGGCTCGAACACCGCCCAAAACAGCTCGAATTTGAGATTGGCGAACAGTTCGAGTAGAACAACGCTCATCTCTAGTCCTCTTCCTCTCTGAAGAGGCAAATTGCATAGAATTTCGGACTAAGGTTCGATTGAACATGACAAACCAGAACATCCACGGGTCTGCTCATCCCTACTTGAAACCTCTTACTCTATACTGTGCAGTTTCTACTAGAGATGAGCGTTGTTCTACTCGAACTGTTCGCCAATCTCAAATTCGAGCTGTTTTGGGCGGTGTTCGAGTCGTTCGGCGAACACGAACAATTTGAGAAAAATTCGGCTGTTCGAGGTTATGTTCGATAACTGTTCGTGCACCAAAATCATAACTGGATTTTTTCTCAGTAATGATGAAAATTAATGTTAATACGCAGTTTGAGTGTACAGCGGGGTGGGGGGAGGGGCAGGGGATGGATCTCTGCAGGAACAATGAAGATCTCCATTTTTTTTTCTCTTTCCCGCATTTGCAGTGGGGAGGTGCAATCTGTCAGCCTATCAGCAGCGCACACACGGAGCGAAGTGCTTTTTTTCACACAAGCAAGGGCATGTGTCATTGGCAGTGTATGTCACATGTCCTTGCCCTATAAGACCAAGCCATTTTCCCCGTCGCCACCATTTTCTCACTGCTGCAGCTGCGTGTTAGACGGCACCGCTGTTGCTGTGTGTGACGCGCCCCTGGGCCTGTGTCGCGCTGCGTGAGCTTACCCGGAGCCGGATCTGTTGAGGGTTGTAGTCTCGTGGCGGTGACCCGGTCCGTGCCCAGGGAGTCAAACTGGACGGCAGTCTGTTAGCGGTAAATGGTTGATGACTACGCCACCCGTTGAGTGCAGCCAGGGGGCTGCTGCTGCAGGGCAGACCGCTGAGGCCGATGGTGGGATTGTGCAGCGTGATAGTATAACCCCCAACGGGAGGGGTATGGCCTCAGGGCAGCCGACGTGGATGATGGGGGTAGCAGGAACCACTCAGAGACGGTACGGTGTAGTTCAGGGTCTTTACTGGTAACAACGACAGACCCTCCCGGAGTACTTGCTAGCAAACGGGGCCTGGTCAGTCTTTGAGCAGATGGGATCTCCCCTGGCCAGGCGTAGTTGTAGGCCTCCCAAACTGACTGTACTCTTCTGGCTACCTTGCTAGAAGCTGATGTAAGTAGCCCACGTCCCTGAGTGTACCGTGTGGTGCTCACCCGTATGGCCGGTGACTCGGGGCCTTCTAATGGCTTCCGCTCCACGATGGCGGTGCTGGTCCCACGCGTGTGACCGTGCCTTCGGGCTTCTGGGCCAGAGGACCTGAAATCCCCTGCCCGACGGATTCTGCTGCTGGGTAGGAGTTAGTCCCCACAGCCTCGGACTCCGGGTCCGGTAAAGAATCTTCTTAGTCAGGGCGAGCTCTGTAGCTGCCAGCCCCTGACTCCTTGTAACTCTGCTGTTTCCTATGCTGCTTCTCTTCTCCACTCTCCTTGTCTCTCTCTCCCTGCCTCAGCCCCGGGTTTATACAGGGGAAGTTCTTCCCCTCCCAAGACTGGGCAGGAGGTGTGGCATGCACAGGATCCCTGACCAAAGGACCTCCCACCTGCTCTCAGACATAATATCTCTATCACTGTGGCAACCAGACCCCTGGGGTGTCACATTCCCCCCTAGTGAAATTTAGTACTCCGGGACTAAACACATTTAGAAAAACATAACAAAGTATAACAATAACAATACTATAAGAAAAACACATAAGATGGTTACGGCGTGTCCGCAACCGGATGCAGTCTTTGAAGAAAAGCAAAGGTGTCCATTTCACCAACACAGGGAGACGTAACCAGGTAGGGGTCTGTCCTACCCCGAGTCCTTAACAGTCTCTAGTCCATCCTGGGTTACGCTCCAACTATATACAAGGATTCCCGGTAAATCCACCAAGGTTTCCTAAAAATAACTAGAAACACAAAATTATACACAAGCAACAAGACACAGAAAAACATAAATAAAACAATTTATACACTTTAAATTCTCCAGCGTGCGGGTAACTGGCCTCTAGTGGCCCGAGTGGACCTACGGAGCTGACTGTCTGGCCCTGAACTACAGGGTGTAGGAGCTGTCAAGGGTAAACTGGGCAGCTGTCTACCAGCTCTTTGTCTCACTAGGGGTACGGCAGGCTCACTATAAGCAGAGGGTTGATTCTCCTGTTCTGCTTGTGTGGAGTCTTCTGCCTCCTGGACCGGCTGTTCTTCCAGCTCTACCCGTTGCTCCGTAGGTTCTTGGGATGATGGTTGGAGGAAGGTGAGTACGGGTACCACAACTGCACCATTGACTTGAGTCCAAGACTGAGGAAAGTCCCCGAGCACGGTACTAACCATATCTTCCCTTTCTTCCACGGGTCGATGGTCTTCTTGTTCCTCTTCAGGGTTCCTCAGTTGTTCGGGACACTTCTTCAGGTGGTCCCGGGATACAATGGCTGTGGTTTCCCCTCCGTCTTTACTGATGGTACAGACCTTCGGGTTCTCGTGGCTTGAGGGCAGTACGGTGTACGGGTCCTTCTCCCACTGGTCGTCCAACTTGTGGAGCCGTCTCTTCCTCTTCAAGACCTGCTCTCCGGGTACCAGGGGAACAGCGGGAGCATACTGGTTGTAAGTTTTCTCTTGTCTTTCCCTAGCCTGACAGAGACTTCGCTCCACGCTCTCCTGTACTCTCCGGTACTGCTGCTGCCTCTCTGTGTCCCAGTCTGTTTCTGGTGAAGTGTCCTCGGGGGTCAGGACTCCCATTTCCAGGTCAACCGGTAACTTACCAGGTCTCGCCCTCATTAGGTAAGCCGGGGTACAGTTGGTGGAACCTACCGGGATGTGGTTGTATAGGTCCACCAGATCGGGCAACTTTTCAGGCCACAGACTGCGTTCTTCCAGGGGCAACGTTTTTAGAAGATCCATTACCACCTGGTTCATTTTTTCACAAAGTCCATTAGTCTGCGGATGGTAGGGTGTCGTCCTTATCTTCCGGCAGCCATACAGATTGCAGAATTCCTGAAAGACCTCCGCTTCAAAGGCAGGTCCCTGGTCCGTCAGCACTTGGTCCGGGTACCCGTGTGGACGGCAGAAGTGCTGCTGGAAGGCTCTAGCTGCTGTTTGAGCCGTTAAGTCCTTGACGGGGACGACAACCAAGAACCGGGAGTAATGATCCACGATGGTTAACGCGTAGACGTAGCCACTTCTGCTTGGGGTCAGTTTTACATGATCCAAGGCTACCAGTTCCAACGGTTGCCGGGTGACGATGGACTGCAGGGGAGTCTTCTGGCTGGCTCGGTCCTTCCTTCTCAGGTTGCACGGGCCACAATCTCTGCACCACTTCTCGATGGTTCCCCTCATGCCTACCCAGTGGAACCGCTCGCGCAGCAGGAACTCCAGCTTTTTCCACCCAAAGTGTCCAGCTCCGTCGTGGTATGCCTCCATCACCATGGCTGCGTCTCTTCGTGGCACCACTACTTGCCAGAGTAATTCATGCGTCCGGGAGTTAACCATTCTGCGGCACAACTTCCCTTTGTAAAGGAACAGTCGACTCTTCTCTGCCCATAGCTGTTTGGCTTCCTCCGGAGCGTCTGGTTCAAGGCGAGCCTCCGGCCGAGTCAGCATCTCCTTCACCAGTCGGACGGCAGGGTCGCTGTCTTGCGTTTCCGCCCAGTTGTAGTGGGGTAAGGGGTTCAACGTAGCAGCCTGCTTACTCCTTACCCGGTGGGAATACTGAATAGTCCCATGACGGTGGAACGCAGGGAGTTCAACTTCTTCCAGTCCCTCCGGATCTTCTCCTCCTTCCGGCAGGTTGGGCATCCTGGACAGGGCGTCCGCGTTGGTATTGGAGCGTCCTGCCCGGTATTTAATTGTGAACTCGTAGTTGGACAGACGGGCCATCCACCTCTGCTCCAGGGCACCGAGTCTTGCCGTGTCCAGGTGTGTCAGCGGGTTGTTATCCGTGTACACGGTGAACCGGGAAGAAGCGAGGTAATGCTTAAAGCGCTCAGTGATTGCCCATACTACGGCCAGGAACTCTAACTTAAATGAGCTGTAATTCTCGGGGTTCCTTTCGGTGGGTCGCAGTTTTCGGCTGGCATAGGAGATTACTCGTTCTCTCCCCTGCTGAATCTGGGACAGTACGGCTCCTAGCCCGATGTTACTGGCGTCGGTGTAGAGGATGAAGGGCTGGCTATAGTCCGGGTACGCCAAGATTTCATCCCCCATGAGGGCCATCTTCAGCTGGCGGAAGGACTCTTCTTCTAGCTCTTCCCATTTGAAGGGCGGCTTCTGGTTCTTGGCCTTCCGGGACTGGCCTATCAGGAGGTCCTGCATAGGCGCTGCCTTTTTGGTGAAACCGGGAATAAACCTTCGGTAGTAGCCTACCAACCCTAGGAACTGCCGCACTTCTTTTACGCTGGAGGGGCTTGGCCATCCCTTAATTGCGGTGATCTTATCGGGGTCGGGAGCCACTCCGTCAGCGCTCACCACGTGTCCCAGGTATTGCACCTTTGGTTTCAGGAGGTGACACTTGAAGGGTTTCACCTTTAGGCCGTAACTCGCCAGAGCTTCGAACACCTCCGCCAGGTGTTTCAGGTGGTCCTCATAAGTTTTGGAGTATACGATGACATCGTCCAGGTACAACAGGACCGTCTCGAAGTTTCTGTGGCCCAGACAGCACTCCATTAATCGTTGGAAGGTTCCTGGGGCGTTGCAGAGTCCGAACGGCATGCAGGTGAACTCGCTAAGTCCCATCGGGGTGGTGAATGCGGTCTTCTCCCGGTCCGCCTCTGCTACAGGAACCTGCCAGTACCCGCTAGTGAGATCCAAGGTAGAGAAGAAGTTAGCAGATCTTAAAGCAGCCAATGACTCCTCTATCCTTGGTAAGGGGTACGCATCCTTGTGTGTGATACGGTTGATTTTCCGGTAATCTACACACATCCTCATGGTGTTGTCTTTCTTTTTGACTAAAACTAGTGGGGCTGCCCAGGGGCTACAGCTATCCCGGATTACCCCAGCCTCCTTCATGTCTCTAAGCATCCCCTTGGCGTGTTGGTAATGTGCAGGGGGTACGGGTCGATACCTCTCTTTTATGGGAGGATGATCTCCCGTGGGGATGCGGTGTTCTACCCCCTTGACTCGCCCGAAGTCTAACGGGTGTTTACTAAACACTCTCTCATACTCTTGAACCACCCGATAGACTCCTTGTTTCTGATGTGAGGGAGTGGAGTCAGTACCCAGATGTAGTTGCTGACACCAGTCCTCCATGTATTTCTTAGAGCCGTTACCTTCCTCCGGGTGAGATGGAGGCAAGGGTTCCACAGATTGTATAGAATTTTGATTAGTGGTATATAATTTGGCTAGCGTGGCATACCGGGGCAGGTACACTTCCCTCTCCCCGATATTTATTATGCGAACGGGCACCCTCCCATGGCGTACATTGACCACCCCCCGTGCTGTCAAAATGGTGGGCCTACTGTCTGAGTAAACTGGTTCTACCATTGCCTGGTAATCTCTACCTCTCAGACCAATAGCTGCCCGGCACCAAATCATCATTTCACTTTTTGGGGGCATGGCAATAGGAAAAGGGTCACACATTCTTACGCTACCAATCTCACCGCCGGAGAGTTCCACTTGTTGCCGTTGCATCAGTGCCCGGATCTCTTTCTGGAGCACCCGCTGCTCGCCGGAGCTGGCGTTCTTGGCAACCTGCTGTAAAAGGAAAATCACCTCTGCAAGACAATTTTCAATTACGTTAGTTCCTAGAGTTATTTTTGGGTGACTCTCATGTTTATCAATATCTACAATGATCAGTCCCTGTGCGGCCAGTTCGACTCTACCGATTTTGAGGGTCACCTCTTTAAATCCGATCTGTGGCACGGGCTGGCCATTGCTGGCGATGATACTCAAGTCGTCGTCAGGGTAGCGGGTAATATCCGAGTCATTCCAGTACTGCTTGAAGAGCACGTACGGGATGGTGGTGACCTGTGACCCGGTATCCAGTAGGGCACTCATGGGAATGCCATCCAGTACCACAGGCAAGACTGGACGTCCTCCCACATATCTGTCGCGCCAGTTCGATGGGCCTGGTGATCTTTTTCCTGGGGGTTGGCCCTCTACCCCAGGTTGTGCCCGTTTAAAGAACAGTACCTTGCCATATGTCCGGGTTGATTGCAGCGGCGGCAGATGGGTCGTCCGTCCTCACTGTATCGGTCACTGGGTCTTCCTCTGGCCGGTGGGGTCCTCCTTGGTCGACGCCACGGGATGTCCTCCGGTCCGGATGCCAGCTGGATCTTCCCTGGGGTGGAAACCTGTAAAGACTGCACAGTTCGGGTTAGCGCAGCAACGCTCTTAGCTAGCTCTTGGACCTGATGGTGTAGGTCTGGAGCCGGGTCATTGTCCAAAGCCTGCGCATCAGCTCCCACAGGCCCTGCTGACAAGGGCGCCGCCTCCTGGTAGTAAGTGGTAGTGGGGCGTCTGTGGGTCACAACGCCACCTGGTGCCGGTTCTCGGAGCACCCGGATGGCTCTGTCCTTGAACTGTGCAAAGTCCAGATGGGGATCCTGTAAGGCCATTGCCCGCAACTGGGTTCGGTGGGCATTGCAATATAAACCCTCTATAAATTGTTCAGTCAACAGCCTGTCCTCGTTTCCCACCCCATCAGGGTCGGTCTGCTTTATGGCCCTCAGGGCCTCTTGTAGGTTTAGTGCATAGTCCCTTATACTCTCATGCGCTCGCTGCTTGCACCCGTAGAATCTAAGCTTAATCTCGGCTGAGGTGCGGGTATCAAAGGTGTCCTTCAGCCGGGTTAGTATCCCTGCGACAGTCTTCCTCCCAGGTGGCCAGGATTTTACTTCCCTTTTGGCTGCCCCGGTTAGTTGGGCCACCAGGATGCTCACTTTTTGCTCTTCTGTGAGGGGGTACACCTGGAAGAGGCTATCCAGCTTTTCTCTAAAGTCATGCAGGGTATGTGACTCCCCTGAGTACTGGGGTAGCCAAGCTGCTCCCGGGATATAGGGCATGGTGAAGGGCATAACTGCAGCAGCGGTAGCGCTGGCGGGGGTTGAGGCAGTGAAGCTCTCCTCCGTATCCGACATCTTCCTCCCCCCTAGTGGACCGTGGCCTACCTTGCGATGATCCTCTTCCGTAGGCCGCGGCTCCGCAGTGAATCGTCAGGGTTGAGGACCTTCCGTCGCGCTCCTGTGACGTCGGCGTCTGCTGGGCTCCTTCCAGGACCTTACGCAACGTCCGGACGTGAGGCGGGGCTTCAGTTCTCGCGCGCTTTCGGAGTCCACGCCCCTCTTCTTCCCGCGCGGCGTCCTCAAGATGGCGTCCAATGGCGGGAAAACTCCACGGATGGCGGGAAGAAGGTCGAAGATGGCGCCGGATGGCGGGAAACTTCACCGATGGCGGGAAGAAGGCTGAAGATGGCGCCGGATGGCGGGAATCTTCACCACTGGTAAGTTTGAAAAGTCTCTTTTTCAGGCACGCAGTACCCGGTGGTTGCGGGCACGAAATCCTGCCGACTACGCCAAAGTTGACGCGCCCCTGGGCCTGTGTCGCGCTGCGTGAGCTTACCCGGAGCCGGATCTGTTGAGGGTTGTAGTCTCGTGGCGGTGACCCGGTCCGTGCCCAGGGAGTCAAACTGGACGGCAGTCTGTTAGCGGTAAATGGTTGATGACTACGCCACCCGTTGAGTGCAGCCAGGGGGCTGCTGCTGCAGGGCAGACCGCTGAGGCCGATGGTGGGATTGTGCAGCGTGATAGTATAACCCCCAACGGGAGGGGTATGGCCTCAGGGCAGCCGACGTGGATGATGGGGGTAGCAGGAACCACTCAGAGACGGTACGGTGTAGTTCAGGGTCTTTACTGGTAACAACGACAGACCCTCCCGGAGTACTTGCTAGCAAACGGGGCCTGGTCAGTCTTTGAGCAGATGGGATCTCCCCTGGCCAGGCGTAGTTGTAGGCCTCCCAAACTGACTGTACTCTTCTGGCTACCTTGCTAGAAGCTGATGTAAGTAGCCCACGTCCCTGAGTGTACCGTGTGGTGCTCACCCGTATGGCCGGTGACTCGGGGCCTTCTAATGGCTTCCGCTCCACGATGGCGGTGCTGGTCCCACGCGTGTGACCGTGCCTTCGGGCTTCTGGGCCAGAGGACCTGAAATCCCCTGCCCGACGGATTCTGCTGCTGGGTAGGAGTTAGTCCCCACAGCCTCGGACTCCGGGTCCGGTAAAGAATCTTCTTAGTCAGGGCGAGCTCTGTAGCTGCCAGCCCCTGACTCCTTGTAACTCTGCTGTTTCCTATGCTGCTTCTCTTCTCCACTTTCCTTGTCTCTCTCTCCCTGCCTCAGCCCCGGGTTTATACAGGGGAAGTTCTTCCCCACCCAAGACTGGGCAGGAGGTGTGGCATGCACAGGATCCCTGACCAAAGGACCTCCCACCTGCTCTCAGACATAATATCTCTATCACTGTGGCAACCAGACCCCTGGGGTGTCACATGTGCGCTATACCTTGTTAATTTCAAGCCAATTTTCGCACAAATATACAGATAGCTTGGGAGTAGGGAATAGTTGTGATTGCAGTCCTTTTAAGGACTAGGTTACAGCATTTCCTACGACTTTTATCAGGGAGGTCTGTGCTCTTAAATAGATAGGTTGTGGGAGTAAAGACTAATTGTAATTGGAGTCCTTTTCACGACTAGGTTACATGAGTTCCTATCAGTTTTTGCCAGGCAGGTCTGTGCCAGTGCTGTGCAAGTTTTTTTCACAGCATTTGGCTGAATCTAGCAAAGCTAATCCTTTTTGGCCTATTGCAGAGTGTGTTAGTCAGTGGAGTAGCCTATCTGTGTTGCAAGATATAACACCTGTGTATAGAATACCAATTTTTTTACTGCACCTATTAGTCCATCTATACTGACCTCCATCAGGTTGCAAACTGAATATAATTTTTTTCTGCATCTAGCTCTGAAAAAATATTTGGGCTTCTAGCAGTGTGTGGGACTTGGTCTATTAGTCCATCTATACTGACCTCCATCAGGTTGCAAATTAAAAATAATTTTTTTCTTCATTTAGCTCTGAAAAAATATTTGGGCTTCTAGCAATGTGTGGGACTTGTTCTATTAGTCCTTCTATACTGACCTCCAGCAGGTTGCAAATTGAATATAATTTTTTTCTGCATCTAGCTCTGAAAAAATAGTTGGGCTTCTAGCGGTGTGTGGGACTTGGTCTATTAGTCCATCTATACTGACCTCCATCAGGTTGCAAATTAAAAATAATTTTTTTCTGCATCTAGCTCTGAAAAAATATTTGGGCTTCTAGCAGTGTGTGGGACTTGGTCTATTAGTCCATCTATACTGACTTCCATCAGGTTGCAAATTAAAAATAATTTTTTTCTGCATCTAGCTCTGAAAAAATATTTGGGCTTCTAGCGGTGTGTGGGACTTGGTCTATTAGTCCATCTATACTGACCTCCATCAGGTTGCAAATTAAAAATAATTTTTTTCTGCATCTAGCTCTGAAAAAATATTTGGGCTTCTAGCAGTGTGTGGGACTTGGTCTATTAGTCCATCTATACTGACCTCCATCAGGTTGCAAATTAAAAATAATTTTTTTCTTCATTTAGCTCTGAAAAAATATTTGGGCTTCTAGCAGTGTGTGGGACTTGTTCTATTAGTCCTTCTATACTGACCTCCAGCAGGTTGCAAATTGAATATAATTTTTTTCTGCATCTAGCTCTGAAAAAATAGTTGGGCTTCTAGCGGTGTGTGGGACTTGGTCTATTAGTCCATCTATACTGACCTCCATCAGGTTGCAAATTAAAAATAATTTTTTTCTGCATCTAGCTCTGAAAAAATATTTGGGCTTCTAGCAGTGTGTGGGACTTGGTCTATTAGTCCATCTATACTGACCTCCATCAGGTTGCAAATTAAAAATTATTTTTATCTGCATCTACAGTACCTCTGAAAAAATATTTGGGCTTCTAGCTGTGTGTGGGACTATTTGTATTAGTCCATCTATACTGACCTCCATCAGGTTGCAAACTGAATATATTTTTTTCTGCATCTACCTCTGAAAAAATATTTGGCCTTCTAGTAGTGTGTCGGACTTTCTCTATTAGTCCATCTATACTGACCTCCATCAGGTTGCAAATTAAAACTAATTTTTATCTGCATCTACAGTACCTCTGAAAAAATATTTGGGCTTCTAGCTGTGTGTGGGACTATTTGTATTAGTCCATCTATACTGACCTCCATCAGGTTGCAAATTCAAAATAATTTTTTTCTGCATCTAACCCAGCCAATAGTTTTGGCCTAATACCACAGTTTGGCCACTCAGCTCTGCTCGGTTACCATCCATTGTTTTTTTGTGCAAACAACTCCAGAGTTGTGAATTAGTTAACCACCAAAATGAGTGGAAAAAGGCCTGCTGCTGGTGGAAAGGGGAATAGGCGTGTTGGGAAGGGGAAAAAAGGTTGTGTCCGTGGGGTAGGTGTTAAAGCAACAGTAACATCTGCAGAAGAAAGACCATCTTCCAGCCAAACTAAAATGTCTACTTCTTTTAGCGGACAATGTGATAAGATCCCTTTCTTACGGCCACGCCAATCGCTACAAATTCCAGATGAGGCACAAAAACAGCAGGTGCTTCAACGGATATCAAGTGCTCCTTTAAGTGGGCTCTCCTCCACATCAACTTCAACATCACAAATACTCCAGTCCTCAAAGGTGTCACCCAAATCGCACTTGCTTCCTCACAGCTCCCAAATCTCCAGCTGCCCGTCTGAGTATGAGGTAGAACAGATGGTTGAGTCTGCAGAGCTGTTTACTCATACTATAGCCTGGGAATCAGAGGTCGACTCCAGCGCTTCTGTGAATCCAGACGAGGAAATGATCTGCACTGATGCTCAGAATCTTTATGAGTCGGATCCAGGACCAGACGCAGAAGGTTCTGACCATAATGTAGACCCTCATTCCCAAACTGTAACTCCTGTTGGTGGAGACAATGAGGAAGACGATGATAAGACTCAAATACCTGATTGGAGCGACAACTTTAGTTTTTTGTCAGGGCAGGAACAGGTTGGCTCTGAGGACGACGGGTGTGATAACGCACAGGGTGATGATGATGAGGTCGGAGATCCCACTTACTGTCAACCCACAGTCAGCCAAGAGATGAGGTCAGCAGAGGAGGTGGAGGAAGATGCTAGTGACGACGAGGTCAGGTTGCGCCTTCCTGGACAGAGACGTAGTACTGGAAGCACGTCAACAACTGCATCCTCAAACACAACTCTGCCTCTCACCACAAGTCGTGGTGGCTCTTCAGGTCGCATGGGTGCTAAGCCTTGCATAGCCTGGGCATTTTTTCAGATCGATAAAGATGACCCAACTCGTGTTATCTGTAGCATTTGTCAGCAAAAGCTAAGTAGAGGCCAAAAAATACATAGTTTGAGTACTTCATGCATGAACCGGCACATGGACATGAAGCATAAGTTGCAGTGGGAAGCTCAGTGTGCTACAATGCGGCCTAGCCGGCCGGGCCAATCACCGTCTGCCATATCTTGTTCATCCGCGGCCTCTTCATCCTCTGTGACTGGGGGGACAGCAGTCACACCTGTTTTGGGGCGCAGACCTGCCACCTCTTTACCCGCAACAGCCAGCGTGATTGGCAGGTCATCATTTTCTTTGGAGGTGGTAACACCAGCTGGTGTTGAGCGCTGTCCAACATCGATAGCACCACCTTTGGATCAAGGCAACCTAACATGTCCGCCTGCATCTTCCTCACAGACCGGCAGTTTGCCTGGGACACCCTTATCAACCCCGTCTAAGCACAATAGCCAGCCCTCGGTCCCTCAGATGTAGACAAGTAAAAGACCATTTCCTCCTAGCCATGAGAAAGCTAAGAGGTTGAATTTCACCATCTGCAAGCTCTTGGCTACAGAAATGCTGCCTTTCCGCCTGGTGGACACAGAGGATTTTCGAGACCTTATGTCCGTCGCAGTGCCCCAGTACCAGATGCCCAGTCGGCACTACTTCTCAAAGAAAGGTGTGCCTGCGCTCCACCAGTATGTCGCACACAACATCACCGCTTCTTTGAGAAACTCTGTGTGTGACAGGGTGCATTTCACCACAGACACTTGGACGAGTAGGCATGGACAGGGGCGTTACATGTCGCTGACTGGGCACTGGGTAACTATGGTGACAGCAGGACAAGGGGCTGCTGTCCAAGTCTTGCCGTCCCCACGAGTTGTGCGTCAATCCTCTTTATGTCAAAGTTCCTCCACTGCTTCTGCCTCCTCAACCTCCTCTCGGTCTTCCACCTGCACCCAAAGCCTGTCTGGTCATGCCACAAGCTTTCTAACTGCGCAGAAGGGATCCTGCACACCTCCTTACTATGCTGGCAGTAGGGCTCAACGTCATCAGGCGGTTTTTACATTGAAATGTCTGGGAAATGTGAGTCACACAGCTGAGGAGTTGTGGTCAGCTCTGGAGAACCAATTTCATGAATGGTTGTCTCCACTGGACCTGAAACCAGGGAAGGCCGTGTGCGACAATGCTGCAAACCTGGGTGCGGCCCTTCGCCGGGGCAATGTCACACACGTGCCTTGTATGGCTCACGTGTTGAACCTGGTTGTCCAGCAATTTTTAGCCCACTATCCCAGACTAGATGGCCTTCTGCAGAGGGCACGGTCGCTGTGTGCTCACTTCCGCCGTTCGCATCCCGCAGCTCAGCGACTTACATCTCTACAGAAGTCGTTGGGCCTGCCACTTCACCGGCTAAAATGCGATGTGCCTACCCGGTGGAATTCAACTCTGCACATGTTGCAGCGACTGTGGTAGCACCGACAAGCCCTGGTGCAATACGTTCTGACGTATAGCCTGGGCCAACGAGATTCAGAGGTGGGGCAAATCACGCTGGAGGAGTGGTCTCAGATCAGGGACCTATGCACCCTTCTGCACAGTTTTGAAATGGCGACGAAGATGTTTAGTGCTGACGATGCCATTATCAGCATGACTATTCCAGTGATTTACATGCTGGAGCACATGTTAAACAGAATTCGGAGTCAGGTGGTGGCACAAGAGGAGGTGGAGGAAGTAGAGGAGGAGGAGTTGTATGCGGAAGGGCTAACATCTGCAAGGTCCAGACGGTCGGCAGCACCAAGGCGGCAGGCATGTGAGGGTGGGGGAGATGGTTTTACCAGGGCGCATGGTAGCAGCCAAACTAGTGAGGAAGGTGCAGGAGCCCAGGAAGAAGTGGAGGACGAACTGATGGAAGACTCATCAGATGAGGGAGACCTTGATCACATTTCTGTTGTGCGAGGTTGGGGGGAGAGGACAGAGGAAGGAAGCATGATTGTTACCTCGCCACCAACACAACAGGGACTTGGTGCTCCTGGATGCGCAACACACATGAGTGCCTTCTTGCTGCACTACCTGCAACATGACCCTCGAATTGTGAGAATTAGAAATAATCCTGACTACTGGGTTGCCACACTGTTAGATCCCCGGTACAAAAGTAAATTTGCAGAAATTATTCCTGCCATAGAAAGGGATGCACGCATGCAGGAGTATCAGCAGAGACTGTTGCAGAATCTTACATGTGCTTTTCCACAAAATACCAGTGGTGCACGTAGTGAATCTCACAGTTCCAACTTGCCAACCGTGGGACCGTCAAGTGTTCAGCACTCAAACCGTAACAGAACCACAGTATCTGCTGGTAACATCAATTTTGCGGAATCATTTCACCACTTTTTTAGCCCATCCTTTGCAAGGCCACAGGAGACAAGAAGTCTGACACATAGTCAACGCCTAGAGACGATGGTACAGGAGTATCTCCAAGTAAACATTGAAGCCACGACTGTGTCACTGGACCCTTGCTCTTTTTGGGCTTCCAATCTGGATAAATGGCCGGAGCTAGCCACTTACGCCTTGGAGATCTTGTCATGCCCCGCAGCCAGCGTTCTGTCTGAACGTGTGTTCAGCGCTGCTGGTGGTGTGCTGACAGATAAGCGCACGCGGCTCTCCACTGATAATGTAGACAGACTCACGTTCATAAAGATGAACAAATCATGGATCCGAAACGACTTTTCTACCCCTGTGTCATCCTGGGGAGAGTAAAAGCTTGATGATTGGTTAAAATCACCCTACCAACCGTTTTAAGCTTTCAAATTACTAATCATGTTTATCTGTATCTTGACTGGAAAATAATTTGGGCTTTGTAGCAGTGTGCAGCACTGATCCTATTAGGCCATCTATACTAAAGCTTCACCAGATTTAAAATTAAAAATAATTTTTAGCTGCATCTAGCCCGGAAAATAATTTTGGGGCTCCGAGATGCGCAAGACACATAAGTGCCTTCTTGCTGCACTACCTGCAGCATGACCCTCATATTGTCAGAATTCGAAGTAATCATGACTACTGGGTTGCCACACTCTTAGATCCCCCAAACTTTTCGATCAACCTTTTCATTTTAATAAAGACCAAAAAAATGGTCATTTTTGAAATTATAAGCATTAGCAGGTTGTTAGAAACTGAAATCAAACAGTTTTCAACTCAAAACTTTATTCTAGGTGATGTTACATTTTCACATAGGACCCCTTGTTCGAAAGGAGCTTCTGAACTCTCTCGTCCATTGAATTTGTCAGGTTTTGGATGGTTTCTGCTTCAATTGTTTTGCATGAGGACAGAATACCCTCCCAGAGCTGTTGCTTAGATGTGACCTGCCTCCCGCCATCATAGACACTCCTTTTAATGATGCTCCAAAGGTTCTGAATGGGGTAGAGGTCAGGGGAGCATGGGGGTCACACCATAAGTTTGTCCCCTTTTATGCCCATATCAGCCAGAGATGCAGATGTTTTATGTGCAGCATGAGATGGTGCATTATCATGCAGAAAAATGATCTTGCTGTGAAATACACGGTTCTTCTTCTTGAACCATGGCAGGAAGTGCTGTTTGAGAAAATCCACATACATTATGGAGTTCATCTTTAGCGCCTTCAGGGATCCTAAAGGGGCCGACAATCTCTCTCCCCATGATTCCAGCCCAAAACATTACTCCACCTCCTCCTTGTTGGCGCTGTAGCCGTGTTTGCGTGGGGTGTCCATCAACCAGCCATCCTCCACTCCATCCATCTGGACCATCGAGCGCTGCACGGCACTCATCCGTGAACAAAACTGTTTTGAAATCAGTCTTCATGTAATGTTTGGCCCACTGGAGCCGTTTCTGCTTGTGTGAAGTGGATAGAGGAGGTCGACAGGATGGCGTATGCACAGCTGCAAACCTCTGAAGGACCCTGCATCTTGTTGTTCGGGGGACGTTGGAGGCACAAGCAGCTTCAAAAACTTGTCTGCTGCTATGACAAGGCTTTTTGGCCGCTGCTCTTTCAACCTGACGTAATTGCCTGTAGGAAAGAGTCCTCAATTTTCCCTTATCAGCACGTACACGTGTGTACTGTGAATCAGCTACATACTTCTTGATTGCCAAGACACTTCATCCTGATCATCGCACAATGTTGATTGTAGTCATGCCTTGACCTAAACACTCCACAATTTGTTGCTTCTCAGCAGCCGACACATCCTTTTTCTTTCCCATTTTGGCAGAAAATGTAGGCTGCTTAATAATGTGAGAGAGCCTTCTTAAGTAGTCTTGCCTTTCATTGGACACACCTGCCAAACTAATTAGCACAGGTGTCTGCAATTGCTTACAGTGATATAAAGAGCCCTGACACACATCACCATCAATGAGTTTAACTGACAAACAAACAAATTCTTCCCTTATCACTCCTAAACACTTTTTGCATAATAATTTGGAACGCAGTGTACATGTGCTTTTCCACAAAACACCAGCGGTTCACGTAGTGAATCTTACAGTTCTAACTTGCCAACCGTGGTCTGTATGGAGTTGTTCAATAAAGGGCCCAAAATTAAGATAACATAGATGGGAGAGGTCTCTATGAATAGGAATTCCTAAGTATTTGATACCCTGTGAGGGACAGGCAAAGGGAAAGTTGGACTGGATGGAATCCTATATGGATTTGGGGAGGGAGACATCGAGGGCCTCAGACTTCGCTGCATTGATTTTAAAATTTGACCATGTAACAAAGTGATCTATTTCAGCCATAACAGCAGGGATGGATATATGTGATTGAGTGATATATACTAGGACATCATCAGCAAATAGAGAGCACTTGTACTCGGTGCCTCCCACCTCAATCCACCTAATATTGGGGTTATGGCGAATTGATGAGAGCAGGTGCTCCGTCACTAGGATGTATAAGAGAGGGGACAGAGGACATCCCTGCCTTGTCCCATTGGTGATTGTGAAAGGTGATGAAAATGTTCTGACACACCCCCTGGGCCTTGGGACACCCGGAGCCGGACCCTTTTTGGTGGATGCTGGTGGTTGTAGTCTTCGTGGCGGCGACCCGGTTCCGTGGCTCAGGGCGGTCAAACCAGTGGCGGAACTATTTATGTGGTTTTGATGTTTAAATGTCCGACTACGCCACCCGTGGATTGCGGTCAGAGTGAACCGCTGCTACAGGGCAGACCGCTGAGGCTGGTGTTGTGGGTGCAGCAGAGCGTAGCATAACTCCCCACGGGAGGAGTATAGCCTCAGGGCAGTGTATGCGGAGGATGGGGGTGATGGTGCAGGGCAGCAGTAGTAACGACACGGAGTCAGTGATGCAGTCCAGGGCCTTTACTCACAGTTCTTATTATCCAGACCACGTCTGCAGGTAACGGCTGCCCACGTCGTACTGTTCTCACCAGGTGAGGGGCTCAGACAACTCCCAGATAACTTTGGAGCACTTCACAGGACCCCCTTTGTGTGTCCTTTGTCTGGCCTTTCTTACCAACACTTCTGTCCGGCTGCCTCGGGCCTCCTCTTGGTAAACTTGCGCCAGTTTCCCTGACCCTATGTGGTGCCTTCCTAGCGGGTGTAGCGAGGGGCTGCGCCACATAAAATGTCAGAGCCTCCGGTTTCTAGCTTAGGGTCGTTTCCTGCCTCCACTAGTTCGGGGACCGGTCTCCCCCTTTGGCCTGACCCCTCCACGCAGGTGGATTCGGGCGTGCGGTGGCGACTCGCCCGTCCGCACCCCTGGGATCCCTTCATTCCTCGTTCCTGGAGCCTTCTCCGCTCCTCTTCCTTCCTTCTCCCTCTTCCAGGCCTGGGCCTCTGTTACTAGGCCCGCCTCCGGAGCAGAGCTCATGCAGAGCCCCTGCTCCCTGCCACTTCTGCTCAGACTTCTCTGCACTGAACTAAGATGGTGCCCACCTTTTATACTCCCTTCTCAATGCACCCAGGAACTGCTTCCTCCCTGCTCCTGCACTACAGGGTTCCCCTTCCTCAGTGTTCCCTCCCCCCACTCCAGCCAGGGACAGGGACTGTCATGCCCATCTCAGGGGCATATTGGTCACCCTGCCCCACGGCAATGTGGTGTAATGCATGCAGGTGTCGGGTCCTGATCCACACTCCATCCTTACCTGAGAGTGAGATATCACACCTCTGGGTGAGGTGCAATACGTCTGTAGCAACCGAGCCCTCAGGGTGCTACAGTTCCATTTATCTTCAGCCTAGGTGACGTATTGCGATACAGGGCCGTGATTTTGGCTATAAAAGGGTCCCCTAGACCCCTACCTCAAGCTTTTTAAGAGAATCATATATGGCGTGCCAGGAGACTCTATGGAATGCTTTCTCAGCATCCAACGAGAGTATCTAATTACAAATTTTTAACTGCATCTAGCCCAGGAAATACTTTGTGCCTAGTAGCAGTGTCTGCTAGTGAGCGGATTATCCCGGCTGTTAAGCAAGCTGCACCACCTGTAGTTTAGACACTTAATTTTTTCAAAGGAAATGCTTCGGGACCATGGGATACTTAGTGAAGAGCATCAGGAGGCACCCCAAGGCATAGGGGCTGGGACTGGCAGTAGGATGCCTTGCGGTGGACAGCCGAGCTCGATCCTTATAAAAGCTTTTTAACTGCAGCAGCTTTAGTGGACGCTACTGGAGCTGGAATTACCGCGGCTGCTGGCATGAGACTTGCCCTCCAATAGATCCTTGTAAATGGATTTAAAGTGTATTCATTCAAATTAGAGAGACAATTTAAATTAAAAAGCTTAGAGCTGCCTCCACCACAGGGGGGCTCGCTCGACCCACCAGCGGACAGGCACCAGTATTGGGAGAGGGGGGCTGGCCGTCAGGGTTCACCGCGGCTCTGGCACAAACCCGGCGACACGGAGGTGGCACGGGCAGGAGCGGACTGGCCGTGTCGGCTTCTCACTTTTTGGATTTTAGAAGGGCATGACATGCCTATATCTGTGTCTCCCCCTCCTTTTACTCCTCCACCTCTTTTATTTTCGCATGACTATATGTACTTGTCACTTTTCCATGTGTTAGTTATGTCTTCTGAGCAGTTTGTCAGCTTTTGGACACCTTTGAAGGTGTTTTCTATGTGTTTCTATGTGTTTTTGTTTGCCTGCCATTGGTTTTAACGGTGTTCGAAGGTGTTCGACGAACAGTTCGACGAACAGTTCGGCGAACACACGGGTGTTCGACGAACCGAACCGAACTCGAACACTACGGGGGTGGCTCAACACTAGTTTCTACCACTACCACTGATGACAGAAAGCCACAAATCTCTTGCAAGTCCAATGTCTTCTATAGCTATACTGTACTGCTGCTGCCAAGGCTGTCAGTGCTGGCTCTACACAGCCAGACATCTTCTTACTTGTCCCATTACATTATATACTGTTTCTGCCACTTAGACTGCCACTGCTGATAGAAAGCCATACACATCTCCTGCTTGTCCATTGAGCTATACTGTACTGCTGCTGGGAACCCTACCTTGCACAGAGTAAATGAACCTGAAACTACTTCAAAATAAATATTTTTGTGCGCTTTTGTAAGAAGCCATTGCTTCTTCATTTTCAAAACAATACAACTGTTTGTTCTTCCATAAAAAGAGATGCTTTCTACACCTTTTTAAAAAGCCATTACTTTTTTATTTCCCAAGCAGCAAATCTTTTGCTGATCCTAAATTATAGATCTTTTTGAACAGCTTGTTAAAAAAGCCATTACTTCATCTTTTTCCAAAAGGCAAACCTGTTGCTGCTCTCAAAAAAGGGATAATTTTTGAAAGGCTTGTTAGAAAGTTATAGCTTAATTTATTAAGCAATAAACCTGTTGCTACTCCCCAAACAAGTATACATTTTGGACAACAGTTTTCTAAAAATCTTAAAGCTATGGCTTCTTCCATATACAGCGCCTTTGTATAAACACTGGCCTGGCAGTTATCTGCCCCAAAAATACATAATTTTTTAACCATTTACATTTTAAGAAGCATAACAAGTCTGGCAGTATAGTTTATTATTAATTAGCCTTTTGGTTACCATCAGTTATCATTCATTTAACCACAGTCATGCAGTATTTGTTGAGGTCACTTTGACATCACTAATGCTGTGTTTGCGTTAAAGAGCTTGAAAGGGGTTCAATATAGTCCTAGGAGACCTTTGCAGTATTGCAATTTGTGGAGAATTGTTTTGCTGGGAATCAAATTTTTGGGAAAAATTCAACGAAGCTGGCAAATTTCAATTTTAAAAGAATTGCTCATCTCTACTGATGTGTAATGGTACAATGAATGCTAACATGCTTATTAAAATGCTCATAACTTATCATAGCTTGTACAGTAAAGTCCTCTTGGTGCACATATAAACAAACTTTGGCCCATAGCTTCTTAAGATGGCGGTAGTTGAATGCTCTACTGCACAGATGCTGAAAATGTACAGACATTGGACTGGGCAGTTTATTATATCTATGAGCTAATGTGTTAAGGCTGAAAGAATTTATGAACATTGTTAAGGCTCACCTGGGAGATTCTGTAAGCTGTAGGTCATGGTGAGTAACACAGATCAGAAGAGATAGTGAAGTGAAGGTAGTCTTGCTGGGCGTCATGTGGATCATTGAGAGCTAGCACAATGAGGTATTCTGGACAAAGGGAGAAGGTAGCAGCAGATAAAGCTGAATCAGGTGAGCTGATATCCATGGAAACAGTAGATGTATAGGCAATCTGGTAACTTGCTTGCAGAGATCCAGTTATACACAGAAATAGTAAATGTAAAGGCAATCTGGTAACTTGCTTGCCAAGATATGGTTACTTGTAGGTATAGTAGTTATATAGACAATCAGAAAACGTATGACTGTGATGCAGTTACTTACAGGAACAGAAAAGCTGAGGCAGTGGTGTAGAAGGACAGTGAATTAGCCTTTTGCATTCCAATAATATGTCTGTGACAGAGCTGCTTGCTGCACTGGAAGTGGGCCCCCTTTCATCATGGGCCCCTGTACAGCTGCATAGATTGCACCAATGATATGTCCGCACATGGCTGAGAATATGAGCAGCGTAGGAACAGTATAGATGAATAATAATTAGATACCCTGCATGGCGTGACAAAGCTTTTAACAGCATCAGTAAAAGTAGAGATGAGTTCGTTACCAGGTACCTACTTGAGTTGAGAGTGCAATAGCATCAGGATTCATAGGACTGCTAGGAAATAGTTGCAGATCTTGGAAACAGACAGAATTTGCTGGGGAGAGAATTACATACCTGACAAGAGCTGAGTGAAGTCAATAATGTGGCAAACTCCTGTGAAGCACAGGGCAGCTGAAAAATATATGTTTCCTGAATTCTCAGGTAGCAGCCATCTGCCATAGTCAGCCTTAAAAGGCATAGGGGGATCATATTAGAGGTGTTTGATGATTCACTAAAGTAAACTGGCTCTGGCTAGTATAGAGGGAGCCCGCCATAGGAGAACAGAGCAAGGCTCAGTGTTGGAGCAACAACACACATCATTTAGAGGTGCCCATCAAGGAACATTAAAGAAGATTATTTGACATCTACCGTATTTTTAAGACCATAAGACGCACTTTTTTTCCCCAAAATTTGGAAGTAAAATGGGGGGTGCGTCTTATGGTCCGAACGGTACTTTACCGGTGATGGTGGAGCGGGGATCGCAGGCTCCTCCGGCGGCTGCAGAGGTGAGATGCGGCTGGAGCCGGGGCCTGTACCTGTGCTGGTGTCAGGCGGTGAGGCAGAGGAGCCGGGGCCTGTGCCGGGCGGTGAGGCAGAGGAGCCGGGGCCTGTGCTGGGCGGTGAGACAGAGTTGCCGGGGACTCTGCTGTGCAGTGAGTGGTTTCCGGCGATGCGGCAGAGCAGCGTGTGTGGCTTCCGGTGGCCGTGGCCATCCTCCAGAGGTCGAGATCCAGCGACCATTTTCCTGTAGATCACAGCCTCAGGAAGATGGCCACGGCCAACGGAAGCTGCACACGCTACTCTGCCGCATCGCCGGAAACCACTCATAACCCGACAGAGGCCCCGGCTCCTCTGCCTCACTGCCGGATGCCACTCACAGCCTGGCACAGGTCCCGGCCCGGCTCCTCTGCTTCACTGCCGGACGCCGCTCACAGGTCCAGGCCCCAGGCAAGTCCACAGGTCAGTCCACAGGCCCCAGACCCCAGGTCAGTCCACAGGCCCCAGACCCCAGGTCAGTCCACAGGCCCCAGACCCCAGGTCAGTCCACAGGCCCCAGACCCCAGGCCAGTCCACAGGCCCCAACTAGACACCGGCATCTCACCTCTTCTGCTGCCGCTGGGTTCCTCAGGCAGGGAACGGAGGGACCTGCGATCCTGCTCCACCATCACCGCAACTCACAGCTGCTGGAGCACCGGCTTCATGTATCCAGGGTCCGCAGCATTCCTCCACTTCCGCCGGGCCGGTTTCCTGAAGGACCCTGCCTCCTGCTCCACCACCCCTCAGGTAAGATACCTAATCAGACTATAAGACGGACTCCATCTTATAAAAAATATTTTTTTCCAATTTTCCACCCCAAAATTTGGGGTGCGTCTTATGGTACGGTGCGTCTTATAGTCCGAAAAATACGGTAAATATTTTTCAGGTAAATAAAGATTTCCCTCATAGAGATTCCTTATGCCATGGGTACCCTACTTATCACTGAGCATATGTAGTATAGCATCAAACAAAATGATCTATAAGATTAATTGAGAACTGGAGCACTGCTGATATTGTAGAGTATGAAAAACTTGATGCCCTGATGAGTCAAGAAGTGATATTAACAAACAAGAGCCTAGCAGTTATCCAAGCCCTGCCACCTAATGTGAGATTTCACACAACTCATCATAAAAAAAAATCAGCAAGATTTAGACAAATTTGCGAAGAGACAAATTTGCAGCGCCAGAGACAAGTTAATTTTACCTTGTTATATTGATCTCTTAGAAAATCAGTGTAGTCAACACCATGAACATAACATGACAGAAGAAAATATAATGTAACAAGAAACAACCCAACCTAATAGAGACAAAATGATTATATGGCAAAAATACACGTTTCCAGATTATTTAACCAATAAATTAAATTGGGGCAAATTCACAAAAATGATGTTCATGGTTTGCATAAATTCATGTATTTTTACTCATTCATAGGCAGATTTGAAAAAGCGTTGTGCAAAGACTAGAGGTGATTGAATCTGCCAAGATTGAAATTTGACAAATCTCATGGATTTTACCAGGAAATTCCATACACAGCTAAATTATTCTCCATGAATTGAATGTTCCTTATTATGGCCTGGCGCCTTTCAAGAACTCATAACATAATAATTGTAAAACTAAAAAAAAAAAATATTCATCTCACAGCTTATCTCTCGTGTCACCCATGAAGCTTACTGTCTTTAGCATCTTCTTTCAAAACTGCCGGGCGCTGAAACTCTGGACCTCTTCACGTTAGGCCGTTAGGCCAGGACGTCTGGCTACAACCAGGCCCGTGACTTCCTTGCGCATGTGTGTTGTAAGGTCGTGATGTCAAGTCCTGCGCCGTGACCTTACATAGCATATGCGTTGGGACGTCCTGGGCCTGGTCACATCGTAAGGTCACGACATTGTGACTTTACAACGCCCCTGTGCAGGTATGTCCTGTGCCATGTCAAGGCTGGAGGTCACAGCCTGGTGTTAAGAGGCCCGGGGGTTTCAGCAAGAAGAGGCAATGAGGACCGGAAGAGGGACAGTGACCATTGGGGGTGTCTGGAGAGATGAGCAGTGTGGTATTAATTTTAGTTTTTTTTAACATTTTGCTGACCCTTTGTAGTTCAGCAAAATGGCTGGGAAATGGCAGTTATATTGCTGAATTTGCGCAGAGTGAATTACAAAAAATCCAAATTCTTTAGAATATGGATTTTTGTAAAATTGGAGTAGAATTCAATCCCATTCAAATAAATTTGCCCATCTCTAGGAAAGACTCAATAAGGACATTGAATTTATTAACGTTTGGCCCTAAAGAATTTGTGTAAAGGAATGACAGATATTAGCATAACAAAATTGTCCAAAAATGTATCATGCTACCTCTGCAATATTGCTAAATTTGACCTAATATGTGTTATTTTTACAGGCTATATGGCTACTTGGGGCTCCATGAAGGGGGAAGGAATGGTCCTGGATTGTATCATAATATAGTAAGTGACCATTTTCCTTGGTATGAGGTTCCTACTGTAGGGATGGTACTCACTCAGGTGCGTTGAGAGGCAAACAGAAGGCAGGTTCCTTTAAATGTCCACAGTGGTTTATTAACTTCATAAACCGGCAAAAGTAAAAAGTGCAAATAAACAGCCTTTAGGCAAAACAAAGGAGAACAGTACTTTGTACAAAGTCTCTGGTACACTGAACCTGTGGTCACACAGGCTGGTGAGCATACAGGACACAGCTCAATCTGGAAACAGCACACTGGAGGCCTTCTCCCTCTAAACACAGACCATGTGCCAAAAAACAGCCTCCATTTTATAGGCTGTTAACCACACCCAGAGGCGAGGTATGTGGGTTGCTAGACCCATCCATCTCTCCTAGCAACCCATACCCCGGCTCCCAGCTGCACCAATTAATCCTCTTAGTGCATGCGTGTACTAGAGAAAATACACTGGGTTACATGGCAGAGACCAGCCATATCTGGGATACATACCTCCCATCGATTACAAGACCATTAGCCACCTTACATACCTCCCCCCTCTGCCTAAAGCTGTGGGGCTTGGCACCTTCTACCACTAGACAGGGGATTCTGGAGAGGGCATCAGCATTACCTTGTAGCTTACCTGCTCTATGTTCTACATGAATGTTGAAATCATGTAGGGCTAAAAACCAGCGGGTGACCCTGGCATTTTTCCCCTTTGTTTCACTCATCCATCTGAGTGGGGCATGGTCGAACACCAATCTAAATTTTCGACCTAGCAGATAGTACCGCAACGTGTCCACCACCCACTTTATGGCCAAGCACTCCTCTATGACCGCATAATTTTTCTCGCAGGAGGACAGCTTCCTACTCAGGTAGAGGACAGGGTGCTCCTCCCCATGTATCTCCTGGGAAAGGACTGCTCCCAAACAGACATCTGAAGTATTTGTCTGGAGTATAAACTCTTTCTTGAAGTCAGGGGCAACCAGGACCAGTTGCCTACACAGAGCCACTTTCATCTCTTGAAAGGCCGTCTCCGCCTCTGCAGTCCACTTGGCCATGGCAGATTTTTTCCCCTTAACAAGGTCAGTCAGGGGTGCGGCCATCATGGCGAAGTTTGGGATGAACCTCCTGTAGTATCCCATGATCCACAGGAAGGCTCTAACATGTTTTTTTGACAGGGGTCTCGGCCAGGTTTGGATTGCCTCAACTTTACTGATTTGGGGTTTGATCTCGCCTCTATCAACCACAAACTGAGGTATCTGGCCTCTTCTTTACCCATGGCACATTTCTTCGGGTTTATTGAAAACCCCGCCTTCCTTAGTGCATCAAACACCGCCTGGATCTTTTCCAGATGACTCTCCCAGTCTGGGCTGAATATAACAATATCGTCCAGGTGTGCTGCAGGGTATTTCTTATGGAGCGCCAGGATTCGATACATGGCTCTCTGGAAGGTGGCAGGGGCCCCCTGCAGTCCAAACGACATTCGGCCATACTGGAATCATCCGTCCGTGTAGAAAACACAGTCTTCTCCTTGGCTCCCTGTGCCATAGGGATCTGGCAGTAACCCTCCGTTAAATCTAAAGTGGTTATGTACTTTGCTGACCCAAGTCACTTTATCAGCTCATCGACACGTGGCATGGGATATGCATCAAACTTGAAGACTTCATTCAACTTCCGATAGTGGTTGCAGAATCTCCATTCACCATCGGGCTTTGGGACCAAGACAATCGGTCTCAACCAACCGCTCTTGGATTCTTCAATGACACCAAATTTCAGCATACGAGCCACCTCTTTGGAGATTACCTCTCGTCGGGCCTCAGGTATCCTATAGGGCTTCATGTTCACCCGCACATGTGGCTCCGTCAGAACCTTGTATGACAGTTGTGCAGCCCGGCAATTCCGAGAACAAATCCCTGTTCTTGTGCAGCAACTCCAGACACTGCTGCTTTTGGTCCTTTGTGAGCGTTTCCGCTATTGCGACTCCTCCAATGTCACCTTCTGGCTTGCCCAGCAAGCATGGAGCTTCCACAGCCTCTCTGTCTTACCATGGCTTGATGAGGTTGATGTTGTATATCTGGTACGGCTTACATCATCCAGGTTGATGAGTCTTGTAGTTCACCTCCCCAACTTTTTCCACCACCTCATACGGCTCTTGCCATTTGGCCAAGGACTTACTCTCCACTGTAGGTATTGGTACGAGGACTCGGTCTCCCGGAATTAATTGCCTCACCCTGGCTGCCTGGCTGTAGACCCTGGCCTGAGCTTCTTGTGCCTGGAGGAGATGTTCCTTTATGATGGGCATCTGTAGCACCCTGAGGACTCGGCTGCTACAGGGGTATTGCACCTCGACCCAGAGGTGTGGTATTCCACTCCCGGGTAAGGATGGAGTGTGGGACTGAGCTCAGTAGGCTGCATGCACTACATACATCCCATTTCCGGGGGACAGAACTACGGTACTCCCACCAAGTAAATGTGCAGGTACGACAGCGTCTGTCCCTGGCTGGAGTGGGAGGGGGGTGGAACATCCCAGTAGTGTAGGGGCAGATAGGGGGAGTACTCTGGTTAAAGCTAGGAGCTCATTGGGTGCTGGTCACCTGGGCTCACACATAGAGGGAGTATATATGGTGGGCACCATCTTAGGACAGAGAGAGCTGAGAGAGTCTTTAGGAAGAGTTCAGCCAGGAGGGCTGACAGGGAGCTGTGGCTCCGGCTGGGCCCAGCTCCAGAGCCAAGTCTGCAGAGGAGAGAGGAGAAAGAAAGGCCCAGAGTGGAAGACCAGAGGGAACCCTAAGAACCCAGAATCAGACCAAAAAGGGGTGAAGGGTTGGCGGACACGGGTACCGGAACCCGAACTGGTGGAGGCCACTTATTCTCAGCCAGGAACCGGAGGTCGTGGTCAAGATTTGCCACGACCCTCACCAAATCCACCAGAAAGGCACACCAAGTATAGGGTCAGGGAACCCAGAGGAGGTTTGACCACCAAGAGACCCGAGGGAGCCGGCCAAAGGTGGATCCCTGGTGGGAACGGCCAGAGACAGAGAGAGAGAAGGGAGCTCAGGACCACGCTCCGGAACTGCCTGGGGGTTAGCCGAGTCCAGGACCTGGTGGACGCAGCACGGCTCGGGTGGTCACTCAAGGCCAGAGTGACTGAGAGAACACCCGTGAGTAAAAACCCTGAAACTGCATCTCCTGACTCTGACTCTTCTTACTGCACCGTCACAACCCCCATCATCATCACCTGCTGCCTTGAGGCCATACCCCTCCCGTTGGGGGTTATAACATCATCGCTGCACCCATACCACCGGCCTCAGCGGACTGTTCTGCAGCGGCGGCTGCAAAGCCGCACTCAACGGGTGGCGTAGTCGACATCCAAGTTAACATCTACTGCCATAGACTGCCACTTAGTTTGACACCCTGGGCACGGACCGGGTCACCGCCACGAGACTACAACCCTCAACAGATCCGGCTCCGGGTAAGCTCCCGCGTGCGCAACGCAGCGCGACACAGGCCCAGGGGCGCGTCAGCTTTTGGCGTAGTCGGCAGGATAACGTGCCCGCAACCACCGGGTACTGCGTGCCTGAAGAAAAGTTCATATTTACCGTAAAAAGAAGTCTCCCGCCAATTCCGGAGGGTCCCCACCATCGGACGCCATCTCGGATCATTTCCCGCCGTTTGCCCGCCATCTGCAGTCTTTTCCCGCCATCCACAGAGTTTCCCGCCATTGGGAAGCGGTTCCCGCCATCTGAGAAGATTTCCCGCCCTGGCAGAGCGGACGCCATTATGGGCGTGCCAGAGGGTGGCAAGAGGCCACCTCCCATCGTGGGCCAGGACCAAGAATGGCGCCAAAAACGAAGACCGCCCCCACCAGCAGAGACTGCAATGATTGAGATGTCCATCAGCGTGGGGGGTCTGCCCCTGGAACTGACAATCACCAAGTTGCCCCAGGACCGCCCTCAATGGGGGCGGATACAGAACAAAACAGAGAAGATGGGTGCAGCCTGGAGGAGTCTGGAGAAGCCGTACCCGGAGATGGAGGGAGAGTCAGGCAGCACCGACCCTGTGGTCAGGAGCCTGTTGCAAGCTACCACTCCACAAGACCTGGTGGAGATCCTGGCACAGCTCCCCCAAGACCGGGAGCGTGCACAGACCGCGCTGGAGGGCCTCGCACGGAGGATGGCCCAGGTGCAGCGAGAAACGCTGACGGAGTGGAGCAGGGAGATGGCCCAGCAGGCTGGAACCCGCCAGCGAAGCACACCACCCTCAACGAGGAGCACGCCTGCCCCTGAAGAGGATGCAGAAGGGACGGAGGCCGGAGACGACGACGCAGAGGGAGCTGAAGAGACGGAGGCAAGTAAAGGGGACGTCACTACCCTAAGCCCGTCCACCGTAAGCCTACCCCTGCTCCCCGTCGCAGAGCCCGAAATCCCACCGATCGTGCCCGTTGCCGCACCGCTACCGCTCCAGACTAGGCCTCAAGCAGGAGCCGCGGCCACGCCTCTTGTGACGTCACGCGCCTCAACCCTGAGCGCGGCCAAGCAGGAGACGCCACCGGCCTGGTCGCAGGGCCGAGTACCCCCGGGCGCCGCAGTACCAACAGCGCCCTCTGCCTGGCCACCGGCCTGGTCGCAAAGTCAAGTACACCCGGGCGCCGCCGTCTTCACGGTGCCCTTCACCTTCAGGGTGCCCCAGGCCTGGTCGCAAGGCCTGGTGAACCCGGGCGCCGCTACCACCACCGCGCCCTCAACCTCCACAGTGCCGCACCTGGGTGAAGACTTGTTAGCCCAGCATATTTGCCCGGATGGGCAGCCCTTTGAGTGGTCACCGGAGTACTACCATCCCCGACTCCGGAAAGAAAGACCCCTGGATGAGCCCCTGATCCCGGCTCCAGCGCCCACCAAGATCACCCCACTCTCGTTGGAGGAAGCGCGGTTTGCGTGGGACCCCACTGGAGGAGACCTCATCGGGTTCACTCAAGAGACCCGGGCGGCCGCAGCCCAGCGAGCAGAGTGCTGCCGGCAGCAATTAGAGGTTTTCGACCGGGAACGACGAGAGAGGCGGGTCCGCGAGGAGCAGCTGCAAGTGCAAAGTGCAGAACAGAAGAGCCGGACCCGACGGAACCCCCGTGCAGCCCACGGTCCCCGTGCCACCGGGACTGTAATTAAATTTCAACTGCAGCATGGTTGGGGCTTCATCCGGGATCACCGCACCCCCGGCGACGTCTTCGTGACCCGCAGGGATGTCGAGTCCCACCTGCCGGAGGGACACAGAGGTCGTGACCTATACCTGGGTGATGAGGTCACCTTTACCCGGCACCAATGTGCCAAAGGACCCTATGCCCTTCATGTACACCGGTTGACGGAGGAAGAGCTGAGGTGTCAGGAGGAGCAAGAGGACCCGGACGGGTCTAAAGAATACAGGGAGGAAGCATCAGGAGGACGCCGTTATTAGAGTACGGTAAAAAAGAACTGTACATAGTTACCCGTAAGGGTATAAGAACTGCTGCTAATTTAAATATGTTCCCCGTTGGGACAAGTGTGAACTTAAACCCGTGTGTCCCCTATCCCTTAACAGGCTGAGGACTGTGAACAGCCATTCCTTTTCCCCACTGGCCGAGGACTGAGAGCGGCCACCTCCCCTTGTATATAGTTGCGCTTTCTAAGGCGCCCCCTACTGGTTTTATAGGAAACTGTTGTTCTTGAACTAACTGTTGCACTTCTACCTGGTCACAAGCGCACAGTGGCCAGTAACTCAAAGAACATTATTATGAAAGAGTTTTATATGAAAGAAAAAGTTTATCTTGTTTAAATCTGATAATGTTTAATGTTTGATATGTTCTTGTATGTTTTGAAAAAAAAAAAAAAAAATTGTATGTTTTTGGATATTTTATTCTTTTACAGCCCGAGGACGTGCTGTGATTTACCAGGGGGGAATGTAGCACCCTGAGGACTCGGCTGCTACAGGGGTATTGCACCTCGACCCAGAGGTGTGGTATTCCACTCCCGGGTAAGGATGGAGTGTGGGACTGAGCTCAGTAGGCTGCATGCACTACATACATCCCATTTCCGGGGGACAGAACTACGGTACTCCCACCAAGTAAATGTGCAGGTACGACAGCGTCTGTCCCTGGCTGGAGTGGGAGGGGGGTGGAACATCCCAGTAGTGTAGGGGCAGATAGGGGGAGTACTCTGGGTAAAGCTAGGAGCTCATTGGGTGCTGGTCACCTGGGCTCACACATAGAGGGAGTATATATGGTGGGCACCATCTTAGGACAGAGAGAGCTGAGAGAGTCTTTAGGAAGAGTTCAGCCAGGAGGGCTGACAGGGAGCTGTGGCTCCGGCTGGGCCCAGCTCCAGAGCCAAGTCTGCAGAGGAGAGAGGAGAAAGAAAGGCCCAGAGTGGAAGACCAGAGGGAACCCTAAGAACCCAGAATCAGACCAAAAAGGGGTGAAGGGTTGGCGGACACGGGTACCGGAACCCGAACTGGTGGAGGCCACTTATCCTCAGCCAGGAACCGGAGGTCGTGGTCAAGATTTGCCACGACCCTCACCAAATCCACCAGAAAGGCACACCAAGTATAGGGTCAGGGAACCCAGAGGAGGTTTGACCACCAAGAGACCCGAGGGAGCCGGCCAAAGGTGGATCCCTGGTGGGAACGGCCAGAGACAGAGAGAGAGAAGGGAGCTCAGGACCACGCTCCGGAACTGCCTGGGGGTTAGCCGAGTCCAGGACCTGGTGGACGCAGCACGGCTCGGGTGGTCACTCAAGGCCAGAGTGACTGAGAGAACACCCATGAGTAAAAACCCTGAAACTGCATCTCCTGACTCTGACTCTTCTTACTGCACCGTCACAACCCCCATCATCATCACCTGCTGCCTTGAGGCCATACCCCTCCCGTTGGGGGTTATAACATCATCGCTGCACCCATACCACCGGCCTCAGCGGACTGTTCTGCAGCGGCGGCTGCAAAGCCGCACTCAACGGGTGGCGTAGTCGACATCCAAGTTAACATCTACTGCCATAGACTGCCACTTAGTTTGACACCCTGGGCACGGACCGGGTCACCGCCACGAGACTACAACCCTCAACAGATCCGGCTCCGGGTAAGCTCCCGCGTGCGCAACGCAGCGCGACACAGGCCCAGGGGCGCGTCACATCACCTTCGCAATCCTCTCCTGCATCAGAGTGATGTGCTCGATAACGCTCCTGTAGGGCATGACCTCAGCTTCCCAGGTTTCCTTGGCTATATCCAGGAGACCTTGCGGATGTCGGCCATAGAGCAGTTTGAATGGCGAGAGCCCCATAGATGACTGTGGAACCTCTCGGATGGAGAACAACAGATACGGTAGGAGACAGTCCCAGTCTCTACCATCCTGTTCTATGGCCTTCCTCAGCATACTCTTCAACATTTTATTAAATCTCTCCACCAGGCCATCTGTCTGAGGATGGTACACTGAAGTTCTCAGTTGGGAGATTTGCAGGACCTTGCATAACTCCCTCATCACCTTACTCATAAAAGGTGTTCTCTGGTCGGTAAGGATCTCCTTTGGTAAACCTGTCCGGGAGAAAACATGGACCAATTTGCGGGCTATACTCTTTGCGAATGAGTTTCTCAGGGGAATTGCTTCCGGATAACGTGTGACATAGTCCGGGATGACCAAGATATATTGATGCCCATGAGCAGATTTAACCAGGGAAACGACCAAGTCCATAGCAATTCTCTCGAACGGCACTTTAATAATGGGCAGTGGCACGAGGGGACTTTGAAAGTGAGAGGTGGGGGCGGTTAGCTGACATGTAGGGCAGGACCTGCAATACTTTAGTATTTCCAGGTGACACCCAGGGCAGTAGAACCTTTGCATAATCCGTTCCTACGTTTTTTTCAACCCTAGATGTCCCCCCAAGATATGCGAATGGGCCATGTCCAACATCTTCTGTCTATAGGGGCCTGGCACTATTAACTGCTTCACACACTCCTCCCTCACTTTCGTGACGTGGTACAATAACTCTCCACTCATCATAAAATGGGGAAACCTTGTGACAGCCCCCGGCTCCTGAGCAACCCCATTTATGACAGTGACATTATTAAAAGTTTCCTTCAGAGTTAGATCCCTATATTGTGCAGACCCAAAATTTTCACTGGTCACCCCTAACTCTGGAATGTCAGGCTCAGGGGACACTACCTCTTCATCCCCCACAAGAACACAATAAGGAAACCCGTCTGACTCTGCGTGTGGTGCTACCTCTTCAGGGTTACCTGGCTTCTCAACCACGCCAGCGAACCCTGAACCCTTCCCCCACAGATCCCAAAAATAAACAAAAGTCTCGGCCTATAATGATAGGGTGCAACAAGTCCTGAACGACGCCGACCTCGTGGGACTCGGTACCGTGGGCTGTTTCAATGTCCACTCTAGCCATCCGGATAGTCTTTTGCATCACCATGAATGCACCATACACCGACTTTTTTCCCCGGGATCAGTTGGAGGGGAAGAGTGGCCCTCACAACAGTCACCAGACTCCCGGAGTCTAGCAGTGCTGTTACCTGCCACCCGTTCACTTTCACAGGACAGGCTTGTGGACCCTCGCTGGGTGGACAGTTCACACTGCAGGCCATCTACGCATAATAAGAACAACGGCGTCCTATGCTGCAGTCCATCTGTTCGGGGGTCAGGGCACAACGGGCAGCTATATGACCTGGCCGTGGCACCTCCAGCAAAAAACATCACTCGTAGGGACCTTGGGCACCACCTCCCCCGCCCCTTTGGACTTTGGACGTCCCACCCCTTTTTGGGCCTCAGCCTCCTGCTGGGACCCCCAGTATGGAGTGGGCTGGCTTCCCAAAGAACCTTTGACCCCCTGGTATCTCTCTACCAGTCCAATCAGTTCATCTGCATTCCGGGGATCACTCTGGGCAACCCAAGTTTGTATGGGCCTCGGTAGAGAGTGCACAAACCGGTCCATCACCACCCGCTCTACCATGTGCGCAGGCATGGAGGACTCCGGCTACAGCAACTTCTGGACCACGGTCAAACATTTGGGAGCGAGGTGGTTTGTCCCGTTGATACGCCCAGCGGTGAACCTGCTGCGCCCTGATAGTCATTGTCACCCCCAAGCGTGTGAGGATCTCAGACTTTAGCTTGACATACTCTTTGGCGTCCTGGAAGGTTAAGTCATAGTACGCCTTCTGGGGCTCTCCCATCAAGTATGGCACCAGTACCTCTGCCCACTGGTCTGGTGGGAGTTTCTCCCTCTCGGCGACCCTTTCAAACACGGTCAGGAAGGCCTCAACATTATCCACCGGGGTCATTTTCTGCAAAGCCCGTCTTACCACCTTCTGGACGTGGGAGTCATCAGCCAGACTTGGGGTTGGGGCGCTCGTCCTGCCCTGGATGGCGATTGCCAAAAGCTGCATCTGCTGCCGTTGTTCCTGCTGGTGCTGCTGGATCTGCTGTAACAACAACCTGTTGGTCTCCTGCTGCTGCAAGTGGACCAAGTGTTACAGCAGGTCCTCCATCTTGTCTGGCGATGCTTGCTGGCTTGCGACAGACTTGACTCAGGACATGCAGTCCTCCCTGTATCAGTCACACGTCTCTGCTGGGAACGCTGCTCGCACGTCTAACACCAATTGTAGGGATGGTACTTACTCAGGTGTGTTGAGAGGCAAAAAGAAATCAGGTTCCTTTAAAAGTCCACAGCGGTTTATTAACTTCATAAACCGGCAAAAGTAAAAAGTGCAAATAACCAGCCTTTAGAGCAGGCAAAACAAAGGAGAACAGTACTTTGTACAAAGTCTCTAGTGCACCGAACCTCTGGTCACACAGCTCAGTCTGGAAACAACACACTGGAGGCCTTCTCCCTCCAAACACAGACCATGTGCCAAACAACAGCCTCTATTTTACAACAGGCTCCCAGCTGCACCAATTAATCCTCTTAGTGCATGCCTGCACTAGAGAAAATACATCGGGTTGCATTCCAGAGACCAGCTATCTCTGGGATACATACAGTGGGGAAAAAAGTATTTAGTCAGCCACCAATTGTGCAAGTTCTCCCACTTAAAAAGATGAGAGAGGTCTGTAATTGACATCATAGGTAGACCTCAACTATGAGAGACAAAATGAGAAAACAAATCCTGAAAATCACATTGTCTGATTTGGGAAGAATTTTTTTTCAAATTTTGGTGGAAAACAAGTATTTGGTCAATTACAAACAAGCAAGAGTTCTGGCTCTCACAGACCTGTAACTTCTTCTTTAAGAGGCTCCTCTGTCCTCCACTCATTATCTGTAGTACTGGCACCTGTTTGAACTTGTTATCAGTATAAAAGACACGTGTCCGCAACCTCAAACGCTCACACTCCAAACTCCACTATGGTGAAGACCAAAAAGCTGTCGAAGGACACCAGAAACAAAATTGCAGCCCTGCACCAGGCTGGGAAGACTGAATGTGTAATAGGCCAGCAGCTTGATGTGAAGAAATCAACTGTGGGAGCAATAATTAGAAAATGGAAGACATACAAGACCATTGATAATCTCCCTCAATCTGGGGTTCCACACAAGATCTCTCCCTATGGGGTCAAAATGATCTCAAGAACGGTGAGAAAAAATCCCAGAACCACACAGGGGGACCTAGTGAATAACCTGCAAAGAGCTGGGACCAACGTTACACAGGCTACTATCAGTAACACACTACGCCGCCAGGGACTCAGATCCTGCAGTGCCAGACGTGTCCCCCTGCTTAAGCTATTACATGTCCGGGCTCATCTGAAGTTTGCTAGAGAACATTTGTATGATCCAGAAGAGTATTTGGAGAATGTCATATGGTCAGATGAAACCAAAGTAGAACTGTTTGGTAGAAACTCAACTCGTCGTGTTTGGAGGAGAAAGAATGCTGAGTTGCATCAAAAGAACACCATGCCTACTGTGAAGCATGGGGGTGGCAACATCATCCTTTGGGGCTGTTTCTCTGACAAGGGACCAGGACGACTGATCTGTGTACATGAAAGAATTAATGGGGCCATGTATTGTGAGATTTTGAGTGCAAACCTCCTTCCATCAGCAAGGGCATTGAAGATGAAATGTGGCTGGGTCTTTCAGCATGACAATAATCCCAAGCACACCGCCAGGGCAACGAAGGAGTGGCTTCGTAAGAAGCATTTCAAGGCCCTGGAGTGGTCTAGCCAGTCTCCAGATATAAACCCTATAGAAAACCTTTGGAGGCAGTTGAAAGTCTGTAGTGCCCAGCGACAGCCCCAAAACATCACTGCTCTAGAGGAGATCTGCATGGAGGAATGGGCCAACATACCAACAACAGTGTGTGCCAACCTTGTGAAGACTTACAGAAAACGTTTGACCTCTGTCATTGCTAACAAAGGATATATAACAAAGTATCGAGATGAATTTTTGGAATTGACCAAATACTTATTTTAGACCAAAACTTGAAAAAAAATTCTTTCCAAATCAGACAATGTGATTTTCAGGATTTGTTTTCACATTTTGTCTCTCATAGTTGAGGTCTACCTATGATTTCAGTTACAGGCCTCTCTCATCTTTTTAAGTGGGAGAACTTGTACAATTGGTGGCTGACTAAATACTTTTTTCCCCAAAAATGCATTATACCAATGATCAGAGTAATATAAATTTAAGTCCCATGGAGGGACTAAGTAAAAAAGATTAAAAAAAAGTAAAAAAAAAATGTAAAAATATCTGATGATTTAAAAAAAATCATAAAATAAATAAACAAAAAAAATCAAAAAATATTAAACCATTAAATAGGTATAGTTATGTAAAAAAATGAAACAAAAAAAATACACATATTTGGTATTGCCGTGTCAGGAACGACCTGACTTATAAAACTGTCACACTATTTAACCCCTTCAGTGAACCCCGTAAAATAAAAAAATGTGGCAAAAAAACAATGCTTTTTCATCATGCCACAAAAAAGAGTGGATTAAAACGTGATCAAAAAGTCGAATGTAAGTAAACTTGGTATCACTGAAAATGTCATCTTGTCCCGCAAAATAGAAGCGGAAAAATAAAAAAAGTATAGGTCTCAGAATATAGCGATGAATGTATAAAAAAATAATAAATCGTACTGATCCAAAGAATAAAGCTGCCTTGTCAATTTTACCATGTGGTGAATGACATAAAAAAAACACCAACAAGCAATTTCTGAATTGCTATCTTTTGTTCATTCTGCCTCCTAAAAATAAGAATAGAAAGTGATCAAAAAATGTTATGTGATTGAAAATTATACCATTAAAATGTCAACTTGTCCCGCAAAAAACAAGCCCTCACATTACTCTGTCGGCTGAAATATGGAAAAATTATTGCTCTCAAATATGGTGATGCAAAAAAATGTTTTTGAAAAAAAAGCGTCTTTTAGTGTGTGATAGCAGCCAAACACAAAAAATCTATATAAATCTGGTATCACTGTAATCAAACTGACACAAAGAATAAAGTCGTCTAATCAATTATACCGCATGAGGAACGGCGTAAAAAAAATAAATAAATAAAAGCAATTCATGGCCTGCTGTTGATTTGTTTTTTTCTGCCTCCTAAAGATCACAGTAAGGCTCGGCTCACATTTATCCTGTGCTCTACAATGAGCGCTTATACCCGCGTTTCCTTGTAAATCTCTGAAATACGTGATTCAGATAGAACCCTCGGAGGAAGATTCCCTATAATGAGGCAGATGGAGACACTGTGGATGCTGTCTGCCCTATGATCCGGCAGTGTCCGTCTTTTTTTTTCTAACTGACCCCTCTACCATCTATCTTTTAACTCCACTACTCCACCTAGGATCCCTCCTCAATAAACAGACAGTCCACCTTTTGGATTAATTTGGTGAAATCGGCCTTTATTATAGCAAATATTACAATACTAAATAACTGAAGGTAAGGAGGTTCTTGGAGCTCCCGCAAAATGATATAAATATTCGTCATGGTGATCAGGAGCAGTTCTCTCACTTATAGGGGTGGGTTCTGCTGTTCCGGCACCTCAAGGGCTCTTCCAGCGGGTCATGGTGCTCGCAAACCATAACAAAAAATCTGCACTACAATATGGCGCTCCTTCCCTTCATAGCTTTCCACTGTGTATGAAAGGTATTTTCCAATTACATGTAGGGTATTGGCGCACTCAGGAGAAATTGCACAAAAAACTGTAAGGTCCATTTTATTGGTAAAAATGTAATTATTCGTTCTTCACCGCCCAATGGTATACAATGCTGTGTGGCACATATGGTATCAACATGCTCACTGCATCCCTAGATGAATTCATTTGGGGATGTAGTTTGTAAAATAGGGTCACTTATGGAGGGGTTCTGCTTTTCTGGCACAATAAGGGCTCTGCCAATGAGACATGGCACCCTTAAACCATTCCAGCAAAATCTGAACTCCAATATGGCGCTTCTTCTATTCTGAGTTTTGTACTGTACCTCAAAAGTAGTTTTTGACCATTTATGGGGTATTGGCGTACTCAGGAGGAATTGCGTAACAAATTGTGTGGTCCATTTTCTATTATCCCTTTTGAAAATTGAAAAATTGGGGCCAAAGCAACAATTTAGTGGGAAAAATGGTAATTTTTTTGGCATGTCAGGGGCTCTTCAAATGTGATACGGCATCCGCAATCTATTCCAGCCAAAATTGAGCTCCAGAATTCATTTGGCGCTCATTTCCTTTCGAGCCCTGACGTGCACCCAAACACTAGTTTTCCGCCACATGTGGGGTATTGGAGAAATTTCACAACAAATTGTACTGTCCATTTTCTCCTATTACACTTCTGAAAATGAAAATATTAGGGCAAAACCAATATTTTTGGGGGTAAAATAAATTTTTTAATTTTCATGGCTCAATGTTATAAAATTCTGTGAAGTTGAGTGAGTTCAAGGTGCTCACCACACCTCTAGATAAGTTTCTTTTGGGGAGTAGTTTCCAAAATGGGAACATTTGTAGGGGTTTTCCACTGTTTTGGCTCATCAGGGGTTGTGCAAATGCAACATAGCGTCTGTTATCTTTCCAGTCAATTTTGCACTCCAAAAGTCAATTGGTGCTCCTTCCCTTCCAAGCCCTGCTGTGTGCCCAAACAGTAGTTTTCCACCACATTGTTATGACTGGTAAATCACATTCACATGGGTAGCATACAAACCATGGGGACAAATACCTGAACCTGACAGATCCCTGTTCAGACTAGAAAAAGCCTTCCTCTGACCCTTGTCTGACCCTGCCTGACCACGGAAGTTGGCACTCTAAATTAAGGCAATGGCGCCCCCACTCGACGGCAACTTACCCTGAATGTCCTTAGCAGCTCCTAGGATGGAGAGTAGCAGTTCCCTAAGGAATAAAGGAAGCACACACGAAACAGCTTCAACCAACATAAACTACTGCAAAGTGAATGAATCCAACAAAGACTATCACCAGCAGGAAACACCAGCAGGGGAAGGTATATAAAGCTGCACATGAAAGGTGATAGGACAAACAGATAAAATGAAAAACACCTGTTACCCAAAACTGACAAAAACAAAGATAACAGAACTAAAACACACAAAGAAAAGGTGGATCTGCTGTGGCTCAGCAGAAAGAGATGCCGACCACAGGATCAAGGGTTTGGTATCCAGATGCACGACACACATATGGGGTACCGGTGTACTCAGGAAAAATTGCACAAATTATACTGTCTGTTTTCTCTGGTTACCCTTGTGAAAATTAAAAATTTGGGGCAAAATCAACAGTTTTGCAGGAAAAATGTATTTTTGCATTTTCACAGCTTAACATTATAAAATTCTGTGAAGCACCTGTGGGTTCAAAGTACTCACATACATCTAGCCCCTTAGTGACCAATAGACATCTTTTTACTGACCTGCGATATAAAAGGCTAGTGTTCCCCTACAGGTGACAATCCTGTAACTGTCACCTGTACACTATAGCTGACAACTTGCTGCATCAGCCAAGATCAGTGTTGGCACCGACCATGGACGTTTAACCCCTTAGATTCTGCTGTCAATAGTGACTACAGAATCTAAATATTTAACAGAGTGTGGGGGCTCCCTCTTTAACCTCATCGGCACCCTCAAATCTTGATTGTGTGGTCCTGATGTTTGCCATGCCAGGTAACGGCCAAATAACGGCCTTAGACTCTGCCGGGTATAGCGGCCTGCACAGAAGTTATCAAAATTTAGGTGGTAAAAATAAACTTTTACATTCTTGTCATGTCACTTTCCATTACTTCCTGAAAAGAACCAGAAGGGTTAATGAACTACCTGAAAGCAATTTTAAATACATTGAGGGATGCAGTATTTAAAATGGTATCACTTTTTTTGTGGTTTCCAGCATATAGGACCCCCAAATTCACTTCAAAACTGAACAGGTCCCTATAAAAAAAAATTTTTTTCCTTGAAAAAATGAAAAATTACTGCTACATTTTTAAACCTTCTACAATGCTAACATAATAAAACAACACTTTACAAATGGTGCTGCTGTAAAGCAGACATGAGGGAAATGTTATTTATTAATGTTTTTGTGTGGTATGACTATTAGGATTAAAGGGATAGTCATTCAAAGTTTGAAAATTGCAATTTTTAAAACATTTTTGTCAAATTTCAGATATTTTTATAAATAAACACAAAACATATCAACCTAAATTTACCATTATTATAAGGTATCATGTGTCACAAAAAAAGTCTCAAAATCAATGGGAGTTATTACTACATAAAGTGACGCTGGTCAGATTTAAAAAAATTGGTCTGGTCACTAAGGGGCTAGATAAGTTCCTTGAGAGGTGCAGTTTTCAAATGGGGTCAATTGTGGAGGGTTTCCACTGTTTAGGCACATCAGGGGCTCCGCACACATGACATAGTGTCCGCTATCAATTCCAGTCAATTTTGCCTTCCAAGAGTCAAATGATGTTCCTTCTCTTCAGAGCTCTGCCGTGGCCCCAAAAGTAGTTTTCTACCACATATGAGGTATAAGCGTACTCAGGAGAAATTTCACAACAAATTGTAGGGTTTATTTTCTCCTGTTAACCTTGTGAAAATGCAAAATTTGGAGCTAAATCAACATTTTTGTGGGAAAAAGTAAAATATTCATTTTTTCCTTCCACATTGCTTTATTTCCTGTGAAGCACCTGAAGGGTCAATAAACTTCTTGAATTTGGTTTTGAGCACCTTGAGGGGTGCAGTTTTGAAAATGGTGTCACTTTTGGGTATTTTCTATCATATAGGCCCATGGGGCAATGTCCCATCTTTTTAGGCATGCACAAAAGTGTGGTCCACCATACATATATTCATTTAGTCATAGATCATCTGAGAGGAGCTCAGAGGAAGGAATAAGTGCTATAAACTGAGAATGAGCCCACTGATGGATTCTCAGTTAACTCCTATGTAGCAATAGACAAAGCAGCACAGAGACTATAAAGTGATAACTGTACTACATTATTATACAACCCATCTGAAAAAAATATTTTAGCCAAAAATACATTCATTTATGTTACACAAAAATGCCCTTGAATGTGTCTGTGTCCTTTAATAACCCAATTGCTAAAATTATTTTAGCCAAAAATGCATACATTTAAATAAAAGTAAACTTTAAACCCCTTCCCAACATCTGCGGTATATGTACAGTGTAAGTCGGGATGCAGGAACATGGAGCAGGCTCATGAGCTGAGCCCACTCTGTACCCCGCAGCGGCTGGCTGTTATACCAGCATGTGCCTGTCATAGGAATGGAAACTGAGCTTTGATTGCTCCTGTTAACCTCATAGATGCTGCTATCAATCTCTGACAGCTGAACATATTGTGTACTGTCTGGGTGTGCACTGTTCCATGCGCTCATCACCCCCATCCCACCCAGAAGGACACAATTGCAGGGTGCTGATGGGTTGTCATGGTAGCTGTGAGTTAAAAAAAAGTACACATTTAAAAAATGTTTTTTAAAAATATAAAAGGTTTAAAGAAAAAACCCTGAAAATTCGAATCACCTCTCTTTTTATTATTTGATGAAAAAATTATGTGTCTCATAAAATGGCGATACAAATTTCAGATTTTCTTTTAGCCATTAAAATAATTTAAAAAAACCTTGGCAAGTTTGGTATTGCCATATACATATACAAAATCATGATGCAGGGTAATTTTTACCACAGAATGATTGCTGTATAAATAGAACCCACTTTTTTGGCAAATTCATGACACTTGAATTTTTTTTTCCCATTTTTCAATACATTGAATTGTAAAATGAATGGTGTCATTCAAAACTATTCCAGCAAAAAAGAGTAATCGTTCATGATCACTGTGAAGAATATGGGGGATATAATTGAATGCCAATCGAATGTATCATATCCGGTCTAGGATTATAGACCTTCTTCAAAAGTGTCATAGGTTACAGGTGGTCCAGCATCAAAAGCTCCAAGTGGAAAAACTCACACCCCCACAGCCTAACTGGGAACAAGGCCTTTCTGGTAGGATAAACCCCTGCTGGGAGCCCAAGCTGCTTAACTGCTTCGAAGAATCTCCTCAGATGGATGGGAGCCATCATTTCATAAGGAGTTATGGATTTATCGTATGTCCTAGCCGTATACCGGTTACATTTTCGAGATCTCGGGAACAGGACGAATGCACACCAGGGTCTCGACCCATTCTGGCACTCCGGGATGGGGAGATACGTAGAACAGCTAGTAGAAGCCAAGTAGAGAAGCCTTGATGGTCTCCAAGCACAACGGGGGCCTGGCAGGGTCCGATGGCACCAAAACCAATTCCCTATGACCTTCCATTGAGAAGTTATGATCCATCATAGGTTTTGGAGTTTCAGCTACCAGACCCAAGGGGAGGGAAGCTAGGACCGTCCCAGGGGTGGGAATTGGAGTGACCGACCATGGATTTAATTGCTCGTGTGAGACTGTGGAGCACTGTTTTCTTCTAAGGGAAGTCACGCCGTCATATCGTGTTGGAAGAAATCGAAAATGGCTTGCATCACACACCCCTCATGTGGCTGTGCAGCACCAAGTCCTAATATTCACCTGATAACTGACTTTTATATCATCTGCTTATACTTATAATACTACCACCTGTATTTGCATATCTGACTATTGTACATGTATATCCACTATGTATATAGTGTTTTGTCTAGTGTGCCCTTAAGATAATTAAATATCCAATTTCACCTTGGGCTGCTCTTTTACACATATCCCTGTTCTTGGTTTAACATTACATGCCACCAGGGCTGGTTTCTAGCACGATATAATCTTGTTAATGGACTGGGTGTATATCTAACAAGGAATTGGTGGCAGTCCTACTGAGCTGGCAAGGCTCTTTTTCACTGGTGCTAGTGAAAGGTGTCTCCAAGCCTGCCAGGGTTGTGAGCGAGTTTGCCATGCCAGCGATCGCGTAGGCCACCCTCTCTCACTCCCCATGCCTCCCTATGCCTGTGTGGACAAGGGGTGTCTGTGTAAAACTGTGCCAAGCTGACATTATGTATCCCCAGGGGGTGCAGAACGTCACGTCGGTAAAAGTGGGGAGACTGTACCTCTTGACCCCCGATGTATTGTGACATAAGGGGGGCTGTTAGGTGCAGTTCTTCACAATCACTGCTGCTCCATTCATCCTTATGGGAGTGACGAAGGCCAGCTGAGCACATCAGTTGACTATTTCCGGCAGTCCCGTTAAGAATGAATAGACCCCCAGTGCATATGATTAACCACCGCTCCATTCACATGGGACTCTATTCAAAGCACCTGTTTGGGATTGGTCAGGTACCCAGCGGTTGGACCCCAATGATCGCGAAGTAATCCCCTACCCCTTGAATAATGGATAACTTTCAATCCTGAGAATACACCTTTAAGCTTAGTTTATATAGAACAAAACCAAACAATTACGTTAACAGATTATAGACATATTTCATTACTTAATAACAAGCTTTGAAAAAAGAAATTAATAGTGTCACAGTTTTACTGAAAATCAATTTATCACTTGCGGGCATATATTATTAGACACTGTAATGTCTTACCTTACTTGGGGCTGTGGTAGACGCATATAATATTTATTGATGTTTCACCTGTCTTAAACCTCAAGGACAAGAATTTTTGTAATCCACAGAGTAGCAACATATATCAAACTCTGACTCATGCTGATGTTCTGTACCTTGATCATTATTTCATAAAGAGACAAGTTCTGCTTCGTTAAATAGAGGAACAGTAGACAGAGATCTGTAGGGACACAACTCATGTGTTCAGCTACTATGCAGAGTGATTCATTTAATACCAGATCCAAGTAATGCAAACAACTCATATTCTCCAAATTTTCACAATGTTTGACTATTTCATACTGGAGTATCAACTAGTGTTGAGCCACCCCCGTAGTGTTCGGGTTCGGTTCGGTTCGTCGAACACCGGGATGTTCGAGGAACTGTTCGTCGAACTGTTCGTCGAACACCTTAGAACACCGTCGAACACCGTTAAAACCAATGGCAGGCAAACAAAAACACATAGAAACACATAGAAAACACCTGCAAAGGTGTCCAAAAGCTGACAAACTGCTCAGAAGACACTCTCTTTAAAAAAGCCGGCCGGCAAATTCAGCAGCGGCATACACCGGTACCCGACAATTTAGACAAGAAGGAATAGAGCATCACACATAGATTAGATAGATAGAAACATGTCAGTCACACATATAAGAAGCACAGTGACAGTGTTGGTTACTGCACTTGTCATTTAGTGTAAAGGATTTATTAAAAAAAATATTAGTGTTTTCATGCACCGTCTCTTTAAAAAAGCCGGCCGGCAATTCAGCATCTGTACCCGACAATTTATAACAGACAGAATAGAGCTTCACACATAGATTAGATAGATAGAAACATGTCAGTCACATATATAATAAGTACAGTGATAGTGTTGCTTACTGTACTTGTCATTTAGTGTAAAGGATTTATTTAAAAAAATAATAGTGTTTTCATGCACTGTCTCTTTAAAAAAGCCGGCCGGCAATTCAGCAGCGGTACCCGACAATTTAGAACAGAAAGATAGAGCATCACACATAGATTAGATAGATAGAAACATGTCAGTCACATATATATGAAGTACAGTGATAGTGTTGGTTACTGTACTTGTCATTTAGTATTAAAATAAAGGATTTATTATTAAAAAAATTGGCGTGGGGTTCCCCTTAATTTTAGGCTCTAGCGGAGGTTAAGCAGACGGCTGGGGCAGATGTTTGAAGCCTGGGAAGGGGGTAATACCCACGGAGCTTCCCAGGCTACTAATATCAGCCCCCAGCTGAATACATAGCCTTTACTAGCTATTAAAATGGGGGACCCCCCCAAAAAAATGACGTGGGGTCCCCCCTAATTTAATAGCTAGCAAAGGCTAGGCAGACAGCTGGGGGCTGATATTAATAGCCCAGGAAGGGAGCCATGAATATTGGCCCCCTCCCAGGCTAGAAACACCAGCCGTCAGCCGCCCCAGAAATGGCGCATTCATAGGATGCGCCAATTCTGGCACTTAGCCTCGCTCTTCCACGCTGCCCTGGTGCGGTGGCAGGGGGTAATAGGGTTGGGGTTGATGTCAGCTTATAATGCCAGCTGACATCAAGCCCAGGTTAGTAATGGAGAGGCGTCTATAAGACACCCCCATTACTAACCCCATAGTCAAAGTTAAAAAAAACACAAACACCCAGAATAAAGTCCTTTAATTGAAATAAAGACACAATCCTTTATTGTTCTAAATTAAACCATACTTACCATCACGCCCATTCCAGCTGAAGCCAACGATCTCCTGCAATAAAAGAAAAATAATAAAGCAACCTCATCCTTACCTTTCCATGGTTCCCACGACAGCTTCAGCTCTGCTACATCGAGATGACAGGCTGGACCGCAGCAGAACGCTGCCATCCAGCCTGTCATCCCGCAGACACTGAGAAGCGCAGGCTTGCTTGCGCTGCTCAGCGTCTCTCTGTGACGGCATCCAGATGAGCCGAGTTCATGTCCAATGAACTCGGCTCACCTCATGCACGTCACTGACAGCGTGGGAAAATTCTCATGCTGAAGCGCTGATTGCAGGAGAATTTTCCCACGCTGTCAGTGACGTGCAGGAGGTGAGCTGAGTTCATTGGACATGAGCTCACCTCATGCACATCACTGACAGCGTGGGAGAATTCTCCTGCACTCAGCACTTCAGCGTGAGAATTTTCCCACGCTGTCAGTGACGTGCATGAGGTGAGCCGAGTTCATTGGACATGACCTCGGCTCATCTGGATGCCGTCACAGCGAGACAGTGAGGAGCGCAAGCATGCCTGCGCTTCTCAGTGTCTGCGGGATGACAGACTGGATGGCAGCGTTCTGCTGCGGTCCAGCCAGTCATCTCGATGTAGCAGAGCTGAAGCTGTCGTGGGAACCATGGAAAGGTAAGGATGAGGTTGGTTTATTATTTTTCTTTTATTGCAGGAGATCGTTGGCTTCAGCTGGAATGGGTGTGATGGTAAGTATGGTTTAATTTAGAACAATAAAGAATTGTGTCTTTATTTCAATTAAAGGACTTTATTCTGGGTGTTGTGTTTTTTTTAAATACTTTACTAGAAATTCATGGCGGTCATGTCTAATACTGGCGTGACCCCATGAATTTTGGGCTTGGGGCCAGCTGATAATACCAAGCTGGCCCTAACCCCTTTATTACCCAGTGAGCCACTGCACCAGGGCCCTGGATGAGTTGGGTACAGCGCCAGAAGATGGCGCTTCTATGAACGCGCCATTTTCCGGGGTGGCTGCGGACTGCAATTTGTAGCGGGGGGGGGCCCAGAAAGCTTGGGCCTCCCTGCGCTGCAGATTCCAGCCCCCAGCTGCCTAGTTGTACCTGGCTGGACACAAAAATAGGGCGAAGCCCCACGTACTTTTTTTTTAATTATTTCATGAAATTCATGAAATAATTAAGAAAAAAAGGCCTTCCCTATATTGTTGTGTCCGGCCAGGTACAAATAGGCAGCTGGTGGTTGGGGGCAGCCCGTTCCTGCCTGCTGTACCTGGCTGGACACAAATATAGTGCGAAGCCCCACTTCAATTTTTTTTAATTATTTCATGAAATTCATGAAATAATTAAGAAAAAAAGGGCTTCCCTATATTGTTGTGTCCGGCCAGGTACAAATAGGCAGCTGGTGGATGGGGGCAGCCCGTTCCTGCCTGCTGTACCTGGCTGGACACAAATATAGTGCGAAGCCCCACTTCAATTTTTTTAAATTATTTCAGGAAATTCATGAAATAATTTAAAAAAAATTGACGTGGGGCTTCGCACTATATTTGTGTCCAGCCAGGTACAGCAGGCAGGAACGGGCTGCCCCCAACCACCAGCTGCCTATTTGTACCTGGCCGGACACAACAATATAGGGAAGCCCTTTTTTTCTTAATTATTTCATGAAATAATTTAAAGAAAATTGACGTGGGGCTTCGCCCTGTTTTTGTGTCCAGCCAGGTACAACTAGGCAGCTGGGGGCTGGAATCCGCAGCGCAGGGAGGCCCAAGCTTTCTGGGCCACCCCCGCTGCAAATTGCAGTCCGCAGCCACCCCGGAAAATGGCGCGTTCATAGAAGCGCCATCTTCTGGCGCTGTACCCAACTCATCCAGGGCCCTGATGCGGTGGCTCACTGGGTAATAAAGGGGTTAGGGCCAGCTTGGCATTATCAGCTGGCCCTAAGCCCGAAATTCATGGGGTCACGCCAATATTAGACATGACCACCATGAATTTCTAGTAAAGTATTTAAAAAAAACACAACACCCAGAAAAAAGTCCTTTAATTGAAATAAACACACAATTCTTTATTGTTCTAAATTAAACCATACTTACCATCACGCCCATTCCAGCTGAAGCCAACGATCTCCTGAAATAAAAGAAAAATAATAAAGCAACATCATCCTTACCTTTCCATGGTTCCCATAACAGCTTCAGCTCTGCTACATCGAGATGACAGGCTGGACCGCTGCAGAACGCTGCCATCCAGCCTGTCATCCCGCAGACACTGAGAAGCGCAGGCTTGCTTGCGCTCCACAGTGTCTCTCTGTGAGGGCATCCAGATGAGCCGAGTTAATGTCCAATGAACTCGGCTCACCTCATGCACGTCACTGACAGCGTGGGAAAATTCTCCTGCACTCAGCGCTTCAGCGTGGGAGAATTCTCACACTGAAGCGCTGAGTGCAGGAGAATTCTCCCACGCTGTCAGTGACGTGAAGGAGGTGAGCTGAGTTCATTGGACATGAGCTCACCTTATGCACGTCACTGACAGCGTGGGAAAATTCTCCTGCACTCAGCGCTTCAGCGGGAGAATTCTCACGCTGAAGCGCTGAGTGCAGGAGAATTCTCCCACGCTGTCAGTGACGTGCAGGAGGTGAGCTGAGTTCATTGGACATGAGCTCACCTTATGCACGTCACTGACAGCGTGGGAGAATTCTCCTGCACTCACCGCTTCAGCTTGAGAATTTTCCCACGCTGTCAGTGACGTGCATGAGGTGAGCCGAGTTCATTGGACATGAACTCGGCTCATCTGGATGTCGTCACAGAGAGACGCTGAGCAGCGCAAGCAAGCCTGCGCTTCTCAGTGTCTGCGGGATGAGAGGCTGGATGGCAGCGTTCTGCTGCGGTCCAGCCTGTCATCTCGATGTAGCAGAGTTGAAGCTGTCGTGGGAACCATGGAAAGGTAAGGATGAGGTTGCTTTATTATTTTTCTTTTATTGCAGGAGATCGTTGGCTTCAGCTGGAATGGGCGTGACGGTAAGTATGGTTTAATTTAGAACAATAAAGGATTGTGTCTTTATTTCAATTAAAGGACTTTATTCTGGGTGTTTGTGCTTTTTTTAACTTTGACTATGGGGTTAGTAATGGGGGTGTCTTATAGACGCCTCTCCATTACTAACCTGGGCTTGATGTCAGCTGGCATTATAAGCTGACATCAACCCCAACCCTATTACCCCCTGCCACCGCACCAGGGCAGCGTGGAAGAGCGAGGCTAAGTGCCAGAATTGGCGCATCCTATGAATGCGCCATTTCTGGGGCGGCTGACGGCTGGTGTTTCTAGCCTGGGAGGGGGCCAATATTCATGGCTCCCTTCCTGGGCTATTAATATCAGCCCCCAGCTGTCTGCCTAGCCTTTGCTAGCTATTAAATTAGGGGGGACCCCACGTCATTTTTTTGGGGGGGTCCCCCATTTTAATAGCTAGTAAAGGCTATGTATTCAGCTGGGGGCTGATATTAGTAGCCTGGGAAGCTCCGTGGGTATTACCCCCTTCCCAGGCTTCAAACATCTGCCCCAGCCGTCTGCTTAACCTCCGCTAGAGCCTAAAATTAAGGGGAACCCCACGCCAATTTTTTTAATAATAAATCCTTTATTTTAATACTAAATGACAAGTACAGTAACCAACACTATCACTGTACTTCATATATATGTGACTGACATGTTTCTATCTATCTAATCTATGTGTGAAGCTCTATTCTGTCTGTTATAATTGTCGGGTACCGCTGCTGAATTGCCGGCCGGCTTTTTTAAAGAGACGGTGCATGAAAACACTATTATTTTTTTTGATAAATCCTTTACGCTAAATGACAAGTACAGTAAGCAACACTGTCACTGTACTTCGTATATATGTGGCTGACATGTTTCTATCTATCTAATCTATGTATGATGCTCTATTCTGTCTGTTATAAATTGTCGGGTACCGCTGCTGAATTGCCGGCCGGCTTTTTTAAAGAGACAGTGCATGAAAACACTATTATTTTTTTAAATAAATCCTTTACACTAAATGACAAGTACAGTAATCAACACTGTCACTGCACTTCTTATATATGTGAATGACATGTTTCTATCTATCTAATCTATGTGTGATTCTCTATTCCTTCTATTCTAAATTGTCGGTACCGCTGCTGAATTGCCGGCCGGCTTTTTTAAAGAGACGGTGCATGAAAACACTATTATTTTTTTTGATAAATCCTTTACGCTAAATGACAAGTACAGTAAGCAGCACTTTCACTGTACTTCGTATATATGTGGCTGACATGTTTATATCTATCTAATCTATGTGTGAAGCTCTATTCTTTCGGTTCTAAATTGTCGGGTACCGGTGTATGCCGCTGCTGAATTGCCGGCTTTTCATGTTTCACTGTTGGCACTGTTCCCATCGATTTGGGCAATCACTGTAATGCCACAACCACCATGGCTGTGGCATTACAGTGAGTGGCAGACAATCCCTGCATGATTGGTGCTCTAAATAGCGCCAGACATGCAGGACACGCTTTTGGTGCACGAACAGTTATCGAACATAACCTCGAACAGCCGAATTTTTTGCAAATCGTTCGGGTTCGTCGAACAACTCGAACACCGCCCAAAACAGCTCGAATTTGAGATTGGCGAACAGTTCTAGTCGAACACCGCTCATCTCTAGTATCAACCAGACAATCCAAAATTCTAAGTGGTTAAAATTGATCTATTAATGGGAACTTGACAGCTAATACATGCTGCTCGATCCACAGGCAGCATGTAGCAGACACTGGTTGTGTGATTACAGTCAGGTATGTTTGACGCTGAAATGCTGCAGTGTTTCAGTAAAACATAATTTAAAAGCCGCTGGGTCCCCGGCTGCTTCTCTGTGCCCGATGCCAATGACTGACAGCTCTCTCCTTATATATGCATGCAGAGAGACCTTGTCACTAGTGTTGCATGAACTTGCACGGATAAAGCGTTATCCAAGCAAACCCGAGTCCTAACCGAGTATCTTCGGCATGCTCGCAAAATATGTTCGCTGTCAAACAGTCATGAAACATGCAGCTACGGCGACGTGAACATATTTTATGAGCACGCTGAAGGTACTGGATTAAGACTTTAGCGTGCTCGGAATATCCAAGCACTTTCGCACAACACTATTTGTCACTCAAAGGGAGCAGGCGGAGAGAAGGCACTAGGTACCTGCCTTTCCGTCTAATCCACCAAGCGGCTTGGTGTTCAGTGGCTTTTAAACTATGTTTCACTCTGAAAAGCCTCAGTGTTTCTGAGTCAAACATACCTTGCTGAGTTCATACAGCCAGTGTCTGATACATGTTGCCTGTGGATTCAGTAGCATATATCAGCTGTTAGGTTCCCGTTACTAGGTCATTTTTACTACTTACAAATAATATTGTTACATCATAGAATCATAGAATGGTAGAGTTGGAAGGGACCTTCTGGGTCATCTGGTCCAACCCCCTGCTCAAAGCAGGATTCACTAAATCATCCCAGACAGATATCTGTCCAGCCTCTGTTTGAAGATGTCCATTGAAGGGGAACTCACCACCTCTCGGAGCAGCCTGTTCCACTCATTGATCGCCCTCACAACCTGGAATTTTACCGTTTTTTTTATAGGGGTTGCATCAGTTCATGTAAAGAACATACCTACAACTGTGAATATTTGGCTTTTTCTTGTGAAGCAAACAACAAATAGGACAAAATAACTGAAAACTTCAGTGTGCATAACTATTCACCCCCCTAAATCCAGTACTTTGTAGAGCAGAGCTCCTTTTGTGACAATCACAGCTGCAAATCGCTTTGGATAAGTCTCTATTAGCTTTCCATATCTTGCCACTGGGTTTTTTGCCCATGTCTCAAGGCAAAACTGCTCCAGCTCCTTCAAGTTAGATGGTTTCCTCTGGTGAACAGCAATCTTCAAGTCTGACCACAGATTTTCAATCTGATTAAGGTCTGGGCTTGCTTTGACTTGGCCACTCCAAAACATTTACACGTTGCCCCTTAAACCACTTGAGTGTTGCTTTAGCAGTATGCTTTGGGTCATTGTCTTGTGGGAAGGTGAACCTCTGTCCCAGTCTCAAATCACTGACAGACTGGAACAGGTTTTGCTCAAAAATATCCCTGTATTTCGCACCATCCATCTTCCCCTAGACTCCAACCATTTTCCCTGTCCCTGCTGTCGAAAAACATCCCAACAGCATGATGCTGCCACCACCATGTTTCACTGTAGGGATAGTGTTCTTGGGGTGATGAGCTGTGTTGGATTTCGCCAACACAGTATAAGTCGACCCGCGTATAAGCCGAGGTACCTAATTTTACAAAGAAAAACCTGGGAAAACTAATTGACTCGAGTATAAGCCTAGGGTGGGAAATGCAGCAGCCAGCTACTGGTAAATTTCCCCAACCTGGTACGCATTGCTCCCTCATTCCCAATCCTGTTATGCATGGCCCCCTCATCCCCAATACTCATATGTATAGCCCCCTCATCCCAATCCTGGCATGCATGGCCCCCTCATCCCCAATCCTGGTATGCATGGCACCCTCATCTCCAATCCTGATATGTAAGGCGCCTTCATCTCCAATGCTGGTATCCATGGCGCCCTCATCTCCAATTCTGGTATGTATGGCACCCCTCATCCCCAATCCTGGTATGCATGGCCTCCTCAACCCCCAATCCTGGTATGTATGGCCCCCTCATCCCCAATGCTGGTATGCATGGCCCCCTCATCCCCCAATTCTAGTATGCATGGCCTCTTCATCCCCCAATTCTTTTATGCATGGCCCCCTCATCCCCCAATTCTGGTATGCATGGCCCCCTCATCCCCAATCCTGGTATGCATGGCACCCTCATCTCCAATCCTGATATGTAAGGCGCCTTCATCTCCAATCCTGGTATGCATGGCACCCTCATCTCCAATCCTGGTATGTATGGCACCCCTCATTCCCAATCCTGGTATGCATGGCCTCCTCAACCCCCAATCCTGGTATGTATGGCCCCCTCATCCCCAATGCTGGTATGCATGGCCCCCTCATCCCCCAATTCTGGTATGCATGGCCTCCTCATCCCCCAATTCTGGTATGCATGGCCCCCTCTTCCCCCAATTCTGGTATGCATGGCCTCCTCATCCCCCAATTCTGGTATGCATGGCCCCCTCATCCCCCAATCCTGGAATGTATGGCCTCTTCATCCCCCAATTCTGGTATGCATGGTCCCCTCATCCCCCAATCCGAGTATGCATGGCCCTCTCATCCCCCAATCCTAGTATGCATGGTCCCCTCCTCCCCTAATCCTTGTATGTATGGCCCCCTCATCCCCCAGTCCTAGTATGCATGGCCCCCTCATCTCCAATCCTGGTATGTATGGCACCCCCTCATCCCCAATCCTGGTATGCATGGCCTCCTCAACCCCCAATCCTGGTATGTATGGCCCCCTCATCCCCAATGCTGGTATGTATGGCCCCCTCATCCCCCAATTCTGGTATGCATGGCCCCCTCATCCCCCAATTCTGGTATGCATGGCCTCCTCATCCCCCAATCCTGGTATGCATGGCACCCTCATCTCCAATCCTGATATGTATGGCGCCTTCATCTCCAATCCTGGTATGCATGGCACCCTCATCTCCAATCCTGGTATGTATGGCACCCCTCATCCCCAGTCCTGGTATGCATGGCCTCCTCATCCCCCAATCCTGGTATGTATGGCCCCCTCATCCCCAATGCTGGTATGCATGGCCCCCTCATCGCCCAATTCTGGTATGCATGGCCTCCTCATCCCCCAATTCTGGTATGCATGGCCCCCTCATCCCCCAATTCTGGTATGCATGGCCTCCTCATCCCCCAATTCTGGTATTCATGGCCCCCTCTTCCCCCAATTCTGGTATGCATGGCACCCTCATCCCCCAATTCTGGTATGCATGGCCCCCTCATCCCCCAATCCTGGAATGTATGGCCTCTTCATCCCCCAATTCTGGTATGCATGGTCCCCTCATCCCCCAATCCGAGTATGCATGGCCCTCTCATCCCCCAATCCTAGTATGCATGGTCCCCTCCTCCCCTAATCCTTGTAAGTATGGCCCCCTCATCCCCCAGTCCTAGTATGCATGGCCCCCTCATCTCCAATCCTGGTATGTATGGCACCCCCTCATCCCCAATCCTGGTATGCATGGCCTCCTCAACCCCCAATCCTGGTATGTATGGCCCCCTCATCCCCAATGCTGGTATGTATGGCCCCCTCATCCCCCAATTCTGGTATGCATGGCCCCCTCATCCCCCAATTCTGGTATGCATGGCCTCCTCATCCCCCAATCCTGGTATGCATGGCACCCTCATCTCCAATCCTGATATGTATGGCGCCTTCATCTCCAATCCTGGTATGCATGGCACCCTCATCTCCAATCCTGGTATGTATGGCACCCCTCATCCCCAGTCCTGGTATGCATGGCCTCCTCATCCCCCAATCCTGGTATGTATGGCCCCCTCATCCCCAATGCTGGTATGCATGGCCCCCTCATCGCCCAATTCTGGTATGCATGGCCTCCTCATCCCCCAATTCTGGTATGCATGGCCCCCTCATACCCCAATCCTGGTATGTATGGCCTCTTCATCCCCCAATCCTGGTATGCATGGTCCCCTCATCTCCCAATTGTTAGAACCCTCCTGTTAGTTTTTTCTATCTTGTATTTTGCGGTCACGTGACCATCTGCCTATATATTCCAGCTCCGCACTTCTGGCTTTGCTGGACTTCAGTGTTGTTTCACTGTTTTGCTAGCCTGGTGCTTCGGTGCCTTTCTCTGTCAGTTTGCTTGGTCCTCATGGACTTCTAGTACTTTTTGTCAGTTTGTCTTTTGTGTTCTACAACAATTTCTGTTTGGGAGGTGTCCCATTTTTGTCCCTGTCCTTGGTTCTTTTAGGGTCCCCTTCCTTGATTCTGTGGGTCTTCGTTCAGACTGGCCGAGGATGGAGGCAGCTCTGTTCGCTGGGAGCGGGCAGCCCTCTACATCGTAGGGATTCAGCTTAGTCTTACTGTAGGGACAGCTTTCCCCTATCTTTCCTTAGTTCTTGTTGCAGATCATAACACCAATCCTAGTATGCATGGCCCTCTCATCCCCCAATCCTAGTATGCATGGCCCCCTCCTCCCCTAATCCTTGTATGTATGGCCCCCTCATCCCCCAGTCCTAGTATGCATGGACCCCTCATCACCCAATCCTGGTATGTATGGCCTCCTCATCCCCCAATCCTGGTATGCATGGCCCCCTCATCCCCCAATTCTGGTATGCATGGCCCCCTCATCCCCCAATCCTGGTTTGTATGGCCTCCTTCATCCGCAATCCTGGCATGCATGACCTCCTCATCCCCCAATCCTGGTATGCATGGCCCCCTCATCCCCCAATTCTGGTATGCATGGCCCCATCATCCCCCAATCCTGGTATGCATGGTCCCCTCATCCCCAATCCTGGTATGCATGGCACCCTCATCTCCAATCCTGGTATGTATGGCACCCCTCATCCCCAATCCTGGTATGCATGTCCCCCTCATCCCCCAATTCTGGTATGCATAGCCCCCTCTTCCCCCAATTCTGGTATGCATGGCCTCCTCATCCCCCAATTCTGGTATGCATGGCCCCCTCATGCCCCAATCCTGGTATGTATAGCCTCTTCATCCCCCAATCCTGGTATGTATGGTCCCCACATCCCCCAATCCTAGTATGCATGGCCTCCTCATCCCCCAATCCTGATATGTATGGCCTCCTTATCCCCCAATCCTGGTATGTATGGCCCACTCATCCCCCAATCCTGGTATGCATGGCCCCCTCATCCCCCAATCCTAGTATGCATGGCCCTCTCATCCCCCAATCCTAGTATGCATGGCCCCCTCCTCCCCTAATCCTGGTATGTATGGCCCCCTCATCCACCAATCCTAGTATGCATGGCCCCCTCACCCCCCAATCCTGATATGTATGGCCCCCTCATCCCCCAATCCTGGTATACATGGCCCCCCCATCGCTGCACACAAAAAATAAACACTTATACTCACCTTCCTTCCTCACCTCTGCTCCAGCGCTGCATTTTGTTCTGCTGCAGCAGCTCATGTCAGCACCTGAGCAGCACATGGCGTCACAGGCATGCGCTCTCAGACGCTGATGTGAGCTGCCGGCATATTCACTCCTCTCCATGCCAAGACTATGGGCGTGGAGAGGAGTGAATATGTATTCTCTTTACTAGCTGGCACTGTCAGCAGGAGCCGCGGCTCAGCGCTCCTCTGTGCCCGCTACTAAAGAGAATGAATATTCCCTTTTCTCCATGCCCATGGGAGAGGAGAATAGGGAATATTCATTTCCCTTTAGCAGCAGGCATATGTGGTAGCTGCAGCAGCCGGCTACTGCGTCGCCGCAACCCCTGCTCCAACCCCCCCTCACTATCCACCAAAAGAATTTCTATATACTCGGGGCCTGTTCAAAAAATGTGCTGAAAAACTCGGCTTATACTCGAGTATATACGGTACTTTATAACACCAGCTTGAAAAATGTTTTTAAAATCCGAAATGTTGCCCTACTGAATTGTATGTTCAGTAAATGCACTCAATATTTGACTGGGGCTCCTTTTGTATCAATTACTGCACCAATGTGGCGTGGAATGGAGGCGATCAGCCTGTGGCACTGCTGAGGTGTTATGGAAGCCCAGGTTACTTTGATAGCAGCCTTCAGCTCGTCTGCATTGTTGGGTCTGGTGTCTCTTATCTTCCTCTTGACAAGGTCAGACGAGTTTGCTGACCAATCAAGCACAGTGATACTGTTGTTTTTAAACCAGGTATTGGTACTTTTGGCAGTGTGGTCTGGTGCCAAGTCCTGCTGGAGAATTAAATTTCCATCTCCAAAAAGCTTGTCGGCATAGGGAGGCATGAAATGACCTTTTGTGGCTTACCCTCCTTGTGGAGTGTGTCAATGACTGCCTTCTGGACATCTCTCAAGTCAGCAGTCTTCCCCATGATTGTAGAGCCTACTGAAACAGACTAAGGGACCTTTTTAAACGCTTAGAAAGCCTTTGCAGGTGGTTTTTATTAATTATTCTAATTTACTGAGATAAAGACTTTTGTGTTTTCATTGGCTGTAATCCATAATCAGCACATTAACAAAAATAAACACTTGAAATAGATCACTCTGTTTGTAATGACTCTATATAATATATGAGTTTCACTTTTTGTATTGAAGAACTGACATAAATAAAATTGTTGATGATATTTTAATTTTGTGAGAAGCACCTGTATGTTGTATTTTAAAAACAGGGTTTTATTAATTGTCTTTTTTTGTTGCATTCTTGGTGGGGGCGATGAACTATAAGATGGTAATGTGCAATGAGACCAAGTTTGATACATATGAGCCCCATTAAATAAGCTTCGCTTGTTGTCCATCTTTAATCTCCAATCAAGTAACATCAATTCTGTTTCACCAATTCAGTCTTTGTTAACATAAATATTTAAAATAGAGAAATCCTATTGCTCACGCGAATCCTTTTCACAAATTCCAGTTTAATTGGAAGTATCAGCTTTAGAAAAAAAGTGCATATATCTCTACCCCATTGCCCATTCCTGCCACTGTGGCTTAAAATACATTACTTTCATGAACTTCACATTTGTTCCAAATGATTTATTAATTTAAATCCCCAAACATTTGATAGTATTTTTGTTCTCTCTTTATCTTGTAAAAAAATCATATTGTCACATTGTTAATGTTCAGAAATGGAAGTGATGTCCCTTCTAGAAGTCATTGGGTTGGCACTGGCTGTACCATGCTACCTGGCACCGAGACCATATTAATTATGTGTAGTTCCAAAATATTGCAGTTCGAGCATGCCCTCTATGCTTGATCCTCTCTTGACACCTTTCATCTCAGTTCCAACTGGTTGGTCATTGTTGTTGTCTTGTTTTATCTTCATTGTGCTTTACTTATAAAAATGTAGTCAACTCTTGATCAAAAACCATAAGAGGACATGGAGATAATTACGTGGCTCCAAGAAGTATTACACTTGTTGTGTGAGTGTATATTATGCTCACTATTGCTTTATGCTGCAGCATAAAACTTTGGGCAGAGATTCCAGTCTGTATACTCAATTATAAAGGTACAGTAGGACCTCTACATGCAGCAGTCAGTATGATCAGTAGTTGGAAGTTTAATGGAGACAGTTATCACTTTAATGGACAACCAATGGAATCACGAGCAGTGCTTGCACAGAGCAATCTGTCCACGACGGTAGTCTCTACATGGGCACAGCCTCCGGAACTTTGTGCTTTGTCCTGAACAGCTAAAGAGTAGTGGCTCCCTCTGAAGATAGCATTCCCGGACAGAAGGTGACACGGCTGGGTACAAGTGGCTCATAACAGATTCTGTGCTCTCACACTGGGCTCCAAGCCTTTGATGACAAGATGACATGAGATTATACATATGATATGCACACATAGTATATCAAACAAAAGTATCTGTGAATCTACCAATGGCATCTAATCTGCCACACACATTACATAGAAATAAGCCAAAATGATTGCCTGAAAAGTTTACAAAATGTGATATGTATCACATTCCAAGTGATTAGATTGTTTCCATTGTAAGAGAAAGTGGTCATTTAGTACATTAAAATGGAGTGTTCAACCTGACATGTCTTTGGGGAGATTGGTTGTAAAAACAATCTGTTGTAGTCCAATATGGCAAACAATCACATAATAAATCTGGACTATCTGGGGGCAGATATGTAAATATAGATATTTTAAAGAACACCTTTCACATCACCACCCATGAAATCACAGTTTTGGGTATCAGAAAAAAAAGATAAATCTTAGTACTGTGTTAGCCAGTAGATAGAAAAATATTAAGGTTTAAGAGTCCTCAGTGGTTGATACATTTTAATGGCTAACTGAAAAGATGGTAACAAACTGCAAGCTTTCGAGACTAATCAGGTCTATTCATCTATGCCTGATGAAAAGACTTGAGTAGTCTCGAAAGCTTGCAATTTGTTACCATCATTTCAATTAGCCATTAAAATGTATCAACCACTGAGGACTCTCAAATCTTAATATTTTTCAGTTCTGGGTATTAGCATTATTCTTTTCAATGGGGTGATTCCAACACAGTCTGATGCTGTCAGCACTGATTGGAGAGTACTAGACTGGCCGAATCATACTGTCCATACTGGCAGACCATGCATGGAGTTAAAGCCCAGATTCAAGTGCCATAAATTTATGGCGCTTGGTCATTAATGAGTTAAACATCCTCCACCCTCTTTGTGAGGCTACAATAAGTAGTGGAAGCAACACAATCTCATGTTACCACCTGGTCAATGAACAAGACTAACGAGACTAATTTTCCCAACTGCCCTTTGAAAAATTAAGACGCTCTTACACAACCATGGATACAAAAACGTGCATTAAATAATTCTATAACTGGACTAGTGGAATTGGGACATAATGTTACCATTGTACAAAGCATTATTACACCCTCATCAGAAATATGCATTTTGGTTCTGGGCACCAGTTCATAGAAAAGTAAAATCCCTAAGCCCTACTCTCAGGAGAAGAAAAAACAAAATATCCGAAAGAGATAAACCTTCTTTACATCAGAGCTGTGAATTTTTGGAACAGTCTACTTCAGGAGCTGGTAATAGCAGGAGCAGTTTATGGCTTCAAAAAAGGCTTAGATCATAAGAAAGAACAAAATAATATTTATACTTATGTAAATGTAGAGAATTTTTGTCAGAATGTTGATCCAATCTGATCGCCACTTGGGATCAGGAGTTTAGCTTTTCTTTTTTAAAGTCGATTTTTTTCATGCCTTATGGATTTTTTACTTTTTTTTGGATCAATATTGGGAAACAAATTTCTGCAGTTCTACCTACACCCCCTCTCTTCTAGCATGTCATCTTATATTCCGTGCTTGAACTTGATAAGCATGTACGGTATGTTTTTTCTACTAAGTAACAATGTACCAATTAGTTTTAGTAAAATGTCTCATGGCTTCTGTAGTTAATTTTGTTGATTCTTTGACCATTTTATACCATGACTTACAATTAAGTCTTTTAGTTGAGTATTTTCTATTTTTTCTTCTATTCACAAAAATAATCTGCTAAACAGACTTTATTGTCAATCATTATATGTTCCTAAGGTCTGCCAGTTGCAAAGTCTATTTTTCCTCTTTGTAATCTACTATAAGGGCTGAATGTTTTCACTATGAGTTCCCCAAGCACACAATATTTTCTGGGAACTGAGAGGCTCTAAGATGTTCTTCTTGTCCTTTTAAGATTGTTTCTGACATATTTTGAGCACACAAACACAGAGGTAATGTTTTGGGATTTAGCAGATATAGAGATTACATCTTCTTTCATAATTTCAGTGTTTTGTACCTGTCTAAGATCTATATTAAAAACAGTTTCTGAGAAAAGCGCAACATTTGACAGTAGATGAACTTTATTATAAGACTTTTCTTAAATAAATATCATTAGTGTTAAGAATACCTGCCATGGAGACAATCGTCCTCCGGTTTCCAGACTGCTCCGCTGGTCTGTCCGCGCTAGTGACGGAGCTTTCGCGCACTGGGTGGTGCGACTACACACAGTGGTGCCTCCTGTGTGGAAGTGGTGAGCCAGTGGTGGGAATGTGCGCACCCTGCTGTACAGGTGAGCATGGAGTGGCTCCCTGGACATGGCCGGGAGGAGTCCATCACCTGATTATTATCCGTTGATTGGGCTGGCTGCGTAAGGCCTGCTTCTAATTCAATTCAGTGCTATTTATTCAGTTCCCTTGCGTAGTGGTATGGTGAGTGCTTCCTGGTTGGGTTCTGGTTACTTCTCAATAGTTGCTAATGGATTTTATTGGTTATTCTTTATTAGCTTATGTCCCAGGGTTTCCCTTTGGTTTACAATTGGGTTTTATGCTGCTAGCTTTGGATTTACTCTTGTAGCTGACTCTACATCATCCGCGTCACCAGACGCCAGCTATACTACTACAGCAGTCTGGGAAGTGCTCTGTAAAGCCCCTCTCCCATTCGGCAGTGGATGAAAAATATCCCGGCACTTAAGGACTTGCCTAGCAGTGGTGGCTTGCGCAAAGTGCAACTGTGACTGCGCTGGTCCGATGAGAGTCGCTACAGAGTAGTTATTCCTGTGGATAACATAATAAACAGCCTTTAAAAAATATAAAAAATGGACCTGGTCAAGCAGCTTGCTGACCAATTGCAAGTTCTCGTGGAAATGTTCCAAGATCTGGCTAATAACGTGGGTCAGCCTAGTCAAACCATTGCTCATGGAGTCCTGACGGCGCAGCAGTTTTCTGATTCTATTTGTACCATAGCAGGCACCCCTGTAGAACCTAAAGTTCCCCTTCCTGATCTTTTTGGGGGGAATAGTAAGCAATTTACTAATTTTAAGAGGAGTTGTAAACTCTATTTTCTATTCCGTCCAGTATCCTCTGGGGATGAAAAAACTCAGGTTGGCCTCATAATTTCTCTCCTCAGAGGGGTCCCTCAGTCATGGGTCTTTTCATTACCACCAGACTCGCTCACTCCTTCATTGGTTAATGATTTTTTTGAGGCCATGGGGAAAATATATGATGAACCAGACCGTGCAGCTTTAGTCCAAACTCAGGGCTCCATACCAGGCAGACCTCACTGTGGAGGATTATTGCTCAACTTTCGGAGATGGTCTATAGAAACGGGGTGGAATGATGCCTCTCTCCACAGTACATTCCTGACTGGTTTGAATGATCACAGGTTAAAGTTATGCTGGTCCATCACTCTCCCCAGGGTCTCTTGAAGCTGCCATGGTTTTAGCGGTCCGTCTGGACAGGAGAAGACGAGAACGGCTTTGGGAAAAATTATCCTCTGGATGGGATCTACCCCCTCTCTCTGTATTCCCAGACTTGCCTAGTAGTGGTGGCTTGAGCAAAGTGCGACTTCGCTTTTGCTGGTCCAATGCGAGTTGCTACAGAGTGGTTATTCCTGTGCATAACAATTAGATAATTAGATGATTTCTCTCAGTATTATAGAAATGCATATTTTAGTTTTACTTTACCATAGAGAGCTCAAAATCGAATGAGATTCTCTTCTCTGGGAGGTTCCAACTGTGAAGGAGAGAGCTGAAGATATATAGCATCTGAATGGTAAATTGAGATTGGTGCTTAGATCTACAGGATTTAGGGTGGATTCAACAGTTCACCTGTTTGGTCATTTTGTCAAGTCGTTAGTTCATTGAACACAATGGGAGAATCAATTAACTTATTTTTCTCATTTTTTAGTCTAACCAAATACACAAATATAGTGAGTCAATTCACCAATGCATCACAATGTGCATTGAATCAGTGAAACATAAATCATGGAAAAAAGTACCTCACCTTTAAATAAGAGCCTAAGCTTTACTTCACACTGAATATTGTTATATAGCAGACAGGTAGTAAGATGTCTCTGTGTATTTTGCAGACCAACTAAAGGAAGAGGACAAAGCTGCTTATAAAGGGTAAATCTGTTAAAAGGATGGCACAGCTGCTTGTAAATGCTTAATGTGAGTCTCTTTCTACATACTATACTTACTTCTTCTATCATTCCACTCCTGCTGCTCCACAATACACAGAAATCCATCTTACATTGCAACATAAACTACATTCAGCATGAAGTAAGATACTCTCCCGTGTTTACATTCTGGACTTAATTATTCTTCCCACCACATAATGCCATTTCTCAACTCAGAAGCCGTCAAATTGTGAGACAAAGGAGAATCAGACTTGAGCTGCCTTTAGTCTCTTTCTCGTAAAAAGAATGTATCATCCTTAAATGAATTATTGTTTAAATCAGGTTTTTGTGCTTTTTATAAAAAATTGTGGCAATAGGTTTTTCTGTCATCTCTACCTGCATTAAAAAATAAGGAAGAATTACAATGACAGGTAACCTGTATAAACCAATGATAACACAGGATCCACCATTCACAATAGACAATGTTACAAATAACTCTGGCTTCCTCCCTTGACCTTTGCATATGCTCATCACATTTTTCAATACAAAAGATAGGGTCTGAGTTAGCCTATTGCTGCTCAAATACATGTGGATTTCCTAAAATAACAAGAAGTATGAGTCTAAAATAGCCTGGGTGGCAAATGTGAACATTGCACCAAATCACTATTTATATAAAAAAATATAGTGTGACAAAAGTCAAAAGTAAATACACAAAATAAAACTAGATTTAACACAAAAAAAGAATTTAAAACAATAAAACATTTTTTTGATGATACATTCCTTTTAAATGCCTAGGGTTTTTAAATGTGCTAGTTTATTAATGTACAATGGAAATATTTGAGAAAGATTAATATTTGGCCTTCTTTTACTTTATGAGGTTTCTTGGGAGGTGATAAGTCTTTAAAAGTGGTGTATTTTGCCCCAATTTAATTAAGGGAATTATTGTAAAACAGCACATCCCTGAATTAGTAACTGTTTTAAATTTTGGATTGTCCATTTGTTCCATAAAACAAAGTCAAAAGCAAACAATTCTTGATTAAAGATAATTGATATTTAAAAACAAAGAACAAAGACAAGATGGTTGATCATATTTCTTTTATAAAAGTAAATCTTTCACCAGGTTTTGCTCCCCTATTGTCTGATTTTCTTTAAGCAATAAGGCATATTATCAATACTGATTGCTATAGGAAACTACTCCAGATTAATTTTTCACCTGTTTTGATAAATCTTTCCAAACGTGTTTTTTTTCTATCAAGTCTATGAATTCTTAAGAATAACTTTTTATTCTAAAGAATGATGCACTTTTTTTTTGCTCACGTCATCTCTATTTACTCACTCTGTTGATGCCAATTCTACTGCCTTCACCTTGACTGAAGAAACATTTCCTATGACAGTGTGATCCACAATTAGTTCCTGCTTCTATGACCTAGATGTACAGATCTCAAATGGGCTGTTCCCTATGGGATACTTTGAGAATGCAAGAAAAATGAGGACTTTTTCTTTAAAGCCAATTGTTACATCCAAGTAAACTTCAAATAACATGTCTTCACATAAGAGTAGGTTTTCTTTCATCCTCCTCTTTGGAGATGTAAAAAAATAATGATAAAAAATCTTTTCCAGATCAGTAGAACCTACGTTCTGTATGAAACGTAACAATCGGCTTTGAGTCATACAGAGATCTTTCTGCAGTGCGGACGTCTTTGAGCTTTAGATGCCGCTGTGTCTAACCCGTTGTGCCATACTGTTCCATCTCTTCTATACAAACACTCTAACTTATGAGACATTAGTAGAATTGTGCACAGATCCAAAAACATCACAGTCAAGTTTTCTTTATGTACAAGAAACTCTTAACTCTCACTTTGGAAATATCTTGTTTCGAAACATTCCTAGAATATACCCAAAATTAGCTATAATTTCAGGGGGCACTTTTGTTCTCATCAGGCATATTAAAAAAGATTAGGTAGGTAGCATTAGACTTATATAGTCATGGAAACTTACTTCAAAGCTGAGTAGTAAGACTAATGTGAACTTTTCAGATAAAGACATAAATCATTTAGTAAGTGTCATATAGACATTAGGGAACAGTTATCTTCAAGAAAAGACGATTTATAGTATAAAGTTGGACAAATGCAAAATATATCGGTCATATACCAGAAAGGTTTCTTCCGCAACTCTGGAAAGTAAAAAAAAAAAAGTACTTTTTTTTTCAATAATGGGTGAGATTACCATCTTCCAGACACTGGTGCCATGAACAAAATGATCTGACTGGTCAAGATCCAGCCTTACCAGCCTAAAAGAAGACAATTATTTTCCACACATGAAATTGATGGCAGATTTCAAGGATTTTCCCAGAAACTGCCCACATTACACATCCCTTAATGTATGATAATTTTCTAGCAATGTAGAGGAAAGGTAGTTGCCCCATAATTCTTTTTTTTGTGATGATGTTGGTATGAAAAAAAGGTTCTAGAGGAATCAAGTATGTCAAATTGTAAGGTTAGAAGAGAAACAATAGGTGCGTTGTCTGTGCTCCTGAAGGAGATCCGAAAGAATGGTCCAGGATACAAAGTAGACTTGATTCGGTTTTATCATCAGCGCATTTCGAAGTCTCCAGACCTCTTCATCAAGATATAACTACATACAAAAGGGTAATTATATCCTGATGAAGAGGTCTGAAGACTTCAAAATGCGTTTATAGTAACAACACATCAAGTCTACTTTGTATCCTGGACCACTCTTTGGGATCTCCATCAGCAGCGCAGACAACCTAGCTATTGTTTCTCTTCTAGCATTTCAATGTTTTTTTAAACTGTGGGAATGTAGTAGCTGGCAAATTTAAGCTTGATCCTTGTGTGATACACAACTTTACCAGGTGCGCAATTCCCTTTTGTCCTTTATCATCGGATAAGACCCTACTGTGTTTTTGCTCCCCAGGTTTTTCCTAAATTGTAAGGCTAAATAATTCATTAGTGAAACTTGAAGGGGAATGGATTGAAGCAGAACAAAACATCCAGAATTTGATGGCAATTTAGGTGGAAAATGTAAGCTAAAACTCATTTATTCATGGTTAGTAGACGTGATATGACATAGGACTGTTGTATACTTACTGTTCCAGAACATTTTGTCTGTTGATGATGCTGAAGAACGTGGGCTCACATACCAAGTCATGATCCCAGCATGAGCTTGTGCAGGACTCTCCTTCTGCAGATAACCATACTTGCATAGCCGTGACAGGGGGCCACATGGATGGAGGAGGTTCGCTCGGTGACCAGACCAGGTGGGTATGATTGATGAGAACCAAGGAGGAGGGAAGATGAACCTGGGATGTATTAAGAAGAATAGGCAAGGGCAAAGGAGGAGAGCAAAACTCCTGGATGTGATTCATATTGGATATATAAAAATTAAAAAATAAGTGATTAAAAAAAAATAAAGGGAAAGCGGCAAAAATGTGAAAAAATAGAAGAAAAAAGTATTTAGAAGATATAGGATCACAGAATAACAGAATGTTATCATGAGGAAATGGAGGATAATGAAGGATGGAAAAGGAAACAGAGACAGAAAAGGAATTTAAAGCACATTCAGCTCCATTATGCTCTGATAGGCATTATCTGTAATGAACATTTCCAGCAAATTGGAGTATGCTAATACGTGTGGTCTGCAGACAGCCATCAAACTGTCGGATTTTCATTGATTTAACAATTTAGTGTTGTAGTATGGCGCACAGTTCACTGAGGGTCACCACTGGAGCAGAATACATTCACCAAGTATTTAATAGGAGTAAAGGAAGCTTTGCCTGTTTTCTGGATTGTTGAAGGGATGTAATAACAAGACCCTATATCTGCTGATTGGCAACTTACTTGGTGCTGGATGTAGGCATGGAGTCTCTGCAGCATCCCTTCGCTTGTAAACTCATAGGGTAGGTACGGTTCAATCTATGGAAAGGGCAATGAACAGATTTGTTATAGGTTATGCCTTGTAGACAAAGCTGACTACATCACACTCTCTGGCTATAAAATCCATTACTGTTTGTTAACAAGGGAGCATGACTCATAGGAGACTCACTGCATCTCTTAATAGCAGACATTTAACATCATGCTATGTGAGTTCTGACAAAATTGTGTACATGTATGTATGTCCTACAGCAGAAAACATATTCACCAAATATGCTAAAGGACCGAGTTGTTTCTACATAGCGACATTACTACAGCAACACAAGGCTAGCCCCCATTCACCAGGGGTAATAAACAGAGAATATTAGGGTTCTGCTTCCATGACTGCAGCTTTTCTCTCCTCATCACATTGTCTAATGAGTTCCCTTGGGCCTCGTCCCTGAGCTCAGTGATATACTATTATTCTTCTGCACAGAACCTTCCAGATAATGAGACCTCTTTCTCGGCTTCTCAGGAATATTGGCTGTTAAACCACTCGCAACTGACACCTCTACGGCTCAATGACCTCAAATTGAAGCATTAGCCAGACCTCAAACCCCCACCCCTCCGTCCCTTCTGTCCTCCCTCCAGCCAGTTACAGATCTATTTTTGCCAAAGGGAATGCATTAAAAATCTATCTAATCTGTCTATCTATCTGTCTATCTATCATTATCATGCTAAGAATATCAGAACCATGGGCCAGGCCACAGAAAGAGGAAAGGGAACCCAGCAGCTTGTTGTAGGAACGGGTTTGGTGAAATTCATGCACCAAGAGGAGCACCATTACTATGTGGGGCCTAAAGGAGGCACTATTAATGTTTGTTGGCACTGTTATGCTCTTGTATTGTGAAATATTGGTAGTAAAGGTCTTGGTATATTGTATTTTTGCATTAACTGCATTACTAATAATAAACTATTTGTTTCCTATATAGTAACGATTTAATTAACTAAATTATTTAGGGGTGTATATATAAAAGTTGTCTTATAGCTACATTGTCTTTGTTAACAAGCTGTTGGCGAAGGCTAAGGTGCTAAATTTGCCATAGGGGCAATGAACTTCAGCTACATCTATGTCTATTTCTATTATCAAGACATGTCATTTCAAGTCCAGTTTTAGATTATCAATAATGTATCTGTAGTGCCGGCGTCCCTGCCCTCTGCTAGGCAGGGACGCTGTTCCCCTCACCGCTCTGCTCCGTGCCCGGCGTCCCTCTCCCGCTCTGCTGGCAGCGCGCGCTCCTTCCCGGCCACTGTGCTTAGGGCGCGCGCGCGCGCCCTCCCTCTTAAAGGGGCCACGCGCGCCGTCCTAAGGAGTCCCCGGCCAATGGCCGGAGGACTTTACCATATATAAGGCACCTCCTCCAAAATGGAGGTGCCCGAGCAATGTTGTTGCACCGTTCTACTCTGCTTCAGCCCTCAGGTCCCGTTGCCAGTTACCTGCCAGTTACCTGCCAGATTCCTGCCAGCTTGCTGTCCTAATCCTGCCTGATTTCCTGTTACCTGCCTGCCTGCCTGAGGTCCGACGGTCTGCCTTACAACTCCGGTCAGTCTGTCTAAGGACCAACTTGCCCGCTCACCTGGGAGCGCACATCAGCTACCTGCCTGCTTGCCTGAGGTCCGACGGTCTGCCTTACAACTCCGGTCAGTCTGTCTATGGACCAGCTTGCCCGCTCACCTGGGAGCGCTTCTCCGCTACCTGCCTGCTTGCCTGCCCGGAGGCTCCGCTGTCACGTGCTGTGACCACCAGCTATTCCAGACTCTTGCCCGCTCACCTGGGAGCGCTTCTCCGCTACCTGCCTGCTTGCCTACCTGGAGGCTCCGCCGTCACGTGCTGTGACCACCTGCTATTCCAGAGACTCTCGCTTGCTCACCTGGGAGCACACATCCTCCATCTGCCTTGCTAGCCTACCTGGAGGTTCAGCCATCACAGGTCGTACCTACCCCTTACCTAGAGACTGCCCCGGTCACTTGCCGTGACCTCCAGCCCGTTCTTCCAGAGACTGCCCCGGTCACTTGCCGTGACCTCCAGCCCGTTCTTCCAGAGACTGCCCTGATCACTTGCCGTGACCTCCTGCCCGTACACCCAGAGACTGTCCCGGTCACCTGCTGTGACTGCCTGCCTGGTCGCCACCCGCTCCCTTACAAGGACCGCTCCCTTGTATAGTAGCCCAGAGGTTCCGCCTCCCAGACCCGTTACAGTTTGCTCGGGCCATGGAACCCGGTGGCACCCAAGCTCCCTCGCTCTCGGACCTGTGTCATGAACTGTCCCGTCAAAGGTCCCAACAGGAGTCCATCCTGGGTCACCTGCGGAATGTCAATACTCGCCTGGACACTCTGACTGTTCCACCAACAACCTCCGCCAGTGCCATGTCTCGCAATCCGGCAGCTCCGCTGTCCACTAACACCATGATATCCTACCCCGGACCTCGGCTTTCTGCACCTCCTCGCTTCGGAGGCGACTCAGCCCAGGCTCGGGGCTTCATAAATCAGTGCACCCTGCACTTTGAACTATTGTCCCACCAGTTTAACTCCGACCGAGCCAAAATTGCATTCATCATGTCCCATCTCACCGGGGAGGCCCTGGCCTGGCTAAATCCTCTATGGGAGAGAGGAGGCCCCCTGGTGTCCAACTTGCCTGCTTTTCTCACGGCTTTCCGGAAAGTCTTCGACGAACCCGGACGGAAGACCTCATCCGCATCATCGTTGCTACGCCTCCGTCAGGAAAGTCTCACCGTGGGCCAATATGCCATACGGTTCCGTACCCTTGCCTCGGAGCTGGCCTGGGATAACGACGCTCTGGTTTCCGTCTTCTGGGAGGGTCTGTCCGGCCGTATTAAAGATGAGCTTGCCGGTCGGGACATTCCTACCACTCTCGATGACTTAATAACTCTTGCCACCCGGATTGACCTACGGTTCCAGGAGCGTGCCAGAGAGGTCACCCGTGAGAGGTTACCACGTCTAGCTCCTACTTTTCAGAAACCCGTCACTCCTTCTGTCTCTAACCAGGTACACCCTCCTAAGCCTATGCAGGTCGACCAGACCAAGATGGTCAAGACCCGTCAGGACTTACGCCGTGCCGAGGGGACCTGCTTCTACTGTGGCAGTAAGGAGCACCGGATCCGTGCCTGCCCGGAGAGGTCGGGAAACGCCTGTGTCTAGGTTCGCTCAGAGAGGTCCACCTAGACAAGAATAAATCCTCTCCATCCCTGCTGTTGTCAGTTTCAATCGTCTACGGGGAGAACCGTTATTTCGAACTAGCCCAACTGGACTCTGGAGCAGCCGGGAATCTTATTTCACAGTCCCTGGTAGAGAAATACCGCATCCCCACCAAACCTCTGGCTGTACCCTTGTCTGTTGCTGCCGTGGATGGGGGGCTCTTACCACGCCCCATCCAACTCATCACCGAATCCATTACTCTGCAGGTGGGAATGCTGCATTCTGAAAGTATCTCCTTCCATGTTCTGCCTGGACTCTCTCACGCCCTCTTGCTAGGCCTACCTTGGCTCCAGAAACATGCACCCGTTCTTGACTGGCAGACCGGAGAAGTCCTTCGCTGGGGACAGGGCTGCCATAAGACCTGTCTGGTTCCCGTTCATCCCGTCCGTCCTTCTCCTACCCCAGCTAATCTACCTGGACTTCCGATTCCTTATTGGTCTTATGCTGATGTCTTTAATAAAAAGGAGGCAGAGACACTACCCCCTCATAGACCATACGACTGCCCTATCGACCTGTTACCTGGTACTTCTCCTCCCCGTGGGCGTATTTATCCATTATCCGCTGCTGAGACCTGGTCGATGTCCGAATATATTGAGGAGAATCTGGCCAGGGGATTCATCCGGAAATCTACCTCCCCGGTGGGAGCAGGCTTCTTTTTCGTCAAAAAGAAGGACGGCTCTCTCCGTCCCTGTATAGACTATAGAGGCCTTAACCAGATCACGGTGAAGAATAAGTACCCCCTTCCGCTCATTCCGGAGTTATTTCATCGTCTGAGGGGGGCTAGAATCTTCACCAAACTGGACCTCCGTGGGGCGTACAACCTGGTTCGTATCCGTCAGGGGGATGAATGGAAGACGGCATTCAACACCCGGGACGGCCACTATGAATATCTGGTAATGCCCTTTGGCCTCTGTAACGCTCCTGCCGTCTTTCAAGAGTTGGTCAATGACATCTTCCGGGACCTTCTCTACTCCTGCGTAGTGGTGTACCTGGACGACATCTTGCTCTTCTCTCCGGATCTCCAGACTCACCGGAGGGATGTTCGTCAGGTCCTGCTCAGGCTCAGGCAGAACCATCTCTACGCTAAATATGAGAAGTGCCTCTTTGAGCAGACCTCGCTTCCGTTTCTGGGCTACATTATCTCTCAGACCGGCCTACAAATGGATCCTGAGAAACTGTCTGCCATCGAGAAATGGCCCCGACCAGAGGGGTTGAAGGCTATTCAACGGTTCCTGGGCTTCGCCAACTATTACCGCCTCTTCATCCCGTACTTCTCTTCCCGGACTGCCCCAATTTCCGCGCTCACCCGTAAGGGTACTAATCCCAAAGAGTGGCCGCCCGAAGCAGAGGAGGCCTTTCTTTCCCTAAAACAGGCCTTCTCTTCCGCCCCGGTGCTGCATCGCCCGGACGGCAACAAGCAGTTCTTCCTGGAAGTTGACGCCTCCTCCTCTGGAGCCGGAGCGGTACTTACTCAAAAATCATCTTCCGGGAGAATGGTAACTTGTGGCTTCTTCTCCAAACTCTTCTCCTCTTCTGAGCGCAACTATTCCATAGGAGACCGAGAGTTATTGGCCATCAAGCTGGCGTTGGAGGAGTGGCGTTACCTACTCGAGGGGGCTCTTCATCCGGTAATAATTTACACTGACCACAAGAACTTGGCTTACCTCCAGCATGCCCAGAGACTTAACCCGCGCCAAGCCCGGTGGTCCTTGTTTTTTGCTCGCTTTGATTTTGTTCTTCATTTTCGCCCGGCTGACAAAAACGTCAAAGCAGACGCCTTGTCCCGATCCTTTCTGGTGTCCGATCTCGAGGAAGAACCTAAACATATCATCGATCCCGCCAGAGTAATGCAGGTGGCTCCCATGAGTCTAAATCGTCTCTCTCCCGGTAAGACGTTTGTTTCAGTACCTGATCGGGAGAAGATCCTACACTGGGGCCATTCGTCTAAACTAGCTGGCCACGCCGGTCAGAAAAAGACCCTCCAGCTTATTGCCCGGCACTATTGGTGGCCTACCTTGCACAAGGACATAATAGACTTTGTTTCTGCCTGTGTGTCCTGCGCCCGCAACAAAGTCCCGAGACATCTGCCAGCCGGACGCCTCCTTCCGCTTCCTGTACCTGCTGCCCCCTGGCAGCATATAGCAATGGACTTTATAACTGATCTCCCCGTCTCTGCCGGTTGTACGGTCATTTGGGTGGTCGCTGACCGCTTTTCCAAGATGGCTCACTTTATTCCCCTGCCAGGCCTTCCGTCTGCACCCGAGCTGGCTAAAGACTTTATCCGCCACATCTTCCGTCTTCATGGCCTGCCCCTCCACATCGTGTCGGATCGTGGGGTACAGTTCACCTCACGTTTCTGGAGAGCCACTTGTAAACTACTAGACGTCACCCTGGATTTCTCTTCCGCTTACCACCCACAGTCCAATGGTCAAGTGGAGCGGATCAATCAGAACCTGACCAGTTACCTCCGGCACTTCGTTAATGCCCACCATTCTGACTGGGTGGATCTCCTACCATGGGCCGAGTTCTCTTATAATAATCACGAGAGCGAATCCTCCTCCAAATCCCCGTTTTTTGTAGTCTTTGGTCAGCATCCTCGGATTCCTTTTCCTGTCTCCACCTCTGTGGACAACCCGGCTGCGGAATCTCTCGTTAGCAAATTTTCCTCCATATGGGAGAGTACCCGGTCCGCACTCCTTCTGTCATCCGAGCGTATGAAAAGACACGCTGACAAAAAACGCCTGGATCCTCCACAATTTCGTCCAGGAGATAAAGTCTGGCTCTCATCTAAATATGTTCGACTCAAGATACCTTCTTACAAGTTAGGGCCTCGGTTCATCGGTCCTCTGGAGGTCATCAGTCAGATCAACCCGGTGGCCTATAAATTGAAACTCCCGGCCAACTTACGGATCCCTAACTCCTTCCATGTATCTCTCCTCAAACCCGTGGTGCTTAACTCTTTTTCCAAGTCTACAGGTACGCCTCCTGCTCCGGTTTCTGCTGAGGACGAGTTTGAGGTAGAGAACATTCTTGCCACCAAAAGGGTAAGAGGAAAGACCTTTTTTCTGGTAGATTGGAAGGGGTTTGGTCCTGAGGAGAGAACGTGGGAGCCCCGGGAGAACATCCATGCCCCTTTCATCCTAGCTAAATTTCTATCTGGCCTAAAAAAGGGGGGGCCTAAAGGGGGGGGTACTGTAGTGCCGGCGTCCCTGCCCTCTGCTAGGCAGGGACGCTGTTCCCCTCACCGCTCTGCTCCGTGCCCGGCGTCCCTCTCCCGCTCTGCTGGCAGCGCGCGCTCCTTCCCGGCCACGGTGCTTAGGGCGCGCGCGCGCGCCCTCCCTCCCTCTTAAAGGGGCCGCGCGCGCCGTCCTAAGGAGTCCCCGGCCAATGGCCGGAGGACTTTACCATATATAAGGCACCTCCTCCAAAATGGAGGTGCCCGAGCAATGTTGTTGCACCGTTCTACTCTGCTTCAGCCCTCAGGTCCCGTTGCCAGTTACCTGCCAGTTACCTGCCAGATTCCTGCCAGCTTGCTGTCCTAATCCTGCCTGATTTCCTGTTACCTGCCTGCCTGCCTGAGGTCCGACGGTCTGCCTTACAACTCCGGTCAGTCTGTCTAAGGACCAACTTTCCCGCTCACCTGGGAGCGCACATCAGCTACCTGCCTGCTTGCCTGAGGTCCGACGGTCTGCCTTACAACTCCGGTCAGTCTGTCTATGGACCAGCTTGCCCGCTCACCTGGGAGCGCTTCTCCGCTACCTGCCTGCTTGCCTGCCCGGAGGCTCCGCTGTCACGTGCTGTGACCACCAGCTATTCCAGACTCTTGCCCGCTCACCTGGGAGCGCTTCTCCGCTACCTGCCTGCTTGCCTACCTGGAGGCTCCGCCGTCACGTGCTGTGACCACCTGCTATTCCAGAGACTCTCGCTTGCTCACCTGGGAGCACACATCCTCCATCTGCCTTGCTAGCCTACCTGGAGGTTCAGCCATCACAGGTCGTACCTACCCCTTACCTAGAGACTGCCCCAGTCACTTGCCGTGACCTCCAGCCCGTTCTTCCAGAGACTGCCCCGGTCACTTGCCGTGACCTCCAGCCCGTTCTTCCAGAGACTGCCCTGATCACTTGCCGTGACCTCCTGCCCGTACACCCAGAGACTGTCCCGGTCACCTGCTGTGATTGCCTGCCTGGTTGCCACCCGCTCCCTTACAAGGACCGCTCCCTTGTATAGTAGCCCAGAGGTTCCGCCTCCCAGACCCGTTACAGTATCATGTTACTGTCTGGTCAAAGCTTGAAGGGTTATTCCTATGTTCATAAATGGGTATTATTTGATAGTATGATGCGCCCCCTGGGCCGTGGGGTACTCGGTAGCCGGACCGGTCGGTGCTGGGGATGTCACGATGGCAGTGACGCGGTCCGTGACCCAGGGCAGTCAATTAAAGGGAAAGTAATAATAATAATAATAATAATCTTTATTTTTTATATAGTGCCAACATATTCCGCAGTGTTTTACATACATTATCAAAGTAAAAGGGGAATAAAGTTTTTAGAGATAATGTTCGTGACGCCACCTGTGGTATGCGGCTATATGGGGCCGCCGCTGCGGTGCAGATCCACTGAGCTGATGGTGACGCAGCAGAGTTGGTTCAGCTCTCCACAGGCAGAGCTAAGCACCGGGGCAGTGTCGTGCAGGGCTGAGGGCGCAGGTAATGAACAGACAACACATTAATGGCGGTTTCCTCTTAGCTTTACTTGCAGTTTGTCAGAGCAGACTGGGGCATGGGTACTAGCTGGTAGTGGAGGTCCGGGCGGCCTGGAAGCAAGTTGGGGGATCCACCTCGCCAGGTGGAGTTGTAGGCCTTCCCTCTAAGCTAATCTCTTTGGCCCTGCTGCTTGAAGCTATGCTGCGGCCCTCGTCCCTGAGTAAAAACATCTTTTTCCTCACCAGTATGGCAGGCAGCTCGGGCCTTCCTCAAGTGTCGCTCCCACGTGGTGGTGCTGGGCTCTATGGTGCTGCTGTGCCGTCGGGCGTCTGGTGGGGCCAGGAGACCTGCAGTCTCCTGCCCTCCGGATTTAGTTGCTGGGCCTTCAGTGCCCCACAACCACGGACTCCGGTGTCCGGTTCTTCTGCACTTCTCTCCTCTGGGGTGAGCTTGTACACAGCTTCCTTCCCCAGGACCTTCCTCGTCGCTGCCTGACTCCAACTCCCGTCAACTCACTCTTACTAACCCCGCCTCCAGATTCCAGTTGTTAAGGGGAGGAGCTCCCCTTTCTGGTCTGGAGCCAGGAAAGTGTTTTTTTTGGGTATACCTTTTTAGGGGACCCCTCCTTGCTTCCAGGCATGGCATCACCCCTTGTGAGGAAGGCAATGCCACTGTGGCAACCAGACTCCTGGGGTGCCACAATAGCACTTGTAAGTAAAAGAGATTTTGCAACTGTGGCGCCCCTGAGGGTTTAGTCACCACAGGGGTACTGCACCTCAGAACGAGGAGTGGTATCTCCTCTTCCAGATAAGGATGGAGTACCTCACAGGACCCCAACCACACACTCAACACTACACCACTCCAGTTCTATAGGGGGCCTAAAGCACCATAGTGCTGCCCCGGGCCTGAATGGAGGCGTTGGGGGGAACGAAAGTTAGGGGGAACCATGTAGTGAGTGAGGGTGGAGGAAGCACTTTACTTTAGCACCTAATTAGAATCATATATAACTGGAGGCCATTTTAAGAACCGGGTCTTTGGTCGTGAGTCTTTGGGACGGCAGGTCAGCACAAGGCTGCAGCCACCTCAGGGTCCACGGTTCCCGGTCTCAGGCCTCGAGACGGGGGATTGGGGCAGAGTTATAACCGGCTCTGTCCCCGGTCAGAGTCCAACCAAGAAGGCCCAGGAGGGGATCAGAGGAGATAGGCTCCACTGGCGAAAGGATCTCAGGGGGTGCGGACGGAGCGGAGTCACCACCTGCATACCTTAATTCTGGCCCAGCCAGAGAGACCCTGCCGCAAAAGGGGGTACCGGTCCCCAATTATCGGACTTTGCACTTCACGTCTCTGTCGAAAAGTCCGGAGATTTATGTGGATCCCAGGGGGATACGGACAGAGCGGAGTCGCCACCTGTATGCCCTAATCTGAGTTTATCCAGAGGGACCCGGCCTTACGCCACGTTCTCACCACAAGTCACCAAAAAGGGCACCCAGTCGGTCCGGGAACTACACGTTGCCCACAAGGGACATCGCAGTACCCGTACAGGACTCAGTGGGGGACACAAGGCGGGAGAAGTACAACAGGAGAGGAACACTTGAGAGCGGGGGTCCTGTCAAGCGCTCCTGAACTACCTGGAGTGTGCTGAACCCCACCCTGGCGGCCGCAGCTCGCCGTGTGACAGCAGAGAGAAGCTCTGAGCTGAGAAAACGATACCGTGAGTAAAGACTTGGATGACTTCAACTACTGCCTCTGTCTGTTCTTTCCTCCGCGGCTCTGCACCCGCCAGCGCTCTATTCTGCATCCCTCTCTACACTGCCCTGAGGCCCCGCTCCACCTGTGGGGAGCAGCAACAACTAAGCTGCCTGAACACCGGCCTCAGAGGACTATCGCAACGCTGGTGATCCTCCTCAGACACCACGGGTGGCGTCACGAACTTTCCCCTTTCCCATACACCTTTTCCCCCTTCCTTTGCTTTTAAGAGTGACCCCAGGGTACGGCCACCGCGACATCCCCAAAAACCAACAGCAAGGCCCGGGCGCCGAGTCGTTTCCCCATCCCCTGGGCGCGTCACAACTTACTGTCTATTAAAATTTTCAGCCATTCTACAGAAATGTTAACACTTTTCTTTTGTTTACAGCTTGTTGTCTTGGAGACTGACCACTGCTACTACACATCAGAACATGAACAGCACTTACAATTTCAAAATGAAAAAAGCTTGTAAGAACTGTTTTGAAATTGGCCAGGGTCTCTGGAGTTTTTTATTACCTCCTATTCTCGGACTGCTTCAGTGCAATTCTTACAACAGCAGCGGTGGTCAGTTTCCTAGACAATAAGTTGTACACACAAGAAAAGTATTAATATCTAAAATATAGCTGTAAAGTTTAAGAAGCAGTAAATTGCAAAAGTGCTTGTTTTTACTAGCAATATCCAATCATATCCATCTATGATGATAGGAGTAACCCTTTAAATTATCAACAAATGTATCATGTTATAAACATATCCAGTCTTAGATCACCTTAATGGAAAAGTTATTGCTGATAGCAACTAATCAGATTCTATCTTTGCCAGTGAAGGTAATTTTTGTGACTTGACCGGCTGCATGCATAGCTGCTCCATTTTGTGCCAGCTCTGTTTCCTTAAAATACCTTGCTCCTCATGATGGCTTTGATAGCTGCCTCAAACTCCTTTGTGTCATTGTAATCCACTGTTATGACATGAGGCCTCCCAATGGTCATCTCCATGTATGGGTGCTGAGATGAGACCTGCGGAGGAACATGAAGAAAGATTTTCAAAGAAACAAATGATGGTTGATCTGAAAGAACAGTGAGAGTACACATACAGCTTTTACTTAAAAGAAAGCCACATTCTGGCACAATGGATGGGTTACTAAAGACTGTAGTCAAATGACCTAAATAAGAGAAACAATAACATGGGAGTACTTACATTAACAAAAGAGGTTGCTACTAGGCCCATTGTCGTAAAGGGAATCTGACAGCAGGATTTTAACACCCCCCCAAACTGTTCATATGGGCATGTAGCTCTTGCAAAGACAAGCTCATCCATATCTCTAACTAACCAGTCTGTTCTTTCGATTCTGAGAAATCGGTATGCAAATGAGGTTGAAGTGCTTTTGGTGCGTGGAAGCACTTCCCAAGATTCTGCTCTCCCCAGCTGTATCTGTATTCCATGCCCAGCTTGACTGAAAGTTCCTTTGCTTTCTGTCACAAATTCACATACTGTATATACACATGCAGTAAATATACAGTGCTGGCCAAAAGTATTGGCACCCCTGCAATTCTGTCAGATAATACTCAGTTTCTTCCTGAAAATTATTGCAATCACAAATTCTTTGGTATTATTCTCTTCATTTAATTTGTCTTCAATGAAAAAACACAAAAAGAATTGTCCTAAAGCCAAATTGGATATAATTCCACACGAAACCTAAAAAAGGGGGTGGACAAAAGTATTGGCACCCTTTGAAAAATCATGTGATGCTTCTCTAATTCGTGTGATTAACAGCACCTGTAACTTACCTGTGACACCTAACAGGTGTTGGAAATAACTAAATCACACTTGCAGCCAGTTAACATGGATTAAAGTTGACTCAACCTCTGTCCTGTGTCCTTGTGTGTACCACATTGAGCATGGAGAAAAGAAAGAAGACCAAAGAACTGTCTGAGGACTTGAGAAACCAAACTGTGAGGAAGCATGAGCAATCTCAAGGCTACAAGTCCATCTCCAAAGACCTGAATGTTCCTGTGTCTTCCGTGCGCAGTGTCATCAAGAAGTTTAAAGCCCATGGCACTGTGGCTAACCTCCCTACATGTGGACGGAAAAGAAAAATTGACAAGAGATTTCAACGCAAGATTGTGCGGATGGTGGATAAAGAACCTCGACTAACATCCAAACAAGTTCAAGCTGCCCTGCAGTCCAAGGGTACAACAGTGTCAACCCGTACTATCCGTCGACGTCTGAATGAAAAGGGACTGTATGGTAGGATACCCAGGAAGACCCCACTTCTTACCCCGAGACATAAAAAAGCCAGGCTGGAGTTTGCCAAAACTTACTTGAGAAAGCCTAAAACGTTTTGGAAGAATGTTCTCTGGACAGATGAGACAAAAGTAGAGCTTTTTGGCAAAAAGCATCAACATAGAGTGTACAGGAAAAAAAAAGAGGCATTCAAAGAAAAGAACACGGTCCCTACAGTCAAACATGGCGGAGGTTCCCTGATGTTTTGGGGTTGCTTTGCTGCCTCTGGCACTGGACTGCTTGACCGTGTGCATGGCATTATGAAGTCTGAAGACTACCAACAAATTTTGCAGCATAATGTAGGGCCCAGTGTGAGAAAGCTGGGTCTCCCTCAGAGGTCATGGGTCTTCCAGCAGGACAATGACCCAAAACACACTTCCAAAAGCACTATAAAATGGTTTGAGAGAAAGCACTGGAGACTTCTAAGGTGGCCAGCAATGAGTCCAGACCTGAATCCCATAGAGCACCTGTGGAGAGATCTCAAAATGGCAGTTTGGAGAAGGCACCCTTCAAATATCAGGGACCTGGAGCAGTTTGCCAAAGAAGAATGGTCTACAATTCCAGCAGAGCATTGTAAGAAACTCATTGATGGTTACTGGAAGTGGTTGTTCGCAGTTCTTTTGGCTAAAGGTTGTGCAACCAAGTATTAGGCTAAGGGTGTCAATACTTTTGTCCGGCCCTTTTTTGGAGTTTTGTGTGAAATGATCAATGATTTGATTTTTGCTTCATTCTCTTGTGTTTTTTCCTTGCAAGCAAATTAAATGAAGAGAATAATACCAAAGAATTTGTGATTGCAATCATTTTCAGGAAGAAACTGAGTATTATCTGACAGAATTGCAGGGGTGCCAATACTTTTGGCCAGCACTGTACATGCTGTATATATACACATGGCGTACACACACAAAGATAATATATATTATATATATATATATATATATATATATGTATATATATATATATATGTATATATATATATATATATATATATATATATATATATATATATATATATATATATCCCAGCCAATTCTTGGCCATTTATTGGCTGTTGACAAGAGTTATGGTCATTGGGTGGAGAAACTAGAACACTGTACATTTTACTTCATGGGTTAATAATATGTTTCATGATTCCCCACATTCCTTCTTGACAACTTCAGCCTCTTTGGTTTTTCATTTTTCCCAACTCACTGACTCCAATATTAGTAAGTATACATCTGTGTGAATCCGGCTCATTCCCTGACAGTTACTGACTGACACCTCCATTCATCAGAACTCAGTGGGAAATCTTGTCTAATTAATGGAGGTAATTATAATTTTTGTCAGGTGGCTATGATTAATTCCCTAGGCCTGCTGTGCAAAACACAATTTTCAACTTGTGGTTAAATCAATACAAAATCTTCTACTGTATGCCATGGTAATCTTGTAAAATGCCCTATCAGATCACATGGACTGATTGCTGAAGTATTAGTCATTTTTAGATCATGACCAATCTTAATTAAATGTCACGGCCTCCTACCTCTCTGGATGTTGGTTTACCACGGAAAAACTCATGGTTCAGGGAACTGTGTGGTGGATTAAAACGAGGTTGCAGAAACACACAACCATTAGCAACTGCTTCCAAGGGAGCTGGACCTTCATAGGGGAAACCAAAACCTATAAACAACTGAAATACAAAAATACCCAAAAATAAGTCATTAGTGAGGAGATACAGAGTAATCATAAACTACATCTAATTATATAACGGACCCCAATGTGCTGTGCGTGTAGAGAGATACTTTGTGAGCTTGCCCCTTACTCATGTCAGAAATTCTCAACATTCTCCTAAAGTATTTAGAATAAGATCGTTCCTACAAGATTGTTTCCTCAAATGTGAGGAGATATAAGGAGACCATTCCAGAATAGGAACATGAACTGATATTTTACAAGTGCACAGTACTAGGAAGGCTAGTATCTTTTATTTGCCAACTGGTGAAGTTGACAAATCCTCATAGAAAGTTCTTGTGATTATATCTGTCAGTTTCGATTGGTCAGTTTTCCATCGCACACATACATGGGCCATTTTTATCAGAAATGTTTTTGGAATTTTGTAGAAAACGTATATATCTCTAGGAAACTAGGTTCAAAACCAGGTCCTCAGTGCTAGAAGGCAGCAGAAATAACCAGTGATATTCATACTGTGGAAAAAAGAAAAATAGAGGAGCCACATCAGGCTGTTGTCCTATCTTTTGTCCTCCACCCTAAACACTAATTGTTCATTCCGTGATATATCTTGTAGATTGTGAGCCCTAGCAGACAGGATCCTCTCTCCTCCTGTACCAGCCGGTGAACTTGTATTGTTCAAGATTTTTGTACTTGTTTTTTATTATGTATACCCCTTTCACATGTAAAGCGCCATGGAATAAATGGCGCTATAATAATAAATAATAATAATATCTCGCTACAGTACACTAACCAAATAAGATCTATTTTTCTTGTTTTGATTATTCAATATCCAGTGCTTACAGAAAACTATCAAAATATATCCCCTCCGGGAAGACCGATTGTGTCCGGGGGTTGGGAATTTTTTGGAAAGAGTTTGTAAGTACATTGACTCCGTCCTGAAGCCCTTGGTTGAAAATTTACCATCATATATTCGTGATACAGCTGACTTTTTGCAAAAGATTAATCTCCTACATATTGATGAGGGGACATGCTTGGTAACATGTGACATTGAGTTGCTGTGCACGAATATTCGCCACCAAGATGGACTACGGGAGGTGTCATACTACTTGACAATGACAAGGATGACCGTGGGGGAGATCGACTTTGTTTTCAAGCTTTTGGAATTTGCACTTAAGCATTATTTTTTCTTTTTTGGCAGGTCCTTCTACCTCCAGCTCCAGGGAACATCTATGGGGGCGCCATTTGTGCCATCCTATGCTAATCTGTTCTTGGGGCTGTGGGAGAGGGACCTGTTCCTGTCAGATCCTGACCCATCAATGGACTGCGTCCTTTTTTGGGCGCTATGCATCGATGATGTATTCATGATCTGGCAGGGTAATAATGATGAGTTGAAGCAATTCTTCATGAGATTGAATGAGAACGAACTCAATCTTCACCTGACATATAACACAGGAGGGGACACAGTGAGTTTTTTGGATGTGACGGTGAGGCGTGATCCATTGGATATGTTACAAACAGATTTGCTTCAGAAAGAGACTTCAGTGAACTACTTGCTTCACGCCTCATAGTCACACCCATACCATGTGATTAAGTCTGTTTAGATAGGGCAGTTTCTGTGGATTAATAGGGTCTGCTTATCGGACGACGACTTTGAAAAAAGAGCGGTGGAGCTGAAGGACCAGTTTTAGGACCACGGACCACGGTTATAGTAACTGGTCAATAAAACATGCCTATGATAGGGCAAAAAATTCTAAATGCCATGACTTGATGTACAAACCAAAAGGAACACCAATTGAAACAAAGGTCTGCATGATCACAGAATACCACTCACAGTGGAGCCGAATGATGGAATGTATGGATAAATATTGGCCAATTTTATTAAGACTTTGAGACAGTATCTCCCAGAGAGATCTAGTGCTACAGCGAGGCGGGGGAGTTGCTTACGCAATATTTGGGTACGCAGTCACCATGAGGTTAAAAATGAAAGGACATTGCCCTTTGGACAGGTGAGAAGAAATAAATGGGGATGTTCACCTTGTGGTGGCTGTGTGGCCTGTCCTAATATCGAACGGGCCACACAATTCCATTCCTCAGATGGCTCCAAAGAATATGTGATTACTAAGACAATCACATGTTCTACACAGGCAGTGGTGTACTGCGCCACCTGCCCCTGCCCCAAGATATACATGGGCTTGACCATTTGGGCTTTCAAAGTTAGGGTCCGTGAACATATATGGGATATCTTGGGAGCAGGAGAGGTGGAAGATGTAGAGAAATTGCGGACCATACCCAGACATTTTCAGGAAGTGCCACAATTGTGACCCTAAGGGTCTGAGAGTGAAAGGCATTGACTGTATCATGCGGGGTATTCATGGTGGCCCAGTGACTTGTATGCTCGCTCAATTAGAGAATAAGTGGATCGGGACCTTGCAATCCATGTGTCCCCAAGGGCTAAATGAAAACTTGAGTTTCGCTTCATTCCTCTAAACTGTCCTCATCTAATTTTTAACCACACTTATTTATCCTTGTTTTTTATACTGTTTTTTTATTTTTTTCAGTCCATATATTTGCCTACCTGTGTCTTGATCATGTCATCGTGGAGTGTTTGGTGTGGATAAGGATACGGATGGGATGGAGGAGGATGGTTCGCGCTACCCAACCTCATGCTCCGCTAGGACTTGTTGATCTTCCGTCGGGGGCAACCACACTAAGAATGGAATCATATCAGCCCCTATGTGTAAATTAGATCTATATTTTTGTGGTTGTCACAATTATATTTATATATATATATATATATATATATATAGATATAGATATAGATATAGATATAGATATATATACAGTACAGACCAAAAGTTTGGACACACCTTCTCATTTAAAGATTTTTCTGTATTTTCATGACTTGAAAATTGTACATTCACACTGAAGGCATCAAAACTATGAATTAACACATGTGGAATTATATACTGAACAAAAAAGTGTGAAACAACTGAAAATATGTCTTATATTCTAGGTTCTTCAAAGTAGCCACCTTTTGTTTTGATGACTGCTTTGTACACTCTTGGCATTCTCTTGATGAGCTTCAAGAGGTAGTCACCGGAAATGGTTTTCACTTCACAGGTGTGCCCTGTCAGGTTTAATAAGTGGGATTTATTGCCTTATAAATGGGGTTGGGACCATCAGTTGTGTTGTGCAGAAGTCTGGTGGATACACAGCTGATAGTCCTACTGAATAGACTGTTAGAATTTGTATTATGGCAAGAAAAAAGCAGCTAAGTAAAGAAAAACGAGTGGCCATCATTACTTTAAGAAATGAAGGTCAGTCAGTGCGAAAAATTGGGAAAACTTTGAAAGCGTCCCCAAGTGCAGTTGCAAAAACCATCAAGCGCTACAAAGAAACTGGCTTACATGAGGACTGCCCAGGGAAAGGAAGACCAAGAGTCGCCTCTGCTTCTGAGGATAAGTTTATCCGAGTCACCAGCCTCAGAAATCGCAGGTTAACAGCAGCTCAGATTAGAGACCAGGTCAATGCCACACAGACTTCTAGCAGCAGACACATCTCTTCAACAACTGTTAAGAGGAGACTTTGTGCAGCAGGCCTTAATGGTAAAATAGCTGCTAGGAAACCACTGCTAAGGACAGGCAACAAGCAGAAGAGACTTGTTTGGGCTAAAGAACACAAGGAATGGACATTAGACCAGTGGAAATCTGTGCTTTGGTCTGATGAGTCCAAATTTGAGATCTTTGGTTCCAACCACTGTGTCTTTGTACGACGCAGAAAAGGTGAACGGATTGGCTCTACATGCCTGCTTCCCACCGTGAAGCATGAAGGAGGAGGTGAGATGGTGTGGGGGTGCTTTGCTGGTGACACTGTTGGCGATTTATTCAAAATTGAAGGCATACTGAACCAGCATGGCTACCACAGCATCTTGCAGCGGCATGCTGTTCCATCCGGTTTGCGTTTAGTTGGACCATCATTTATTTTTCAACAGGACAATGACCCCAAACACACCTCCAGGCTGTGTGTAAGGGCTATTTGACCAAGAAGGAGAGTGATGGGGTGCTGCGCCAGATGACCTGACCTCCACAGTCACCAGACCTGAACCCAAATTGAGATGGTTTGGGGAGAGCTGGACCGCAGAGTGAAGGCAAAAGGGCCAACAAGTGCTAAGCATCTCTGGGAACTCTTTCAAGATTGTTGAAGACCATTTCTGGTGACTACCTCTTGAAGCTCATCAAGAGAATGCCAAGAGTGTGCAAAGCAGTCATCAAAGCAAAAGGTGGCTACTTTGAAGAACCTAGAATATAAGACATATTTTCAGTTGTTTCACACTTTTTTGTTAAGTATATAATTCCACATGTGTTAATTCATAGTTTTGATGCCTTCAGTGTGAATGTACAATTTTCATAGTCAGGAAAATACAGAAAAATCATTAAATGAGAAGGTGTGTCCAAACTTTTGGTCTGTACTGTATATGTGTATTGAACTTTTGCACTATCCATGTGGATTCCAGGCATTTGTGGTTAGTCCCGTATGTAGATTCAAATATGCTGTGTGAGTGGATGTGTTTAACAAAATATATCTCTATACAAAGGAATAGAGTTGGACTATTGTTTAAATCAGATTTTTGTGTTACGTGAATTTTTAGTTTCAAAAGATTTTACCATTATGTAAAGCATCAAAAAGAAGGCTTCGTTCAATTAACATTGTAAGATCTCCACATAGGGGGCGTAACCAGATGTACATTTAAAGAACAATAAAGAAATAAAAGTATCAACATATGAGGAGGGGGACAGAGATTACAATGATATGCATATGAGAAAACGGTTTTGCACACATTCTCTATAGAACTACCTTGATGTCCATTGAGCAGTAACTTTTTCAGTAGGAAGATATTAATGAAACTATGGAGAAAGGGAGATGGCTCGCCTAAGGTCTGTATCAATCTGAAACACTGGATCCCAAATATTATAAAACTGTATGAGTTTGTGTCATATGTATTTTTGAAAAAATATATAGATTTTTTCTTATCATGATTTTTATTAAAAAAAAATAATTAGTAATCTTTCAATTTTCACAGTGGCCACTGGGGTATTTTTCATTCACTCTTACTGTCCTTTTAAATAGAGTTTTCAGTAGGCTCCTAATCAGCAGAGAGAGGACTACAATGACAGTTAACACCTCTTTACACAGCTGATATCACAGGACCCTCCCATCACAATAGGCGATGTCACACCTGACCCTGCTCCCCCTCCCTTCACAATGATCTTTGCTCACCTTCATTAGATGATTCAGTACAATACATAGGGTCTGAGACTGTTAATTGTGGCCAAATGCACACATTGTTTCCTGAAACTAAAAGAAGGAAGAGGCTAAAAATGTCCCAGAGTGTAAATTATAAGTTTCTATTTTTTATTTTAACACAGATTGTGATATGGAATAAAATTGCAAAAATTAAAAAAAAATACATCTAACAGAAAACCTGATTTAAACAATAGGTCATTTTCTGATCATTGCTTTCCTTTAGGCCTCTTTCACATGTCCTGATATTTCCGGCCACTGGAAAAACCAGTACCGGAGATATCCGTGTCCGTGTGTCCTTGTGTGGCAACCATGTGCCGCATCAGAATCACACTTACCTGAGAATCAGCGGTACACTCTGCGCTGTTCCCCGGTATCGGGTGCTGAAGGAAACTCTCATGATTGTCCCCTGCTTGCGCTGATATCAGCGTGAGCAAGTGACAATGTAGAGAGTAGTATTCTGCTCCCGCTGTCTGCAACAAGTGTAAAAATAAGAATAAAATAAAAAACACATTATACTCACCTTTACATCTAATTCTCTGAAGCCATTGTCCCCTGTAAACAAACCAAAAATATTCCTCACCTGTCTGAAGTTGAAATAATCCAGTGTCCCATGCTGTTAACCATCTGTGCGACATTTTTTCATCAGCATGCGCGGTGGCTTGAGGCAACTGCACACACTGAGGAGCAGAGGAGAATAACTCAATGCAGCAAGCGGGCCCCTGAACTGTTAGGGTCGGTTTACACCATCCGACTGGCGGCTTGATACAACCGCAGATCGGTAAACTTTAACCAATCAACGGTTGTTTAAATGTCTTTTTACACAAACAGACCAAAGTAAAAGATGCACACTGAATGATCTTTACTAGATTGCACAGTGTGCATGGGCTACCATGGTTCTCGGCAACGAGTCCTGTTTACACAGGATGATGCGCTGCCGAGAAAGATGACCTTTTATTCTACATAAAAGATCATTTCACCCGATGAGCAAGTATTCTGCTCATTCATTAGATGATTGGCAATCTGTATTCACGGAAAGATAATCTGGAAAAATTTGATTTTAACAACAATTGTTTGCAGTGTAAATGCCCCCTTAGTGATTGAGTCATCCTTTATAAGCAGTGCAATATTCTGATGACATAGGTTTTTTTTCGTCCCTATTGGGAGTTTTACACAGGGATAGTGTTACAATAGTGTGTGTCATTACTCCTACACAGACCAACCGGCGACATTATACAACTGCCAATCAGAACACTTTTACTGATTGTCAGTCGTTTGAATGCCAGTTTACACAGGTAGACCAAAGTAAACCATGCACACTGAGCGATCTATACTAGATTGCTCACTGTGTATAGTCTGCCTTAGTTCTTGGCAGTGAAAGTCTTGTTTACACAGGATAAAAGATCACTTCACCCAATGATCGAGCATTTTGCTTGTATCGACAGATTGTTTACACAGCCAGATAATAGTGAAATGAGCATTTTTAAGAACTTGTTCGTGATAATCTTGTGCTGTAAGTGTCCATTTAGTTGCTGTTTGATTGTGATTTTATCACAGTATCCTACAGGTTTTATCATGATAATGTCACAATAGGCTTTGTATTCTTCCAAAGTAATGTTATGATACTTAGTGTCTTTATATCTAGGCTACTTTCCATTGATGTCACAGGGGCTTAGTCTGTGGTCTTTTGTAATGACGGCCTAATAGTGTTTATTTTTATCCCAAGTCTTAAATTCTATTGAAATTATGACATTATTATAACCAGTGTTCTCATTTTTAGGTGTGCTGACGTCCCAAAACCATGTGTCTAAATTTATTCTCTAGTAATGATGTCATAGGATCGGTTTTATTTCTAGCACATTAGTGTATATTTTTTTTTATCCGAGGCTACTATTATGATGTAAGATAGGCTTCATTTATATGCTGTGTTTCATTGTGATATTTTTTATTATTCCCGGGCTGTGTTCTGCTGTGACGATGTCACAACGGCCTGTGTCTGCATTTAGAATCTATAAGGTTGGGCACTAAGCTTCCAGCTAATGTGTAGGATTTCCAGATTTTTTAAGAATGATGATCATGACCCCTCTCCGATTCATTTATCCGGCCCTAGGCATCTTAATAAACTCGATAATGCTGATGCTACAGAAAATATATCAATTATTATATAATTACACATGGGTTATATGCATCCCATATGTTATACCACCAGATAAAGGCTCTTATGTTATGTATTTATATCATGGCAAAGCTCCAATTTCTTCCATATGATTTTAATACTGCTTAATCATGTAAACAAATGATCAATGTTCTTGTAAGAGAGAATCAGTTGCTTTGAGAGTTTTTTTACTGGATGAATATAGGGAAAGAGTCTCTCGACTTGTTATAAAAATAACCTCTTGGAATAATTCTGTCTGCATGTATTAATCCTGAAGAAAGATAAACCGCAGTCATCACATATTCAGTCAGTGGAAGGCGGCCAGCTGTTTTTATCGAGTAAATCTCACGTGTACATCCTTAGGAGTGTTATCTAAGAGACAAAGGGTTTTTTTCCCGCACTACCAAATGGCAGCTAAAAAAAAAAAATCAGCTTGTCTATGTCCATGTAACAAATTATCTATAAAGACTGGAATCTTGTTTTCATGCTCTACATCTGTAAAAGGATTTTCCACTGTATTTAAAGGGTCTGTACACTTTCGCATACAGTTTTTATTATTGCTTTAATTCATCTAAAATGAAAAAAGAAGCCGCTGTGCGCCAGTCTTAATTGAAAATCTCCTGCAGTTTTGGTTACGCAGCGTCCATGTAGGCCTATTTGTCTTCATAGTTACAGACTAGAAGCTGACCTTGGTCCTAGTCAGCATTTTATGGGGCAGATGGAAGCGAACAACATATGGGCACAGGGTTTGTTTCTAGGGTGTAATCATGTAAGGCAAATAGGTCTATATAGGATAGAAATTGTGTATTTAGCTCTGCATTTACTCCCATTATTGGTCATATTTATCCTAAATAGCTGTGTTATGTATACCTGGGCTATAGCATTTTACAGAAATTTAGATTTACACTATGTGTCCACATTTGTTGGTTACATAGCATTTATGCAATGCACTTTGCATTTACTCCCATTATTGGTCACATTTATCCTACATAGCTGTGTTATTTATACCTATGCTATAGCATTTTACATTATTTTGGATTTATGGGTCCATGTTTGTGGGTTACATAGCATTTATGCAATGCACTTTGCATTTACTCCCATTAGTGGTCACATTCATCCTGTATATCTGTGTTATTTATGCACGTACTATAGCAATTTACATTTTGGATTTATGGGTCTATGTTTGCTGGTTGCATAGCAATTATTACTTATTCATTATTTTGATGTTAATATTATTTTATAGTACATACATATATGGTGACTTGTTGGTTGATGGTTATATGTACACACTTTGTATACATTGACCAGATAACCTTTTTGTAGACACCAATCATATAATAGTTGAGATACACTCCATTGGTCCCCCATATCCTTACTAATTTTATATTATCCTCCTTGTTGTTGTATGGGTATTTTCTTGCCCTGAGTATTTTTCACCTTTTCTATATATGTTTTTTTGTGATGTATTATATTATAATAAGGCATTTTTGAATAGTTTACTTACATTTGCATTATTCTTTTGTTTTTGTAGGTTTTTGTATTTTTATTACCGTGCAATTGTTGTTTTGATTACGAGGATATGTTGCAGGTTGATATACTATATAATAAGCGTATACTATATAGAATCAAATAGGAAACTTTTATTAAAGTCTATTTGCATATTTGTTTCATTTTTTTCATTTCAGTCACACTGGTGCAAACCCCAAATCAGGCTGTGGAAGAAAAGGTAGTGAGCACTGTCGCACCCCAACCGATCAGACATTAATGACCTAAAGGTGCAATCTCACAAAATTAGAATATCATTCAAAAGTTAACTTCAGTTCTTTAATACAAAAAGTGAAACTCCAATATTATATAGAGTCATTACAAACAGAGTGATCTATTTCAAGTGTTTATTTCTGTTAATGTTGATGATTATGGTTTACAGTCAATGAAAACTCAAAAGTCATTATCTCAGTAAATTAAAATAATTAACAAAAAACACCTGCAAAGGCTTCCCAAGCATTTAAAAAGGTCCGTTAGTCTGTTTCAGTAGGCTCCACAATCATGGGGAAGACTGCTGACTTGATAGATGTCCAGAAGGCAGTCATTGACACACTCCACAAGGTCCCAGAGTTCCAATTTTCATTTGGAAATCAAGATCCCAGAGTCTGGAGGAAGAGTGGAGAGGCCACAATCCAAGCTGCTTGAGGTCTAGTGTGAAGTTTCCACAATCAGTGATGGTTTGAGGAGCCATGTCATCTGCTGGTGTAGGTCCACTGTGTTTTATCAAGACCAAAGTCAGCGCAGCCGTCTACCAGGAAATTTTAGAGCACTTCATGCTTCCCTCTGCTGACAAGCTTTTTGGAGATGGAAATTTCATTCTCCAGCAGGACTTGGCACCTGTCCACACTGCCAAAAGTACCAATACCTGGTTTAAAAACAACAGTATCACTGTGCTTGATTGGCCAGCAAACTCGCCTGACCTTAACCCCATAGAGAATCTATGGAGTATTGTCAAGAAGAAGATGAGACACCAGACCCAACAATGCAGACGATCTGAAGGCTGCTATCAAAGCAACCAAGGCTTCCATAAAACCTCAGCAGTGCCACAGGCTGATCGCCTTCATGCCACGCCGCATTGATGCAGTAATTGATGCAAAAGGAGCCCCGACCAAGTATTGAGTGCATTTACTGAACATACATTTCAGTAGGCCAACATTTTGGATTTTAAAAACATTTTTCAAGCTGTTGTTATGAAGTATTCTAATTTACTGAGATAATGACTTTTTAGTTTTCATTGGCTGTAAGCCATAATCATCAACATTAACAAAAATAAACACTTGAAATAGAACACTGTTTGTAATGACTCTATATAATATATGAGTTTCACTTTCTGTATTGAAGAACTGAAATAAATTAACTTTTTGATGATATTCTAATTTAGTGAGAGGCACATGTATCTTGAGGACAGCCCATCAATGTCACAGTCCTGGACAATCCCTGTAAAGGAGCGATGCAAAGCGCCAGAATTGGCGCATCTCATGTAATGCTCCACCTCTGGGGCGGCTGCAGGCTGGTATTTTTAGGCTGGGAAGGGCCCAATAACCAGGGACCTGCCCAGCTTGATAATATCAGCTCTCAGCTTTCTGCTTTACCTTGGCTGGTGTGAAAACACAGTTTTTCTTCTTAATTATGTCAGACATACATGCCATAGGTCAGGAACCATACACCTTTATTGTTATGTTGACTTTTGAACTTGTGTTCTTCTTTGGTTGTTCAACACAGACTATTGCTTGTATTAACCTGAATGCTTATCACTTGAGGTGATATTGGTAGTTGATGAATGGTTGCTATTCACATCTTATATCAGCTCCTACAACGTATCGTCTGCCAGTTTTGCAATACAGGGACTCTGATCAATGGATTGCTAGATAAGTTAAATACCATTGTAGGATGTTTGCCAGTCAATCTTGGGGAATGAGCTGTGGATACTCGAGCCCTATGGAATAATATCATCCCTAATCCTTGACGTGTGAATGTGTGCTTGAAAGGACAATTGTGAACTATTTAAGGGACAAGGCCTCTGTAGAAGGCAGACTTTACAAAGAGAATGAGAGCGACTCTTCAGTACAGTAGTTTGGTAGCATGGCTCCATCCAGAGAGACACATATTTCGATTCTACAGGATGGAAGGATACAGATCTGCTCCATTGATCATCATAGAAACCATGGAGACATTAAGAGAAAATCCAGGTTGGAACAATCAGGTCACCTGGCCACATATCTCTCTGCTCGATTCCCGGCGGGCCAGCGGAAGGGTGAGACTGTGTAATTTTGCACCATCTTGGATATTTGCCGGGAAGGACTGTTCTATATGTTTATTGTCTGGTGGTTCAACAGAATATTGCCACACTGTTTTACACTCACCCTGTTTGTCTAAGTAGTATTATGCCCATGTAAGACCCCGGGTCTTCACAGCTGGTTATCAAAAATAGGAGGGACGTCTTTTTCTTAATTATTTATTTATTAGGCTAAACCAGCCTAAACACCTTTTAGTGCCACATAAAAGGCACTAAAGAGTGCAAGTTTAATAATATGCAGGGGGCTTGTGAAATTATATATGTGCAGGATATCTATCTATTCTATCTATCTAATATCTATTTATTATCTATTATATATCGAATATCTTTCTTTCTATCTTTCTTTCATCTATCTACAGTGGTATGAAAAAGTGTTTGCTCCCTTTCTAATTTCTTATTCTTTTGCATGTTTGTCACACTTAAATGTTTCAGATCAGAAAACAAATTAAAATATTAGACAAACAGAACACAAGTAAACCCAAAATGTTGTTTTTAAATGAAGGTCTTTATTATTAAGGGAAAAAGAAATCCAAACCTACAGGGCCCTGTGTGAAAAAGTGATCCCCTTCTCCCTTAAAGCATAAATTAACTGTGCTTTATCACATCTTTAGGAAGCGGAGTTAATAATAATAATCTTTTTATTTATATAGCACCAACATATTCTGCAGTGCTTTACAATTCAGACAATTTACAGATATTATGGGCACTGTCCCCATTGGGCCTCACAATTTACATTCCCTATCAGTATGTCTTTGGAGTGTGGGAGGAAACAGGAGAACCCAGAGGAAACCCATGCAAACACGGGGAGAACATTAAAACTCCTTGCAGATTTTGTCTTTGGTGGGATTTGAACCCAGGACCCCAGGGCTGCAAGGCTGCAGTGCTAACCACTGATCCACCATGCTGCCCATTGAGGCACTGTGCTGCCCATTCAAGTTCCCTAGCCATACACAGGCCTAATTACTGCCACACCTGTTCTCAATAAAGAAATCACTTAAATAGGACATGCCTGACAAAGTGAAGTAGACCAAAAGATCCTCAAAAGCTAGACATCATGCTGTAATCCAAAGAAATTTAAGAACAATTGAGAAACAAAGTAATTGAGATCTATCAGTCTGGAAAAGGTTATAAAGCCATTTATAAAGCTTTGGGACTCCAGCGAACCACAGTGAGAGCCATTATCCACAAATGGCGAAAACATGGAACAGTGGTGAACCTTCCCAGGAGTGACTGGCCATCAAAATTACCCCAAGAGCTCAGCGACGACTCATCCAAGAGGTCACAAATGACCCCACAACAACATCCAAAGAGCTGCATTCTTCACTTGCTTCAGTTAAGGCAGTGTTCATGACTCACCATAAGAAAGAGACTTGGCATAAGAAAGAGACTTGGCAAAAATGGCATGCATGGCAGAGTTTCAGGATAAAAACCACTGCTGAGCACAAAAAACATAAAGGTTCATCTCAGTGTTGCCATAAAACATCTTGATGATCGCCAAGACTTTCACCAAGACTGACAAGACAAAAGTTGAACTTTTTGGAAGGTGTATGTCCCATTATATCTGGATTAGAAGTAACACAGCATTTTGGAAAAGTAACATCATACCAACAGTAAAATACGGTGGTGGTAGTGTGATGGTCTAGGGCTGTTTTGCTGCTTCAGAACCTGGAAGCTGTGGTAAATGGAACCATGAATTCTGCTGTCTACCAAAAAATCCTGAAGGAGAATGTCTGGCCATCTGTTCATAACCTCAAGCTAAAGTGCACTTGGGTTATGCAGCAGGACAATGATCCAAAAGACACCAGAAAGTCCACCTCTCAATGGCTTAATAAAAACAAAATTAAGACTTTGGAGAGGTCTAGTCAAATTCCTAACCCTAAACCGATTGAGATGTTGTGGCATGACCTTAAAAAGACGGTTCATGCTCGGAAACTCGGAAACCGTCCAATGTGGCATAATTACAACAATTTTGCATTTTTTGATGAGTGGGCCAAAATTCCTCCAAAGCATTGTGAAAGACTCATTGCCAGTTATCGCAAATGCTTGATTGCAGTTGTTGCTGCTAAGGGTGGCCCAACCACTTATTAGATTTAGGGGTAATCACTTTTTCACACAGGGCCCTGTAGGTTTGGATTTCTTTTTCCCTTAATAATAAAGACCTTCATTTAAAAACTGCATTTTGTGTTTACTTGTGTTATCTTTGCCTAACATTTACATTTTCTTTGTGATCTGAAAGATTTAAGTGTGACAAACATGCAAAATAAGAAATCTGGAAGGGGGCAAACACTTTTTTACACCACTATTTACATCTGTATAGAAGATTGCTTTATTCATTTTGTAAACTAGCTTTAAGTTACACAGAGCATTATAGTATGTAAAAGATGATGTTAAAACCGCATTGCATACGCATGTCATAAGGATGTCATATGGATGCTAGGCGAGAAAATAATCGCGCACTCGCGACAAAAGTTCAACCATTCCACTCGTTCAACTTTTCTGGAGCGCAGTCAGACCGATTTTTTATACGCGAATGTGAGCGAGGCCTTACATTTTGTTTAAGTCAGGATTCTCCTTTACAAATTCACAGTTAACTCATTCTGCAGTCTGGTACATACAGTGATACAAAGAGACTGTAAAAGGTAAACGGTTCCTAAAAAATATTATTATTAGCCAAACATGCATACATTTAAGTGAATAAAATTTACATCCACGGTGTCCATATCCTCGAAGTCAGCATTCTTCTACAGAACTGATATATTGCTGTGTATACACTACCTGCATTATTTAACAGTACCATGTAACAAATCAGATAATGATGCCTCATTACATCATGATAGGAAATCTGATAACTGATACCTAAACTATTCTCTATGTTAACTATTCTTGCAGACAAGTAGTGCACTCTTCACTGAACAATAGAAACCTGACGCTTTAAGTGTAATAGAAACCAGCCGATCACATAATAAAAACAAAATGAGATTTAATGATTATATTACTACATGCACAAGCCAGAAAAATGCTACCACTGTGGTTTAAACTATTACCAGTGTAAAACATAATATAATTTAAGTACATGTATATATATGTATATTTAGGCATTGTATCTCCCTAAATATGGGTTGATAAGAATATTCAGCAAATCTATAATCAATTTTGCTTTAGAGCCCATGTACCTTTCACATTGTAAATTATAGTTAGGCCACGACCCCACTATCAGTATTCGGTCAGTACTTTTTCTCAGGAGTGGGATCCAAAACCAGGAGTGGGTGATAAATGCAGAATTGGTGACTTGTTTCTATTATACCTTTTCTCTGATTGTTCCTCACCTGGTTTTGGCTCCTGCTCCTGAGAAAAAATACTGACCGAATACTAACCAAATACTGATAGTGGGGCCGTGGCCTTAAAGGGGTTGTCAAGGAGTAAATTTATCCCATAGGGTTTCAGCTATAGGAAATAAAAAAACAGAACTGAAATGTCACTGCAAAAGCGAGTCAAGAAAGACCGGGTGGTGGTGGTGAGACATCTCTAGACCTAGGGAGGGTGGTTATAGCTCTGTTTGTTATTTTCTACAACTGGAAACCGATTGGACAAAAAAATATAATCCCAAACATCTCCTTTAATAGTTAACAATCAGCATTTGCCATATGGCACTGCCTATGTTATGGTGAAGTACCCACCCTCCCAATGCCAACTCAGAGAGCTGAACTCATTTACTGGCCATCCCTATTCACCATTGCATTGCAGATATTAAACATACCAATACAATGCTAAATAATATAATTCTAACTTTCCTCTGCCGCTCTGTAAAAGTATAAAATATTAACATCATGGAACATAACCAGCCTGGCATAAAACTTAACATTTATGAAATAACTTCATACTTAATAGAACAAATCTAAAAGGAAAAAAGAAATTACAATCCAGACTTGCTAAATCAGCAGATACATGAGAGAAAAATTACCATAGCACAGTTTTGTTATCCCACATAAAATATTCAAATAGGAAAAAATATTTGCAATTTATGTTAAATTACAGTTCACAACTATGTATACCAGTATAACATAAAATATACACAATTACATTAAAACAAAATAATTCATGTTTTGTTCTCTGCATAGTCTTCCTAAATGTGATTTGCTATATTGTGTTTTATTTAGGTTAAAGTAATTTTGCAGATCTTTTTTATATTTTGTGCAGGATAAGGATTGATCAAAAGTTTGTGGTGGTACATTTTGTAGAGTTGGGTTGCAACTGACTACTCTAAGTTCCCCTCCCAGCACCCGCTTGGCAAACAGCCTACTTTGTTGGGTTGAGGCCTGCCAGGTATTTTAGCTGCAACAGCTGCAAGGGAAATATAGTACTGTATTACTTGCTGACCATTTACATGAATGGCAATCTATTTCATACAACCCAAATTACATTGTGTAAAATGTAAAGGAAACAAGAATACAATGACTTATAAATCTCTTATAAGCGTATTTTTTTCACAACAGAACATGGAACACAGATCATAAGGTGAATATTAGACATTTTTTAATTTCATTAAAAAAAAATGGATGGAAGCAACATCTCAAAAAAGTTGGGACCAGTTCCCTGTCTACAATTGTGTAGTATCTCCGCTTCTTTTGAACAGACCTGTACTGCACATCTCCTATCAATGTGTAGTGGCAGCTGCTGGGTACTGTAGATCTGCTCCTGTTATCTTGAATAGGAGCTGATCTACAGTACTCTACAGTGCCTGCTACATTGAATGGAGCTGTGCAGTGCAGCTACATTCAACATTTACATCTGGCTGCTGCTGGTGCTTCTAGCAGCTGATCTACGGGGGTGCTTGATTTTGGACTCCCAACCGTTTAATACAGATGACCTATGTCATGTTTTTTTGGCGCTTCCTACATCTGCAAGTTGCAACTGGTCCACCACTCTGAAAATATGCATAAGCCTATAAAATAATTGGCTTCATGACTTAATGGACATCTATAATGATGTGTCGGATTTGTCAGTCATCACACAGTGAACAACATAAAAAGCTTAAAGAGCAACTGTATAAAAAATAAATTTTATTTAAAAAATCAATAGTATATGTGAAAAGAAGAAGCTTTGTAATATATCTTGTCATAAAAATCTGCTTCTTTCTCCTCCAGGGCGATCATTTGTTTTCAAAATTCTCAATTTACAGGTAAAATCCGTATTCAGTGAAGACAGAGTTTTACATTATTGAGATAGAATCTTATCAGTAGTAGCTGTCATCTCCTATCTTGATGGAAGAGAGAAAGAAGAGAGAGAAGCTCTGCCTCTAGCTTCCCTATCCTCCCCTCCCCTGTACATAGAATCTCAGCAGTAGCAACTGCATCTATCATTCTAATGTAAAAATTTGTCTACACTGAATACAGATTTTACCCGGGAATTGAGAATTTTGAAAATTAATGATCAGTTCAAGGGGAGGAAGGAGCAAATTTCTCTGCTAAGATATATTAGAAAATTTCTTATTTTCATCTGTATTACTGATTTATGAAATAAAAATTAAAATGACAGTTACTCTTTAACCCCTTCCCGACATGCACCATATATACAAGGCACTGCGGGAGCTGCGTTCCTGCAAACTGCCATATATATACTGCAATCATGCGGGCGCCGACACGATCGAGTGTAGGTGTCAGCTCTATATGAGAGCTGAAACCCTGCAACAACGCCCACGATCGGTGCTAGTGTGGCACCCCAGGGGTCTGGTTTCCACAGTAATAGCAATATTACGTCTGAGAGCAGGTGGGAGGTCTCCTGGTCAGGAATCCTATGCATGCCACACCTCCTGCCCAGTCCTGGGAGGGGAAGAACTTCCCCTATATAAAACTAGGGCTGAGGCAGGGTTAGAGGAGAAGAAGAAGAGGAGTCCCAGATGTAGACATAGTCTAGTCTGGAGAGGAGCGGCTATAGGAAAGAAAGATCAGGAGCTCAGTGGGAGCAGTGCTAAAAGGAGTCAGGGGCTGGAAGCTGTAGAGCTCACCCTGATTGAAGAGTTCTGACCGGACCCGGAGTCCGAGGCTGTGGGGACTAATCCTTACCCAGCAGCAGAAACCGCCCGGCAGGGGATTTCAGGTCCTCTGGCCAAGAAACCCGAAGGCACGGTCACACGCAAGGGACCAGCACCGCCGTCGTGGAGCGGAAGCTACCAGAAGGCCCCGAGTCACCGGCCATACGGGTGAGCACCACACGGTACACTCAGGGACGTGGGCTACTTTTATCAGCCTCTAGCAAGGTAGCCAGAAGAGTACGATTAGTTGGGGAGGCCTACAACTCCACCTGGCCAGGGGAGATTCCATCTGCTCACGGACTGACCAGGCCCCGATCGCTAGCCAGTACTCCGGGAGGGTCTACCTTTGCCACCAGTAAAGACCCTGAACTACACCGCACCGTCTCTGAGTGTTTCATCATCCACATCCGCTGCCCTGAGGCCATACCCCTCCCGTTGGGGGTTATACCATCCCCGCTGCACAACCGTATCACCGGCCTCAGCGGTCTGTCCTGCAGCGGCGGTCTCATGACCGCATTCAACGGGTGGCGTAGTCGAACATTCTAACATCTACTGCTAAATACTGCCGCTCAGTTTGACTCCCTGGGCACGGACCGGGTCACCGCCACGAAACTACTACCCCTCTCAGATCCGGCTCCGGGTAGGCCCCCGCGTGCGCAACGCTACTCAGCACAGGCCCAGGGGCGCGTCAACTTTGGCGTAGTCGGCAGGATTTCGTGCCCGCAACCACCGGGTACTGCGTGCCTGAAAAAGAGACTTTTAAACTTACCTGTGGTGAAGATTCCCGCCATCCGACGCCATCTTCTACCTTCTTCCCGCCATCCGTGGAGTTTTCCCGCCGTTGGACGCCATCTTCTGCCTTCTTCCCGCCATCCGTGGAGTTTTCCCGCCGTTGGACGCCATCTTGAAGGCGCCGCGCGGGAAGAAGAGGGGCGTGGACTCCGAAAAGCCCGTGAGAACTGAAGCCCCGCCTCACGTCCGGACGTTGCGTAAGGTCCTGGAAGGAGCCCAGCAGACGCCGACGTCATAGGAGCGCGACGGAAGGTCCTCGACCCTGACGATCCACTGCGGAGCCGCGGCCTACGGAAGAGGATCATCGCAAGGTAGGCCACGGTCCACTAGGGGGGAGGAAGATGTCGGATACGGAGGAGAGCTTCACTGCCGCAGCCACCGCCAGCGCCACCGCTGCTGCGGTCATGCCTTTCACTATGCCCTATATCCCGGGGGCAGCCTGGCTACCCCAGTACTCAGGGGAGTCACATACCCTGAATGACTTTAGAGAAAAGCTGGATAGCCTCTTCCAGGTGTACCCCCTCACAGAAGAGCAAAAAGTGAGCATCCTGGTGGCCCAACTAACCGGGGCAGCCCAAAGGGAGGTAAAGTCCTGGCCACCTGGGAGGAGGACTGTCGAAGGGATATTAACCCGGCTGAAGGACACCTTTGATACCCGCACCTCAGCTGAGATTAAGCTTAGATTCTACGGGTGCAAACAGCGAGCACATGAGAATATAAGGAACTATGCACTAAACCTACAAGAGGCCCTGAGAGCCATTAAGCAGACCGACCCTGACGGCGTGGGAAACGAGGACAGGCTGTTGACCGAACAATTTATAGAGGGACTATATTGCAATGCCCACCGAACCCAGTTGCGGGCAATGGCCTTACAGGATCCTCATCTGGACTTTGCACAGTTCAAGGACAGAGCCATCCGGGTGCTCCGAGAACCGGCACCGGGTGGCGTTGTGACATACAGGCGCGCTACTACCGATTACCACCAGGAGGCGGCGCCCTTGTCGGCAGGGCCTGTGGGAGCTGATGCGCAGGCTTTGAACAATGACCCGGCTCCAGACCTGCACCATCAGGTCCAAGAGCTAGCTAAAAGCGTAGCTGCGCTAACCCGAACTGTGCAGTCTTTACAGGTTGCTGCTCCAGGGAAGATCCAGCTGGCATCCGGACCGGAGGACATCCCGTGGCGTCGACCAAGGAGGACCCCACCGGCCAGAGGAAGACCCAGCGACCGATACAACGAGGACGGACAACCCATCTGCCGCCGCTGCAATCAACCCGGACATATGGCAAGGTACTGTCCTTTAAACTGGCACAACCTGGGGTAGAGGGCCAACCCCCAGGCATAAGATCATCAGGCCCATCGAACTGGCGTGACAAATATGTGGGAGGACGTCCAGTCTTGCCTGTGGTACTGGATGGCATTCCTATGAGTGCCCTACTTGACACCGGGTCACAGGTCACCACCATCCCGTACGTGCTCTTCAAGCAGTACTGGAATGACTCGGATATAACCCGCTACCCTGACGACGACTTGAGTATCATCGCCAGCAATGGTCAACCCGTGCCACAGATCGGATTCAAAGAGATGACCATTAAAATCGGTAGAGTCGAACTGGCAGCACAGGGACTGATCATTGTAGACATTGACAAGCGCGAGAGTCACCCAAAGATAACGCTAGGAACTAATGTGATTGAAAATTGTCTTGCAGAGGTGATTTTCATTTTACAGCAGGTTGCCAAGAACGCCAGCTCCGGCCAGCAGCGAGTGCTCCAAAAAGAGATCCGGGCACTGATGCGACGGCAACAGGTGGAACTCTCCGGTGGTGAGATTGGAAGCGTGAGAATGTGTGACCCTTTCCCTATTGCCATGCCCCCAAAAAGTGAAATGATGATTTGGTGCCGGGCAGCTATTGGTCTAAGAGGTAGAGACTACCAAGCAATGGTAGAACCCGTCTACTCAGACAGTAGGCCCACGATTTTGACAGCACGGGGGGTGGTTGATGTACGCCATGGGAGGGTGCCCGTTCGCATAATAAACATCGGGAAAAGGGAAGTGTACCTGCCCCGGTATGCTACGCTAGCCAAATTGTATACCATCAATCAAAATTCTGTACAGTCCGTGGAACCCTTGCCTCCATCTCAACCAGAGGAAGGTAACGGCTCTAAGAAAACAATAGAGGACTGGTGTCAGCAACTACATTTGGGTACTGACTCCACTCCCTCACACCAGAAACAGGGAGTCTATCGGGTGGTTCAAGAGTACGAGAGAGTGTTTAGTAAACACCCGTTAGACTTCGGGCGAGTAAAGGGGGTAGAACACCACATCCCCACGGGAGACCATCCTCCCATAAAGGAGAGATACCGACCCGTACCCCCTGCACACTACCAACACGCCAAGAGGATGCTTAGAGACATGAAGGAGGCTGGGGTAATCAGGGATAGCTGTAGCCCCTGGGCAGCTCCACTAGTCTTGGTTAAAAAGAAAGACAACACCATGAGAATGTGTGTAGATTACCGGAAAATCAACCGTATCACACACAAAGATGCGTACCCCTTACCAAGGATAGAGGAGTCTTTGGCTGCTTTAAAATCTGCTAACTTCTTCTCTACTTTGGATCTCACTAGCGGGTACTGGCAGGTTCCTGTAGCAGAGGCGGACCGGGAGAAGACCGCATTCACCACCCCGATGGGACTTAGCGAGTTTACCTGCATGCCGTTCGGACTCTGCAACGCACCAGGAACCTTCCAACGGTTGATGGAATGCTGTCTGGGACACCGAAACTTCGAGACGGTCCTATTATACCTGGACGATGTCATCGTCTACTCCAAGACCTACGAGGACCACCTTAAACACCTGGCAGAAGTGTTCGAAGCCCTGGCAAACTACGGCCTAAAGGTGAAACCCTCCAAGTGTCACCTCCTGAAACCAAGGGTGCAGTACCTGGGACACGTGGTGAGTGCTGACGGAGTGGCTCCCGACCCTGATAAGATCACCGCAATTAAGGAATGGCCAAGCCCCTCCAGCGTAAAGGAAGTGCGGCAGTTCCTCGGGTTGGTAGGCTACTACCGAAGATTCATTCCCGGTTTCACCAAAAAGGCAGCTCCTATGCAGGACCTCCTGATAGGCCAGTCCAGGAAGGCCAAGAACCAGAAGCCGCCCTTCAGATGGGAGAAGCTGGAAGAAGAGTCCTTCCACCAGCTGAAGATGGCCCTCACGGGGGATGAAATCCTGGCGTACCCGGATTACAGCCAGCCCTTTATCCTCTACACCGACGCAAGTAACATCGGGCTAGGAGCCGTACTGTCCCAGATCCAGCAGGGGAAGGAACGGGTAATTGCTTACGCCAGCCGAAAACTGCGACCCACCGAAAGAAACCCTGAGAATTACAGCTCATTCAAGTTAGAATTCCTGGCAGTGGTGTGGGCAGTCACCGAACGCTTTAAGCACTACCTCGCCTCTTCCCGGTTCACCGTGTACACGGATAACAACCCGTTGACACACCTGGATACGGCAAGACTCGGTGCCCTGGAGCAGAGGTGGATGGCCCGCCTGTCCAACTATGAGTTCACGATCAAATACCGGGCAGGACGCTCCAATACCAACGCGGATGCCCTGTCCAGAATGCCAAACCTACCGGACGTAGGGGAAGATCCAGAGGAATTGGAAGAAGTTGAACTCCCCGCGTTCCACCGTCATGGGACTATCCAGTATTCCCACCGTGTAAGGAGTAAGCAATCCGCTACGTTCAATCCCTTACCTCATTACAACTGGGCGGAAACGCAAGACAGTGACCCCGCTGTCCGACTGGTGAAGGAGATGCTGACTCAGCCAGATGCCCGCCTTGACCAAGACGCTCCGGAGGAGGCCAAGCAACTGTGGATTGAGAAGAGTCGACTGTTCCTTTACAAGGGGAAGTTGTGCCGCAGAATGGTTAACTCCCGGACGCATGAACTGATCTGGCAAGTAGTGGTGCCAAGAAGAGACGCGGCTATGGTACTGGAGGCATACCACGACGGAGCTGGGCACTTCGGGTGGAAGAAGCTGGAGTTCCTGCTGCGCGGGCGGTTCCACTGGGTAGGCATGAGGGGAACCATCGAGAGGTGGTGCAGAGACTGTGGACCGTGCCACCTAAGAAGGAAGGACCGTGCCAGCCAGAAGACTCCCTTGCAGCCCATCATCACCCGACAGCCACTGGAACTGGTAGCCCTGGACCATGTGAAACTGGCTCCAAGCAGATCTGGGTATGTCTACGCCCTCACAATCGTAGATCATTACTCCCGGTTCCTGGTGGTGGTCCCGGTCAAGGATATAATGGCTCAAACAGCAGCTAGAGCCTTCCAGCAGCACTTCTGCCGTCCACACGGATACCCAGAGCAGGTGCTGACGGACCAAGGACCTGCCTTTGAAGCGGAAGTCTTCCAGGAGTTCTGCACTCTGTATGGCTGCCGGAAGATAAGAACAACACCCTATCATCCGCAAACCAATGGACTCTGTGAGAAAATGAACCAGGTGGTGATAGACCTTCTGAAAACATTGCCCCTGGAAGAACGCAATCTGTGGCCTGAGAAACTGCCTGATCTGGTGGACCTATACAACCACATCCCGGTAGGTTCTACCAACTGTACCCCGGCTTACCTAATGAGAGCAAGACCTGGTAAGCTGCCTGTTGACCTGGATATGGGAGTCCTGACATCCGAGGACACTTCACCAGAAGCAGACTGGGACACAGAGAGGCAGCAGCAGTACCGGAAAGTACAGGAGAGCGTGGAGCGAAGTCTCTGTCAAGCTAGAGAAAGACAGGAGAAGACTTACAACCAGTATGCTCCCGCTGTTCCCCTGGTACCTGGAGAGCAGGTCTTGAAGAGGAAGAGACGGCTCCACAAGTTGGACGACCAGTGGGAGAAGGACCCGTACACCGTACTGCCCTCAAGCCATGAGAACCCGAAAGTCTGCACAATCAGTAAGGATGGAGGAGAAACCACAGCCATTGTATCCCGAGATCACCTGAAGAAGTGTCCCGAACAGCTACGGAACCCTGAAGAAGAACAAGAAGACCCTCGACCCGCAGAGGAAAGGGAAGATATGGTCAGTACTGTGCTCGGAGACTTCCCTCGGTCTTGGACTCAAGTCAATGGCGCTGTTGTGGTACCCGTCCTCACCTTCCTCCAACCAGCATCCCAAGTGCCTACGGAGAAACAGGTAGAGCTGGAAGAGCAGCCGGTCCAGGAGGCAGAAGACCCCACACAAGCAGACCAGGAGGATCAACCCTCTGCTTATAGTGAGCCTGCCGTACCCCTAGTGAGCCAAAGAGCCCGTAGACAGCTGCCCAGTTTATCTTTGACAGCTCCTACACCCCGTAGCTCAGGACCAGTCAGTCAGCTCCGTAGGTCCACTAGAGCCACTAGAGGCCAGTTGCCCGTACGTTGGAGGATCTAAGTGTTTAGACTGTTTATTTGTATTTACCTGTTTATTGTTGCCTGTAAATAATTGTGTATTTTTAGTTATTTTATAGGTGTCGTTTAGGGATTATCCGGAATCCTTTGTACATATGTTTGGAGCGTAACCCAGGAATGGACTAAAGACTGTTAAGGACTCGGGGCAGGACAGACCCCTACCTGGTTACGGCTCCCTGTTCCTTGGTGAAATGGACACCCTTGTTTTCTTCAAAAACTGCACCCGGTTGCGGACACGCCGTGACCATCCTAATGTGTTTTTCTTTATTATGCTGTTTCTGTTTATACTTGTTATGTTTACAAAAATATGTTTAGTCCCGGAGTACTAAATTTTACTAGGGGGGAATGTGGTCTCCTGGTCAGGAATCCTATGCATGCCACACCTCCTGCCCAGTCCTGGGAGGGGAAGAACTTCCCCTATATAAAACTAGGGCTGAGGCAGGGTTAGAGGAGAAGAAGAAGAAGAGGAGTCCCAGATGTAGACATAGTCTAGTCTGGAGAGGAGCGGCTATAGGAAAGAAAGATCAGGAGCTCAGTGGGAGCAGTGCTAAAAGGAGTCAGGGGCTGGAAGCTGTAGAGCTCGCCCTGATTGAAGAGTTCTGACCGGACCCGGAGTCCGAGGCTGTGGGGACTAATCCTTACCCAGCAGCAGAAACCGCCCGGCAGGGGATTTCAGGTCCTCTGGCCAAGAAACCCGAAGGCACGGTCACACGCAAGGGACCAGCACCGCCGTCGTGGAGCGGAAGCTACCAGAAGGCCCCGAGTCACCGGCCATATGGGTGAGCACCACACGGTACACTCAGGGACGTGGGCTACTTTTATCAGCCTCTAGCAAGGTAGCCGGAAGAGTACGATTAGTTGGGGAGGCCTACAACTCCACCTGGCCAGGGGAGATTCCATCTGCTCACGGACTGACCAGGCCCCGATCGCTAGCCAGTACTCCGGGAGGGTCTACCTTTGCCACCAGTAAAGACCCTGAACTACACCGCACCGTCTCTGAGTGTTTCATCATCCACGTCCGCTGCCCTGAGGCCATACCCCTCCCGTTGGGGGTTATACCATCCCCGCTGCACAACCGTATCACCGGCCTCAGCGGTCTGTCCTGCAGCGGCGGTCTCATGACCGCATTCAACGGGTGGCGTAGTCGAACATTCTAACATCTACTGCTAAATACTGCCGCTCAGTTTGACTCCCTGGGCACGGACCGGGTCACCGCCACGAAACTACTACCCCTCTCAGATCCGGCTCCGGGTAGGCCCCCGCGTGCGCAACGCTACTCAGCACAGGCCCAGGGGCGCGTCACTAGCACCGATCGCAGGCGTTTAACCCCTCTGATGCCGCTGTCAATAGTGACAGCTACATAGAGGAGCATCGCAGAGGGAGTGAACTCCCTCTCTGCTCTCATCAGCACAACGTGATTGAGATCATGTTTTGCTGATGGTCTCCATGGTGACCTCGGGTCCCAAGATGGCCGCGGGGTCCTCTAGGGTCCTTCAGAGAAGGTGGCCTGTGAGCTCCTCCTCAGAGCAGGAGCTGACATGCCTCCTTCCTTCCAGTAAGATGCCGATTTAAGTATTAGATCAGTGATCAGGGCAGGGAAAGTTGATGTCCCATCCTGGGAAAAGGTAAAAAGTTAAAAACAAATTGAATAAAAATTACAAAAATATAAAACAAAAAAAAAAATCACAAAATAAAGAATAAAAAAATGAAAAAATATTAATCCAATAAATACATTTACTTGCGTAAAAAAAAAAAAAAAAAAAGTACACATATTTGGTATTACCATGTCTGTAATGATCCGACCTAGAAAACTGTCCCACTAATTAACCCCTTCAGTGAACACCGTAAAAAAATAAATGAAAAATAAGGCAAAAAACGATGCTTTATCATCATACCTCTGAACAAAAAGTGTAATAAACGCGATCAAAAAGACGAATGCAAATAAAAATGGTACCACTGAAAACGTCATCTTGTCCCGCAAAAAAACAAGCCACTATACAGCTCTGTCAGCGGAAAAATAAAAAAATTACAGCTCTCAGAATAAAGCGATGCAAAAATAATTATTTTTTCTATAAAATAGTTTTTATTGTGTAAAAGCGCCAAAACATAAAAAAACTATATAAATGTGGTATCACTGTAATCGTACTGACCTGAAGAATAAAGCTGCCTAATCACTTTTACCACATGTAGAAAGGCATAAAAAAAAAGAAAACAATTCCTGAATTGCTAGTTTTTGTTTATAATATGGAGATGCAAAAACTTGTTTTTACAATAAAAGTGTCTTTACATCCGCTTGTCCCTGGCAGGAAAACGCATGTACAATCCGCATGCGTTTTTTCTGCCATGGAGATGCAGAAACGCTTAGGAAAAATCCGGAGCATTTCTGCATTGTGGGCACATAGCCTTAGTGTTTTACTACACGCGGAATGGCATAAAGAAAAAAAAAAAACAATTCCTGAATTGCTGTTTTTTGTTCATTCTGTCTCCCAAAAATCGGAATAGAAAGCAATCAAAAAATGTAATATGCCCAAAAATGGTACCAATAAAAACGTCAACTCGTCCCGCACAAAACAAGCGCTCACATGACTCTGTTGGACAAAATATAGAAAAATTCTAGCTATCAAATTTGTTTTTACAATAAAAGGCGTTTTTCAGTGTGTTATAGCAGCTAAAAATAACAACTCAATATAAATCTGGTATCGCTGTAATCGCAACGACTCGAATAATAAAGTTGTCTAATCACTTAAACCGCACGAGGAACAGCATAAAAAATAAATAAAACCAATTCTTCACCTGCTGTTGATTTCTTCATTCAGCCTCCCAAAGATCGCAGTATGGTTCGGCGCACATTTAATCTGCGCTCTACGCTGAGCACTTACACCGGGGTTTCCGTGAAAATCTCTGAAATACGTGATTCAGATGGAACCCCCCGCGGAAGATTCCCTATAATGAGGCAAATAGAGGCACTGTGGACTCGTCTGGCCTATGGTCTGGCGGTGTCCGTCTTTTTAGGTGTGCATAAAAACGCAGTCCACCATAGTTTTGTAGACCTTTGAAAAGAAGGACACTGCTGAACAGAGGCCAGATAGAGTCCAGAGTAACTCTGCTGCCTCATTATAGTGAATGGATCCCTCAGGGGTTTCATCTGAAACATGACGTAACTCAGAGATTTAGATGGAAACCCCGATGTAAGGCTATGTGCCCACTATGCTGAAATGCTGCATATTTTTCCGCTTCTCCCTGGCAGGAAAAATGTATGCGGATTTTACATGCGTTTTTCCTGCCAGGTAGAAGCGTCTTTGCATGCATTTCTGCATGCGGGTTATCAAGCGCTTTTCCAAGCGATTTTAGCATCACTAGGAAAAGTGCTTGACAACTTGGTCACACTATATAAATCCATGCAACCAGCATGGATTTATATAGTGTGACCATGTAATAGTTAAAAAAAAAAGAATAAAAATGGTAAAAAAGAAAAAATAAAGATTATACTTACCTTCCCATGTTCCCCGGTATTTTCTCCGCTCCGTCTGGTCTGTTGTATGGGTCGTGGTGGTGTGAAAGGACCTGCAATGACGTCATTGAGTCATGTGACAGGTCACGCAACCGCCGACGTCGGTTCCAAAATGAGGTCACTTGAGAGGGGATTGCTATGGCAGTACTGTATAGCCACATAAGTGCTATTTCTACATTCAGCAGAAATTGTGGGACAAATGTTGGTGCCATTTTTACCCATTTCTCAGTGTGAAAATGAAAAATCTGGGGCTAAAACTAAATTTTGGTGGTAAAAATGTAATTATTTTTTATTCACTGCCCAATGGTATAAAATGCTGTGACACACCTGTGATGTCAATATGATCACGGCACCCCTAGATAAATTCATTGAAAGGTGTAGTTTGTAAAATGAGATCACTTATATGGGGTTCTGCTGTTCTCGCACCTCAGAGGCTCTCCTAGTGGGTCATGGCAACCTCAAACCAGTCCAGCAAAATCTGAACTCCAATATGACACTTCTTCCCTTCTGAGCCTTGCACTGTGCCTCAAAAGTAGTTTTTGACCACATATGGGGTATCGGCGTACTCAGGAGAAATTGTACAACAAATTTTGGGTTCCATTTTCTCCAGCTATCCTTGTGTAAATAAAAAAAAATTGGGGCTAAAACAACATTTTTGTGGAAAAAATGTATTTTTTTCATTTTCACAGATCAACATTGTAAAATTCAGTGAAACACCTTTTGGATTCAAGGTGCTCACTACACATCTAAATAAATTCCTCAAGGGGTCTACTTTACAAAATGGGGTCATTTTGTGGGGGTTTTCACTCTTTAGGCACATCTGGGGCTCTGATATTGCGTCCACTAAAGATTCCATAAAATTTTGCATTCAAAAAGTCAAATGGCGCTGCTTCCCTTTTAAGCCCTGCCGTGCGCCCAAACAGTAGTTTTGCTCCACATATTGGGTATGGGCGAACTCAGGAGAAATTGCTCAACAAATAGTATGGTGCATTTTCTCCTGTTACCCTTGTGAAAATAAAAAAATTGGGACTAAAAGAACATTTTTGTGAAAAAAGTTAAATGTTAATTTTTCTTTCCACATTCCAAAAATTCCTGTGAAGTACCTGAAGGGTTAATAAACTTCTTGAATGTGGTTTTGAGCGCACATTGAGGGGTGTAGTTTTTAGAATGGTGTCACTTTTGGGTATTTTCTGTCATATAGGCTCCTCAAAGTCACTTCAAATGTGATGTGGTCCCTAAAAAAAATAGTTTTGTAAATTTTGTTGTAAAAATGAGAAATCGCTGGTCAACTTTTAACCCTTCTAATTTCCTAACAAAAAAAAAATATGTTTCAAAAATTGAGCAGATGTAAAGTAGACATGTGGGAAATCTTATTTATTAACTATTTTGTGTGACATATCTCTCTGATTTAAGGGCAAAAAAATTAAAAGTTTGAAAATTGCAACATTTTCAACATTTTCGCCAAATTTCTGATTTTTTTCAACGCAAATCATATCAAAGAAATTATACCACTATTATAAAGCACAATGTCATGAGAACGTAATCTCATAGTCGTGGGATCCCTTGAAGCATTCCAGAGTTGTTACCTGACACTGGTCAGAAGTGAAAAAATTGGTCTGGTCAAGAAGGTGAAAACAGGTTGGGGGGTGATGGGGTTAAACAAAAAAAAGATAGCAAAGCATCTAATATCTATGGCTATGTATACCAGGTAGGACTAGGTACATAACTAATACCACAAATGGAGGTCATTATTAAATTATGTGGTGGCCCAGATATAGGAAAGGTCATTTCCAATTGGGATGGGCAGTAACAATGTTCACAAACACAATGACCTGAAGTTCATTCTGTATCAGAATGTGTACATTTACTATAAAGTGACCTGGCTCATTAATCAGAAGTAATGAGGCACTGATTTGTCAGAATAATGGAGAGTATAAGCATATAATTTAATTCTGAATACATCCTCCACAAACGAATCTATCAACATTAATGTCAATGTGTCATTAGGTCCAAGGAAATAATTGCTTGATTGTCCCTTGTGTACGTATTGTGTAAATGGCCTCTGTCTCTAAAAACCTATAGATCAGAGAAGCTCTTCCATCAATTTCTGTGGCTATGTTGATACACAGAATGCGCCAGCTTTCGTGCATGGCACTGGGGCATTTTAGCTTTAAAGCGAGTCTGTCGCCTGTCTGTTTTTAATACTTTCTTTTACTTCCCATTAAATAATAATTCTGTAGGACTTTAGCTAGCCAAAGACACGATGGGATCTGGCAGATCCTTAGACGAGGGGAAAACCTTGATCTTACAGGGTAGATTTTTATGAGTTCAATCTTTTTATTTTCCTCCTTTAAGGCTCATTCAGATGTCCGATTTTTGCATTCGAGTGATATCCGTATGCGAAATGGACCAGAATAGTACATGCTGTGACATAACAACCATACTGGCTATGAGTTAGTGTGCTCTCCATGTGCGATCTGGGGCACATACAGTACCACACAGATTGAATATATGTTCATCTGAACAATCCTTAGTTAATAACAGGCAGCGGTGTACTGTCTGTCTTTTTGTGGTCCCATTCACTTCACTTCACTTCACTTCGAGTTTGGTATTGAAATCAAACCAATAATCCACAAAAAAGTTGGACGTGTGAAAACTCCCATAGACTAAGATGGGTTTATGTTCTATCTGAAAAAATACACATTAGTCCTCCCAGGTTTATGTGTATATGTGTGCTTGCTGTCAGTAAATAGAGATATTTTTCTTTACATCCAAAGATCTAGTTTTGCTCACAGCTGAGTTTGTTACAATTGTATCTAATCTAGGCATTCATTTGCAAGCTAAACCGTCCAAACTGCAGCTTAATACACTCTACCTACATTTGGTGCATTTTATCAAACTATTAGGGCTGAACATATGTTATTATTGAGTTGTCCATCTCTTTGGCTGTCACCTGTACAGGCTTTGAGACTCCAAGTGCAAATAAGCATGTTTTCAGCCACTCTAAGCAAACAGAAATCTTAAATGAGTAAAGAAATGAAACACAGAGAAAATGAGAATGTTCCATAAATTCTTTCAAATAGAATAATGAATTTCTTTAAAGGTAATCTGTCACCAGATTTTTGCTACCCTTTATGAGAGGAGAACAATACAAGAGTATTGCTGTCATTTTGATAAAATCACTGTTTTATCTGAATGCTGAGTTCTGTATAACCCCTCCCCTACTACTGATTGACCACGTACAGGTTATACAGAAAGCTGCCAATCAGTGGTGGGGGCGGGGTAATACAGAGCCCATGAATATGATGGACTACTAGTCAGCAGGTCTACTAGTCCTCTAGTGATAATCTCCTGCTAATAAATCAGTGATTTTATCAAAACTAAGAAATAAGTATTAAACATGTCACCAATTTTCTGAGTAATTATATTTCTAAAGGTGCTATTTACATGAAATCCTCACCAGTTGTTGGTAACGACCAATCCAATCCACACAGGCAAAGAAATCAAACCATAGATGTCCATAAATTAAGTTATGTGTAATAATGAGAAATGACACAGGGAAAAAGTATTGAACACATGAAGAAAGAGAGGTGCAAAAAGGCATGGAAAATCACGACAACCAAATGAAATCTATTGGTAATTAGAAAGCAATCCTGCCACTTAGTGAAAAATAATATCAGCTGGTTCAACTGATGGCATATAAAAGGTGTCTCATTACCAAGGTGCCATACAAGAAACATCTCATGATGGGTAAAACCAATGAGCTGTCTCAAAACCTTTGCAACTTTATTGTTGCAAAACATGCTAATGGCATTGGTTACAGACGAATTTCTAAACAACTGAAGGTTCCAGTGAGCACTGTTGGGGTCATAATCCATAAATGGAAAGAACATAATTTCACCATAATCTGACCACGACAAGATGTTCCCTGCAGGGTTTCAGACAGAGGAGTGAAAAGACGTATCAATAGAGTTTTCCAAGAGCCGAGGACCACCTGAGGAGAGCTACAGAAAGACCTGGAATCAGCAAGTACAATTGTTTCAAAGAGCACTATAAGTAACTCACTCAACCTCATTTCCTGCATGCACGCTCATCACGCAAGACTTCATTGGAGAGCAAAAAGCATGTTCAAGGGCATTTAATGTTTGCTCAACAACAGTTAGAAAAGCCTGTAAAATACTGGGAGAATATTGTCTGGTCACATGAGAACAAAATTTAATTCTTTGGATAACATAATACATACCATGTTTGGAGGCCAAAAGTCACTGCATATCACCCCAAAAACACCATACCAACACTGAAGTATGGAAGTGTGAACGTCATGGTGTGGGGCTGTTTTTTAGCATAAATATTACACGCACGCTGCCTAAGTTCAGATAGGGGCGAGACCGGTTACATGAATTTGTTGGAATCCTGGGGGAACCGTTACTCAGGGCGACCATAGGCTGCAGCTTCTCTTAGGCACACGATAGATTGAGTTGCTGACCAGACACATCTGACAAGAGTCTTCATAAAAGGTAGAACAGTAACATTTAATGAGGCACGGCCAGTGCAATGCAAATGTCTCTTTCAGCAACAGGCTCCAGTAATAATAGTACAGTCTACTTTGCAGCACAGCAGTAAACAGTCTATTATCCGGTAGCACAGTACAGTTTTAATGCATATGTGGCAGCCCAGGGGTCCGGCTGCCACAGTGGCATTGCCTCCCTCACAAGGGGTGATGCTATGCCTGGAAGCAAGGAGGGGTCCCCTAATCAGGTTCACTAGCGTACAACACTTTCCTGGCTTCAGACCAGAAAGGGGAGCTCCTCCCATTGACAACTGGAATCTGGAGGCGGGGTTAGTAAGAGTTGGTAGAGAGGAGTTGAAGACAGGACAGCGACGATGAAGGATCAGGGGAGTGGAGCTGTGAGTCAGCTCACGCCAGAGGGAAGCGCAGAAGAACCGGACACCAGAGTCCGAGGTTGTGGGGCACTGAAGGCCCAGCAGCAGAAACCGGAGGGCCGGAGACTGCAAGTCTCCTGGCCCCATCAGACGCCAGGAGGCTCAGCAGCACCATAGGGCCCAGCACCGCCACATGGGAGCGACACTCCAAGAAGGCCCAAGCTGCCTGCCATACGGGTGAGGAACAGACGTTTTACTCAGGGACGAGGGCCCCAGCATAGCTACAAGCAGCAGGGCCAAAGAGATTAGCGCAGAGGGAAGGCCTACAACTTTACCTGGTGAGGTGGGTCTCCAACTTGCTTCCAGGCCGACCGGACCTCTACTACCAACTAGTACCCGTGCCCCGGTCTGCTTCACAACCGCAAGTAAAGATAAGAGGAAACCGCCATTAAGTTCTGGATTGTTCATTATCTGCGCCATCACCTCATTACACCGCACCAACCACATCTACCCTATAGTATCACTATATCCTGCCCTGGAGCTAAGCTCTGCCTGTGGAGAGCTGAACCAACTCTGCTGCGTCACCATCAGCTCCAGAGGAGCTGCACCGCAGCGGCGGCTCCATATAGCCGCATAACACAGGTGGCGTCACGAACAATATATATAAAAACTTTATTCTTCTTTTACTAATCCCCTTTTATTGACTGCCCTGGGTCACGTACCGGGTCACCGCGACCGTGACACCCCCAGCACCGACAGGCCCGGCTACTGAGTACCCCACGGCCCAAGTTGCGTGTCACATACACAACCACAGGCTTTTCCTTCACAAGGACTCAATAATACACAGCATTCTTTTTCATGCATGGAGATGGAGTGAGGAAAGGGTTTGATAAGGGAGATGATCTCTATGACAGGCTTCCTTACAGTCCTTATCTTCCTGGCCAATAATACTCCACACTGTTAGCTCAGGGAGTCTAACTGACCTTTGTTTAACTTCCCTCCTGACCTGAATTCTGTTCCCTTGCCTTCTGTGAGATACAGATCATAAGCCACCTTTCTCTTCGGCTCCGGCCAGACAGTAAACAACTTCCCCACAATCCCCCTGGGACTCTGCTAAAACACTCCCCCTCTCCTGTGACTGTGTTAACTCCTCTAGTTGCTGGATGCTTTTAAAGCAACAGCACTACTTCTGCATGTCACATAAGGCACTGGCAAACTTCATATAACTGAAGGAAGGATGAATGGAAAAATGTATCAAAACATTCTTGATAAAAATCTGCTGGCATCTCTCAGGACAATGAAGATGAAACAAGGGTGGAAATTTCAGCAAGACAATGATCCCAAATACACAGCCAAAGAAACTATCAATTGGTTTCAGAGAAAGAAAATAAAGCTGTTAAAATGGTCCAGCCAGTCACCTGACCTGAATCCAATAGAAAATTTATGGAAGGAATTAAAGCCCAGAGTTCATAGAAGGAGCCCACGGAACCTTCTGGATTTCAAGATTGTTTGTGTGGAAGAATGCACCAAAATATCACCTGAGCAATGCATGCGACTAGTTTCCCCATACAGGAGATGTCTTGAAGCTGTAATTACCAACAAAGGCTTTTGTGCGATGTATTAAATACATTTCAGTAAGCGTGTTCTTCAATACTTTTTCCCTGTGTGATTTCTCATTATTACACATAACTTAAGTTATGGACATCTATGGTTTGATTTCTTTGCCAGTGTGGATTGGATGGGTTGTTACCGACATCTGGTGAGAATTTCATGTCAACAGCACCTTTAGAAATATATTTACTTAGAAAAATACTTATTTAACCAGCTGTATTTATGGCTCCTGACAGATTTTGTTTACTGCTCTAATACAGTGTCAAGAAATAATGTTTGCCCTTTTCCTAGGTTAACTACGATCTAGTTGGTCATTGACAACTTTTTTACTTAACAGATAATCATTGATTGGCAAATTTTATACAAGCATTATAAGGACGTATATGTGCATCAATCCTACAGGTGCAAATCCCGACCCAACCGCAGGTCTGATGACTCCAACGGACAGAATCATAGATCCCTTCAATGCTAACAGATCTGGTCATTAGACCTATGGCCATGCAACAATGTGTCCATATCACAACTGAGTGAAACTGGCCAAAAGTTGTAGGTTATGTTTAAGCCCCTTATCTGTGTCTAATGTTAAATCTTATGGAAAGGTCTAACACAATCAGGATAGGAGCAAATACTTCTATCAGGTACTGTGACTGTGGTAGACTTGTGTTCAGACTTTACAATTAGACACCACCATCCAAGTTCACTGCTAAAGCTGTAAACTAATAGGACTGTCAATCCCTTACAACACATCTCTCACCTTGGCCTTCTTCAGGAGCTGCTGGAGATCCTGCTGTGGCAGCAAACCATGGTTTTTAACAAAGGCAGGAACTTCAGGGGGTCTCTGGGTCTCGAAATAAACAGTCCCATGCACTTCCATGTGCTTGTGTAGTACTGCCAGAAACTTTTCTTTACCCTACAATCATAGGATGTCACATTAACCAGAGTCAGCAAATACAACAAGAGCAAATACTAAGAAATAAACAAACCAATCCCTGTTTGTCACGCGATACCTCTCTGGTATGGAATAAGAAATATAAAGAAAGGACTTTTATTTCTTCTTGCACATCCATTTCTAGCTTTGGATTAAAAAAACAACTGCTAAAAAATGTTCACATTTTTTCGGATGTGAAGGAAGTTTTGAATCTAGGATAACTTTCCAAAAAATATTCTATAGATATAAACTCTTTTTCTATAACAATTATCCATAGTGAAGCCCCTCCAGATTTTCTATTGAATATTTTTATATACAGGCTTTTATATACAGGCTATATACAGGCTGCTGGGACCTCCACCCATGTTACATTTCCTTATGGTATGACGATTCATTATACTATCTTAATGACACCTTTAGAAGCCTTTCCTGATCACTTTCTATCTGCTGCTCCATATGGAGAATAAGGCAATGTATTTAATTTTTGCTGTTTTGTCAGTTTAGTTACCAACCCAATGATCTAGATGTCAACATTTCAATTTAATATGGATAAGTGATTATGCGAGAGGGATGTAGATACGTATAAGCACATACCTGCAACTGTACCATGTCATCAGGGAAGAATTCATAGGAAAAAGAGAAAAAGGAGTAAGTAACCTACAAAACTAGCAATTTTGGGGGAAAAAATGGAGAAGACAGATTTGATGGAAATGCTAGCATGGGTCAAGAACAGTTTTCTCAGATCTCATATTGAGCATGTGTAGTAATGCGTAAAATGAAGTTAAAGCATAGAATTGCTTTGAATATACATGGGATGAGGATGACACATTATCTGTAGACTTACATTTAAAGAGAATCTGTCACCAGGGTTTTGCTATCTGAGAGCAGCATGATGTGTTGGCAGAGTAATTTACTTGGCTGCTTGCATCAGCTTTGAAAGACAATCAGTGTTTTATCAGCAGGAGATTATCACTGGACGACTAATAAACCTGCTGCCCTGTAGTCCTCCATATTCATGAGCTCTGTATAACCCCCCCACCACCACCACCACCACCACTATTTAGCAGCTTTCTATGTACACTGTGCATATGCTGAAAGCTGCCAATCAGTGGTGTGCGCAGGATTATACAGAGCTCAGCATTCAGAGAGATCAGGTAGATCTGCAGCAGAGAAAACTGTGGTTTTATCAAAACTGCAACAATTAGCCCAGCAAGTGACACATCATTGGAATCAGGGTCTTTGTCCCTGGATTATGCTGATCTCAGATGGGCTAGCAAAACCCGGTGACAGATTCCCTTTAAAAGCAAAGCCCTAACCAAAGTTTTTGACATTGTGGAAGCCGTGCATTCACTGTTACCATTCGCACATTTTTTCAGGGACTAACTTTGGAGTAATAGCATTGGGAAAGTTGGGCATTAACTTTAAAGGGGTTAAACTGAATGTTTAGATAATCCTAATTACAAATTATGCTTACATTATGATACATACATTTTAGGAGTCTAATATACAAACACCAGAGAAGCAGATATGTATGGAAAAATATGTGTAAGGGTGTTGGGACAGAAAATAGTTTACCTTCCACATAGCAGCTTCCTTTCCATACACCACAGCCATGTTTCTGACCTTGTTCTGAGCCACCTGTTGGCGCTCAGTTTCATTCAGTTCATCAGTTACAAATCCCATAAAGGAATTATCCTGCGTGTGAGCTGTAGAACAATGACACAGAGCTAAAAATGGCTACAAGAAGCCTCACTAGCTAAACTGCGTATAGGAAGCTATAGGGGACACAGTCACGCAAATAGATGCATGGAAATGCTATCCAATACAAGTAATCGAGCAGTGCAGCAATGGAGGTGCAGGAACGCAGCAAATACAGAGGGTAAGCAGACTCAGCAAAATGGACGTGCAGTAACACAGGGTGCCACAAATGCAGGAACAGTGCCAATAGCTCCATGCCGGAGTGCCATGATCATCTGATTCCATGATTGAATCATCAGCTGTAGAAGAGCACTGTAGGCACATAACACCCTAACTATATACGTATATGTGCCCTAAATTACCTATCGAGCAGTGGAACTATTGCTGCAACAGTCATAGTGATTGATACATCAAGGTCTATCGAACTGGTAAGTAAAATGCCTAAAGCAAATTTTACCACTTCACACAAATTCCTACATGCTTTGCCGTGATCATGCATAGACCTATAGGAGGAGCAATGTTGATAATATAGAATCTGAAGCATATTTGTCCCTGCATAGTTTTATACACTGCCGGCAATCCTACTGCTTGTACCTCTGCTGCAAGAATGAGCAGCATACAGTGCAGTGTGTTGATACGGCCATCTTGAGCTTTATAACACAAAGTCCTGTTGTATTAGTAAGTATGTTATGTTGCATAAAGCCTGGCTCCAGACAGATGTAGTGGACCACTATTGCTATAAATCAAAGGCTGGTGTTGCTAGCTCTTTTTGTAACCCCTTGAAAATAAAAGGTTATCCTAAAAGGATATTCCTAAAATTCTCTTTCCAAACTTACAGAACTGTCATAAACTCTTTATAGTGCTCATTCCAGTATCTCCAGTTTGTACAGTAGACATGGAGTGTGGCATAATACTAATGGTTATACACTGGCTAATTGCTATTAGCATATAAAGATGTCTGGTGGGGAGAGCTTACTTCCCTGCTATTAGGGCAGGAACATACATGGAGACTGAGTCACAGCAGTGAAAAGGCTAGAAATGATTTTCTGATAGATCACTCAAAATTGATTGCAAATGCACATTTTTATTAGAGGGAATCTGTCAGTAGGATCAATCCTCCTAAGCCGTGTATATGGGCATTCAAGTCATAGGAAGCTGAAAAAAGTGATACCTTGACATCTGTGATCTGATTTCTTATTCCAGAGAAATCGACATTGTATTACTATGTATATCAGCTGTTCAGATTTATGGGCCGGACACTGATCTGCATAAGAATCTGCCTCCAGAGCTTATTTTAAATGACAGGGGGCGTTACCAATACCAGACACGTACCTATTACAGGACAGTAGAACTGAACTTTGTTTCCTTACAAACACATTTGCTGCAGCTCTAACAGCTCTGCTGTATTGCAACACTGGTTATCTATGAGCTGGAAGCTGAATCTGAGAGGAAGCTGCAGATGTGTCAGGTATAATCACACACAGCTCTGCAGTGAGATCAGGAGAGCAAAGAGCGGCCATTACACATCACACTGGTAACGCCCTCTTATCAATCATCATAATCTCTAGAGGCAGATTCTCAGGGAGATCAGTGTCCTGCCAATAGATCTTAACAGCTCAGTTACATAGAAGAAATTGTAGATTTCTCTGAAATATGACATCAGATCACAGATATCAGGGTAACGTTTTATTCAGCTTCCTATGACCAACATGCCCAAAACCAGGAGTGGGTGATTTATGCAGAATTGGTGACTTGTTTCTATTATACCTTTTCTCTGATTGTTCCTAACCTGGTTTTGGCTCCCACTCCTGAGAAAAAATACTGATAGTGGGGTCGTGACCTTAGAGGGATGATCCTACTAACGATGCCCTTTAAAGAAGCACTTCTTGTAAAATTTTATTCACGAATCCTTTCTAAATATGCATGTGATGTAGTGTAGGTGCATTTAAATACTTGCTGATCAATGTCTTCCCCTGTTTCCAGCATCTCTCTGTCGCTCTGGGCCTCTTCTGGGTCACATTACTTCAAATCTGACTGGCTGGTTCACACAGAGGTTTTATGTGTGGACCAGAAGTTGCTTTCACAATGTAAGCTGTTCTGAGGCTCCATAGTCTAACATTGGTGGAAGTAGCATTGCCCTACACAGTAGTCCCGGTGTGAGCCGGCAAAGAAGTGGAGTGCTCATGCAGCCCAGAAAAGGACCAGAGCAATGCTGGAAATCAGGGAAAACGTCAATCGGTAAGTACTTATTGCTCCTACTCTACATGACATATATATTTATCAAGGATTAGGGGATAATGATTTGTCTGAAGAATAAACTTGCAAAAAGATCATCCATCAACAATAAGCAATCAATTAACAACCAATTTAAAATAATCCAGTAGAAAATTACATTGCTTGCCATGTTTTTGGCTTTATGGCATTTGCTGTGTATGTTCTTATCCGTAATCAGAGAGTAGAGCAGCACCCCATCTGGTGTACTTGCCACAACCATGGATTACATCCAAAAATTGGCATAATTGCCATTGTAAACTACTTTTCCCATATAGGTATTCCTACATATCTTCTTTTTGGGAAGATGTTAAACCCTATAATATACTTACATACACTATTTGACTCAAAACTTCCAAAAATATACTGTGCAGCTCAGCAAATCCTAATTATGCTTTGCCCACATTAACATTTGGTATAACTTACTTAACTCATATCATTAAAGAAGCAGTCCCATGAAAATTAATATCCTCTTAATATATGGTAGTCATCATATTATATAGCACTGTGTACCTACAATTGCTCCTTTTGACCTTCTACCCAGCTAATTGTTCTCTTTTCCATAAGGTCTATGACATCACATGATTAAAAACTGACTAGCTGAATCCTTCTAAGCTCTATGTAGAAACAGGAGGTCAATTTTCTCTGTATAAGTCTTAAGTCACTGGAAAGGTCCCTAGCAGGGGAGGTGGGAGCAGCTGGGTCAGGAGTTGGAAAATGGAATGATAAAATGCAGGGAAGAGAGACTTTCTGTTTCTACATAGAGCAGAGAAAAGAGAAGAATTAGCTGGGTAGAAAGGCAAAATGAACAATTGTAAGTACACAGTGCTATATAATATGATGACTGCAATATATTAAGAGGATAAAAACTTTGGTGGGAGTGTTTCTTTAAGGTCATACGATTCCTTATTAGCCACTCTTAAAACTACATTTTGTTGTAAACACTTTATGCAACCAGATTTGCCAATAAATGAATGTGCTATTTCATAAATCACACCTCTACCACGCACTTCCCTGTCCTGCAATTACTCCAAATGAGCTTCACCTTAAATGCCATTTAACACTAATATAGAGCAGAACACTAGATAATGTAAATGCTTTCTTCCAATTGCTGTCAGTTCTAATAATGAAAAACAATGCTTGTGCCTAATAAAGTTAAGATAAATGAACTCCACGGGGCATAGATGGCGGCTCACTCACACGAAGAGAAGAACAAAGGGGAAGTTTCATTAAAAGGTAATTTATTTTTTTGTAAATTGATTGCCCTTATTGTAATACCCATTTACAATATTAATTGTTATATGATGTTCTGCATAGACATCTTGTATTATATATCTGCAGGTATCAGATGATTTTGGGGTTTGGCAGAATGTCTGGTACCCTCTGTAGCTATCGCAATAACTATATTAGACAACAGTGAAGGAAACTGTCAATGTAAGTAAATGATGGGGCAACTTATATCAAGTGATACTTCCCCTTTATTTACTAGGTGATGACAGCATTTTGGGATATTTTTTTATACCATATATATGAAATCACGTAGCATGCTTTGCAAGATGTCAGATCACTTCAGTTGAAACCCCCCCAGAATTCTCTTCCCAAACTCACGGAACATTGTCATGAACTGTTTGGGGTGCAGGTTCCAGTATCCCCAGTTTGTGCGGTAGCCGTGGAGTGTGGCATACTCTTCATGGTTATACGCTGGCTCTGTCCCAAATGTGTCCACCACACGCAGACGGCACCTGCAGGAGGGGGGTGTTCATGGTGTGGACCCTCTGTAAGGGGCCAAATGTCGGTGTGGGGTGCAGGGATCTATTTATTTATGTGGTGTCAATATACATTAAAGCACAATAGGAAACTATGGGTCACCACAGTTTTGAGCATATTTGCTGGAGGAACTCTGGGGCAAGTCAAAAGTCAAAGTAAATCATCAAGTAGTCAAAATGATGCCACAAGAGGTCATATATCTCTATTTTATGTCAAGATGTCAGTAGGAGGTCCATGGTTAAAAAAGCCTGGAAGCCCCAGATATAGTTGCAAACTTTATTACATATCTGGGTCCATGGCCTCTAATTAAACTCATCTTCTCACCTGTACTTCCTGAAGGACAGTCCCATGTGCTGCTTCATCTGCTGCATGCCATGGTAGTCTGTGTAGATGAGATCAAAACTTAGAGGTTCTGTTAGTGGACAATTTCCTCTTCCAGGAGGGACACCTAAGTAACTACAAGGAAGAAAACGTCAGAAGAGAGGAGTGTCTTCAATATGGTCAAGAAAAGTCAAAAAAAAAAAACCGAATCAGCATCAATAACAAATTAACTCCGAATCGTCCAGCAAGACAGCAAGCTGGGAGCTCAATTCATATCTGGAGAAACTGACAGCACAGCACCATTGCTATCCTCACCTTTGCAACTCCTTCACAGACACTGTTATTTTAAGACTGTGACCCAACACGTACAGAGCTGCAAGAACATCTGCCCACTGCACCATCTCCCCCAGCGGTCCACCTTTCAGCACTCTAGGACTGAAAACATCACCGGACTCCTCTGTCAAAAATCCAATATGGACTAGAATCTAACAAGATATCATAGAAAAAGTGCTTAACGGATCATTGGGTTAAATAAAAAAACAGTAAATGTGTAGACGTGAAACTAGATTAAATGGGGTAAATAGAATTTAAAGTTTTCATACTTGTTTCTGCTCATGTGGTGTATCTTGAATCTTGGCCTCTAACTTCCTAGCAGCCAGAAGCCATTGAGCCTCAAGCCTCCTTAGTCTTTTTTTCATGAAGATGAGAGATTCTTTACCGGTTCCCATTGGGTCAAGGAGAGAAGAGAGTTCTGTGCGAAAGGCCGCCTGGGACAAGAATAGCCCATGAGCATTCAGGGGTATATTATGTAAGCATTACACAGACGTTTGGGGGGAAAAAAACTTTCAGATAAGAGTTATTGTCTTGGTGGCTTGGCCAGTTACGGCACAAGGCAAACTTGGGAAAAGAATTCTCTCCATTTGCTAGTCTGAAAATCACAAATGAATCATGTTTCTGTCAGCTGAGTTTACAGCACTATCAGAAAAGAGCTACAACTGCGTTGTAGTAATGTGTTTGTAATGAGACAAAGCTCACCTCTGTTGTAGTATGTTAGTTCTTATCACACATAGTTCTAAAGTGAGAACAGGAGAGCAGACTATTAGTCATTACATGTCTCACATTAGTAACGCCTCCTTTTATTTAAGATAAGCTCTGGAGGCAGATTCTCATGCAGATCAGTGTCTGGTCTGTAGATCTTAAAAGTTCATTTACATATTAAGAAAAAATGTGGATATCTCTGGAATAAAACATCGGATCACAGATATTGAGGTATCATTTTATTAAACTTTCTATGACTTACATGCCCATATATATGGATTAGGAGAGTTAATCCCAATTTCCCTTTATATAAAGTCACACAACTTTAAGGTATATACCAATTGTATTTGGGAAATCGACAGTTTTCTATTCACACCTGTTTTTTAGGGTGGGGTTTGAAAAATGGACTGATAGATTGATTTCTCCATGGTAGAACTGGACAGAACCATTCCACCTCACTGAGGTACACCAAAAACGAACACTCTGTACCATCCACTCCATAGAACGCGTAACATGGATCTGATGTCCATCGTGATCGCATCCACTGAAATGACAAAGGGTTGTTAACAGATGGATAATACCAACTTCAAGATGATGTGCTTGACAGTAAAAATGAGTAATTATTAACTGCTTTTGGATCGGCAATAGGCTATAAACATCCAGGTGGTCTGCATTCTACTTTGCAGTGACATTCTAAACATTACTGTACAGTAGAGCAGCTGCATAACATCATGCGGCTATGGTTTCAAATGGCTGTCAGACTGTCCATTTATCAATTGATTGCTGTTTGTATAGAGGGAGCAGGAGCTGCTGGGTCCTAGGAGACTAAGTAAGCTCTGATATGCAGCCAGGAGGCCAAATTTCCCCAATAACTGGGGCTAATATACCATCCCCAGTTACATGGGAAGTCAGATTAAAAAAAAAGTATTTAAATGTTCAAATGCCCCCCAAAAGTTTTTTATGACCCTATAGGGGGCAGAATGTGTGAGTTCAACAAATAAATAAATAAAAAAGCCAAGGCCAATCCAAATTGAGGTAACTAACTAGCTTAGCCTCTGCCAAAAAATATAACAAACAAAAACATTATATAGGGTATAACAAATTTTAAAATGTATTTTAGTGGTCATTTGTGGTCATAAAAAATGTGAAAACACACTTATTTACGCTATTTTCTACCAATATCTCCTGATATCAGCAAAAAAAAAAGAATATGAAAATGTAAAATTTAATCCCCGCTCATCACTAAAAAAAAATGCAAAAAGTATTTAAATATCCAAACAAGAAAAAAAATTACAACTCTTTAAACTGCATGTACGGAATAAAAACAAAAAAAAATGAAAATGTGCCTGGTCAAGAATGGAGGTAAATGGCCTATCTTGACCTGGTTAAATATGACGGCTCAGAAATAAAGGTGATTTATTTCTAACATTGTTATTAATGACAAGCATGTTTAATACACTTACCTCCACTTTTCCAGAGCAGTCTGGGAATCGGGGGTCCCTCGGGATTTCACACATATCCCTCTGACCTTCAATTACTAAAGTATATATTAAGAACTCAACAAGTCAAAGAAAATAATAAGCTAGTACAGCAAAATAGTCACAAAATAAATGGCAAAGAAGCAACAATGACCCCACTTCAAGAAGACAAGCTAACAGACAGGTACATCACTAAAGTACAAGACATATTACTGTAGAACAGTGACCTCGAAACTAAGGCTCTGCAGCTGTCGTGAGACAAGACATGCTGGGAGTTGTGCTGTGCAACGCTCGAGAGTCATAGTTCATAGACTACTGCTATGAAAAGATTCTTCTAGACTACGCTATCATCACGCTATCATCCCTCTCAGCCGGCCTGCCTCCTTCCCTTTTATAAACTACAGGTTACAGATTTTAGTGAATATTAGTGTAGTACAAGACGGGAATCAAGCATTTTGAAGGCATTTTTTTTAAAAGAGAACCTGACAGTTGATACATGTTGCCCGTTCCACGGGCGGCATGTATCAGGCATTGGCTGCATGATTTCAGCCGGGAATGTTTGACTCTGAAATGCGTCTGTGTTTCAGAGAAAGACATAGTTTAATAGCTGCTGGGGACCAAGTCGCACAAAAGACTAGTCGGACAGGCAAGTCGCCAGCGGATTCTCCCCTTCCGTTGCCCTGGAGTGACTAATCTCTGCCTCTGTGAGTGTATAGGGAGAGACCTATCACTCAAGGAAGAGAGCTTTAGTAAATTGGGTGAATATTATAAACACTTTTTGGCATGCCTAATTTTCTAGACACTAAAACATGACTAAAATCCGTAATAAGTGTGGCACATAGCATTAATTCTGGCTCAATTTGACACAAAATTCTACTGCATTAGTTAGAAATTCTTTGTAGTAGCCAACAGAAAAGAAAAGCAAGGAGTAAATATGGCAAATCTTTAGTTTAAATTATCAGCCGATAGAGGCGCTTTTATTAGTCATATCCCATTCATAGGAAAAGTGGGATGTTTAATGTTGCAAAGGGGGACAAAGAATCACCCCCCATAGTGCACATGGGAGCACATTATGGGTAAGGCTATCCCTACTATTATGTTACATGATTAAGCTTACATTCCATGTGCTTTTATAGAATGACTATAACAAATTTTATTTTTTTTACCATTATTATTGTCATACATGTTCAGTCATTGCCAAACGTTTTGAGACTTACACGAATTTTGGTATTCACAAAGTTTGCTGCTTCAATATTTTTGGATCTTTTAGTCAGACATTTCTATGGTTTCTGAAGTACGATATTTCATAGTTTTTTAAACTTTTATTGACTAATACATCAAGGTTTATGCAAAGACTCAATATGTATAGTGTTGACCCTTAGTTTTCAAGACTTCCGCAATTTGTCCTGGCATGTTTGTCCACAAACCTTTTTTAGGATTGACCAAAGGTTCGCAATGGGATTGAGAAATGGTAATTTTCCTGATCATGTATGCAAAATGTCAATGTTTTGTTCACCGAGCCATTTAGTTATCACTTTTGACTTGTGACATGTTGCTCCATCATGCAGGAAAAAGCATCACCAAATTGCTCCTGGATCGTTGGGAGAAGTTCTGCTTGGAGGATGTTTAGATAGCGTTCTTTATTTATGGCAGTGTTCATGGGCAGACCTACCGCCGGTGCAACTGCACCCGGGCCCAAAGGTGCAGGGGGGACCTTGCCGGACAGCTAATGATGAGGGCTCCGGGGGGCCCATGGCCAGATTGCCCTCATCATATGCGGAGGGGAGGGAGCGATCCCTGCAGCTCCGCTGCTGACAGGAGGACTATGGCAACAGAGCTGCAGGGATCCGTCCTCACCTCTGCTTCCTGCCCAGCGCTTCCTCCCTGACACAGGCCCGCGCTGCTTGATGACATCATCATGCAGCGCGGGCCTGTGTCAGGGAGAAAGTTACTGGAGATGATGAGGATGCAGCAGGGGAGCGGGCTGAGAGGTAAGTTGTGTGTTTGTTTTTTTATACTGAAACGCAGGGAGAGGAACAGGAGAATGAGAGGAGGTGAGGGAGAGCAATGATGGGGCTGGGGTGAGCAATGATGGGGCTGGGGTGAGCAATGACAGGGCTGGGGTGAGCAATGACAGGGCTCGGGTGAGCAATGACTGGGCTGGGGTGAGCAATGACGGGGCTGGGGTGAGCAATGACGGGGCTGGGGTGAACAATGATGGGGCTGGGGAGAGCAATGATGAGGTTGGAGAGAGCAATGATGGGACTGGGGAGAGCAATGACGGGGCTGGGGAGAGCAATGATGGGGCTGGGGAGAGAAATGAGGGGGCTGGGGAGAGCAATGACGGGACTGGGGAGAGCAAAGACAGGGCTGGGGTGAGCAATGATAGAGCTGGGGTGAGCAATGATTGGGGAGAGCAATGATGAGGCTGGGAGAGAGCAAAGATGGGGCTAAGGAGAGCAATGATGGGGCTGGGAAGAGCAATGGTGGGGCTGGGAAGAGCAATGATGGGGCTGCGGAGATCAATGATGGGGCTGGGGAGGGCAATGATGGGGCTGAGAAGAGAAATGGTGGGGATGGGGAGAGCAATGGCGAGGATGGTGGGGATGGGGAGTGAAATAATGGGGATGGTGGGGCTGGGGAGGGCAATGATAGCGCTGGGGAGAGCAATGATGGGGCTGGGGAGAGCAATGATGGGGCTGGGGAGAGCAATGATGGGGCTGGGGAGAGCAATGATGGGGATGGGAGAGCAATGATGGGGAGAGCAATGATGGGGCTGGGGAGATCAATGATGGGGATGGTGGGGATGGGGAGAGCAATGATGGGTGTGCTGGGAGAGAGCAATGATGGGGGTGCTAGCAGAGAGCAATGATGGGGTGCTGGGAGAGAGCAATGATGGGGTGCTGGGATAGAGCAATGATAATGGTGCTGGTAGAAAGCATTGATTGGGTTTCACTTTGCTTGTACTGTAAAGCCTTGTATATTTTCTGTGTGCACATATCCTTACAGTTAATTGGGAAGAGTCACAGAGACTGAATAATTTATATTATTGGCCGGTGGAGATTATAGTTAATGGGAGGCACAGTGCTGCTTATCACTTTATATTTTGATTACGAAGTGGATAATAGTATATTAATGGTGGGGTACATAACTCTAATCAGAGGACGCAGTGTGTGGGGAGACACATGTATGTATACAATATATGTGACCTTGTTATTTTCTAGGCTGGAGATCATCATGACAAGACGAGACGTGGCTGGGAGATGTCGACATGGAGGTCTGACCAGATGGAGATGAAGCAGCAGAAATCGTCTCTGATCAGATGAGACGTCAGCGGTAAGTGCCTGGATGTAAATATTATTCCGTATCTGCACTGTGTGACTTGGAGTTATAATGTTATCTGTAAAATCCCTTAGGGTGCATTATCACATTTGTGTGAAATGTCCGTGTGCTGGCAGATTTTTTAATCGGGTGGTCCACAGACTCGTAGAGTTTTCTAGATTTTTGTCAGTCACAGGGCCCTCTTTTATTACATAGTCGACTCTTGTTAGATATAAAATGACTGCTGATGGGTCAGCATCTGACCAGAAGACCAGTCCAACAGCTCCTCCATTAGAAAAGAAGCTTTCCCTTGCTCCATCAGCCGTTATAGCATTATATATCTAACAAGAGAGGATGGTATGTAATAAAGACATGGGGCTATAAATAATCCAATATGTAAGGGATGCTGCTGTACATAACAAGAGAGGTCACTGTGTAATAAGGGACGGCAATATACATAATAAAGGAGGCTATGTAAGAGGTATATATGTTTGTTTGGCTATATATATCTAGCACCCTGAGGACTCGGCTGCTACAGGGGTATTGCACCTCGACCCAGAGGTGTGGTATTCAACTCCCGGGTAAAGATGGAGTGTGGGACTGAGCTCAGTAGGCTGCATGCACTACATACATCCCATTTCCGGGGGACAGAACTACGGTACTCCCACCAAGTATATGTGCAGGTACGACAGCGTCTGTCCCTGGCTGGAGTGGGAGGGGGGGTGGAACATCCCAGTAGTGTAGGGGCAGATAGGGGGAGTACTCTGGGTAAAGCTAGGAGCTCATTGGGTGCTAGTCACCTGGGCTCACACATAGAGGGAGTATATAAGGTGGGCACCATCTTAGATCAGGGTTCAGTTCAGGCAGGAGGAGAAGAGGAGAAGAGCTCAGCCAGGAGGGCTGACAGGGAGCTGTGGCTCCGGCTGGGCCCAGCTCCAGAGCTAAGCCTGCAGAGGAGAGAGGAGAAAGAAGGACCCAGAGAGAAAGACAGAGGGAACCCCAAGAACCCAGAAACAGACCAAAAAGGGTGAAGGGTTGGCGGACACGGGTACCGGAACCCGAACTGGTGGAGGCCACTTATCCTCAGCCAGGAACCGGAGGTCGTGGTCAAGATTTGCCACGACCCTCACCAAATCCACCAGAAAGGCACACCAAGCATAGGGTCAGGGAACCCAGAGGAGGTTTGACCACTAAGAGACCCGAGGGAGCCGGCCAAAGGTGGATCCCTGGTGGGAATGGCCAGAGACAGAGAGAGAGAAGGGAGCTCAGGACCACGCTCCAGAACTGCCTGGGGGTTAGCCGAGTCCAGGACCTGGTGGACGCAGCATGGCTCGGGTGGTCACTCAAGGCCAGAGTGACCAAAAGAACACCAGTAAGTAAAAACCCTGAACTGCATCTCCTGACTCTGAGTCTTCTTTCTGCATCATCACAACCCCCATCATCCACACCTGCTGCCCTGAGGCCATACCCCTCCCGTTGGGGGTTATACCATCACTGCTGCACATATACCACCGGCCTCAGCGGACTGCTCTGCAGCGGCGGCGTCAAAGCCGCACTCAACGGGTGGCGTAGTCGACAATCAAGTTAACATCTACTGCCATAGACTGCCACTTAGTTTGACACCCTGGGCACGGACCGGGTCACCGCCACAAGGACTACTACCCCCATCGAGATCCGGCTCCGGGTATCCCCTTTCCCCACTGGCCCAGGGGGCGCGTCAACTTTTGGCGTAGTCGGCAGGATAACGTGCCCGCAACCACCGGGTACTGCGTGCCTGAAGAAAAGTTTATCTGTACCGTAAAAAGAAGTCTCCCGCCAATTCCGGAGGGTCCCCGCCATCGGACGCCATCACGGGTCGTTTCCCGCCGGTTGCCCGCCATCTGCAGCTTTTTCCCGCCATCCACAGAGTTTCCCGCCACTGGGAGACGATTCCCGCCATCTGGGAAGATTTCCCGCCCTGGCAGAGCGGACGCCATTATGGGCGTGCCAGAGGGTGGCAAGAGGCCACCTCCCATCGTGGGCCAGGACCAAGAATGGCGCCAAAAACGAAGACCGCCCCCACCAGCAGAGACTGCAATGATTGAGATGTCCATCAGCGTGGGGGTCTGCCCCTGGAACTGACAATCACCAAGTTGCCCCAGGACCGCCCTCAATGGGGGCGGATACAGAACAAAACAGAGAAGATGGGTGCAGCCTGGAGGAGTATGGAGAGGTCGCACCCGGAGATGGAGGGAGAGTCAGGCAGCACCGACCCTGTGGTCAGGAGCCTGTTGCAAGTCACCACCCCACAAGACCTGGTGGAGATCCTGGCACAGCTCCCCCGAGACCGGGAGCGTGCACAGACCGCGCTGGAGGGCCTCGCACGGAGGATGGCCCAGGTGCAGCGAGAAACGCTGACGGAATGGAGCAGGGAGATGGCCCAGCAGGCTGGAACCCGCCAGCGAAGCACACCACCCGCAACGAGGAGCACGCCTGCCCCTGAAGAGGATGCAGAAGGGACGGAGGCCGGAGATGACGCCGCAGAGGGAGCTGAAGAGACGGAGGCAAGTAAAGGGGACGTCACTACCCCAAGCCCAGCCACCGTAAGCCTACCCCCGCTCCCCGTCGCAGAGCCCGAAATCCCACCGATCGTGCCCGTTGCCGCACCGCTACCGCTCCAGACTAGGCCCCAAGCAGGAGTCGCGACCACGCCCCTTGTGACGTCACGCGCCTCAACCCTGAGCGCGGCCAAGCAGGAGAGGCCACCGGCCTGGTCGCAGGGCCGAGTGCCCCCGGGCGCCGCAGTACCAACAGCGCCCTCTACTGAGCCACCGGCCTGGTCGCAAAGTCAAGTACCCCCGGGCGCCGCCGTCTTCACGGTGCCCTTTACCTTCAGGGTACCCCAAGCCTGGTCGCAAGGCCTAGTGATCCCGGGTGCCGCTGCCACCACCGCGCCCTCAACCTCCACAGTGCCGCACCTGGGTGAAGACTTGGTAACCCAGCATATTTGCCCGGATGGGCAGCCTTTTGAGTGGCCACCGGAGTACTACCATCCCCGACTCCGGAAGGAAAGGCCCCTGGATGAGCCCCTGATCCCGGCTCCGGCGCCCGCCAAGATCACCCCACTCTCGCTGGAGGAAGCGCAGTTTGAGTGGGACCCCACTGGAGGAGACCTCATCGGGTTCACGCAAGAGGACCCGGACGGGTCTGAAGAATACAGGGAGGAAGCATCAGGAGGACGCCGTTATTAGAGTACGGTAAAAAAAGAACTGTACATAGTTATCCGTAAGGGTATAAGAACTGCTGCTAGTTAAAATATAGTCCCCGTTGGGACCAGCGAACTGTTACCCGTGTGTCCCTATCCCTTACCAGGCTGAGGACTGTGAGCAGCCATTCCCCTATTCCCCACTGGCCGAGGACTGAGAGCGGCCACCTCCCCTTGTATATAGTTGCGCTTTCTAAGGCGCCCCCTACTGGTTTTATAGGAAACTGTTGTTCTTGAACTGACTGTTGCACTTTTACCTGGTCACAAGTGCCCAGTGGCCAGAAGCTCAAGAATATTTATATGAAGAAGTTTTATTGCTAGAGATTGATAATGTTTAATGTTTTATATGTTCTTGTATGTTTTGAAAAAAATTGTATGTTTTTGGATATTTTATTCTTTTACAGCCCGAGGACGTGCTGTGATTTACCAGGGGGGGATGTAGCACCCTGAGGACTCGGCTGCTACAGGGGTATTGCACCTCGACCCAGAGGTGTGGTATTCCACTCCCGGGTAAAGATGGAGTGTGGGACTGAGCTCAGTAGGCTGCATGCACTACATACATCCCATTTCCGGGGAACAGAACTACGGTACTCCCACCAAGTATATGTGCAGGTACGACAGCGTCTGTCCCTGGCTGGAGTGGGAGGGGGGGTGGAACATCCCAGTAGTGTAGGGGCAGATAGGGGGAGTACTCTGGGTAAAGCTAGGAGCTCATTGGGTGCTAGTCACCTGGGCTCACACATAGAGGGAGTATATAAGGTGGGCACCATCTTAGATCAGGGTTCAGTTCAGGCAGGAGGAGAAGAGGAGAAGAGCTCAGCCAGGAGGGCTGACAGGGAGCTGTGGCTCCGGCTGGGCCCAGCTCCAGAGCTAAGCCTGCAGAGGAGAGAGGAGAAAGAAGGACCCAGAGAGAAAGACAGAGGGAACCCCAAGAACCCAGAAACAGACCAAAAAGGGTGAAGGGTTGGCGGACACGGGTACCGGAACCCGAACTGGTGGAGGCCACTTATCCTCAGCCAGGAACCGGAGGTCGTGGTCAAGATTTGCCACGACCCTCACCAAATCCACCAGAAAGGCACACCAAGCATAGGGTCAGGGAACCCAGAGGAGGTTTGACCACTAAGAGACCCGAGGGAGCCGGCCAAAGGTGGATCCCTGGTGGGAATGGCCAGAGACAGAGAGAGAGAAGGGAGCTCAGGACCACGCTCCAGAACTGCCTGGGGGTTAGCCGAGTCCAGGACCTGGTGGACGCAGCATGGCTCGGGTGGTCACTCAAGGCCAGAGTGACCAAAAGAACACCAGTAAGTAAAAACCCTGAACTGCATCTCCTGACTCTGAGTCTTCTTTCTGCATCATCACAACCCCCATCATCCACACCTGCTGCCCTGAGGCCGTACCCCTCCCGTTGGGGGTTATACCATCACTGCTGCACATATACCACCGGCCTCAGCGGACTGCTCTGCAGCGGCGGCGTCGAAGCCGCACTCAACGGGTGGCGTAGTCGACAATCAAGCTAACATCTACTGCCATAGACTGCCACTTAGTTTGACACCCTGGGCACGGACCGGGTCACCGCCACAAGGACTACTACCCCCATCGAGATCCGGCTCCGGGTATCCCCTTTCCCCACTGGCCCAGGGGGCGCGTCATATACATCTGTAGCTTTGTCGCCATAAAAGGTGGGGGGCCCAGACACATTTCTTGCACAGGGGCCCCAAGCAGTCAGTGTCCGCCACTGGCAGTGTTGTTAGGTAAAATTGGGAGTGAGCCCGCTATCCTGGATGAAAAGCAACCCCATACATGAATGGTCTCAGGATGCGTAACTGTTGATCTGACACATGATTCATGTGCTCACCTTTACTTCTGAAGAGGGCTTCATTGAAAAAATAACTTTACCCCAGTCCTCTGGAGTCCTATCCATGTACTTACTGCAGAATGTCAGTCTGTTCTTGATGGGGTTTTTTGGAGAAAAGTGTTTTTTTGCCGCTCTTACTGACCCCCTGCAAACTTCCAAAAGCATTTGCCTCATTGTGCATGCACTGATATCTGCTACTATTCTTGAGCAAGGTCTCCGCTGGTGTTGAACAAATCCTGTAACTGAGTCTTCTTTAGGAGAAGCCCTCCCCCTTGCTAGACTTTTTTGGGCGTCTTGAAACTTCACAGCAATTAAACCTCTATCTTTGGAGTTCTTAATGATCTGACAAATGATTGATTTAGGGGCAATATTACACGCAACAACATCCTTGCCTATAAAGCCCTTTTGATGCAAAGCAATGATGACTGCATTTGTTTCCTAACCATGATTAACAGAAGAAGAGAATGATTTCTAGATCCAGCAACATTTTTAAGCAACGAGACTGCTATTATAATTCAATCAGCATGACAGAGAGGTATCAACTGGCTTGTCCTTGTTAATGCTTTCTCCTGAGCTAATGTAAAGATCACTGAAATTATGTAATTAGGTCATTTTGCGGCAGGGCTGAAATTCAGTGGAAATTGGATTTTTCTGACTAGGTTAATGTTCATGTCAATGAATGACTTTGCAATTCATCTGATGACTCTGTATAAGGCTATGTGCCCACGATGCAGAAATGAAGCAGAAAATTTCTGCAGCATTTCTGCATCTCCCTGGCAGAAAAAACGCATGCAGATTGTACATGCGTTTTTCCTGCAGAATACATGCGGATTCACATGCGTATCCACATGCGTTAACGCATGTGTTTCCGCATGTGGACTGACAAGCACTTTCCAGGCAATAGCATCACTTGGAAAGTGCTTGACAACTAGGTCACACTGTATAAATCCATGCAAACGGCATGGATTTATATAGTGTGACCGTAAAAATAAAAAAATAAGCTATACTTACCTCCGATGCTGTCGCACTCCTTCCTGGTTCCTTCCTGGCTTGCCGGCATCTCGCGAGACAGCCTGCGGTCACATGACCGCGACGTCATCTCAGGTCCTGGAAGGAGAAGCGCTGCAGGGGCCGCCGGACAGGTGAATATAAACTTTATTTATTATTTTATTCTTTTTTTTTACAGGTACAATGGTACCCAGGTCTGGATGAGAGTCTCCTCTCCTCCAGAACTGGGTACCATCCGCACATTGAACCGCATATAATCCGCTTGTACAAATGTACAGACACGGATTCTATGAGTCTCAATGTAAGTCAATGGCGGCGCTTCCGCAAAATTAATGAACATGTTGCGGATTTATGAGCGCTGCAGAAACGCTGCGGAAAAATCCACAGCATGTGCATTGACATTGTGGAATGCCATTGGGGACCATGGGGTGCGGATTACCATGCGTAAATTCCGCAGCATAAACGCATGAAAAACGCATCGTGTGCATGCAGCCTTACAATCTGAAATTCATGCAAATTGCCAATATAAAACTGAAGCAACAAACTTGGCAAAAACCAAAATTTTCAAAACATTTGGCAACGACTGTTCTAGTTGCCCAATCGCTACTACCATGGTCATCTCTGTGTTGTCTAACTGAATAACAGTTTGTCTTTTTTGCCATTGTTTAACGCATATTAAATGCATATTCAGGAAATTGGACCCCTAATTGAAGGTATGTTCGTAAAGGTACTTTAATAGTTATTAAATGTAAACCTTTCTTGCAGTATTTAGTTTTCAAATTGTAGAAAAATCTAGCTCTAAAGTTTTAATTGCAAATATAGTGGGCAGACAGTACTCTTTCTACTTTGAATTCTTTCTCCTTATTTCCCAGCCCGCCATCTTTGAAAAAACTGAAAATTCAGAGATGGATTTCTCAACAATTTCCAAACTAAATATTACAAGAAAGGTTCAATTTAATTGTTTTCCTATCAGCTGATACATGCTACCCAATCCACGGGCAACAGGTATCAGATATTGGCTGTATGAACTCAGCCAGGTATGCTTGACTCTGAAACGCTGGGGCGCTCCAGATAAAAATATTATTTAATAGCTGCAGGGGACCGATCTGCACTGTAGACTAGTCAGACAGGTGGCTTCCCGGCCGCTCCTCCCGCCTACTAACCTGGATTGACAGGTCTCTGCCTATACACATACATAGGCAGAGACATGTCAATTCAGGGCAGCGGGCAGGGAGGAGACCCCCAGTGCTCCCCTGTCCTACTAGTCTACAGTGCAGCTCGGTTCCTGGTGGCCACTAAAGTATGTTTTTCTCTGAAAAGCCGCAGCGTTTCAGAGTCAAACATACCTGGCTGAGTTCATACAGCCAATATCTGATACATGTCGCCCGTGGGTTTGTCAGCATGTATCAGTTCACAGGTTCACTTTATATAAAAGTGAGTAAAAAAATAAGTATTAAAGGGCCTTTACAAACATGCCTTTAGTTAGGAGTCTAATTTCCTAATGACAGGTTCTCTTTAATATGTATTAATAAGCAGTAGATTGATTTTTATTAGCATATTAACGTCTTGATTTTTTTTTGTTGGTTATAATATTTGTTGGAGTGTCTAATAGTGATTTTCCATAATATTGTTTGAGAGGCACATACCTATATGAATGCGTAGCTCACAGTGTAATTATGTACCATGGAAGCTATATTTGTATGAACCATGGCTTGTAGTGCATTTTATATTGCACTATTACATTTGGACCCATAAAAAGTGACTTCATACTTTATCAGTTCAGTTCGGAGACACATACAACTGGTATGGCGGGCACTCCTCCTCACCTTTTCCTCTCAGGATGCTGTTCCGCAAGATCTGATCAACTTTGACTGCGATGTCAGACACATTCTGAGCAATTGCCTGAATCTTCTCCATCAGACCCACTGAGTGCACACTGCAAGACACATACACACATTGCCCATGACAGGCGGTCATATTATTTTATTATCTGTCAGTTATTTTCTCATAATGATTTGGTTGGAAACGTGTCTAATATTTCTGTTCAAAATTATAAGCAAAAGTCCTTAAAATCTAATGTTGTCTGACGACAATTCATAGTAAATCCATAATGTTTATGGGTGTCGGGTTAGATAATTGAGCCAGGAATATGCAGTTAGATCATAATGTAAAATCAGGATTTAGCAATTACATATCCGGCCAAATCAGATGTGACTTGTCTAATCAGATCTATATTTCAATAATGAAAGTCATGTCACATATTCCAGGCCCAGTAATACAACATGAAGTACATAGCTCTATGCTGGCAGTAGAGTAACTTATTGGTTATTATTTATTGCAGTGGAAAATCAAATGAGCGGACAAAGTGGCTAAATTATGTAGGGAGCCAAATTACAATGAAAGGTGGCTACTGCACCAACTCTTGCGGCAAGAACTATTTGAACTTCTGCCCTGCCCCAACATTGAGGGCCAGATGCTTTTTCCAGAGGTCCACTTGTAGACATGAGCTTTTTGTGCTTAACTGAAAATTCTCCACTAGGGCTTGTAATTTTAGGAAATTTTCACACCCTGTGTCATACACTCTGCGGAGCAAATCTACTAAGAAAGTCCACAAAAGATCCCTCAAAAGTTGTGCAGACCTTGCTGCAGATTTCTCTGCAAAGTGGCCTTGTCTTTTCATTAAAAAAAGAAGACACCACCGCTGGTGATTCCTTTGGTCCATGGGACACCTAGTCACATAGTGATAATCTCCAGCTGATAAAACATTGATTTTATTGAAACTACAGCAAGCAGCCTAATAAGTGACACATAACTTTTTAAGAATATAATACCAGTAGAGTGGATTAGATTTTTTTAATTTTATCACCACACTGCTCTTATTTTTAGGCCAAAAAATTACTTGCTTTGCAGATTTTTTTTAGTCTGCAGTATGTTAATTTTGCCTTTTAATTGATGATATTTCACATACACACGCATTTTACTTAAACCTGCTGCAAAAAAATGCAATACAGTTTGTTGCGGATCCACTGCATGCCTGCAGCAAAATCTGCAAGAGAGGAATTAAAATATATACAGTACTGACTAAAAGTTTGGACACACCTTCTCATTTAAAGATTTTTCTGTATTTTCAAGACTATGAAAATTGTACATTCACACTGAAGGCTTCAAAACTATAAATTAACACATGTGGAATTATATACTTAACAAAAAAGTGTGAAACAACTGAAAATATGTCTTATATTCTAGGTTCTTCAAAGTAGCCACCTTTTGCTTTGATGACTGCTTTGCACACTCTTGGCATTCTCTTGATGAGCTTCAAGAAGTAGTCACCGGAAATGGTCTTCCAACAATCTTGAAGGAGTTCCCAGAGATGCTTAGCACTTGTTGGCCCTTTTGCCTTCACTCTGCGGTCCAGCTCACCCCAAACCATCTCGATTGGGTTCAGGTCTGGTGACTGTGGAGGCCAGGTCATCTGGCGTAGCACCCCATCACTCAACTTCTTGGTCAAATAGCCCTTACACAGCCTGGAGGTGTGTTTGGGGTCATTGTCCTGTTGAAAAATAAATGATGGTCCAACTAAACGCAAACCGGATGGATTAGCATGCCGCTGCAAGATGCTGTGGTAGCCATGCTGGTTCAGTATGCCTTCAATTTTGAATAAATCCCCAACAGTGTCACCAGCAAAGCACCCCCACACCATCACACCTCCCCCTCCATGCTTCACGGTGGGAACCAGGCATGTAGAGTCCATCCGTTCACCTTTTCTACGTCGCAGAAAGACACGGTGGTTGGAACCAAAGATCACAAATTTGGACTCATCAGACCAAAGCACAGATTTCCACTGGTCTAATATCCATTCCTTGTGTTCTTTAGCCCAAACAAGTCTCTTATGCTTGTTGCCTGTCCTTAGCAGTGGTTTCCTAGCAGTTATTTTACCATGAAGACCTGCTGCACAAAGCCTCCTCTTAACAGTTGTTGAAGAGATGTGTCTGCTGCTAGAACTCTGTGTGGCATTGACCTGGTCTCTAATCTGAGCTGCTGTTAACCTGCGATTTCTGAGGTTGGTGACTCGGATAAACTTATCCTCAGAAGCAGAGGTGACTCTTGGTCTTCCTTTCCTGGGGCGATCCTCATGTGAACCAGTTTCTTTGTAGCGCTTGGTGGTTTTTGCAACTGCACTTGGGGACACTTTCAAAGTTTGCCCAATTTTTCGGACTGACTAACCTTCATTTCTTAAAGTAATGATGGCCACTCGTTTTTCTTTACTTAGCTGCTTTTTTCTTGCCATAATACAAATTCTATGAGTCTATTCAGTAGGACTATCAGCTGTGTATCCACCTGACTTCTGCACAACACAACTGATGGTCCCAACCTCATTTATAAGGCAAGAAATCCCACTTATTAAACCTGACAGGGCACACCTGTGAAGTGAAAACTATTTCCGGTGACTACCTCTTGAAGCTCATCAAGAGAATGCCAAGAGTGTGCAAAGCAGTCATCAAAGCAAAAGGTGGCTACTTTGAAGAACCTAGAATATAAGACATATTTTCAGTTGTTTCACACTTTTTGGTTAAGTATATAATTCCACATGTGTTAATTCATAGTTTTGATGCCTTCAGTGTGAATGTGCAATTTGCAAAGTCATGAAAATACAGAAAAATCTTTAAATGAGAAGGTGTGTCCAAACTTTTGGTCTGTACTGTATATATACTGTATATAAAAATGTAAAAAGAAGATATTCACCCCTGCTATTGATTTCTCTGGTCTTAACAGTTCTTCCATGCCGATCTCATGGCATCTGGACCTCCTGTGGTGACATCCTGTGTCAAGTGACAATCAGAGGCTGTAGAACAACATGGAACATCACCATAGGAGACCAGGATGTACTGGCCTCCATGGAAGTTCTGGTAGCCTCCAAGTCAATTGCTCTATATAACCTCACCACTGATTAGTAGATTTCAGTCAATGTACAGTGTACACAGAAAGCTGCCAATCAGTGGTGTGGAAGGGGTTATATAGGGCTCAGCATTCTGAGCTCTGCTAGATCTGCAGCTGATAAAACAGTGATTGTATCAAAATGAAAGAATGCAGCCCAGCAAGTGACACATCACTGGAATCAGGGTCTCAGCCCCTACATCAAACTGCTCTCATATTACAAAGCTAAAACCTGCTGACAGATTCCCTTTACGGTATTTCAATCATAAGTTTTTTAGATAATACATTAAACTTTTGCCTCCTTGGAGTTTACATTCAACCAGGTCGTACATCAATTCAATATTGAGTTAGGTTATCCTTGCGGCACCCAGCATGCTTTGCTGCTATGCTATAAAATAAAATATACTAGAGCTGGCAAAGAACTGTCAGGAATATTTCAGAAGCAACGAGCACAAACCTTGACATGATGTCATATTCTGTTCCCAGACTTCTGTAGAGAACTGACAATTTCTCATCAAAATGATCATCCTCCTCCTCCTTCCCTTCACAGACATGGTGTGATCGGTTATACTGCATGACTTGGTAGAGCTTGTGCTGATTTAATCCAGGCAGAATTGAAGAAGAGACTAGTAGCCTACCTGTCCAAAGTGAAGTGTCCGGGTTCCTCTGTCCTTCGAGATTCACTGATATTTTCCAATCTGGCTAGGATGTCCATCCTCCTTACCAGGGTCTCCAGTATCTCATTCATTCTGCGAAGAGCTCCTCGAGATTCTCCTAGTCCTAGTACTGAAAATAAAGTGACTCATTTACTTTACTGGACTTGTGCTGAAGTTTCAAGTTGTTTCATTTTCACCAGTGTGTCCAAAAATACTACAAAAGCCAAATCTGAAGCAGTTAGTAAAGCGGAGATTGTGATAGTAAAGAATTGGATTAATGCAATACAAAGAGTCCTACAGTTTATTGTGCTACTAACACTTCGTTAGTGAATCACAACCACGAAATATCTGTCTAGTGTTTCAGCAGAATTAGAAATAAAATGCAGCCAGTAATACAACCTAACTAATACCGGAGCCCTGGCTTTACTTAAAGCATTAAGGGGAGAACAGAAAGGTTACATTTTGTATGGTCACTTTGGATTGGTGTGCTTGTAAAATGGTAGCTGTCTGCTTGATAAAAATATATACGTATATACTGTAGCTGAATGAGTGGTCACATTCGTATCAACTAAAATTACATTTCCCAGCATCACAATATTTCTCTTCAGTGCTGCATACCCCTCTCTCCCTCTCCTGTGTACTCCTCACTAGCCCCATCTTTCTAAGTTTTTATCAAGCTAAATAATTCACCTTATGCTCCTGTGCACTCTATTCTCCACTACAGTACATTGCCTGACTGATTCTGTCTTCTGCCATATGCATCAGTATAGCTGCCTGTTTTTTTCTTAGCTAGTTTCCTTTAGAACTCAGCTCTCCTGTGCTCCTCCATGACGAAGCTTGTAATTACTAGGCAGTGCAGAGCTGAGCTGTGTTTGTTGCCTGCTGCTGAAAGACCAGTGATGTGAAACTGCAAATAATGCTCCATTGATGCATATTGCAGCAGAGAATTATCTTCTGCCTTATGCATCAACAGAGCAGTATTTGCAGTTCTACATCACTGATCTCTCTGAGCTCTAAGAGAAAGCAGCTAACATTTATATAAAAGCACACAGACAGCTATACTTTTGTAGATGGCAAAAGATAAAATTGGCCAGGTGGGTTAATGTACAGGAGCAGACAGTGCACAGAGACAGAGTATATTGTAGACGTAGAATACATTCTGTCAATGCTGGAGGCAGAGCAGAGCTACGCCGGCTGAGAGAGACTTCAATGTGCATGACTGACAAGGAGCACTGGAATTACAGCAGGACGGTTCCAATGGCAACAAGAGGATAAATAGAGTTTGGAGGGGATCCTTAGAGGGGTTATATGTTCAAAATGGAGCCAATTTAAAAATGAGTTATATTGGCACAAATTAATAAATATATGTGTACTTTATTATATAACCACATTGTGATTTTGGGAACAACCTTTTAATCAAGATCTGTAGTAAGGGCTTTGATAAACTCCACGTGTTCAGGGATAATTCTGGAATCCTGTGGAGCGTGGTATAATTTTTTTCAGTTAGATTCTGAATTTGAGAGGAGAACACTCTTAAAGCCTTTGCATAAAATCATATGGATCTACAGTAGGAACCTGATGGACTTATTGCAGCTGAGCCACAATACATGAGCTCTAATAGTTGGTCTACTTTGGAACAGTTGAAAACACAAGAAGAATAGACCATGGTGAGTACATCGCCTGCCAATGTCAAGTTCTATCAAATGACATTATGTAGAGATAACCAGTGATATCAACACTATTGTAAGGAGAACAAATCATGTCTTCCACACTGCTTTCTTCTAAACTCTCAAGGGAGAATTAACCATGTGACTTTTTGTTTAGGCTACAGAGACTCATTATATGGCTGCACAGCTACATATTTAATGACTCTGTGAGGTAATTAGCATACCAGGCAGTACACAAAGAAGAACAGTGTGCGTTCTCACTTGTAAGATCTAGAAATCTGCAATCTATGACATTTTTCACACTTGTGACTCATACCGGGCACTGGGTGCACAGGTACAACCCCTGGCAAAAATTATGGAATCACCGGGCTCGGAGGATGTTCATTTAGTTGTTTAATGTTGTTGAAAAAAAGCAGATCACAGACATGGCACAAAACTAAAGTCATTTCAAATGGCAACTTTATGGCTTTAAGAAACACTAAAAGAAATCAAGATTAAAAATGTGGTACTCAGTAAGGGTAATTTTTTCCAGACCAAGCAGAGGGAAAAAATTATGGAATCACTCAATTCTGAGGAAATTGCCAAAATTCCACCAGACGACGACAGAACAATGAAGTATATTTAAAAGTGGATTCTATTTGTCAACGCGTTTCAAAACATACAATTCTTCATCAGGACCAACCACTATACTGCAGTATAGTAATTTGTACTGATGAAGAAGTGTTGCATGCTTTCGAAACGCATTGACAAATAAAAACAGCTTTTAAATATACTTCATTGTTCTCTCATCTTTTCATTTATCCACACAGTTGAAGATTGACCCATGCATGCAGACAGGCAAATCTCTGTAGGACACTTGTTTCATCAAGTCAGTGTATTCTTTCCTTAGAACTGAGCTATGCTTCAGCTCTGAGATAATTTTTCCTCCAAGAAGTGCAATAAGAATCTTCCTAATGTGAAGGCTGTCAGCTCCCCTTCCTTTATTGGTCCCTTCTAAACCCCGCAGTCAGGGGGAGAAAACTCTTCCTCCTGCAATCTGCCTTCATCTTCTCACTCTCAAGACTCAATTCTTACTACCATAGGATTTAGCTCCTCCCATTCTCATGTGACTCTTACAGCTGCAGCCATTGGCTGACCACCCAGGGGAGTTTGTTCCAGCTTTTTCCAGAAGCTACTGCATAACAAGCACAGCTGGGTCACATGAACAAACCTCCATGCGGAAAATGAAACCTTTTTGTGCTACCTGTCACTCACAATGTGTTACAACATACAGTTTGCATAGAAATCACAGCATTTGCATGGAACACACTATACATCCGGTATCCCATGAACATGGCCACTTTGTGGGACACCATAAAAGAACATGAAGAGAAAATAAGTAAAGTATTGGATTTGTGCTGATATATGAGCTAAGGAAGACATCAGCACAGTGGAGACACACAGACCTCCCATCCAGCCTATATTACTGTGAGAAAAAATCCCATAAAAGAAGAATCTAAAACTTGGAGCAGATTGCAAATGGCAGGTCTGAAAATGAATGAAGATTACAGACTGAAACTTATTTTTATTGACTAAAGTGTCCACAGCCTTTAAGAACTAAAAAATCTCCCGGCGGTGGTGGACCCTTGCAACTATCGCAACCAAACTGTAATAGTGGCAATTGTTGCTTTCTACTTTTTGGGAAAAACTTATCCAAATGTCTCTATTTAAGGCCACGTGCACACATTGAGTATTTGGTGAGTTTTTTACATCTGTATTTGGAAGCCAAAACCAGGTGAGGAACAATCAGAGGAAAAGTATAATAGAAACAAGTCACCACTTCTGTATTTGTCACCCACCCAATGGTGGTCTGTTTCTAGGCTAGTGCATCGATCCTCTGAATTATTCCCCACCTAACCTAACCACAATGGGCTTGATTGATATCTGTTCAGTGTAGCTGATAACTGCGATAAAGTGGTGCTAAACAGACATAAATCAATCATCATGGGGGTGGCGGTAGGTGGGAAATAATGTGAAGGGTCAGATCACTTGCGCAAATCACCCTCAGCGCACTTACAGCCTCATTTAAATAAAGATTCAAAGTTAATTTTCTAAGCAATGGCATATCCATGGAGGTATGTCTGATATTGTTTGATCTTTTCCAAGCCTATTCAGTAGTGTAATTAGTTTCGTGACCCTAAGGGTCTGTTCACATGCTGCGTTTTTGCCACGTTTTTTTCTGTGATTTTTCAATGGTAAAACGCTGCACTGTAGGGGACGTTCACACATTGAGTTTTTACAGCATTTTACAGTACCAGCAAAGTGAATAGTAGTTTTGAAAACTATTGCACATGCTGCTAATTTTTCCCTTGCAGATTTGAACCTTCAAGGTGTTCTTTCAAATCTGCAGCATGTCAATTCTTTCAGAGTTTTTGCAATGTTTTTCACCCGTTCAAATGAATGAGGAAAAAACAAAAGTAAAAAAGCATCAAAAATGTGCATATCTCTCAGTGTTTTACCTGCCAACACTCTGGTTTTTGGTTGAAAAAAATCTGCTGACAATACACAACGTGTGCACATACCCTATGGTTACGTTCCCACAATGAGTTTTTGATGCTGCATATTTTTGCTGCATCTTACAATTCCAGGAAAGTAGATGGGATTTATAGAAATCTTATCCCCACTGAGCTCTCTTTATTTTTTTTTCACTCAGCATAAACTGACCTGCGGTGCGTGTTTCAAATCTGCAACATGTCAGTTTCTCTTGTGGGTACGGAGTTTTCTGTATGGATTTTTCCCATAGATTTGTAATAGATGCGGAATATCCGCTCATAAAAAAACACGTATGCAATTTTAGTGCATTTACGCTGCAGAAATGAACTAAAAGGCATGTAATTCGCTCATCAAAAAAAGTTTTGTCCAAGCCAAACACCGGAAAGTATCTAAAACAAGGCAGCTTTATTTAAAACATGACACACCAAAGAGAAACATGCGAGAATCAGAGCACAGGTCCTTAGAAGACGCAGAACTTAATTTCTTCATCTTCTCCATTGTCTGAGTCCACGGATGTCAGACTGCACTCTGATAACATCCGAGTGCAGTACGATGTCTTTTATGCGACCCACAGACTTGAATGGGCGTGCGTGATCCAAATTGCAGAGCCACTCACAGCATGCCTTAATAAATACGCAAATCTGCACTGCCCCATAGTATAACATTGGTCTGAGTGCTATCCGATAAGACATCAGATAGGACTCGTTTGAGTCATACGCTTATCTGAGTGAGCCCTTAGGCTGTGTGAGTTTTTGGTGAGTTTTTGACGCTGCATATTCTCCCTAAGTTGAAATTGCAGGGTCTTACAGTCCAGAAAAGTGGATGGGATTGTTAGAAATATCATACCCACTGTGTGCTATTCTATTGATAAAATCTGCACATAAAACTCAGTGTACGTGCAAAAGAAATTGACATTGTTGCGGATTTGAAACACGCACCGCAGGTCAGTTTACGCTGAGTAGAAAAGTCGCTCAGTGGGCATGAGATCTTTATAAATCCCATCCACTTTCCTGGAACTGTAAGACACTGAATTTTTTACCCAAAAGGCCCCATTCACATGTCTGTGTTTCAGGTACATGTGGCATCCGTTTTTTTTCATGGGTACCACATGACATGTACCCATTATAATCTTTGGTGCTGCACACATGTCCGTTTTTTACCAGCAGCATGGATGACAAGGGCCAGTACAAGTCTATGGGTCCGTGTAAAACACGTACAGCATACGGGTGGTATCCATGTGTCATCCATGTCCTGTACGTGTTTAACATTGCAAAGTATAGGAGAAGCTTTGGAATTTAATTTTTTAAAGCCATACTGAAAAACAACGGATGGCACACTCATGACACACTGAGCCAAAACACTGATAACATCAGTACCATCAGTACCATTTTTCCGCTTCCGGTATTATACGGTAACCCTTACAGGGCTTTACAGGATTACAAAACCTAATTTCTGTCCTACAGACACATGCAGCAGAATACAGATGCTTCATGTAGCAGCCTGTATTTTGTAAAGAGTGCTCACAATGTGATCTTGGAAAGTAAAGTCCCTCTACAAGCTGTTAATTGCCAGAGCTCTGCCTGCCCCGTAGCACTTGTATTCTTCTAGCAGAACTTGCAGGAAAGTTGGTTTAATAGGATTTAGGGTTGGTTCACACGCGCCTACAGACCAAAAGTTTGGACACACCTTCTCATTTAAAGATTTTTTTCTGTATTTTCATGACTATGAAAATTGTACATTCACACTGAAGGCATCAAAACTATGAATTAACACATGTGGAATTATATACTTAACAAAAAAGTGTGAAACAACTGAAAATATGTCTTATATTCTAGGTTCTTCAAAGTAGCCACCTTTTGCTTTGATGACTGCTTTGCACACTCTTGGCATTCTCTTGGTGAGCTTCAAGAGGTAGTCACCGGGAATGGTTTTCACTTCACAGGTGTGCCCTGTCAGGTTTAATAAGTGGGATTTCTTGCCTTATAAATGGGGTTGGGACCAGCAGTTGTGTTGTTCAGAAGTCAGGTGGATATGACTCACCCCCTGGGCCGTGTGTGCACGTGTGTGGGTTACCCGGAGCCAGTGGCCGTCTGTTTTATGTTTTAGGTTAATGTCCGACTACGCCACCCGTGGATTGCGGTCAGGGTGTACCGCCGCTGCGAGGCAAACCGCTGAGGCTGGTGTGGTGTGCGCAGCAGAGGATGGGACAACTCCCCAAGGGAGGAGTATAGCCTCAGGGCAGTGAGTGTGGATGATGGGAGTGATGGTGCACGAGTGAAGCAGGAACGACTCAGAGTCTTTGCAGTGCAGTTCAGGGTCTTTACTGATGATGATAAGGTAGACCCTTCCGGGACTACTGGCTAGCATAAGGGGCCCGGTCAGTCTGTGAACAAACAGGAGTTCCCCTGGCCAGGTGGAGTTGTAGGCCTCCCCGTCTATCTGCACTCTTCCTGGCTACCTTGCTGTAAGCGAGTGGAAGTAGCCCACATCCCTGAGTATACCGTGTGGTGCTCACCCGTATGGCTGGTGACTTGGACCCTCTGGTAGCTTCCGCTCCTCGCTGGCGGTACCGGTCCCTTGTGCGTGACTGAGCCTCCGGGCTTCCTAGGGCCAGAGGACCTGAAATCCCCTGCCGGCTGGTTTCTGCTGCTGGATATAGAAGTCCTCACAGCCTCGGACTCCTGAGTCCGGTTCTTAGCGTCTTCAGCCAGGACGAGCAATATCTGCTTCCAGTCCCTGGCACTCAGCTCCTGCTCCTACAGAGCTCCTAGCTGTTGCTTTCCCTGTGTCTGGAACTTCACTCTCCCTCTCTGGAGCTTGCCTACTCTAACCCCGCCCCAGATCCAGTTTATATAGGGCAGATTCCTCCCCTATCTGGTCTGAGACAGGAGGTGTTGCATGTTCAAGGGCTCCTGACCAGGGAACCTCCCACTTGCTCTCAGACGTGATATTTCTATCACTGTGGCAACCAGACCCCTGGGGTGCCACAGATACACAGCTGATAGTCCTACTGAATAGACTGTTAGAATTTGTATTATGGCAAGAAAAAAGCAACTAAGTAAAGAAAAACGACGAGTGGCCATCATTACTTTAAGAAATGAAGGTCAGTCAGTGCGAAAAATTGGGAAAACTTTGAAAGTGTCCCCAAGTGCAGTTGCAAAAACCATCAAGCGCTACAAAGAAACTGGCTCACATGAGGACCGCCCCAGGAAAGGAAGACCAAGAGTCACCTCTGCTTCTGAGGATAAGTTTATCCGAGTCACCAGCCTCAGAAATCGCAGGTTAACAGCAGCTCAGATTAGTGACCAGGTCAATGCCACACAGAGTTCTAGCAGCAGACACATCTCTTCAGCAACTGTTAAGAGGAGACTTTGTGCAGCAGGCCTTCATGGTAAAATAGCTGCTAGGAAACCACTGCTAAGGACAGGCAACAAGCAGAAGAGACTTGTTTGGGCTAAAGAACACAAGGAATGGACATTAGACCAGTGGAAATCTGTGCTTTGGTCTGATGAGTCCAAATTTGAGATCTTTGGTTCCAACCACCGTGTCTTTGTGCGACACAGAAAAGGTGAACGGATGGACTCTACATGCCTGGTTCCCACCGTGAAGCATGGAGGAGGTGTGATGGTGTGGGGGTGCTTTGCTGGTGACACTGTTGGCGATTTATTCAAAATTGAAGGCATACTGAACCAGCATGGCTACCACAGCATCTTGCAGCGGCATGCTATTCCATCCGGTTTGCGTTTAGTTGGACCATCATTTATTTTTCAACAGGACAATGACCCCAAACACACCTCCAAGCTGTGAAAGGGTTATTTGACCAAGACGGAGAGTGATGGGGTGCTACGCCAGATGACCTGGCCTCCACAGTCATCAGACCTGAACCCAATTGAGATGGTTTGGGGTGAGCTGGACAGCAGAGTGAAGGCAAAAAGGGCCAACAAGTGCTAAGCATCTCTGGGAACTCCTTCAAGATTGTTGGAAGACTATTTCCGGTGACTACCTCTTGAAGCTCATCAAGAGAATGCCAAGAGTGTGCAAAGCAGTCATCAAAGCAAAAGGTGGCTACTTTGAAGAACCTAGAATATAAGACATATTTTCAGTTGTTTCACACTTTTTTGTTAAGTATATAATTCCACATGTGTTAATTCATAGTTTTGATGCCTTCAGTGTGAATGTACAATTTTCATAGTCAAGAAAATACAGAAAAATCTTTAAATGAGAAGGTGTGTCCAAACTTTTGGTCTGTACTGTATCTGTAAAAATAGGATTCTATACTGTGGCTCTGCATGTCATCCCATTTTATGTGCACACCTATAGACTTCAATGGGGGAGTCTCATCCAATTTCTGGAAGAAACTAGTGCATGCTGCGCTTTTTTTTTTTCACATGCAGATTCGGTAAGTGAAAAAAATCTTTCATCTGCACTGCCCCATTGAATAACATTGGCCTGAGTGCAATCAGTTTATTCTCACTTGGACCAAAAATACATCTGGGTGAATGAATCTTTTTAATCAGCATTGCTAACATTTGTAAGGGAACAATGACCATATTAACATTAGACAGTGTTTTATAATGTGATTCTCAGGAAAGTTGGCACCACCTAGTATTAATTTAACCAAATATATAAGCATCTTTCAGAATGTAATAATTTCCAGAGAGGTTAGTTATACTTATGTAATCCATGCCATGGACTATCCTATAGTTTACAGTGGCTCTGGCTGCAGGACAAAAGGGAAATGACACATAAAGGACCAAATTGGCTAAGCTGCAGCGACTCCCCATGCACTTTCCCTTGTCTGAAGACCCATTCATTTGAATAATCCATAAGTGCTTGCTTTTTCTAGTAAACTCTGTTAGTTGTATGCATAGTGACACAGTGACGGAGGACGTCGGGGATGTTGGGGACACAGAACCCATTCTTCGTCTGCAGGGTGACACGGTGACACAGCCAGCACTCATACATTAAACATAGAGCTGTATGTATAATTATTACTCTCAGCTTGGATTGCGCTGCAGGTTTTCTTGCGCTCTCCTCATCACTCCTCATCCCTAGGGACTCTGTCGTTCCTCATGAGTTGGGGGAGGGAGAAATTGCTGTAGGGGTTTATAAAGTTGTCTTTGATTCCAATTCTCAACAGCTCCCAGAAGAGTTTAAGCTGCTGTGGCAATATCCCCTTCCTTCCCCGCAGCCCGAAGATTTCATTATCTGAGCAGCAGAGTATGAGAATGGAAATGTGTGCACAGCAAAGCTACTACAGTAGATGGGCATTTCGTTGTCCTTTGTTTTACCACTATGTACAATAACTATGGGTATTATAGTTATATTTTATGCCCAGGAATATACCAAAATTGCATAATTTTCCCCACTATCCCTTCTACTTACTGATGTAATTCTGCTTTCCAAGGCTATGTTCACATATTTCCGCTGTGGATTTGGTCCGCAACCTTTGAATGAGGTTGTGAAAATTCACTTGTAGTATACTGTAAATTTCTGCTAATTTGGATTTTGGAATCTGCAGTGAGAACTGAATGTGTCAACATCTCCTATGAATGTTCATGTAAATGTGTTTTCCTCTATATCTATATATATACAGCCCATGGGCTCCAATGGGAAGCCAGTGCTAGAGCCCCCTGATCCGTCACTTGCCATTTGTAATACTTCTGTCCTACTATGTGGCAGAGAAGCGTTGGCCAATGCACCCTTTGTATGTACTGTACATCATTGCACATACATGTTAGAGAGGGCTGCAAATACTAAAATAGGCCGTACAAGATAATGGAAATACAATCCAGTCTGAGCTCACAGTCATTTATGACTGTGACTTCTAGATTCTAGTATTGTAACTACCATTGCTTCGATACTTTGGCCATTAGCTGCATGGCCAGCACAAAAAGTCAGATGTATGGGACCATTACTATCTGTATAGTAATACCACCCATCTCTGTATAGTAATACCACCCATCAATCCTGTAGTCAAGGTCTGCATTTTATTTTGTTGCCTACAAATATTGTTTCAATTTTTGGGGTGATAGGGATTAGCGCAGTAATTGCTCGTTGACTGAAGATGACGCAAACATAGAAATACTACAATTCTATCAGCATGCTGCCACTATTTTAGGCAGGATCTCCTAATGGATTTATACAGCTAGTAAAAAAAGGAAATGTACAAATCTGTATGCAGAGGGCTCCCCCTAGTGGATGCTGTAGAAATTCAGAATTTCACTGGGGATGGCAATAGATTTGGAGCAGTGCTATGGGGTTCTAGAAATTATAGTTACGCCTCCAGTGTTTTGTTCATCTTTATACGTAGTACTGGATTCTGGTTTGTCGCACAAACTGAATAATGTAGATTTCTTTCATGCACAAAAAGTACCACATTTGTTTTCAGCTGACATTTGTATCGTTCTAAAGGAATTTGCAGTTAATGTCCGGGAGGGCCACATCATTAACAACAAAAATAGCCCAAATCAATTTAACCCTCAGGTATTAGTATAAATTTACTAGGATTGAAGGAATTGAAATATGCAAGTGAACCTACAGCGTCCCATGGGCTTCTGACTCAGCACAGGTTTTTCGGCAGATCAAGAGCAGTTTGCCCTACTCCGATATTTATTCAGGCTATTTCTACAGTGACTGCTGGCCTCAACTTATGAACATATGGCACTGCCATAAAAATGGAATAGATGGACTATTTCTTCATTTATTACAGAAGCAAATGTAATGCTGATTAACATTACATATCCCTATATTTTACACTTTCAGGTCTTCAATGTTTAAAGTACAATCTCACCTTAACCCCTTTACCACCTTGGGTTTTTCCGCTTTTGCGTTTTCATTTTTTGCTCCCCTTTTTCCCAGAGCTATAACTTTTTTATTTTTCAGTCAATATGACCATGTAAGGCCTTGCTTTTTGCTGGACAAGTTGTACTTTTGAACAACGGTTTTACCATATCGTGTACTGGAAAAGGGGGAAAAAAAAGCAAAGTGGGGTGAAATTGCAAAAAAAAGTGCGATCCCACAATTGTTGTTTGGCTTTTTTTTTTACCATGTTCACTAAATGCTAAAACTGACTTGCCATTATGATTCTCCAGGTCATTACGAGTTCGTAGATACCAAACATGTATAGGTTTTTTTTTATTTAAGTGGTGAAAAAAAATGCAAAGAAAAAAATTAAAAAATCATTATTTTCAGAAACCCGTAGAGTCTCGATTTTTTGGGATCTGAGGCCGGGTGAGGGCTTATTTTTTGTGCGCCGAGCTGACGTTTTTATTGATACCATATTGGGGTATATACAATCTTTTGATCACCTGTTATTGCATTTTATTGCAATGTTGTGACGACCAAAAAACGTAATTCTGGTGTTTTGATTTTTTTCTTGTTACGCCGTTTACCGATCGGATTAATTATTTTTTTATATTGATAGATCGGGCGATTCTGAATGCGGCAATACCGAATATGTGTAATTTTTTTTTTTTATTATTGTTTTATTTTGAATGGGGCAAAAGGGAGGTGATTTGAACTTTTATAGCTTTTACATTTTTTTTCTATTTTTAAAAACATTGTTTTTTTCACTGGCTTCAATAGTCTCCATGGGAGACTAGAAGCTGCAATCATCCAATCGCTGTGTGCAGCAAAAATGCTCACTTGCCATGAGCGCCGACCGCTGGGCGGCGCTCATAGGAACCCTGCAATGACAACTGCAGGGGTCTCCTTCAGACTCCGGGTTGTCATGCCAACCCATCAGTGACCCGCGGTCATGTGACACGTGCAACAATGGGTGGGATTAGTGACGCACTTCTAGCACGTGCATGTTAAATGCAGCTGTCAGAGTTTGACAGCGGTGTTTAACATGTTAACAGCCGCGGTTGGATCACGATTCCACCCGCGGCTGTTAGGGGCACATGACAGCTGTGCAGATCAGCTGTCATGTGCCTGAAAACATGTGGGCTCAGGGCTGGAGTCCACATGGTGTGCAGGGATACGACCTTGGACATACTCATACGTCTAAGGTCGTAAATGGTTAAAGGGGCATTCCGATTGCAACAAATAAAGCATATTTAAAGGGAATCTGTCTGCAGGTTTTTGCTATCTCATCTGAGAGCAGCATAATGTAGGCAAAGAGAAGCTGAATCCAATGACGTATCACTTAGTTTACTGGGTACAGCCGTTCTGACACAATCAGCGTTTTCAGATTTAGAATGAATCAGAGCTGAGAAAGCTAGCCCCGCCCACACCAGGCCCTGTATATACATTGTCTATAGTCAGTGAGGTGCCTATCACAGGAGGGGGCGAGTCAGACCAGGAGGCTAGCACTGCTCTAGTCCAGCAATGATAAGCACCTGGTGCTAAAACAATCATTGCAAGTTATCAACAGCAAGGAGCTTGATAAGAGAGACATTGCTGAAATCTGTGTATTAACCCCTACAGCATGTTGTCTTCAGATTACATAGCAAAAACCTGCTGACAGGTTATATTAATGTATAATATAAAGTTTCAGTTTCTGACATACCTTCTTTATCATCTCATGGTTTTAAGGTTTCTACTTCTAGGCATTAAATTGGAAGCTTCATTGGATACTTCCAGAGGAATAGCGTCTGGTCTGATCATGTGATTCACACAGGTAGACAGATCATTACTTGTGAGTGCTGTAAGTGTAGAGAGCTGTATATATCACATTACCAGGACAAACCTCCATCCTGTGGATGTAAACAGTAAAGATTCCAATTCAATGACTACAATCTGTTTGGAAGTGACGGTCAGTCTTTTGATATCTGAATATACAGGTTCTCTCACTGAGCACTCCACCCATCAGCGTCTGGTGGTTTTACTCATAGCAGGATCCTACCTACCCATAGCCCATGGGAGGAATCACATTAGGATAGGTCCCAGCAGAGACAATCGCCTTACCGTGGCTACAGGGCATACATGAATTGGCCAATTTATGTGCTAAGTCTTTTCAATTTTTCCTATTTTCTAGAGCAGTAATGCAATTCAAATGTCATATATTTCATGTTTCCATGCTATAGCCCTACAGAGTGCTACTTTATTTTTTAGTTATACTGTATATGGAGATGGCTACTCTTAGTAAGCACCTGTACACACCTGTTTTCTGTTTCGAAGTGACGATCAGTCTTTGGATATTAATTTTCAGGTACTGTCCAGGAATTTCGGGATGGTTGGCAGCCCTGGGAAAAACTAGAGGAGGCTATGGAGTTTGTGGCCCATGTGCAGGGAACCTGGTCTGAACCTAGATGACTTAGCTACAGTATTTAAAAGCATAGCTATGAGTCTCAATATTTCTCCGAACTCATAGACTCCCATCATTAATGTCATTAATGTAATCTTATGAGCATGCTAAGGTGATTTTTGTTTAGGGGTAGTGTGGTACTGCCATTGTAAATCTGGGAGCAAATTCTTCTGGGTGCTTTAGTGGTAGTGCTAGATGATAAAAATACATTAGGGACAATGGAGTATCTGATCATAAGGACTTTTAAGGCACTGACACCCCCACCTCATAATGCACTCCTGAACCCCACCGGGGGAACAAGGTGAAACTCAACCAGACCAGTGTGAAGGACCACTCCAGTTATTCTTTTGCACATCAATGTAGGTTCTTATTCTGGATTCCATTTACGCTGTGTTCAGATGTATCTTTTGGTCTAACCAATATTGTTTATATAACTTACACTAGAGTTTTTGATTAAAAGTTATGTTGGAATGTGACATTGTTTTCTGCTTGCCTACACTATGGAAATGTTACACTGCTATGAGCTATGTAGCTTGAAAATAAATGTAAACCATAGAGATAGATGTATGCCTCACCCGCGTGTCTGCCCTTTCACTATCATATAGATATTTGCATTACACAGAGAAAAATACTGCCTTATTTAAGTTACTAGCATTAATTGCTTTAAATGATAGATACTAAAAAAATAAAAGACTTACATATTGTTGCAGACTCAAGTGGTGTGTGATCCTAATGCCCCAACGCACGTTTCACTCTTTGCTTCATCAGGGGGCATACATCTATCTCTATGATTTACATTTCTTTTCAAGCTACATAGCTCATAGCAGTGTAACATTTAACTATGTTGATGTACCATGTGGTCCTGCATTGCATTTCTCAGGTGAATATATATGTTTAACTATTTATCTTAAATAAATGTATTCATTTTAAGACAATATGTGCATCTATTTTTTCTTCGGGCAGTATATATAGTTCTGGTGTGTCTTTAGTAATTAAGCTGTAAGTACATGCTCTATATGTTGGTAGTTACTATGGAAATGGTAGCCACAAGGGTGTAACTACAGGGGATTAAGGAGCATGTGCCCCATATGCTGGGTTCTGGGCAGGCCTCCAACAAGCTATGAGGACCTAGCTAGGAAATTTACAAAAAAAAACATAACTATGACACTGGTTAGTCCTCCCAAAATATGAACACCCATTAATGTCACCTCTGAACACTTGATCCTTTGAAACTCTCCCAGTGGTCACAAATTTTCTATTTCAGCCTGCGCCCACATTCAGTGTTTTTTGTCCGTGCAATTGCAAACATTTTAAAATAATCACCAGAGACCTTGAGTTAAATATTTTCTCCCAGATCCACTCTCCATTGTGTGTCCATCAGTAAATAATTGCGTAACGTCATCCAAAAATATTCCTCATCCTTTTAGTTTTTTCTTTCCTGTTGCATATCCCATGCTAGATTCTCCCACTGCTATGTTATTACGTACGTCTGATGTTTGTCTGCACATACACATTTCCAATCACTTCCCACAGCCGGAAAATTGCTGTAATTTGGCTGCTCAATTTTTCAAAGAAAAATTAACTTTCAGATATTTGCCCTAAGATTAAAATCACATTTTATACCAGCAACGTCCTAGTGGGATTGACAATGCAATTTCATGGTCACAAATTTTTATGATTGCTTTTTATGACACATGCAGAAAAAATAGTTATGCTGGTTCAGTTTCTTGATGGCACTGTTAAGATACATATAGTAAATATTCTCAGTGATCAATACAACCCAATACACACATGCAGACTCACAAAGGCATATAGTTATACACACTAACACATTGTATATATACCCTATAATACTGAAATTGCAATACCAAGAAGGAAATTCAGAGAAACCGAGACACCAAAACCGCAGGTTCTTGATAAAAAGCTTGAACTTCATTCCATATTATTTAAAACAGGAAGACAAAACAGGCAACGTTTTGGCCATAATTGGCCTTTCTCAAGCCTAAAGAGAAAAAGCTGTATGTTGTAGGCTTGAGAAAGGTCAATTATGGCCAAAACGTTGCCTGTTTTGTCTTCCTGTTTTAAATAATATGGAATAAAGTTCAAACTTTTTATCAAGAACCTGCGGTTTTGGTGCATCGGCATCTCTGAATTTTCTACGTTGTTTTTGGACCTGGTGAGAGGCCCTGCCGAGCTAAGCACAAGTTTGGTCAATGGTGCATATGAATCTACTATTGGACCAAGAAGGAAAAGTTGTGACGTTGTGGAAATTACAGGACATGTATAGACATGTTGCGTATATGAAAATAGTGAAAAAAATGAAATGAAAATTTTCAAAACATCTTGATTTATTCAGGATCGAGTATAAGTGCCAAGCACAGAAATCCCCACACTTATGCACCTTGGATCAATGAGGTTATTAATGGTTGTCTGAACAACATTGGCAACTTATTGGCTGCAGAGATCACAAGGTATAACAATGTCATGAGAGCTGGGGCCAACATCGCTGGAATGGTGTCGGTGCAGGAGGTGAGTATATTTTATTTTTATTTTACAATAGGGTCTACTTATTTTAAAAAGGGGTTGTCTAGGTAATGGACCACCCTTTTAAGTTCAATGTATACTAGTATACAATAAAGCTCCCATGCCCTCTCTAGTGCTGAAGTTGGAAAGTTTATAATTTAAAAGGGTTGTCAAAAAATAAAAAGTTATCAACTGTCCAGAGGAAAGGGTCTGACTACTTGGACTGTGAAAGAAGTGCAGGTGGCAAATATTCGCTACAGCTCCAATCGTTGACTAACGAACATAACGCAGGGCACTTGGCTCCATTAGTGCCATAGAGTATATATTAAGCCAAAGAAAGCATATGCGACCTATGCTCCAATCACAATGAAGACTCGAGGACCTCTGTTCTCGTAATTAGTAATCCCAGTTATCCAATCCCCCATAACTGTCCAATGGATGAAGTCTTGCTTTATTTGACAATATTATATAACATTACTAACTAGATCTATATTTGGATCCCAGTAACATGTTTTTTGTAAAGGGCTAACCTTCTGTTCTGATAGTAAATGGAGAATCTGCTAGCCGCTTGGCTGAAAACTGTCCACCGAGTGAGGTCATCAGGAAGCAAAGAGTAAAAAATCCGATCCCCAGGACGAAAATCCTACAGGCAAAGGATAAGAGATTATTTATGAAACATATCATGACATTTACCAGAAAATCCATTTTATCAGATTTCCAATGCAAAGACTAACATATCTCATATATGTCCAATCAGTTTGCTTTAACATCCTAAATTTTGTGTTGACTAAAGATAAAACGGACAGTGAAAGTTAAATACAGATTTAAACTATATATACACTAGGTATATGCTATTTGCACTTTATATCGATCTCTTTCGAAAATTATCATTTTATACACTATCCTTGTCACAAATTAGGGAATTAATTATTGTTGAATCAAAGAGTAATTGTAAATAGTACATTCTCTAAATTGTACATTCTCTAAATTGGATATAGTCAGCAATAGGGGGTGGGGTCTTGGTCAGTGTCAGGACCAATTTTTAAATCTCAATAATAACCTTTTGGATAGGATTAAGAGTAAAGTGTTAGTCTTTGCTGGTGACAAAAACTTTATAGGATAATATCAACAGATCTAGACTGTATAATATTACAGACCTATCTGGATAAGATGTCTGCATGGACAAACACTTGGCAGATGAGGTTTAATGTTGATAAATGTAGAGTAAGGCACCTAGTACAGAGTAATCCTAGTACTGCATTTACGTTAAATGGGAGTATACTCGGGACTACAGAAAAGGAGAAGGACTTGGGCATTCTGGATACAGGTAAGCTGAGCAGCAGTACTCAATGTCAGGCAGGAGCTCCAAAAGCAAACATGATTTTTGGGAGTATACAGTCCTGCTCATCGTTATTGGCACCCCTTCATGTTTTTCATAGACTGTACAATATCTTCAAAAATAAATGGAAATGTACAAAAGTTATATCCCCAGGAATTTTTAATTAGTGGTCCAAAGCAATCCAACAATAAAACATTGTTTTTCAACTTCCATGTTGCAATTTCAAAGTAGAAACAGAATAAACAGCATGTGCAGCAATAAAGGCACCCCTAATTAATACTTGGTTGCACACCCTTTGGCATTGCTGATAGTGTCCAAACGTTTTTTTGTAGCCATCTATAAGCTTCTTCCACTTCTCAGCTGGAAATTTCTCCTGCTTTTCCTTTGCAGTTTGTTCAAGCTCTTGAATGTTCTTTTTCCCAATGGCAGATTTCAGCTCACCCCAAAGACTTTTGTTACAGGTCCAGGTGGTGGAACCTCTGTGCTTCGGTGCAAGGAGGGACCAGAGGGGCGTGACTAAGTGCCCACTCGGACCGACCCAGGTCACACAGCGGGTTAGTCGACTCCGTGAACCAGGGAGGGACCGGGCAGGTGAACCAGGTGCCACTCTGGGACCGACGTTGTGTGAGAGCAGGTGACTCCCACGGGTCAGATCACAGGAGCTGACCGGTACAGCAGATGAGCACGGCAGGAAGGCTGGCGGGTGGTCCGAGTCGGTAAGCAGGCGGGTACGGTGGATAGCCAGACAGGGGCTCTGGGTAGGCAAGCTGGTGGGCACAGCAGGTTACTTGGCAGGTGCTCCGGGTTGGCAAGCTGGCGTGCACGGCAGGTAACTGGCAGGTGCTCCAGGTAGGCAGGCTGGCGGGCACGGCAGGTAACTGGCAAGTGCTCCAGGTAAGCAGGCTGATGGGCACGGCTGAAGACAGACTGATGGGCTGGACTGACAGGCAGACTGGTGGGCAGGACTGACAGGCAGTGGGACCTGAGGGCTGAGGAAAGTGTTAGCACACAAACAACAACCTTGCACAGGCACCTCCAGGTTTTGGAGGAGGTGCCTTATAAAGGGGAAGTCCTCCGGCCGTTGGCCGGGGACTCTTTAAGATGGCGCGTGTGGCCCCTTTAAGAGGGAGGGAGCGCGAGCCCTAAGCATAGTGCCCGGGAAGCTGAACGCAGTGCGAGCCACAGCAGCAGCAGGAGGCAGAGACGCCGATGCTACAACTTTCAATGGGATTGAGGTCATTTTAAAACAGTCCATTTTTTATTTTTCAACCATTCCTGTGTACTTTTGGATGTGTGCTTTGGGTCATTGCCTTGCTGGAGCACCATGATCTTCGACTCAAATCAAGTTTTCTTAGACTGGGTAGGACATTTCACTCTATAATCTCTTGATAATTCTCTGATTTCATGATCTCTGTGATACGGTCAAGGCCTCCAGTACCAGACGCAGCAATGCAACCCCACAGCATTATGGATCCTCCACCATGCTTGACTGTTGGTAAGGTGTTCTTTTACTTATAAGCTTCATTGCGGCATCTGTAAACAAACTGTTGCTTAGCATTGCCAAAAAGCTCTATTTTTGTTTCCTCTGTCCACAAAACATTTTCTCAGAAGGATTGTGGCTTGTCAAGGTACTCTTTGGCAAAGATCAGTCATTCCTTTTTATGTCTTTTCTTCAGCTATGGTTTCTTCTTTGGCCTTAGCCCATAAAGCTCTGCTCGGTTTAGTGTGCAGCATACTCTACTTGTTGAAACCATCCAGACTGTTCCAGGTTGGCATTCAGGTCTTTGGATGTTTGATATGGTGTTTTTTCCACCATTCGGACCAACCTACGAAGACATCTCTTATCAATTTTATTCTTTCCCTCATATCCAGGAAGGTTCTTGATAATTCCATGCTTGGCAAACTTCTTAATAACAATGCGCACTGTTGAAATTGGGCTACCAAGGTCTTTGGAGATGGCCTTATACCCTTTGGAAGTCTAGTGCTTGCTAATAATAGCAGTTCTGATGTCCTCAGACAGCTCCTTTGCCTTAATCATTGTGACAAAGGATAAGGGTCTACCATGTGACTTTTTAAAACACTGAAGTCATCATTAATTGGCTAATTCATGTCGCATGGGCACCGACAATTAATCACAGGAGAGTCTCTTGTGATTTACCACAGGCAAGTCAAAATGTGTTTCCATACTAAATTAATGTAAAGGGTGCAAATACCAGTGTCACAGCAAGCTTTAGGATTTTCTATTTTTCCCTCCCATTATTTTTAATTTTAAATTATTGTTTATCATTTGCACTTTTGTATATAACACGAGTGCTCTACACAAAAAAACTTTTTCACTTAATTCATTTTTATCAGGTGATATTCAACATTATGTACTTAAAGTTCATGGGTGCCAATAATAATGAGCAGGACTGTAAAAAGAGGGATAATAACTTGTGATCACAATGTGTTATCATTACTAGTGTTGAGCAAGCATGCTCGACACTGCTTGGTACTCGCCCGAGCATCTCACTACTCGGGATGTTTGGCAAACACCGAGCATTTCCGGGTTACTCGGGCGGGAGCTCGGGTCTCCGCCCGCCCTGCACGTTTGGCGCTCTTTACAGAGACAATGAACATGCAGGGATTGTCAGCCAGTCACTGTAATGCCACAGCCATGTTGTTTGCGGGCATTACAGTGATTGGCTGGCCGCACAGCGTCACCTCGAGTATTTAAAACTGGGCGCCGCCATCTTGGACACAGTCGCCCGGGATCAGACAGTGTAGGGTCGGTGCTGCTGAGTTAGGGAGAGATATACAGTGTGAAATAGTTAGTGTAGGGTCTCTAAAGCCTGCCAAACAAACAAACAGTCCTTCTCAGGACTAATATCCATCCCAGACATCAGGCAGGCAGGCAGGCTGTATAGGAGACGCAGTGGTTATACCAGCAAACCCTGCACTACAGTCCTGTGTGCTCCTGCTGGTCAAATTGCTAGACTTATCCCCTGGTCTCAGGGGCCAGGAAAAGTCCATTTTTTTTCATCTAAATCCTGTATTTATTTATTTTTCCTCAGTCAGACTGTACAAATACGCGTCTTATTAACCTTTTGGTCTCCCCCCCCCCCCCCCAAAAAAAAAAAAAAATTGAGTGTGTCTGTGACTGTTCAGACACCAATATATCTGTTTAAAAGAGTCTGGTGTAGGCCAGAGAACTAGAACTTTGGTTTTGCAGTTCCACGGTTCAAATCTCTGTATTATCCAACTTTTGGCCATTTTTCCGTAAAAAAAAAACAGTAATAGTGTCTCGCTGACTGTTCAGACACAAATAGATCTGTTTAAAAGATTCTGGTGTAGGCCAGAGAAATAGAACTGTGGTTTTCCTCTTCCACGGTTCTAATCTACTTTTTATTACCCTTTTCCATTGATAGTGCGAGTGTAAGCTATTTTACTTCCTTTACAATGGGCAAGGCGCGTGGCAAGGGACATGGAACTGGACGTTCTGGTGATGGTGCGTGTACAGGACGGGGCCGTGGCCAAGGTGAAAATGTGCCACAACCAACAGCCACATCTTCTCGCTCCCACTTCTTGACCGAATTACTAGGGAAGCACACTACAACACCAGTATTGCGAACTGATCAGTGTGAACAGGTTATTAATTGGATAGCAGATAATACTTCCAGTTACCTTGGCACCACCACCTCCGGTCTGTCTTCCACACGGTCAAGTTTTAGTAGCCGTGAGTCTCGACCGCATACTCATCCTCACCCTGATGCTCCTTCCTCCCACCATGCCGAGTGTCGTCAGACAGCAACTGATCCCACACTTGGACACTCTGAAGAGTTGTTCATGTTCACTGGTCAATTTCCATATTTGTGCCCCTCGCCTGCTCCGCTTGAAGTGGTGGAAGAGGAGATCCCATGTAGCGATGCCCAAATATTTCAACAGCCACGGCCAGAGGAAGTCGACGCTGGCAATTTGTCACAAGAGGTGGACGATGACGAAGCACAATTGCCACGAAGTGAGGAGGAGGATCGTGGTGCGCAAGTGGAAGAGGAGGAGGTGGTGGATGATCTAGTAGCTGGCCCAACGTGGCAGGAGGACACGCAGAGCAAGGCCAGCAGCACACAGGGGGAGGGAGGCCAAGTACCCTAACAGGCAGTAAGAAGCAGTGTGGTGGCCGCACACAGAAGGCGGGCAACAGTTCCCCGTAACACCAGCACGAGAGACGTTGCCAGTACAACCGGTAGGTCTTCCAGAGTCTGGAATTTTTTTAAAGACTCTGCTGATAACCCCAAAAAGGCCACTTGTACCACCTGCCATGCCAGCATCAGCAGGGGTGACCAAACTACCAGCCTGATCACCACCAGCATGATCAGGCACATGGCAGCAAAGCACCCAACTTTGTGGGGCGAACCCCAGGGTCCACGACCAGTGTCAGCGGGTGTCACCACTGCTTCTTCCGCTCTTGTGCATGTAAGAGAACCCCCTGTTGTGCGTGCAAGGCAATCCCCTGTCCATACTGCATGCAAAGATGCCCCCTCCTCTCAGTCTTCACTTGTTATGGCAGTTTCTCAAGAAACAGCATCAACGCCCACGTCCCACCGCAGCGTTCAATTGTCCATATCCCAGACCTTTGAACGAAAGTGCAAATTCGCAGCCAACGCCCCACAGGCCACAGTCCAAAATTTGCACATTTCATGACTGCTTGCGTTGGAAATGCTGCCTTTTAGGCTGGTAGAGACGGAATCCTTAAGCAACCTTATGGCGGTGGCCATCCCTCGGAACTCGGTCCCCAGCCGACACTATTTTGCCTGGTGTGCCATCCCCGCACTACACAAGCACGTGTCCCAAAACATCTGCCGTGCCCTCAACAACGCAGTTACTGGGAGAGTCCACCTGACAACGGACACGTGGACAAGTGCTTCTGGCCAGGGACGGTACATCTCCCTGACGGCACACTGGGTAAACATAGTGGAAGCCGGGACCCAGTTGGACCTTGGGACGGAACACATCCTCCCCACACCAAGGATTGCGGGCCCTATGTCAGTCAGAGTTGCCCCCACAGTGTACAGCTCCTGCGCATCATCCTCCTCCTCATGTTCAGCCTCCATCTCAGATATCACCACATCAGTTACAAGCTGGAAGCACAGCAAAACTGCCTCAGCCAAGCGGCAACAGGCTGTGCTGAAACTCAAAAGCTTAGGTGATAAACCTCACACTGCTCGTGAGTTGTAGACAGCTGTGAAAGAGCAGGCAGATCTGTGGCTGAGACCGCTGAACCTACATCCAGGCATGGTCGTGTGTGACAATGGCCGTAACCTGGTGGCGGCTCTGAGGCGAGGCGAGATCACACACGTACCATGTCTGGCTCATGTGCTTAACCTCGTGGTTCAGCGGTTTCTTAAATCGTACCCCGAGTTACCAGATCTGTTCGTCAAAGTACGCCGCCTGTCAGCTCATTTTTGGAAGTCGGCTACAGCTTCCACCGGCCTTGCTGTGTTGCAGCAGCGTTTGCAGCTTCCGGCACACCGACTGGTGTGTGATGTCCCCACATGTTGGAACTCTACCCTCCACATGTTGCAAAGGATTTGTGAGCTGAATAGAGCAGTTGTGGAGTACCAGCTGCACCAAGGCCGTCAATATTCTGGTCAGACTCCACACATAAGACCTCAGGAGTGGACCTGGATGTCTGACATATGTACCATCTTGACAAACTTTGAGGAGTCCACCAAGATGGTGAGTGGCGATGACGCCATCATTATCGTCAGCATCCCACTTGTCTGTCTTTTGCAACGCTCTCTGCAGAGAATTAAAGAGGAGGCATTGCAGCCAGAGTATGATGAGTTGGATCAAGAAGCCGTAATGGGCGATTACACACAGCCCAGCCTCATCTCATCCCAATGTGCATTGGGGGACAATGAGGGAGAGGAGGAGGAGGAAGAACAGGAGCTGGTATCATGCACTGTAGACGGTAGTACCTGTGCAACTGTCATACCGTCGGTTCAGCGTGGGTGGCCTGAGGACAGGGGGGAGGAGGAGGAGGAGGAGAGCATGATCACTCGTCATCTTGGTGAGGACACGGAAGTCTTGTCCGTTACCAGTCTGGCACGCATGGCTGACTTTATGTTACGCTGCCTTAACCGTAACCCTCGCGTTGTCAAAATGTTGGGTGACAGTCATTACTGGTTGGTGACACTTTTAGACCCCCGCTACAAGAAGAACTTTCACTCTCTTATTCCTGAGGTGGAGAGGTCTACATAAATGTGGCAGTACCAGAAGGCCCTTGCTGCAGAACTGTTAAAAAAATTCCCATCTGAACACGCTAACAGCAGAGGTCACAGTTCATTGACCAACCAAGGCGTACAGGCGAGAGAGGCGCAATTCCAATCCAGCAGAGGCAGGGCAACACTGTCAACATTCTGGGACAGTTTTCTGAGACCCGCCCAGCTTACAGGCCCTGAGGCGAGGGTACTTTCACAAGGAGTGGAAAGTTTCAAAAGATGGTGAGGGAGTACCTTGCCGACCGTACCAGCATCCTGTGCTTTTTAATTATTGGGTATCCAAGCAGGACACTTGGAATGAAATCGCTCTGTACGCCTTGGAGGTCCTGGCCTGCCCTGCCGCTAGCGTGTTATCGGAGCGTGTTTTTAGTGCCGCTGGGGGAATTATAACTGTTTCAAGGGGCATTGCAGTTCCTCATAATTTTTGGAAAGCCTTCCATTCACTGCTTAGGCCAACAGTGTACAGGAGACCCAGTTGCTATAAATGGAAAAAACAGTTTAGTTAAGGCCCTCTGACCTCCATGTCACATCCAAGGGGCATTGGAGTGCCTCGAAATTTTTGGTAGGCATTGCACTCACTGTATGCCTTATAACTGTGTAGCCAAACAGCTCCTTTTGGTACAGAAACATATCCTACAAGACATGTGTGGTTGACTGGCCTGATATTGATGTGAATGGTCCCTGTACCTCCTGCTCTTTCTCCTTTGCCACCACCTCATCCATCATTTATCACCTGAAGCTTTGTTTTAACGGGAGTCATAGAACTGGGATAGTAGCAGGAAAAAATCCAGCAATCCTCGGAGGAGGTAGGATATGCGCCAAAACGCTGACCACCTCAGGCCTAGCCGCTACTACATACATGCGCTTGCATTCCAAGGAACAGAAAGCTAAGGAGATGGATGGCCTCATGATCATGAATAATTTACTCGTTGTGTAGGAGGCCGACCACTGCTGCTGTCTAGCTTCTGAACTTTGTGTTGAAGCCTGATTGACCCAGGACCCGCAATCCTCTATGTCTGGAGGACGTGTTGCATCCAAGTGTCCAACTGTGTCCCGACTTCCTCAATATTAACCCAGTGTGACGGCATCAGTCAGATGGACCATCCCTGGCCACATTCACTTGTCCACGTGTTTGTGGTTAGGCTGTCCTTCAAATAGGGGCGCCTGGGGACCGTTTATGGACACCTGGCCGCCCCCTGGCGGCTGGGGACCAAGCGTGGACACCCAGCCGCCGGGCGGCTGGTTACTGAGTATGGATACCAGGCCACCGACGCAGCCATGACGTGGTGGCCAAATTCCGCCTCCACATGCCTAAAAGGCCCAATTTCAAGTGCAAGCAAGCAAGCAGTATGGTATTGCAGCCTGGGGGTGGGTGGGTGGCAGGCTGCATACTTGCGGTTGCATTGCAAGGAATGGGGGAGGTACAATTGAACACTGCCCTGGGACTAGGACTTGCACGGGGATAGTTGCAAGTCTGCATCTTCTGATGCGGCAGGGATCACTTCTCATGGGAACACTTTTAGGCAGTGACCTGGGTGTCAGAGATGCTTCCAGGGGTCTTCCCCATGCTGTTCCCATGTCTTTTCATTACTGTATGCATGTGTCACACAGCAAATGGGCAGATAAGGTTGTAAAATATTAAAATAACATTTCCCGGTGAATGCATTTGTCACAGTTGAAAGCAATACAAAAGTGCAACAACGCATAAAAAATGCAACTTGTGAACATAGCTCAAGGTGTGGAGGAGTATTTTTGTTTTTGGTTATTTATTTTACCATATACACAAGTCTTTACCCTGGAAAGGATGTTCCTTAACATATTTCACAGGAAAGCACTTTCAGTTTCATTTTTGAACGTTTTATTGTGAGTCCGTAAAAGTGGCTTAATACCTCTGACCACGTTGTTGACAGCAGTGACATGGGGGTCAGAAATGCTTCCTGGGGCGATCCCCATGCTGTCCCCATGTCATTTGAGCACTGTCACTATCGTTTTGGGCACTTTTTAGGCTTTCTACAGACTGCCGGGGGTGCCGCCGCAAAAATGCTCGGGTCTCCCATAGACTAACATTGGGCTCGTTGCTCGGGTCGAGCACCCGAGTATCACGGTGAGCTCGGCCTGAGCTTCGAGCACCCGAGCATTTTAGTGCTCGCTCAACAGTAATTAGGCCACATCTTGAGTATGGGATCCAGTTTTGGGCTTCACCTTTTCAAGAGGATTTTGGAAAGCTAGTCGGTTCAAAGGCAGACAACTAGATTAACATGGGCTGGAAGGCCTCTCCTATAATGAGAGGTTAGAAAACCTTATGCATAGGATGATGGGATAACTTGCTGATAGTTGGGGGTCCAAACATTGCGCCCCCAAGTGATCTTGAGATTGGAGCATCCTGAATGAAGCAGAGGTGTGCATACTCTTCCAGTCCAGTCATTGTCTATGGAACTTCCAGATAAAAGGCTCACAGCGATGGGTCTGCCAGCAATTAGCAAGTTATCCCTTTTCTCATAGATAGGGGATAATTAGATTTTATTTTTTGGGAACAGCACTTTAATAAATCCTCACTAGATACAAATTTGCGATTGCATTTTGTTTTGCTGGTTTGTAAACTGTTATACATTGCAATAATATAAAATAAGGTACTGGTCTACATTTGGCTTTATATTTCAACACCAATTTTAAACTTTTAGAATATTCTTACCTGAACGGCCTGAGTGTCAGAAAACATCTTCGCACCAAAACCTTTCCATCAGAGTTGACAGACAGCATACTTGTAACCAAATGTTAAACTCCAGAAGAAGTCACTCCAGAATCGTCCAGCGCTCAATCCTAAGACCAAATATCCACACTATTATGAATAAAGAATATACTAATATTTGTTATTACTATATATAGCTGTAATACAATAAACTCTACATATCCTGGCATTTATCGACAATGTGAGTATTTTTTACTGTATTGCGAAGACTAAAGGTATTGTCATGTACTAATAGATATGTGAAAAATATAATTTTTTATTTGAATAAAAATAAAGCAAGATTATTACATCGGGTCAAACAAATGTTGGGAGAGGTCCCTGGACCAGACTCTTATCAATGAACAGCATTATTAGCAAACAAGAAGGTAAGGAATTGACCCAAGAGTCATAAAAAACAACTAGAAGTGAAAAACAAACACCAAGCAAGGTGGCAAGACTCAGCACCAAGCAAGGTGGCAAGACTCAGCACCAAGCAAGTTGGAAAGATCCAGCACCAAGCAAGGTGGAAAGAGCCAGCACCAAGCAATGTGGCAAGACCCAGCACCAAGCAAGGTGGCAAGACCCAGCACCAAGCAAGGTGGCAAGACCCAGCACCAAGCAAGGTGGCAAGACCCAGCGCCAAGCAAGGTGGCAAGACCCAGCACCAAGCAAGGTGGCAAGACCCAGCGCCAAGCAAGGTGGAAAGAGCCAGCACAAAGCAAGGTGGGTGGCAAGACCCAGCACCAAGCAAGGTGGCAAGACCCAGCACTAAGCAAAGTGTCAAGATCCAGCACTAAGCAAAGTGTAGAGACCCAGAACCAAACAAGACGGCAAGACCCAGCACCAAGCAAGGCAGCAAGACCCAGTAACAAATAAATGCAAGGTATCTGCAGTCTGCATATTATTTCTGCTGCATTACATTACTGTTCAGGATGCAGTTTATTGGGTAATGTTATTTGTACATTGCCTGACTGTGAATGTGTAGCGCCCCGAGGGCTCGGCCGCTACAGGGGTATTGCACCTCTGCCAGAGGTGTGATATTCCACTCCCAGGTAAGGATGGAGTGTGGACCAGGGCTCAGTTAGCTGCATACAGTACACTCACCCCATTTCCGAGGGACAGTTCAACGGTGCTCCCATTAGACAGAAATGCAGGCACGACAGACCATGTCCCTGGCTGGAGTGGGGAGGGGGGAGGAATACCTAGTGGTGTAGGAGCAGATAGGGGTTGGTTTCTGAGCATAGGAAGGAGCTCATTGGTTGCTGGTCACCTGAGCTCACACACTAGGGAAGGGTATATAAGGTGGGCACCATCTTAGTTCTGGGAGTAGAAGAAGTCAGTTCAGTCAGAGAAGAAGCAGAGTGGAGATGTGACAGGGAGCTGTGGCTCAGCCTCGGCCCAGCTCCATGAGTCTGGCTTAGAGTGAAGGCCGGAGTAGAAGAAAGGAACAGAAAGGAACAGAAAGGAACAGCAAGGAACAGAAACAGAAAGAGAAGTATCCAAAGTGTGGAAAGGCTCAGAAACAAGAAGGTGGAAGGGACCCTAAGAACCCATGAGAATACAGGGTGAAGGGTCAGGCAGATTAAGGGTACCGGATCCCAAGTTGGTGGAGGAGAAACAACCCTCAGCCAAAGACCGGAGGTCGTGATCATTTATTGGTGCGACACCTCATCAAACCTGCTAGGAAGGCACCATATAGGACAGCGGGGAACGGGGCCCACGTTTACCCGCGCAGATCCACGGCAGCTGGACAAAAGTGGGTCACTGGTGAGGCAGGCCAGAGAAAGGATAAAAGGGGGTCCTGAGCCAGACTCCTGAATTGCCTGGGAGTTGACCGAGCCCCACACCTGGTGGACGCAGCACGGCTCGGGCGGTCACTACTGGTGCCGAAGTGACCCGGAGCACATGAACTGTGAGTAAAAGACATTGGACTGCAGTACGTTGTCTGTGTACTTTCTTGCTCCTCCAGCACTACCGGTACTGGGACTCCCTGCACCATCCCCCCCACCATCCATTGCACTGCCCTGGGGCTACACTCTTCCCGTGGGGAGTTATCCAATCTCAGCTGCACACACCATCAGCCTCAGGGGATTACCTTGCAGCGGCGGTTCATAATAACCGCGATCGACGGGTGGCGTAATCGGACATTATCAACAGCACATAGCAGACTACCATTGGTCTGACCACCCTGAGCCACGGAACCGGGTTGCCACCACTACCCCCATCGTTTCCCTATCGCCCGGCTCCGAGTGCCCCACGGCCCAGGGGGCGAGTCAAATGTATTCACTATATACTTCTGCCTAAACGTACCTGGGTGTAAATCAGAAGTGTATTTAGACTGAAGCAAGACTAGAGCAGTAAGAGAAGGGAGCTGGAAAGGTTTTAGTGTAGTAATAATACAAAATTAAAGACAGCTTATAGTGTGCAAACAGTGATATAACCTAATGTCAACTGAGGAAATCATCTTCGAAAGCTTCAGTCCTACCTCATTCTCTTATTATGATAGTCCCACTTAGTTTTTGGATGTTGAGGTAGACCTTTGTGCCTAGCCTGGTGCCGCTAGAGATCACTGTGTCTACATCGATCTTTTATACTGCACATACGATTATCAGATTTGATGGCAGGGGAGAAAGAATAATGCAAGAAGTAAAGAATAAAGAGCGACTGTACAATGGCTTAATCATCCTAACCTCCGACGTAGACATTGCAGGATGTACAGAGTAGACTGTTTTCTCAATTATCCTTCTGGTTCGCCTGGTTATGTCCATTTATTTCTCTCCGCTACAACGGGGAATCATATGTGGTCAGCATGTGCACAACCCAGACAACACAGTTACCAATGTAAGTAAATGTTCTAATGCAGGATGGACTGAAGGTTGGTGTGTAGAAATTGCATCACTGTCTGTTTGACAGTGATCATTTTAAAGAAGTTATCCAGTACTTTAAATTATTACCCCCCCCCCCCAATGTATCCCCCTAAGGCCCCTAAGAATTTTCTTTAAATACCTTATGTTGCCGTTTCTGCCTGTGAGCAGCGCTATCCTTGGCCGCTCACAGGCATCACGTGACCCCGCGCTGACGTCACGACAACTGAGGCGTGACTCAGCTGCTGGGTTGTGGGCGGGGTTACCCCCCCTCCTGCGTCACACCTGGCATCCACCGCAAGCTTTTCCAATGAATGGGGACAGGCAGAGCGCGGTGGATGCCAGGTGTGATGCGGGGGGGTAACCCCGCCCACAGCCTGGCATCCACCATGGAATGCAGAATACAGAGAGCCCCGGCTGCTGCCAGCACCTGTCGTGACATCAGCGGATGTCAGAGCTGGCTGTATCTGGGGGTCACGTGATGCCTGTGAGCGGCCAGTGATAGCGCTGCTCACAGGCAGCATCTGTAATTACAAAAATCCTTAGGGGCCCCGGGGGATACATTGGGGGGGGGTAATATAAAGTACTGGAAAACCCCATTAATTGTGTCAAATGGCACATAGCTTGCACGGAGAGACACATGGATACAGTGACCTAAGCTATATGTGATCACAACTGGTACATGAATTAGTAAATTTGTCTGAGCACAGCTTTAGACAGTCTGAAGGATAATGGCTAGGTACTCTGTTGCCGATGATATAGGCCCTTAGGGATTAGACATGGTGCAAATTGATTCATCATCTCTATTGTGGATCTATACAGTTAATCAAAGTCCACTGTTGGACACAGGCCGAAAAAGGCCTCTGTGCAAGAACAGTATAAGGGTCCTTTACAGTCAAAAAGCTCATTACAGTGCAAAATTCCACCTGCTTTGGAGGAGGAAATGGTCCCCTTACCTTTTGGGCCCCTGTGCGACTGCACAGATTGAACCAATGATATGAAATGGTGCAAATGGATCCGCACGACCCGAACCATCAGCCACGTCAGTAATCTGTGACTGCTGAACGGGAGCCCTGAGAAGCACTTCCTACCTCTTGTATACGCAGCTGATATTTTGATTAGTTATCCTAGCGCCATGTTACATTTGTCACGCTGCAACGATGACAATACTCCATGTCAGCTAATGAAAGGAAGAGCCGCAGATGCCATCAGGTAGCAGGCGGCTCTCAGGGCTCCTGTCCAATGGCCACAAATACTGACTTGGCCACTGTACCGGGTCCTGCGAATTGATTCACACCACCTCTAATAGAGATAATATCGTTGTTTCATAACAGATATGACATAAGTTATAAGTTACTCATTATAGTTGTCTAATAAAGAAATAAGTCCTTAAAATGAATCTCCACCAGTTAGCAACACGGCCTGATCTGATTAGTTTCTTAATACATTTTTCTATTAATATATCTTTTTAGGAGTTGTGGTTATATTTTGCTGATACAGAGCACCAAATTCCCTACATATACATAAATTTAAATGATAACATTCTGGCTTCTTGTATCCACCACTAGATGGGGCACAGGAGCTAAAAAGGTATTATGCTATTACTGTGTTTATGACTTGGTTGAACCTCTTTAACCATGAACGTTCCATTACAACTTCTAAAATGCATAAAATTGCAAAAACAATTTATTTCCTAAAAAGCCATTCTGTTCTCAAGAACAGAAGAATTTTTCATTTTATAGTTTACTGCTCATTGCCTAGGTTACTGACCACCTCTTCAGTCTGACAGAGGTGGCCAATTTCCTAGTCAAGGATCACATCACTTACAAGCTCTTTGCTATAGAGCTTGCAAGCGCTGCTCTGAACCTTGAACCAGCCAGTGCCCCTGCGCTCCTCAAAAGCTGCTCCAGCTTACAGAAATCATACAGTTTGGACCAGAGACTCAGCATGCTCCTAGTCCAAACTGTCAACCATCGGGAGCAGACTGCGAACAGGGAGCTGAAGGGCAGGGGAGGGCTTCGCTCCTGAAAACACATAATGCAAAAGCCTCTTTAACCCCTTTACCCCCCAGGGTGGCTTGCACGTTAATGACCAGGCCAATTTTTACAATTCTGAACCCTGTCACTTTATGAGGTAATTACTCTGGAACGGATCCCACTGATTCTGAGAATGTTTTTCCGTGACATATTGTACTTCATGATTGTGGTAAAATTTCTTCAATATCACTTGCGTTTATTTGTGAAAAAATCGGAAATTTGGCGAAAATGTTGAAAATTTCACAACTTTCAAAATTTTAATTTTTATGCCCTTAAATCAGAGAGATATGTCACACAAAATAGTTAATAAATAACATTTCCCACATGTCTACTTTACATCAGCACAATTTTGGAACCCCAATTTTTTTTTATTAGGGAGCTATAAGGGTTAAAAGTTGACCAGCGATTTCTCATTTTTCCAACAAAATTTACAAAACCATTTTTTTAGGGACCACATCACATTTGAAGTGACTATTAGGGGCCTTTATGGCAGAAAATACCCAAAAGTGACACCATTCTAAAAACTGCACCCCTCAAGGTGCTCAAAACCACATTCAAGAAGTTTATTAACCCTTCAGGTGCTTCACAGGAATTTTTGGAATGTGGAAGAAAAAATGAATATTTAACTTTTTTCACAAAAATGTTACTTTAGACCCAAATTTTTATTTTCGCAGGCGTAACAGGAAAAAATGGACCCCAAAATTTGTTGTTCAATTTCCCCTGAGCATGCAGATACCCCATATGTGGGGAAAAAACACTGTTTGGGTGCATGGCAGGGTTCGGAAGGGAAGGCGCGCCATTTGACTTTTTGAATGTAAAATTTGCTTGAATAATTAGCGGACTCCATGTTGCATTTGAAGAGCCCCTGATGTGCCTAAACAGTGGAAACCCCCCACAAGTGACACCATTTTGGAAACTAGAGCCCTCAGGGAACTTCTCTAAATGTGTGGTGAGCACCTTGAACCCCAAGGTGCTTCACAGAAGTTTACAAAATTGAGCTGTAAAAATAAAATTTTCACATTTTTCCCACAAAAATGTTTTTCAGCCTCCAATTTTGCATTTTCATACGGGTAACAGGAGAAATTACACCATATCATTTGTTGTGCCATTTTTCCTGAGTAAACCACTGTTTGAGCGCACAGCAGGGTTCGGAAGGGAAGGAGCGCCATTTGACTTTTTGATTGTAAAATTTGCTTGAATAATTAGCGGACGCCATGTTGCGTTTGGGGAGCCCCTGATGTGCCTAAACAGTGGAAACCCCCCACAAGTGACACCATTTTGGAAACTAGACTGCTCAGGGAACTTATGTAGATGTGTGGTGAGCACCTTGAACCCCCAAGTGCTTCACAGAAGTTTATAACATGAAGCCGTGAAAATAAAAAAATCAAACTTTTTCCACAAAAATTATGTTTTAGCCCCAATTTTTTTGTTTTCACAAGGGTAAGAGGAGAAAATGGACCCCAAAAACTTTTGTGCAATTTCTCCTGAGTACGCCGATACCCCATATGTGGGGAAAATACAGTATTTGGGCGCACGGCAAGATTCAGAAGGGAACGAGCACTGTGTGACTTTTTGAACGCAAAATTGGCTGGAATTGAGAGCGGACGCCATGTCACGTTTGGAGAGTCCCTGATGTGCCTAAATAGTGGAAACCCCCCACAAGTGACCCCATTTTGGAAACTACACCCCTCAAGGATTTTATCAAGGGGTATAGTGAACATTTTGAACCCAGGGGTACGACACAGAAATTGATAACATTAGGTCATCATATTGAATAAGTTGTCATTAGTCTTAAGCTCAAGTGCTCGCTATCTGAGTTTGCATCGAGTACTCAAGTATGCACCATGTACCGCGGCTGCTTGAGTGACATGCTCGAGGCCCCGCCCGCATGTTTCACGGTTATTAGATACCCAAAAAAAACATACGGGGATCACTTGTGCATGGCAGGCAATCCCCATGAGTTTTTTTGGGCCGCAAAGCATATGGGGTGGAGACTCGAGCTTGTCACTCGAGCACCCGCGATACTTGGTACATACCCGAGCACCCGATGCAAACTCAAGTAATGAGCACTTGCGCTCAACACTAGTTGCCATATCATCATTTTTTTTTTTTACTTTTGAAAAAATCTCAACCCTAGCACAACACTAACCCTAACACAACCCTAACCCTAACCCTAGCACAACCCTAACCCTAGCACAACCCTAACCCTAGCCCAACCCTAACCCTAGCACAGCCCTAACCCTAGCACAACCCTAACCCTAGCACAATCCTAACCCTAGCACAACCCTAACCCTAGCCATAGCACAACTCTAACCCTAACCCTAGCACAACCCTAACCATAGAGTTTATTTTTTACGCCGTTCCTCGTGCGGCATAAGTGATTAGATGACTTTATTCTTCGGGTCTGAGCGATTGCAGCGATACCAGATTTATATCGGGTTTTTATGATTGACAGCACGTCACACACTAAAAGACGCATTTTTTGCAAAGACTAGTTTTTGCATCGCCATATTTTGAGAGCTATAATTTTTCCATATTTCGGCTGACAGAGTCATGTGATGGCTTGTTTTTTGCGGGACAAGTTGACGTTTTTATTGGTACCATTTTTAGGCACGTGACTTTTTTTATCGCTTTCTATTCCAATTTATGGGAGGCAGAATAAACAAAAACCAACAATTCCGGAAATGTTTTTTTGGGATTTTTTTATGCCGTTCCGCGTGTGGTGAAATTGATAATGCAGTGTTATTCAGTCAGTGCATTTACAGCGGTACCACATTCATATAATTTTTTATGTTTTGTCGCTTTTACACAATAAAAATTATTTTATAGAAAAAAGAATTGTTTTTGCATCGCTTTATTCTGAGAGCTATAACTTTTAGATTTTTCGGCTGATGGAGCTGTGTGGCAGCTTGTTTTTTGCGGAACAAGATGACGTTTTCAGTGGTACCATTTTTATCTACATGAGTTTTTTTGATCGCGTTTTATTCCATTTTTTTGTTTGTCGGTATGATGATAAAGCATCGTTTTTTGCTTCTGCGTTTTATTTATTTTTTTACCGTGTTTTCTAAAGGGGTTAAATAATGGGACAGTTTTATAGGTCAGGTCGTTCCGGACGTGGCGATACCAAATATGTGTACTTTTATTATTTTGTTGTTTTTTTTGTTTCATAATAATATTTATTGATGGGTACATTATATTTTTATTTTTGGGGGGGTTATTTTTTTCATTTTTTTTTATATTTTTACATTTTTTTTATTTTTTCACTTTCTGATTCTTTTTTAACTTTTACACTATGTCCCACTATGGGACTTTCACTTTTAACTTTCAGATCGCCTGTATAGCACAGAAGTGCAGCACCATCCCTGTGCTATACAGGCTGTCACAGCTGCACAGGGAGAAGTTACTTTGGTTATGCACTGCGCATGGCCAAAGTAACTTCCTGCCTCCTCATGACCCGGCTGTTGTCATGACGACATCGGGTCGTCATGACAACACCCAGGATCTGATTCAGATCGCAGCATTGCAGGGGTTAATGTGCCAGGAGCGGTGCGGTACTGCTCCCTGCACATAGCACCGGGTGTCAGCTGTAACAATCAGCTGACACCCGGCGGTGATCGTCCCGCACCGCTTGTGTTCGGGCGCGATCGCCGCTCGTGTAATAGTATGTAGCTGGCCCTGTAGGCCCAGGGCGCAGCTACGTACTATTACTGACAATGTCGTAAAGGGGTGATATATCTCGTAAATACAGGTGCACTTAGGCAATATTTTATTTAAATCCAGCTCTATAATGTCTTATGCATCTATAATATGTACAATAAAGCAGCTTAGGTGTATGTCTGCTAATATATTAATTATTGTACCTATTAAAGGGAATATGTAACAAAGTTTTTGCCATCTAAAATGAGAGCAGCATAATGTAGAAGCAGAGACTCTGATTCCAGTGATGTGTCACTTACTCGGCTGCTTGATGTAGTTTTTATAAAAGCGCAGTTCTATCAGCAGGAGATTATCACTAGAGGACTAGTAAACCTGCTGACATGTAATCCTCCATATTCATGAGCTCTGTATAACCCCGCCCCCACCACTGATTGGCAGCTTTCTACCTATGCACAGTGCACACAGTGTTATTCAGAGCTCTGCATTCAGAGGACTGCTATATCTGCAGCAGATTAAAAAGTAATTTTATCAAAACTGCAACTAGCAGCCCAGCAAGCAACACATCACTGCAATCAGATGCCCCTACATCATGCTGCTCTCAGATGGAGATGCAAAACTTGGTGACAAATTCCTTTTAACATCTTCAACATTTTGGAGAAAAGTCAGACAAAAGAAAAATATCAGTCGTTATGGAAACACAGTTGCTCTTATTGTACGCTGTAGTACACATTCCTGTTACTTGGGTCATGACAGCGTTCTATATTCAAGGTATGAGGTTAATATGTTCAATCCCTGACTGCTGAACATCAGACACCATATCCTGCAGGTGAGTATTTAATACACTACAAAAGAGAGCAATGATTGCCATTTTATGCTTTAGATGTAAAGGCTCCTGTTTAACCTGACAGTGCACGTTCATGCATAAACTGGATGCATATCATTTCTGCCAAGTGTGATAACTTCCTTATATATAGATACCTCATGCCTCGGCTTGTCTTTTAGACAGCACCACACAACTTTGTTAAATGGGGCTTGCTGATTTAGATCACGTTCACACGTTCAGTATTTGGTCAGTTTTTGACATCAGTATTTGTAAACCAAAACCAGGAGTGGGTGATAAATCCAGAAGTGGTGACGTGTTTCTATTATACTTTTCCTCTGATTGTTCCATTCCTGGTTTTGGCTTACAAATACTGAGGTGAAAAACTCACCAAATACTCAATGTGTGAACATGGCCTTACTTATACATTTCCAGGAGGAACAAAGAGGAATGAAGAACGGTGGGCATCAGGCCCACAGACCTACAACTGGATTGCCTGTTATAAGAATTTGCATTGTGACAATTCCAATTACTTCTATAGCATTGTCTATTAAAAATATTAAAAATAAAATGAATTTGTGTAATATTTGATCATTAGTTTACATTTAGCTCCACCAGGTTCAAAGCTCGTACTCCGCCACTAATTTAAGAATAATAGTCAAGTTGTCTTTAATATAATGGTGCAGTCTGTTGTATCACTGGTGGACAGACAAAAAAGGGCCCCTGTGTAAGAACAATATAAGGGCCCTTTGCAGTCCAATTTCTTATCATAATACATAATTCCACTAGCTTTGGAGGTAAAAAGGGGCCCCTACCTACTGGGCCCCTGTGCGACTGCACAGGTTGCACCAATGATATGTCCGCACCTGTGTTGTATGAAAGGTGAAGTCCTAGAAATGATTGTAGACTCGAATTCTGTGCATCACACAAGCAGCACCAACTTCTAGCCAAGCATAACTAAAATGTACAATGTTGTATTATACTGTATATATTACAAAAATAACGACATTTGGGGGGTGGGTTCTACACTCACAAAAAGTACTTATATACCATAGTTCATAAACTGAAAAATGTTGATGCCTTTTTGAAGTGTGATCAGAAAATAACATGTAGTTTAAATCACGTTTTTATTATTTTTATTATGAATTTATTTTTAAACAAGTTGTCTCCCTATTTTCTTTTACTGAATTATTCAGATAAAAATCTTTAAATAATTACATTGGAGCAGTCATTATAGACTAATGATTTCTGTATTCTGTAGCTCTGCTTTGCTGTATAGATTGGGACTAGAATGAACAGTCATCTCATTATTAGAGGATGGGTACTGTTGGCCTAGATAAGGCAGGATAGTAAGGCTATGTGCCCACAATGCAGAAAGGCTGCATATTTTTTACGCTTCTCCCTGGCAGGAAAAACGCATGCGGATTTTACATGCGTTTTTACAGCCAGGTAGAAGCGTTTGTGAAGCGTTCTTCACATGCATTTCTGCATGCGGGTTATCAAGCGCTTTTCCAAGCGATTTTAGCATCACTTGGAAAAGTGCTTGACAACTTGTTCACACTATATAAATCCATGCAACCGGCATGGATTTATAGTAGTGTGACCAAATTAGTTAAAAAAAAAAGAATAAAATGGTTAAAAATAAAAAAATAAAATAAAGTTTATACTCACATTCCAGTGTCCTCCCGGTGTTCTCTCTGCCGCGTCCGGTGTGTTGAGCAGCTCGCGGTGGTGTGAAGGACCTTCGCTGACGTCATTGAGCCATGTGATGGGTCACATGACTCAGTGACGTCATGGCAGGTCCTTCACAACAGCGGGAGCATTGCAATAGACCGGACGGAGCAGACAAAACACCGGGAGGACATCAGAAGGGGAGTATAAACTTTATTTTTTATTTTAAATTCTTTTTTTTACAGTTTCTATGGTACCCAGGTCTGGATGAGAGTCTCCTATCCTCCAGACTTGGGTACCATCCCACATAGAAACGCATAATATCCGTGTGTACAAATGTACTGACACGGATATTATGCATTTCATTGCAAGTCAATGGCGACGATTACGCTGCGTGTCCGCAAAATTAATGGACATGCTGCGGGTTTTTGAGCACAGCATGAACGCTGCGGAAAAATCCGCAGCATGGGCACAGAACTTGCGGAATCCCCTTGGGGACCATGGGGGGCGGATTACTAAGCATTTCCCAAGTGTTTATGCTGCGGAAACTCCGCAGCATATACGCTTGCAAAATGCTATGTGGGCACATACCCTAACACTACATACTATATACCCAATTAAAGGGATTGTCATCTTTCAGAAAATATTGTGCCTCCGGCGAAGATTAGTATTAAAGCACAAACCGCGCTTTACTCACCGTATCCTGGTCAACTGGTGACTTGCTGCTGCTCCTAATGTCTGACATTGGCTGCGGTGCTGACATCACGTCAACCACACGGTAGTCAATCAGTGAGCTCAGAGGCTCTGAGAGGGGAGTTCTGTCTACATTGGCAGAATTACTGAGCTCACTGATTGTCTGCCACACTGTCGACATTACTCCAGCACCCCAGCCAATGATAGCCATTGGGAGCAGCAGCTGAAACTCAACTAATGGACCCAGGGACAGCGAGTTTAGAGTGATTTGTTTTTTATACCAAATTGGGTCCAATATTTCCTGAAAGGGGACAAGCCTTTTAAAGCAATGGCACTCCCTGGTCTCTGGGTGAGTGGGTTCTACTACATTACTTCCTTTAGACGGTAACAGACTATGATATTTCTATTTAGTTCTATTCATTTCAGCTGCTTTATAGAGAACCTGTCTTCAGGTTTCCCCCTTATAAGTGGCTCCTTCTGTGTTGTTCAACCTATAAAGATGTTTTATAAATGTGTGCTGATTTCAGCCTTGAAGTCAGAAATACCTTATAACGTGCACATTTGACTTCTCCTGCCCCCTATGCAAATGACACCAAGTAGTCTGATAAGTTTATGCAGACCATTCTCTGTGCCTGCTGTTAGGCCCAAAATTCAGTCCCTTTGCCTCTGATTGATATGGATTATGTTCTCTACTGCATACTCACCAACCTGTTTCCCAATATCATTGTTGAGCTGAACGCCCCCAGAGGAAGCAGTGTGAAACATGTGTCGGGGTGGAGGGACACTGGACTGGCCCTGCACAAACAATTACCTGCAACTTATTCATAACAAGGTACCACATTAGTCCCTAAAACTATTATGGTTCCATATATGACGTCTATATGTTGGACATTAACTAGTATATCTATTTGAATATTCTGGGGAGTAGAATACATATTTGCTTTATTTTTACTCTATTATGTTGTAATTTTCGTATATTCAATAAATATTATTTTAAGGATTTCTCAAGTCCACTCCTTATATTCTGGGCGTTATATATAACTATTGACCTGGACTTTAGCTTTCAGTTAATTTTTCTGCTTAAAAAGGACAGTGCAAAGTACGCATGCGTGAGGATTCTGCTTATCAATAAGACACGTTGGTGTGGAAGACATAGATGATCTCATCATCAGTGGCAAAGGGGCTGCATACTGAGACTAATAGCAGGTGCTGTCCTCGAGAAACCTGGTGGCAACCTTTTAGAAGGGAACTTTATATAGATTTTACAGCTTCAAAGGGAACCTGACATAAACAGGTAGTAATAGTGTATCTCCAATATGATTGCCCTCAGCGAAGTTTTTAACAATGAAAAATAATAAGGTACAGCATTTAAAGAGGATCTTTCAATAAATTTTTTATTGAAACTGAGTACCACTCAGTTTTTTCTTTTTTTCTGTCCCCATTCGTTCCTAAGTTAGGCTGTGTGCCCACTGTGCGTTTTTTAAGCGTTTCTGAAGCGGCAATTCCGCTGCAGAAACGCTTAAATGCTTGGTAGGAGGCCTGCCATGTTCCCCAATGATAATCCGCATGTGCTGTGCACATGCTGCGGAAATTTCCGCTGCGGATTATCATTGCGGAAAAATACGCAGCAATACTAATTATTTTGCGGAAGCGCGGCGTTTTCGCCGCCATTGACTTGCATTGGAACGCATGGAATCCGCATCACTGTGTGGCGCCCTGCTGCGCACTGGTGCCACAGAACCCAGAAGGGTGCATGGATGGACTTCTCCACAAGAGGCCCTCACACATTCACACACCTCCACCCTACCACCTCAGACCAGAAGAGGGAGCCCGTTAGGGACATATATAGGGAGGGTGAAGCCAGGCAGCTGAGTTTAGTGTTCAATGCTCAGTGAGTTAGTGAGCAGTCAGACACAGAGAGTCTGAGAGCGTGCTGACGCTCAGAGAGCAGCGAAGAGGCAGCACGCAGGCTGCCGTGCTTAGGCGAGCCAAGGCCTACAGCACAAGTGAAAGCCTAGTGAGGGCCTGAGTGTGGCCGAAGGCGAGAGGAGAAGGAAGAAGTAGCGAGGGGGCAGAGAAGCATAAAAGGCTCACCCCGATATGTATACCGGACACCGAGTCTGCGCCTACAGGGACCCTTAATGCCCAGTAGGAACCACCGGAACCCCTGGAGGACTACAGGTCCCAGGTTCACCAAACGCTGACTACAGTACCAGGGCTAGGAGTCACGGAGGCCCCAGCGTCCAGGGAGAGTGATCTCCAAAAGAGAAGGCCCTACCACCAGGTCAGCAGGTGCAAGAGAGAGACAGTAACCAAGTTAGGCCTAGCTCCAGGCACGTCAGAAGCTTAGAGAGTAAAGCCACGGATCAGGAGGCCCTATACCCGCTCACTGGGGAGAGTCCAAAAGTGCACCCTTTGCCCGGAGTACCCTGGACCGTGCCTGCAGCATCATCAGTAAAGGTACTGAAGCTTACCCCCGTGTGAGTGTCCGTCTTTCCTCCGGGACTGTCCTGCCGTCTCTCCCCTGCACCACCATTTATTCCTACACTGCCCTGGAGCTTGCGCTACCTGTGGAGAGCCACACCACCCCTGCTGCCGTAATACCAGCTCCAGAGGACTGCTTCGCAGCGGCGGCTCCCTTTAGCCGCAATCCACAGGTGGCGTCACGAACACTTGTAATCCCCTATAAATCTATCCCCCTTTTTACTGACCGCCCTGGGTCACGGACCGGGCCAGCTGCCGTTATATCCCCCAACAAGCAACCAGAGGCCCGGCTGCCGAGTACCCCACGGCCCAGGGGGCGCGTCAACTGCATCTGCAGATGCGGAATCCATGCATTTCAATGTGCGGATGGTACCCGGGTCTGGAGGAGAGGAGACTCTCCTCCAGACCCGGGTACTATAGTACCTGTAAAAGAAAGAATAAAATAAAAAATATACATTATACTTACCTTCTGATGGCCCCCGGTGTCCTTGTCTCAGCTTGCCAGCAGCTCGCAGTGGACTCAAGGACCTGCGGTGACGTCATTTAGTCATGTGACGGGTCAAGCGACCGCTGACATCAGCAGATCCTTTAGTCTACCGCGAGCTGCCGGCAAGCCAAGACAAGGACACGGGGGGCCATCAGAAGGTAAGTATAATATTTATATTTTATTTTTTACCATTCTTTTGGTCACACTATATAAATCCATGCCGGTTGCATGGATTTATATAGTGTGACCAAGTTGTCAAGCACTTTCCATTGGAAAGCGCTTGACAACCCACATGCGGAAATGCATGTGAACAACGCTTCACTTCTGCTTGTCCCTGGCAGGAAAAACGCATGTACAATCCGCATGTACAATCTACATGCGTTTTTTCTGCCAGGGAGATGCAGAAACGCTCAGGAAAAAATCCGGAGCATTTCAGCATCGTAGGCCCATAGCCTTATGGCTCCCAGTCATAGAAATTCAAATCTTCCCTTTAACTAACCTGGCATATACCACAGAACTTCAATGTGAGCATTTGCTTTTTCTCCTCAATGACGCTGGCCAATCAAAACACAGACGTAGAGGAGAAAAAGCAAACACCCACAGAGAAGGTCGCAGATGAAGCCTGGTTCAAGGTGTTCTCACTGCACAGTCACTGTGCCCTTCTTGCTATTGGCATGTCGGAGCACAGGAAAGCAGCAATGCTGGACAGCCGAAGTGCCAAACTAATGCTGCTCTCCTGTGCTCTGGCACTTCAGCACTGCTGTTTCCACTGCTTCTGGCCTGTGCTTCAACACTCTAATATCAGGAAGGGAATTGGTGATTGCAGAGTTCTCAGTATATTCACATGAGACAAATCTCATCCCAGGAGAACACATTGAACCAGGATGCAGCTGTTACATTCTCTGTGGGTGTTTGCATTTTCCCTGCTATGAAGCATTTGTGTTTTGATTGGCCAGTGTCATAGAGGAGAAAAACCAAATGCCCACAGAGAAGTACTGAGGTATCCACCCAGTTAGTTACTTTGTTACCAAGGGGTGTCATTTTGTAATGGAGGGACAGAGAAAACAAGATAAAACTGTTTAATCAGAATCACTGGAGCAGCACCAAATGGAGGAGGCACTCAGCTTAACCACTTAACCCTGCATCAGGCGCATTACTGGCTCACCAGATACGCACAGATTAGAAAGTCGCCTATGATATCTACTATCTCAATTTCAGGGCTCTAAAAGTAATCAGTGAACTTCATATGGATGTATTAAAAGAGAGTATACGAAATCAAATTCAAAAAACTAATTTAATAACCATAAAAGTAATAAAACAAAAAGTACCCAAATTTCACAACCACTGCCAAGTAGCCGCCAGTTTTCAGGACATAACTATTACTAAACATTAAAATTAGGTAAAAAATGTAATGGTAAGACACTTAGATGCTACTGGAGTCATATTCACTAAGATTCAGACATTAAAAGTTCAGCAGTAAAAAACATTGCAAAGAGAAAAGCAAGGTTGGCAGATCATATTATCATATTACATCATATCAGAGATCATTATTATGTATTCAGGCGCAATGTGCCTGAGAGGCCATATCTAAGAGAACCTTCTTATTGATTAGAAAACCCTACTTATTTCTATGAAATATCCACAAATTTTGCATTATTCATTTATAAAACAAGCAAAATAAACAATTGTGATGAGAAAAAAACAGAAAGTACGAACCTTCAGGTGCAATGAGCCTGAGAGGCCATGGAGGTTATACCTGCTCTCCGCAAGGACAGCAGTAAAACTGAGTGTGAGAGTTTCAAGCAGCACCTAAAGATAGGAAGGTACTGGGAGGGGCGGGATCCCCTGCTACCTTGGAGAGGAGGACGAAACAAAAATGTCTGAGCTGTGCCTGTCAGCTGTGAGCTGTGCCTGCCTAACGCAGGGTTAACAAATAACCCAGTCACTTTGTAAGTTAATGACCGAGAGTCATTTTTAAAATCTGAAAGCGTCAGTTTATGAGGTGACAACTCTGGAACTCTTCAACATATCCCAGCGATTCCGAGATTGTTTTTTCGTGACATATTGTACTTCATTTTAATGGTAAATTTTGGTCCATATGATTTGTGTTTATTTACGAAAATATCAAAAATTTTCAAACTTTGACTTTTTTTGCCTTTAAAGGGAACCTGTGCCCCCAGAACCACCAGCAGTTGGGTCTGCATATGTGAACACCCTGTCTAACAGTCCCTGTATTACATTACACAAATAAACAGATCTTTAGAAAAATAATTTCTAAAGTCCGTTTGTGATATGTAAATTATCCCTGTGGGCGTGATAACATAACTTACAAGCGCCAGCATCATTGTTAGCGCTATATTTACCTCGCGCATGCGCACGGCTTCTTCCCCTCTCGTCATTGATCCCCTGAAGTCGAGTATAACCGTGCCGGCTTCAGAGAGGCGCAGTGTGCATGATTGGACGATATCTGTGGTTTAGGCACACTGGGGCTGAGGAGGATCAAGAGGAGGGGGCATTTGGATTTGGGAGAACAGATTTCGCTGAATTTCTTTTGGTGGGAGCCACGTCACTTTTCCAGAGCCTTTGTGCTACAAGAAATGTGGACCGTATATATTTATGTTAACAGATGACGAACCTGAGTGAAGAATTATTTTTTGTAGGTTGAGTAGAAGCTTTTATTGGTGGCATTTTGGCATACAGAACATTTTGAATCACATTTATCCTGTGCTCTATGTTGAGCACTTACATCAGGGTTTCCATCTATATCTACAAAATATTTGATTCGGATAAAACCCCCTAGGGATCCATTCACTAATGAGGCAGCATAGTTACTCTGGACAAAACTATGGTTGACTGCACTTTTATTCACACCTAAAAAGACAGGCACCCCCGGATCATAGGCCAGGCAGAGTCCAGGGTATCTCCATCTGCCTCATTATATCATTATAGGGAATCTTCCACCGGGGGTTCCGTCTGAATCATGTATTTCAGAGATATACATGGAAACCCCGGTTTAAACGCTGAGAGCAGAACGCAAGATAAATATGAGCCGAGCATTACTCCGATCTTTGGGAGGCAGAATTAACAAATCAATAGTAGGTCAAGAATTGGTTTTATTTCTTTTTTATGCTATTCCTTGGGCGGTATAAGTGATTAGATGACTTTATTCTTCAGGTCAGTGCGATTACAGCGATACTAGATTGGTGTTTTTTGTTTGCCAGCTGTCATACACTAAAAATTCTTTTTTTGCATCGCCATATTTTGAGAGCTATAATTTTTCCATATTTCTGTAGACAGAGTCATGTGGGGGCTTTTTTTTTTTGAGGGAAGAGTTGATATTTTTATTGGTACTATTTTCGGGCATATAACATTTTTTGATCGCTTTCTATTCCGATTTTAGGGAGGCAGAATGAACAAAAGCCAGCAAATGAGAGATAGTTTTCTTTTCTTTTTTATGCCATTCACCGTGTGGTAAACTTGATAAGGTAGTTTTATTCTTCGGATCAGCGATGCCACATTTATATAATTTTTTTACATATTGTCGCTTCTACACTATAAAACATTTTTTATAGAAAAAAATATTGTTTTCGCATCGGTATCTTCTGAGAGCTATAACTTTTTTATTTTTCCACTGATGGAGCTGTATGGCAATTTGTTTTTTATGGGTCAAGATGGTGTTTTTAGCGATACCAATATTTACATTGGTCTTTTTGATTGCTGTTTATTCCACTTTTTGTTCTGTGGTATGATAAAAAACATAGTTTTTTTTACTCTTTTTTTAACAGCGTTCATTGTAGGGGTTAACTAGTGTGACAGTTTTATAGATCGGGTCGTTCTGGATGCGGCGATACTAAATATGTGTACTTTTTATTGTTCATTTTTTGTTTTTAGTATGTGTATTTATTAGTGTAATATTTTTTGTTCTTTGTTTTGTGGGGTTTTTTTAAATATTTTTTTCAATCATCTTCTTAACTGTTTTTTACTTAGTCCCTCTCTTGGACATTAGCTTTTATTACTCTGATCACTTGTCTCATGCATTGCAATACAGATGTACTTCAATGCATGAGACTTATGATATTATATAGGCAGATGGCCTGTTAGACCCTGCCTATGCCTTGGTCTCACCAGCCACTGAACCTGGCACACCTGGAGGTGCCATGACAATCATCGGCTGCCCGTAATTTCATCATGGGAGTGCCAATGGGGGTGAGAGAGGGAGCACACTTCATCTTACAACCTTCCAAATGCCGCGATCGCTATCGATCGCAGCATCTGGAGGGTTAATCAGCCAGAGGCGGTACAGGCACCGGCCTTGGAAGTTACCGCAGGAGCTTGGCTATCATCTGCGCTGAGCTCCCGGCGGTGATTGCGCGCGGAAATGCTGATCTTTCATGATGAAATAGGTCCGTGCATCTCTGGCTATGCCGCTCAACAGTCAGTGACAGTTGTCGGCATGGAACTGTCACTGTGTGTTTTCACACAATGACAGTTTAAACGCATGACATACATAGCACGTCAGGATGTGGGAACAGACACCCGCTCGTGACGTATTATGTACGTCATTGGTCATTAAGGGATTAATTAACGAGGACTTTTCACAAATGTTAGCATTATAAATTGTACATTCTTACATATAGTAGAAGGAATGTAGATGAAAATGTTTTTGTTTTTTTTCTCCACTTCATTGTGTAGATACAAGATATATAATTATTATGCCAATTTTCTTATCATTCAACTGAGCATTTAATTTCTTTCAGCTTTATGGCCATGTAATTTAAACCCATTATGACTCTGTCCAAACTTAAAAAGGCAGCGTCATAGGGATGAAAAAGTAGACGCCCACAGTTCTGACCAAAATGGAACATCCATACAGAAAGACAGAATTGTGCCAGCGTGGTCATGTCAGACTTCATCAGTCTCACGTGACTGCGCTGTTAATTCCTCCCTAACTGCACTAACAGTAATACTTACTTGAAGTAGGTCTATTGTCTTCAGGTGTATCCACGATGCTCCTCATTCTGATGTTGCTGGCCACTTCCTCTAAAGGCGATTTAATAACAGGAAGTTCAAGGGTGGAGGCATTGTCAGCACGATCGCTCAAGACTTCATGTGCCTCATGTGATTTTGCGTAATCACGACTCCCTTCCCGCACTCTATTATTTAAGCACCTGGGAGAGGAGGCATACAGCAAAATCAAAATAGGGAGCTTCACAAGAGCAGCTGAGGACAGTAGACCTATTATGGGTATTACTGTTAGTGCCATTAGGGAGGAATTGCTAGCGTGATCAGACCAATGAAGTCTCACGTCACCATGCTGGCACAATCCTGACCTTCTCTATGAGCATTCCATTTCGGTCAGAGCTGTGGGTGTCTACTTTTTCATCCCTATGACGCTGCATTATTATGATTGTGGCAAAAAATCCCAAAGGCATCTTGCTTAATGGCACACGTGTCCGTAAAAATGGTCGTGCGCCACTAGCAGCACAAAACTCCAAGAAACATAAGGAATACCAAAAATAAGGAGTTTTTTACAACAAGTAAGAAAATTTGTAAAGACTTTATTAACAAGTACAAATCAACAATACATTTAAAATAGATATGAGCAGGAGAAAAATGGAAATAATAGCAGCATGGAGCCACAAAAATCAGGGGGGGGTATCGTATGTCACATAATGTAAAGACTAACTGGATCGTCAAACTTAAGTTACATATAGTGCTTGAACCTTAAGTATGGCCTGCTAATAATGAAGCAGTGTTACAACTATATATCAGCCATAATGGCAATGTAGAAACGGCATATAGCCCAAGTTACTATCTACAAAAGGACAATCCAGCGTAAAGTAACATAGCTTACCCTGTGTGCATATGGCGACAAAGAGTCTAGGATATACCGCTTCCCGACGCGCGTTTCGCGTAGAGTATGGACGGCTTTCTCAAGGGAAGGTGGAAAGATGTGGTGAGAGGACCTTAAAATACCCGGGTGAGCGGTCACGTGGTGCACCACGTGACCGGAACCCTACCAATAACATAGTATGTGTGGCGCGTGCGCACGGAGCAGATCAGGTCCCGCAACAGCAGCACTGCGGTCACATCCGGGAGTGCGCAGAAAAGGCTGCGCAGTCACGGGAGGGAAAACGCCGGGCGCCGAAGCTAGGGACATGACCGTGCCGAGGACACGCGTTCAATATGCCAAAGAGGGTAAATATTAAAATTTGATGGAGATATCAATGCCGAAAAAAACAAACCAAAGCAAAATAAACATACAATAATTTATCATTAAATAAAGTATAACAAACATGTAACCAAAGAAAATAATAAAAAACTACAGAATATAGTTTGATGAGTTGAGGCATATCTCTAAAGAAAGGATGGGCAACCTAGGCAAATATAAACAGAAAAACAAACAACACATGTTAATAATCAGAAACCATACCACAAAAGTTAAAAAAATTAATAATAAAAAATTGCTGTAAACACAACACCACGGAGTATCAAAAGGAGACGCCGAAAATAAGGACTATGAATATAATAAAAGAGGAGAATGCACGTGGTCAATCACAAGAATGGGGCAAAACTCAAGGTTTCATTCACACCCCTAGGGGCCATCGTGTCCAGTGTGACAATCCATTTCATTTCACGTTGGGCCAGAATGCGTTTAATATTACCACCCCTTGCCCCAAAGATGAATAATATCAATGCCACGAATAGAAAGTGATGCGGGATTAGAATCATGAAACTGATGGAAATGATGGGGAAGAGTTTTTAACTCAGAGGGGTCCGTCACTAACCTGGCCGCAGCAATGTCCTTTACGTGTTCCCTAACTTTGACTCTGAGTTACCTAGATGAGAGACCGACATAAATGAGTGGACAATCACAGGTGGCATAATAGATAACATTAGTGGAACTGCAGGAGATATGATGTTTAATCTGGTACAGTTTATCTCCAGCTGCAGAGTCAAAAGTTCGGGTGCGCAAGACATTGGTGCAGGCCAGGCAATGGCCACAAGGGAAACAACCCAGTGTTGGTTGAAATGAAGTCTTGTTAGTTGGTATATAATGACTCTTGACAATCAAATCACTGAGATTTCTTGCTCTCCTGGATGTCATAGATGGAAAATCGCCAATGGACCCCGCAAGAGAGGGTTCAGTAAGAAGTATAGGCCAATGTTTTTTAAGAATTGCCCGCATATCATTCCACTTTGTATTATAGGTGGAAATGAATCGTGTTTGATCTTCCGCTGACTTAATTTGCTTAAGGCCATAAAGGAGTTGAGAACGAGGGGTTGCTTTAGCTCTATTATACCCCTTTTTAATTGAGCGTTTACTATAGCCACGTTGGAGAAACCTCGTTTTGAGAGACTTTGCCTGATCTTCAAAGCACTGAGAGGAGGAGCAGATCCGCCTAACCATCAGGAACTGTCCAACCGGGACAGCCCTGATTGTTGCGGGGTTATGTGCAGAGGAGGCATGAATCAACAAATTAATGGCTGTTGACTTCCTGAAGACGTCAGTCCTGATGGAGAAATCACTGTCAACCTCCAGGCTGATGTCGAGGAAGTCAATTCTGGTCGCATCCGCTTTGTAGGTTAGGCGGATGTTTAAATGATTATTGTTAATCTCTCCCATAAACTTCTCGAGCTGCCCAGGTGTACCCCTCCACAAAAACAAGATATCGTCTATATATCTATGCCAGCACAGCACATGGGAAGCGGCCCACGCGCTCTCATCACCAAAAAGGGATCTCTCCCAGGCCCCCAGGAAGAGATTGGCGTACGAGGGCGGGCAAGCCGCACCCATAGCCGTGCCGCACTGCTGGAGGTAAAATTGATCTTTAAAAATAAAAAAATTATGAGTCAAAATAAACCGCAGCAGCTTGAGAATAAACCCGCAAAGGTGGCTGTCCAGGTTCGAGGCCCCGAGAAAAAGGCGGACCGCCTCCAACCCATCTGCGTGGGCTATGCACGTGTAAAGGGTTTCTATATCAGCTGTAACTAAAAGAGTGTCAGAGTCCACAAAGACGCCGTCAAACCGGGTCAGGACGTCCGTCGTGTCCTTGATGTATGACGGGAGAGTCTCGACGAGAGGCTTAAGCTAGAATAGGTTTGCAGAGACTCTCAATCCCGGACACGATCGGACGCCCCGGTGGGTTGACGGCGTCCTTGTGGATCTTGGGCAATAAATAAAATGTGGACATTTTTGGGAATCGTACTGTAAGTCCATCCAAGACCTTTTTAGTAATAATATCAGCCTCAAAAGTCCTACCTAGGATACATTGGAGTTCGGCCGAGAAGGAGGACATTGGATTATGTGTTAGCTTGGTATAAGTATTTTTATCGCGTAGCTGGCGTAATGCCTCTTTTTCATAAAGAGCGCATGGCCATACCACCATATTTTTTTCGGCATTGATATCTCCATTAAATTTTAATATTTACCCTCTTTGGCATATTGAGCGTGTGCCCTTGGCGCGGTCACGTCCCTAGCTTCGGCGCCCGGCGTTTTCCCTTCCGTGACTGCACAGCCTTTTCTGCGCACTCCCGGATGAGACCGCCGTGCTGCTGTTGCGGGACCTGATCTGCTCCGTGCGCACGCGTCACACATACTATGTCATTGGTGGGGTTCCGGTCACGTGGTGCACCACGTGACCGCTCACCCGGGTATTTTAAGGTCCTCTCACCACATCTTTCCACCTTCCCTTGAGAAAGCCATCTATACTCTACGCGAAACGCGCGTCGGGAAGCGGTATATCCTAGACTCTTTGTCGCCATATGCACACAGGGTAAGCTATGTTACTTTTTACTCATAACGCTGGATTGTCCTTTCGTAGATAGTAACTTGGGCTATATGCCTTTTCTACATTGCCATTGTGGCCGATATATAGTTGTAACACTGCTTCATTATTAACAGGCCATACTTAAGGTTCAAGCACTATATGTAACTTAAGTTTGACGATCCAGTTAATCTTTACATTATGTGACATACGATACCCACCCTGATTTTTGTGGCTCCATTGCTGCTATTCTTTCCATTTTTCTCCTGCTCATATCTATTTTAAATGTATTGTTGATTTGTACTTGTTAATAAAGTCTTTACAAATTTTCTTACTTGTTGTAAAAAACTCCTTATTTTTTGGTATTCATTATTATGATTGTGTAATGGGGAGCAGGGTGGTAGTCGGTGGCAAGTGGCATGCAGTTTCAGTGTTGGGATCTTCACCCTGGCCCGTTACAGACAATGGGGACTCTGAGAATCCCTGGGTGTGTGTGTGTGCTGTAGTGATTCTGTGGAGGGAGCCTCCATACTCACTTCTGACCCGCCGTCACGGGTGTTGACTCTTTCAGCCTTCAGAAGGAGGAGACCAGACTGTTTGATAAAAAACAAGTCCATTTTACTTGTCAAACAATCAGCCTACAAAGGATAGCAGGAATTACACTTACTCACTTCTGCAACAAACAGAGGCACGTTCTTGGCGGTTACTGGTGACGGCACAATACTTGTGGCAAATGTTACAATTCACAGTTCAGGCAGAGGACCTCCATATTACTAATGCAGCGCCACCTGGGGAAATGTGTTTCGCTGTGGAACTGCACTCAGACCAATCTTTCCTTGGGAACAGAAGTAAGGGAGCTTCTCCCACTATCTTCTTTGTATTCGTGCCCAGACCTCGCTGTCTCCGTCCATCTGACTGCAGCTCTCGGGCCTATCCAGCACTAGGGCCGTTCCCACCACCTCTCTTAGAAAGGTTCCTCAAACGTCTCTTCCTCACTGTAGGTCTCCCAACTTGCCTATTTCTGGGAGAACACTGTCACATTGTAGTTTTGCTGAGAACATTTACTTCCTTTTACACTGACTCCCACACATACCCTTCTGTTGTCGTTGTCCTTGTGTCCTCCTGACACGTCTCCACTCTTCACTGTCACTGAACAACTAAAACTGCCTGCAATCAGGAAGTGACTCCTTTCTTCACTAAACCTGCTCCTCCCACACTGGAGTAGCTCCTAAACCCCTTAACTCTTTCCTAACTTATAATTGCATACTCTGTGTGCTATAGTGCCCACCTCTGCACTACTCTTCTATTAATCTAATAGTCTACCCACACTAACCTATATTGATCCTATGAGTAATCCATCAAACATTAAATCATATGAATGCTCATATATAAACATAGAACACAGCATTATGGATGAGGCGCATGACCATCCCGGTCACCCTCTTACATTCCTCCCTCCTAAAACATGGTCGTCCCGACCATGACAACACCTGTAAAAAGAAACACCAATGCACATTTAAAACATTCAACACATATGTTTATATTAAAATGCACGATAGATTAATTCACTTTAATCACTTCTTCTTGCTGGTCAACCTTGACCTCGGTCCCACTCGGTTGGGACCCTGGAACACAGAATTGAAGTTCCTTTGAATATGGGTCCGTCTGATCCCGGTCCCCTTGCTCCTGGGACCCACAAAAAAAATGTCCATCACAGGCCTGGTGGCCAATAAATCCTGCTCCGACAGTCCTGGAGCAGTGACCCGGCACAATCCTCGGGTTGTCCTGACAGTTTCTCCCCCCTCCCTCCTTTTTGCTGAGTACGGTCCTTTTAAGAACCATATACTGCTCAATAGCTTCTATACAAGAGCACAGTCCATGGAGCAGTTGCACACAGTCTTTCAGTGTGGGAGATTTAACCCTCTCAGGGTTCAGTCCCATAATCCAGCAGGGGACTGCACAAACGCGTGCAACAGAACTTGGAGAGGGGGAAACACACAAACATAAAGTCATCTTCTGGCCGTCCGGCCAGCACCATTTCTTCCTGGAGCTATCAGGGCTGCTTGCACTTTAAGAGACGAAGAACAGTCTCTATTGGTGACCACATCCTTGACCACCTCCGGTCGTCACAGGGCTGAACAGGGGCTCCTGCCCCTACGAACGCAGAACAGTTACTTTTGCATGTTTCACGGTGCAACTAGCACAACTTGGGTGGCGGTTCACACACCACCCGTTTAGTCAGCGGCCTCCGCATAGTGGCTGTAGTTAACCACCCCATTGTCCTTGAATATTAGGACTGTCTGTCCCGATGATCCTGTAGAAGATGAGGAGCCTCCATTCTCTCTCTTGGTCCTCTCGCGTATGGCTGGACTAGGTGCTGGGCCAGCCACCTCTGTAGGGGTACTTGTTGCGGGGGCAGCAGCCGCCGCTCCCGCTGGTTCCTGCCGCGCTGGGGCCATAGACAGGGTCTGCAGCAGCTGAGTAACAGACTCGGATATTTGCAAGGACATCTCACTGGGGTCTGGTTCCTGATCTGCAGGCACCACAATCAACTCCTGCACAACGGCCGTGGTTTCCGGCCGCACAGGACGGTTTGGGGCCTGCTACTGCTCTGCCACAGGCAATATGGCGACGGCCACTGAATACAGGCCTCAGGGCCCATACTCCTTAACGAATGCCACTCGACTGCGCCATAGCAAGGGGCCGTGGCTGCGAACAGATCCAGCATTCACATATACTTTCTCGCCGGTATCGGTCTCGTGAATGAATCTATAGCTGCGGGAAAGCTCATATTATCTAACTAGGCCATGCGTAATGCGGCCGGACATGGCTCCTTCCCCCAGGCTCTAGAGCTCTTCACGAATGCGACGCTCCTGCTTCCTCTTTTCGGCGATTCCTCCTCCTCTCTGGGGGTTCTCACCGCTTCCTGGTAGGTAGGGGGCGATGGGCTAGGGGCAGGAACCGGATCAAGACTCACCGCCGCCATGGTCACCGGAGCTGGCTCTCCATCATCCGCAGGCACCGCCGCTGCCATTGTTCCTCCAGCCACCCAGATTGGTTCCACCACTTCTTCTGCCTTCTGGCGCGTCATCACGGGAGCCTCCACAGCTTCTGCCAGCGGCACGATATCCCTCCGCGGATGTGCATACGGGGGCCAGCCTGGTATGAGTAAAATGCCATCCTCCATCAGGTACTTGTGTGGGTCGCAGACTCCCCAGTGGCTGCCTAGTCGCTTCTCCACCTCCTGGCGCTGCCTGCGCCGCTCCCAGTCCATGCGCCCAAGGCCACCGCGATGTGACATGGTCTCAGGCTGTTGCTGCTTCACCGTCTCCTTCAGCAATGGCGCAGCACTGCTTAGCGCAAAGGGTCCTCCTTCCAGTCTTCGCCCGTCCGTGGGTGGAGCCGCCTCCACCAATTCCTCCCACTCTGTTTCTGGGATCTTCAATGGTGGGAGGGGTTTCTTCTTTCTTCGCCGCGCCCAACACAGGCGGGCACCATTCACAGAGGGCCGCAGTCTCAGCCCGGCCCGGTGTCCATGCCATAGTTTTTCGCGCCTTTTTTCACTCAGGACGTCCATGATGGGCGACGCTATCGCCAGCCTCCGAGCCATCATCCGCCATCTTGAGATCGCCATTTTCGTCCACCATCTTGGTTTGCACGTTTTCCAATTCTTTCTGTTTTATCTGTTTATCTTCAGGCGCCTCATCTGCGCCAGGGGCACTTTTCTTGCGGTCCTTATCTGGCATCTTCTCTCTCTTGCCACAGTACCTGTTCACCCTGCTGTTTGGATGCGAGGACTTCGCATCCTGCCGACTATGCCAAATGTAGCGAGGAGCAGGGTGGTAGTCGGTGGCGAGTTCCATGTCAGTTTCAGTGTTTGGATCTTCACCCTGACCCGTTATAGACAATGGGGACTCTGAGAATCACTGTGTGTGTGTGTGCTGTGGTGATTCTGTGGAGGGAGCCTCCATACTCACTACTGACCTGCCGTCCCGGATATTGACTCTTTCAGCATTCATAAGCAGACGACACAACAGTTTGTTAAAAACCAAGTCCATTTTACTTGTCAAACAATCAGCATACAAAGGAAAGCAGGAATTACACTTATTCACTTCTGCAACAAACAGAGGCACGTTCTTGGCGGTTACTGGCGATGGCACAATACTTGTGGCAAATGTTACAATTCACAGTTCAGGCAGAGGACCTCCATATTACTAATGCAGCGCCTCCCGGGTCGATGTGTTTCGCCGTGGAACTGCACTCAGACCAATCTTTCCTCCGGAACAGAAGTAAGGGAGCTTCTCCCACTATCTTCTTCCTTTGCGTACCCATATCTCGCTGTCTCCGTCCATCTGACTGCAGCTCTCGGGCCTATCCAGCACTAGGGCTGTTCCCACCACCTCTCTTAGAAAGGTTCCTCAAACGTCTCTTCCTCACTGTAGGTCCCCCAACTTGCCTATGTCTGGGAGAACACTGTCGCACTGTAGTTTTGCTGAGAACACTTGCTTCCTTTGACACTGACTCCCACACACACCCTTCTGTTGTACTTGTCCTTACCGTTGTACTCTTCACTGTCACTGAACAACTAAAACTGCCTGCAATCAGGAAGTGACTCCTTTCTTCACTAAACCTGCTCCTCCCACACTGGAGCAGCTCCTAAACCCCTTAACTCTTTCCTAACTTATAACTGCATTCTCTGTGTGCTATAGTGCCCACCTCTGCACTACTCTTCTATTAATCTAATAGTCTACCCGCACTAACCTATAATGACCTTATAAGTAACCCATCAGACATTAGATCATATGAATGCTCATAAATAAATATAGAACACAGCATTATGTGCATTAAGAGGGAAGAGGCGCATGACTGTCCCGGTCACCCTGTTACAATTAGACAGCGTCATATTGGGTTTAAAGTGCCTGTCCACAGAGTTGAAGAAAATGAATCACCCAGTTGAACAATAGGAAACCAGAAATTTCAGTATCCTGTATTACCACAATGGAGTGGAGAGAAAAAAAATTGTGCAGCTATGTAGTTTATAATGTTAAAATTGTGGATGCTCCTCTTTAAACACATTCATTAACATACAAATATAAACATGAGAAATACCCTTTAAGGTTAGTGTAATGGTAATACTGTTGAAAGTGCTTCTCTGGTACAACAGGCAAATGGTCATAACACAAATTTATTGTCCTCACTGGATATAAGACCAACCACACATGGCTTAGCAACAGGAAATGATCTTGATCTTCATTTTTGCTGCTTATAAATAATATGTGCCCCCAAACAACAGCTAAATGGCCATAATACAGATTTATTATAGACAACCAAGTATACCTTGGCAGAAGATGCTACTACTAGCAATAAACAATATAAAGACATTTAAAGTCACCATGATACAAGGTGGTATTATAAAGAGTTAACTGCATAATGTTAAAATCTACAGATACATGGGATAATACATATTTTTAATATTAGCTGAATTATTATACAAATTATTGTATATATATATGTACATACTTATCACTACATCTCCTTGACATGAGCTAAAAATGTTCTAACACATTCTGTATAAAAATAGGTGTTCAGTAAACACAATGTCATATAGATCAGGGCCGGCTCCAGGCTTTCGTTGGCCCCGGGGGCGAAAGAGTCTCAGTGGGCGCCTTTAACACATACCACGATTCATAATGCACACATACGGCAGAGAAATATAGGTATACAACACAGGGACTAGGCTGTCCCCTCATCCTTCAAATATGCAAACAGGCACGCACACACACAGTAGGCAGACATGCATGCACGCACACAGTAGGCAGACATGCACGCACACACAGTAGGCAGACATGCACGCACACACAGTAGGCAGACATGCATGCACACAGTACGCAGACAAGTATGCCCACATGGTACGCTGAAATGCACACACACACAGTATGCAGACATGCACGCACACAGTACGCAGACAAGTATGCCCACAGGGTACGCTGACATGCACACACACACAGTAGGCAGACATGCACGCACAAGCACAGTAGGCAGACATGCACGCACACACACAGTACGCAGACATGCACATGCACACAGTACGCAGAAATGCACAAGTACACAGTACACAGACATGCACGCAAACAGTATGCAGACAAGCACGCACACACAGTACGCAGACATGCACATGCACACAGTACGCAGACATGCATGCACACAGTATGCAGACAAGCACGCACACACAGTACAGAGACATGCGCACACACAGTACGCAGACATGCACGCACACAGTACACAGACATGTGCACACATGCAGACATGCACACACATACACACATGCACATGGTACATAGCTATGCACACATACAATACGCAGACACGCACATACACAAAAACATACACATACAGACATACATACATATTTGAACACAAATTCTTAAAAACACATATAAAAGGGACATAAATACATATACACAGTCATACACACTGACATGCACAGATATTCACATCATTCACAGACACACACATTAGAAATATTTTTAATATGGGGATTGGGGAAACTGGCGAAAAGCCTGCTCACCAGTCCCCGGCCTGTGTCCCGTCCAGCTCCTCTGGCATGTGGCTGTCCAGGGCCACCGGCGTGTGTTTTCTGTCACAGACATGGCCCGGGACTATCAGTGGGGCCCACATGCTGTTAGGGCCCGAGCCGCTGTCCCGGCATCTGTGCAGGACCTCTGGAGCTGCTTGATTGCCGTCACTTTACCAGACATGGCCGCGTGCAGTGCTCTGTGCGGCTGTGTCTGCTAGTAATGACGTGGCAGGGGCGACACACAAGCACAGTTAAAGGCGCAGTGTCGCCCCTGCCGTGTTATTGCTACCAGACACAGCCGCACAGCACACTGTGCGCGGCCATGTCTGGTAAAGTGACGGCACTCAAACAGCACCTACGGTCCTGCACAGATGCTGGGGGAGCGGCCCGGTCCCTGGATTAGGTGGGTCCCTCTGATGGTCCAGGGCCCCAGCACTTGCCCGGGTGCGCAGGGTGCTGAGGCCGGCCCTGATATAGAGGCACCATGTGGTAGCACATGAAGTGCCTACAGCTGCATAATAGAGAACCAAAGGGACTTTGACTGTCACAGGAAAGGCTCTGTGCACATGACATGACTGTGCTTATTGTTATATTAGCATAAGACTTGAGAATGGGTTCATTATTGTTGCACTGGTGTAAAACCAGTAGTGGGTAATGTAATTGACGCACCACCTGGGCCATATTCTTTAGTGGGAATATCCGGAGCCGGATCAGATGGGGGTTGTAGTCTTCCGAGCGGCTGTGACCCGGTCCGTGCCCAGGGTGTCAAACTCAGTTGTATGTGGCAGTCCTACAGATGTTATTAAGTTCTTTATTGTCGACTACGCCACCCGTTGTATTGCGGTCACTATGGCCGCCGCTGCAGCAGGGTCCGCTGAGGCTGATGGTATAGGTGCAGCTTGTGATGGTATAACCCCCAACGGGTGGGGTATAGCCTCAGGGGGTCAGGTGCAGAGGATGGGGGTTGTGGTGGTGCAGCGTAGATGTTAAAGGAAGACAGAGTCGGGTTATGCAGTTTAGGGTATTTACTCACTGCTGATGTTCCGGTCACTCCAGCTTCAAGTGACCTCCCGAGCCGTGCTGCATCCACCAGGTCCTGGATCCAGCCAACCCCCAAGCGAGTCCGGAGCGTGACCCTGAGCTCTCCTTCTGTCCTTTCTCTGGCCGTCCCCACTAGTGATCCACCCAGGTCCAGCTCCCTCGGGCCTTCTGTTGGGAGACCCTTGGCCTTGGGTTCCCTGACCCTCCACGTGGTATGCCTTCGTGGTGGATGTGGTGGGTGGCCGTGGCAGACGCTGCCCACGGCCTCCGGTCTCTGGCTGGGGTGTGTTTTTGCCCCCACCAGCTTGGGTTCCGGTACCCTGATGCCGACTCTTCACCCGTGGATTGGATTTGGGGTCTTAGAGTCCTTTCTTCTGTTTCCCCCTCTGGGTCTCTCTTTCTTTCTCCTCTCTCACTCTGGCTCAGGCTGCTCTGCTCCTCTTCCTCTGCTCTGCTCTGACAGACTGACTGACCCTGTTCTCTGATGGTGCCCACCTTATATACACCCTCTATGTGTGAGCTCAGGTGACCAGCACCCAATGAGCTCCTATCTTTACCCAGGCTGCTCCCCCTATCTGCCCCTACACTACTTGGGATGTACCACCCCCCTCCCACTCCAGCCAGGAACAGACTCGGTCGTACCTGCACATTTCTAAGTGGGAGTACCGTCGGTCTGCTCCTCGGAAATGGGATGTGTGTAGTGCATGCAGCCTACCGAGCTCAGTTCCACACTCCATCCTTACCCGGGAGTGGAATATCACACCTCTGGGTTGAGGTGCAATACCCCTGTAGCAGCTGAATCCTCAGGGTGCTACATAATCATATAGGCAGTTTGGTGCTTCCTGCACTTGAGGCAGTTCAGGTACCTATAGCTGTCAAAATGCCTATACCACAATCTTCCACTAGTAAAGATTGCTATAATCTCACACTATATAAAGAGTCTGTATAAGAGTCTGCTCTTCCTCACTGGTAGGGAGCCTCACCCTGTGGCTCCTCCTCTTCCGTCTCTTGCAAAGTCTCTTCTTCCTTGTTAGGCTCACTGGTGAGATAGATCCATTAAGCTGCAGGTCAGAGTGAACATACAGACTGAGGATGATGGTACAGTTGTGAGGCCCTGGACACTAGGCTATTCTGGATGGCAGGCAAGCAAGTAAGCAGAGCATGACGCACCTGAAGTCATGGAGCCAGGAGTATAGACAAACAAATGAGAGCAGATGAAGGGTTAGACAGAAGGTCCGAACCAGGACATTGATGGAGGTTGAAGGAATTTGCAGAGATGATTGCAGCGTAATGTCAACAGTTTCTAAATAACAGTTAGAAAGGCTTACAGCAGATGATGGTTAATCAGCAGATCTGTGGATAAGTAGACACAAGTCGCAGAAACACAGGAATTTGCAGAGACGATTGCAGCTGAAAGAACTGAATTATGGCAAATTCCAAGACTAACTGTAACTGAACACAACACTGACTAAATACACAGGTGACGCGCCCCCTGGGCCATGTTGTTAGGGATACCCGGAGCCGGATCAGATGGGGGTTGTAGTCTCCGAGTGGCTGTGACCCGGTCCGTGCCCAGGGTGTCAAGCTCAGTGTGTGGCAGTCTTGATAGATGTTATTGGTGTTCTTTAGTGTCGACTACGCCACCCGTTGATTTGCGGTCAAAAGGCCGCCGCTGCAGCAGGGTCCGCTGAGGCTGTTGGTATGTGTGCAGCTTTGGTAGTATAACCCCCAACGGGAGGGGTATAGCCTCAGGGGGTCAGATGTAGAGGATGGTGGTTGTGAAGGTGCAGGATGAATCAGCAAGAAGACTCAGAGTCGGGCTGTGCAGTTCAGGGGTTTTTACTTACGGGTGTTCTTATGGTCACTCTGGCCTGAAGCGACCACCCGAGCCGTGCTGCGTCCACCAGGTCCTGGACTCGGCTAACCCCCAGGCAGTTCTGGAGCGTGGTCCTGAGCTCCTGTCTGACTTTCCCTCTCTTCTGGCCGTTCTCACCAGGGATCCACCTATGTCCGGCTCCCTCGGGTCTCTTGGTGGGTACACCTCCTCTGGGTTCCCTGACCCTATACTTGGTCTGCCTTCCTGGTGGATTTGGTGAGGGTCGTGGCAGATCCTGCCCACGACCTCCGGTCTCTGGCTAAGGTGTGCTTTTCTCTCTGCCAGCTTGGGATCCGGTACCCTAGGTGCCAACCCTTCACCCTGTTGTTTGTATTCTGGGGTCTTGGGGTTCCTGCTTGTTTTCTCTGGGTCCTTCTGACTCCTCTCTCTCTCTTGGCCTTGGAGCTGGGCCCAGCCGGAACCACAACTCCCTGTCAGCCCTTCTGGCTGAGCTTCTCTGCTCTGCTCCTCTAACTAAACTCTGACAGACTGACGTCTCACAGACTGACCCTGTCCTAAGATGGTGCCCACCTTATATACTCCCTCTATGTGTGAGCTCAGGTGACCAGCACCCAATGAGCTCCTAGCATTACCCAGACTGCTCCCCCTATCTGCCCCTACACTACTGGGATGTTCCACCCCCCTCCCACTCCAGCCAGGAACAGACACTGTCGTACCTGCACATTTCTCTAGTGGGAGTACCATCGGTCTGTTCCCCGGAAATGGGATGTGTGTAGTGCATGCAGCTAACTGAGCTCAGTTCCACACTCCATCCTTACCCGGGAGTGGAATATCACACCTCTGGGTTGAGGTGCAATACCCCTGTAGCAGCCGAATCCTCAGGGTGCTACACAGGCACCACATGTATTTCTAAGTCGACCTTAAAAAGCCATGAATGATAATGAAAGTAAGGTACACCAAGCAGCTTGTGAAACCTGACATGGAGCACATCAAAGGGCAGCAACCATAAGGGAAGGAAGCGGAGCCCAACCCTGGAGTCAAGACAGGTGCGGAACATTTCTCTATGGCAGGCAGCTTCCTCCTGTGCCTCCTAATTCTCCTGTCTGTTCCATCTTTTGAAAAGTTTCCTCTTCTCTTTGGCAGGCAGCCTCCTACTGCAACTCTTTCGTCTACCCTCTGGCTCTTGTCTGCACACTGCAGTATCTTCCAGTGTACAATTATCTGTACTATGTTGTGCTGAGACTAATAGCACTTCAAGGAACAAGTTTGGAAATATACATTACCAGGTTACAAAGTGACATGTAGTCCTTTTGTGTTTCAGTATGGAATTATTTATTTTAGGTTATGCTGAAACATGTAGTGCTTGAGTGTTCAAAGTGTATAATTATCCATTACTATGTCACGCTATGACTTGCACTACCTCAGTGTTTTAACATATAATACACTAACGGTATGGTCACACCGAATCTTGTTCTGGAAGTCAAGAACGTCCGTTTCTCAAGAAGAAAGCACTTCAAGAACCACTCGATTTCATTTCCGTTTTGTAAACCTAAAAGTGGCTTTATTTAGCCTTTTTTTTTGTTTCCTGAGTGTTTTTTCAAAGTTTTATTTTACCGGTTTTTCAGTGATTTCTGGACATTTTTTGACTGCCATTTTATGATTTTTTTAAATCTATTAAACAATTAAAAATACACTAAGAAAATTTGCAAAAAGACATGCAGGTATCTTACGTCGCTAATGCACTTGGAATCTTTGAAAGTTTGAAGTGTTTAAATGACGTTCACAAGCCTGAACACATGAACAGCAAGTCATTGTCCCATACACATTAATAGAACTACTATTTTGATCATTTTGTTAGCACATTTTCTGCCATTTTTTTGGCAGACCTGCTAAAAAATGGCAGTAAAAGATGCAATTTGAACACATTCTTAGGTTGTGATGTGATTTTTAGTACTTTATTGTTGAGAATTTTGATAATGAATGATCAGTTCTGGCTGGGAAAGAAGCAGATTTCTCTGATAAAATATATTACAGAGTTGCTTATTTTCACATGTACTATGAAATAAAAATTAAAACGATGGTTACTCGTTAAGGTTTCCTGAGTCTTCAAGGTTTTCAATCACTTTGGTCTTTCCCCACCTTTTAAATTTTTGAAGAATATTTGTCATTCCATATGAGAAGTTTTGTACTATTGAGTGTAGATGCTTAATTACAAATGGTGCCAGATTTACTTATTAACAGCTTAATGCTACATAAAGGGTTTGTACTAAGTTTGGAAGTTATTTCCTGTGAATAAGATTGGAGATAACTTTGTGATCACTGGCGATCCAACTACTAAGACCCCCACCACCGATCCCGAGAACAGGGCTTTCAAACGTTACTTCTGAATGGAACAGAGGTCGAGCATGTGCACCTCTTCAGCATTCTCAATGAGAGTGTGGGAGGCAGCTGACAGCTGCTTTCTGTTATCTCCGGTGGTCCCACAGAGAATGAATAGCGTGGAGGTGCGCATGTTTGATGGTCATTCAGTTCAGACATGGCTCTTCAGAATACCATTCTCAGGATCATAGGGGTCCTAGCGATTGGACCCTCACCGATCAAGAAGTTATCCCCTATTCTATAAGGGATAACTTCCAAGCTTGGTTCAAACCCTTTAACTCATTTGCAGGTGAACCCAATGATGGTCTTCAAACTTGGCAAAAAACCTTTAAGGTTGTTATAGTCCAAGTATGCTTGAGTATTTACAAGATAACTAATGCTTTCCTTCAGATCAGATGGGGTCTGCATGCAAATTCCTAGGCTTTCCTAGGGAAATTATATAGCTTTGTGTCTAAATAAATAACCTAGCAAAGGCTGAAATGCTTGAATGTTCCCCCAATAGCGGCCAGCATCTAGTGTCCCACCACCCTTTCCTTTGTTGGCTTACATGTAAATCTCCTAAACCCTATTAGGTTACTTCATTACTCTACAGAGTCAGGCAAAGAAGCTCATACCAGCCAAACAGAAACCCATCTGTAGACAATACTGTTTGGGGTTCTTTGTCCCTCATCAGTGCAAAGCAGGTTACTAGGTGGCTGAATTAGATGTCTGAATCGCAGCTCAGGGGAAATGTTGGCTCTCACTGTTCCACGGCTTTTACCCCTCACTGCTTTGTACTGATAAGGGCCAAAAAACCCAAACAGGTCTCCCTACATATGGGTCTCTGGTTTGACTGTTATGAACTACTTGTCACATGTGTTTCTTATAGAAAATAAATCTCCATACTAACCTGGGTATCTTCAGTGAAAGTATTCCCGATAATGATATAATAACAATAATTCAGTAATGATAAAAGAAAGCAATAATGATATAGTACAAAAATATTTCTATTTATTCCACATACACATGGAATCTCTGACCTAAACATAGAACCTAACCGCCTGTTCCTCAGTCCCTACGGGGACTCCTATAAGCAAGATTCAGAGAGTTAGATATCACAAAATCTCAATCCAAAAACAAATCTATAGTTTATGTCTTTAATCTTCCTTAAAGTCTCAAAAGTGAACCACTGCCCCCATATTTGGCTTCAGGTTTAGTTTCCTACGTAGAACAAGACGGATCAAACACAATCTACAAAAATCTAGAGCGACCCCGACTTCAAAGTAAATGGCTGTCTGGGGTCAGGTCTATTGCTGGCCATACATGCTACAGTCATGGAGATGGTCTCACTCCATGTATAGTCGCCAGGGCTGATAGCAAAATCTAAAAGCCATTTTAGGATCCTATAAACTTATAATGTTACATTGGTCTGGAATAATGGAGATTGCTCATAGTCCATCAATAATCTGATGAGAAGCTCAGAAACAAAACTTTCAAGTAACTGAACCATGTTTGAACAGCTTAACAACACCTGAAGCTACAGTCAGGTGGAATCACACGCTCCACAGATTCCTACGGCGGGTTAATAACAGCATCCATTAACTGCAATGTTAAATAAGGCTGTCTTGTTGTTAATATCACATCATCTGTAGACATATCTCCCCAGTAATCATTGGGAACTGTCTGTTCCCACATCTCCTGCTATTCCCTTTGTATTGGGAGCATCATTCAGAAAAGGATTGCACTAAGTGTTTTGCTTTGTATTTAATTTAAAAAGGACGTATTGTCTGATGGAGAAAAGTCTATGGCCCTTGATATTATGCAGACTGATGCACAGGCTGCAAAGGAGTACAGATTTCATCTTTACAACATATTAGCATTGCATAATCCTCTACTGGACTATATATGGTATTTACATAAGAATAAATATATATATATAATATATATATATAGGCAAAGAGACTATGCAAAGGTTTATACATAAGAAGGATCCATACATAATGATGATACACTGTCATGTATTAAGTATACATACAGTATATTAGCATATACAATAACAAGTCCTTATATAAAAGTACCAACCTCCTTCACGAATACAAAATGTATCGCTGTAAGCATTCTCCATAGCAATACTCCTATACTAATATATTAATAAAATGCCAAGAGTATTATTATTATACACATTTATATAGCACCACCATATCCTCAGTACTGTACAGAGATTACCATCCCTCACATATAACATAGAGAATATGTGTACACATAGGGCACAGGAACATAAGTACATTATTAGTACTATATTGTTACATCTAGTTCACCTTAACTTGACACTGTACACCAGAGGACACCTTGCAGATGCTCACAAAATATAATGTAACACACATATTTATATATTATACCTTTGTCCAAACAAATAAAAAAAATACAAAATATTTGATATAGCAGTTATGTATAGATATATCCATAAATAGTGTTTAACTCCTTACAGTGACATATCTGGTGCGGCGTTACATGAAATGTAGGGCCAGTGTAATGAATGTATAGTTACCATGTATCTCACCTATGTGAAGTCACTCCTATCTCCAGAATGGGTGATGACACATGGCTCTCACATATGGGCACTGGGGTGGTAGCATGTCTTATGCCAGTTACAATTGAATTGTTACACTTTACAGGAATATAAAATATGTCTTAAATATCTAAGCATCCGATTCTATGCATATTTACAATGGATTTGTGAAATTTAGTAATAAAAGAGCATTGGTAGACAGTTGGTGCCAGGACATGGCACATTATGCATCTACCATCTTGAAGCGTATATAGCTTTAAAATGAGCAGACAAAAATACCCCCTTTAATACCCAGAATAATGCCAACACCTTAAGCTCTTGCAATGTATCTCTCATCAGCATCAGTCCTTCCACATTTAGCCCAATGCTCACATCCAGATCTAAGAGTAGAGAGTAATATTCCCACTATATCACCCTTATGCACATAGAACACACTGAGCCAGGGGTTCCCAGCCTTCACTTGCATACAAAGCATCAAGTGATCCCTCATGCATCTAGTATAGCTGCCCAATACACATAGGTAACCCAAAACTCAGAAGAGCCCATACCCTGAGTGCTTGGTAGAACTCAGCAGCAGCAGAGGTAACTGTGTGGCAGACTATTCCAGGGTGGCAGAGGATGCTCCATGCTCCATCTCTTCTCCACAGACCTGTCTGTACCTTCTTACCCGGCCATGCACTGCGCTCTGCCAGCTGAGTGTGGGGGCTGCATTGTTTTCAGCAGGCTGGAATACACCTATTACATTTCCGCCATCTGCTGGCTAAAATTTGGTACTGCAAGCTCTCTATCCAGCTACTGTAGGAGACCAGAAATATTTAACCCTCTCCAGACCATAGAACTGGTTATTTGTCATTTTGCCAAAACTATTTTTTTTATACAAATGATAGATTTTTGTTCAAGAAGAGATAATATATGGTACAAGACACATTTTAATAGATCAAGAGAATTATATAACCACTAGGCAATTGCTTCTGAAGGTCTGAGAAATATTTTTAATAATCAATATAGCATTGTGATTGTGTCATCTTTTTGGTGATTTTTTTTTTCAAACACTTGTAGCAAAAATCGATGCCATATATAATTCTCACCATGATAAAAAGATGGGGTGAAGTCATAACATCTGACCGCCAGGACAAAGAAAATCAGTTAATACATATATTCGTTATTTTGTATGTATGAAATGGATATATATATATATATATATATATATATATATATAATCAGCCCAATTTTTTCATACATTTGAAGTATGACCCTGAGTGTAGGCAGTAGATGAAGGCAACTGTATACCTTTAATGTATGTCTGCCATTCACTCCCACTGTAAAAATAGTATAGCACCGGGAATTCCTCTTTTTTAGGCATCCAATTGTGTTGACGAGCTTAGGTGACTAATATAATGTATACCATCATTTACTGGTATATTAAAAATGGCACTCTCTTGGCATCCATTTGGACAGGTAGTCTGCGGGCACATTAGCGGATACATTGTGAGCATATGTTGGTTACAAGCAGAGTTATACACTACCAGCTGATACAATTTCTGGGGCGTAAAGTGCACAATATATTCCTCACATCCAGACATTTCCATAATCTGTCAATGTGATTACATCTTTCCCTTTCCTTGTATATATTTACAGCTCACAGACAAATCAGGGGCTTCTGGGTCTAAATAATATGTCACCTCTGCTGTGAAGCATAAGGTGTGAAGGGGAGGTGAGGTCTAATACTTATCATCCATAAACTCACATTCATAGTCTTTTTCTCCAGTTTCCGCGCTGACGCCAGCACTGTGGTTGAGGAATAGGGTGGAGAGAGATAAATTTAGACGGATCTGTACAGCACAATGTCTATATGTACCCTGGGTGCAGATGTACTAGATCTGAGCACATCCCTCTGTTCCTTTACATTAAACAGGGAGGATAGGGCTATTGATCTCGATTATGTCTACTCCTATTGATGAACTAATATCATTGGAGGTGCAGTGCTTCAGTATTATCACTTCTAATCACACCGTGTAATGTGTGTCTTATCCCGCTGGATTGTGCTCTATGGATTAAAGCTGGCCATGCACGTGACGATCATCTCAGGAGAAAAACAGCAGCTAACAAAAAGAAAGAAAAAATATTCGTCTTTAAAGTAAATGTCTATTTATTATAATCATGTAATTTGTAGGTTCAACATCCTGCACTAATTCATTTTTTTCATACATCTTTATAGTCATCACAGCTCCAAATCTCCTATACAGAGTTAGTAAATAAATGATAAAATTCTGGCTACGTGCAGTCACCACTAGAGGGAGCTCATTACTGAATGAATGAGTTCAATGTCTACATCAAATGCAACAAGCTACCATGCTACCGCTAGAAGGCAAAGCAAGCTGTTTGGATATAAAACTTTAATAATTTATTAATAGAGGCTAAAAGGGTTCAAGTACATTAAAAACATTGCATCAAGGCAAAAACCGACGCATTTCAGACACAGAATTGTTCTACAAATAAGGGCATCTTCATCTCAAGCCAAGCAGGGGCTTTTAATTTCCATGCCGAGGATCTTCACAGCCAATTAATGGGAGCTGGTCAATCATGTACTTTGTGCTCCCTCTAGTGGTGCTTGCAGGCGGTCAGAATTTTATCATTTAATTCTATAGCTAAGCAGAAAATTTGGTACTTGGAAAAATGAGCTTAAACCATAGTATAATACATTTAATTACTATAACATTTTAGAACTATTTAAATTGTAAGTGCGAAAATGTACTTTAAAGCATACTTGTCCTTTCACACAAACCCTATAGAATACCATAGTCTTGCTATCCTCCTCTACCACAAGTTAAAACTGCTGATGGCACATATGCAATTCAAATATGTGCAAGAACTGTCCCAGTTTACAGACTTAACAACTTGCTATCAACTCTTCTTTAAAGAACTGTTCTTTTTATCAACAAACTGCCAGCACTATAGGTGCTGGAACTTACTTTCACTTACATTCTTAAAAGTCTTTCATCGACTATTATCCTATGATTCGCCTGCCCTAAACTGAAAAGCCGTCTCTCTGCAATGCTTGTATTCAGTTTGACGTACAGGAGAGAAGGAGCAGAGAGAAAAAGATCCATCCCCACTCCCTGTAATCCTTGGTGTCTCTGCTGACAGAAACAGATTACATTTGACAGCAGGTAGTGGACAGAAACTTAGAAGGGAATTACCTAGCGGCCAGTACTTTCGAATGATTTTTCGGGGGGGACAGATCAATTCTAAGTGACTTACAGATTACCATTTTATTACATTATTTATCAAATGAGATCAAGTTGTCAGAAAGTACAGTGCTGACCATTTATAGCGTAAGTATTAAGATTAGATGTTACTCAATCCCTGAGGGTTTCTTCCACTAGGACCCCCACCAATCCTGAGAATTGAGCCATCTGAATGGAGTGAGGCCGAGCATGCGCACCTCCTCTCCATTCATTCTCAATGGGACTGCCAGGAATAACTGAACACTGCACCCAGCTACCTCTGGCAGTCCCATTGCATGCTCGGCCTCACTCCATTCAGACGGGTCTCTTCAGAGCCATGTTTTCAGGATTGGTGTTTGTCCCAGCAGTTGAAATACCCAACGATCGGGAAGTTATCCCCTATTCTATGGATATGGGGGTAACATCTAATCTGGGTCCATACCCTATAATTGTATGGGTAACGTCTGATAACTATTGTATGAAAAAGTCAGGACAGACATTATCTGGTCAGGAGGACACAAATATCTGTCCATACAGATACAAGGTTATATTGCTGTCCCCGTTTAAGTAATGATTTTACTTACCTGTTGATAACAAAATTCCAAACCCAGCAGTAGACATGATGATATAAGGAAACCTAATGTCTCCATCACTTCACTCACAAGAGTCCACCACATGCAAGGCTTCCATAGTAGGCAGGTAATGTTCTGTTATTTCAAAGCAATTCCTTAAAATATGTGCATATCACAAAGCAGAGTAACAGTGCCAACCTCATTTGCTCTCATCCCCTAACAGATGCTTGCTCTTTCCCCAGGCAAAGCCAGTTTATTTGCACAGTTATGTCTTACCAAGAGAAAACATATGTACGATGTCCAGCCTGTGTACATCCTCTTTACATTAAGTACATGAGGTCCTCTACCTAATATTAACCTAGCTCTTCTGCATGGTGGAGCGCCTACTGTACGGTATGGTAATATATGTGGACTGTGTCACAGTTTTCTTATATGAATAAGTCTCCAATTGCTTTAAGATGTGCCCTTGTTTTTCCTATATACATTGTAGGAGTTCTACATGCTTACTCTTGATGGGAGGATAGGAGTATTGTGGTTTTCCTGATGAAGAAGTTGGTTCAACTTCAAAACGCGTTGAGAAGTGATTGGCCCATGGAATCTAAAAACACTTTCATGTAAGTACATCATATCTCCCACCGGGACCTGAGGGGCTTCCCTCCAAAAGGGGCTTTAGGCATGTTTTGATGCAGAAGGATTAAGCTGGAGTATCTGGTGTCACTACTAGTGTTGAGCCACCTCCGTAGTGTTCGAGTTCGGTTCGGTTCGTCGAACACCCGTGTGTTCGCCGAACTGTTCGTCGAACACCTTCGAACACCGTTAAAACCAATGGCAGGCAAACAAAAACACATAGAAACACATAGAAAACACCTTCAAAGGTGTCCAAAAGCTGACAAACTGCTCAGAAGACACAACTAACACATGGAAAAGTGACAAGTACATATAGTCATGCGAAAATAAAAGAGGTGGAGGAGTAAAAGGAGGGGGAGACACAGATATAGGCATGTCATGCCCTTCTAAAATCCAAAAAGTGAGAAGCCGACACGGCCAGTTCGTTCCTGCCCGTGCCACCTCCGTGTCGCCGGGTTTGTGCCAGAGCCGCGGTGGACCCTGACGGCCAGCCCCCCTCTCCCAATACTGGTGCCTGTCCGCTGGTGGGTCGAGCTCCCCCGCAGTGGGGGGGGGGTAACATCTGCAGAAGAAAGACCATCTTCCAGCCAAGCTAAGATGTCGACTTCTTTTCGTGGACAATGTGATACGATCCCTTTCTTACGGACACGCCCATCGCTACAAATTCCAGATGAGGCACAAAAACAGCAGGTGCTTCAGCGGATATCAAGTGCTCCTTCAAGTGGGCTCTCCTCCACCTCAATTTCAACATCACAAATATTCCAGTCCTCAGAGGTGTCACCCCAATCGCACTTGCTTCCTCACAGCTCCCAAGTCTCCAGCTGCCCGTCTGAGTATGGGGTAACACAGATGGTTGAGTCTGCAGAGCTGTTTACTCATACTATAGCCTGGGAAACGTAAGACTGCTCCAGAGCTTCTGTTAATCCAGACGAGGAAATGATCTGCACTGATGCCCAGAATCTTTATAAGTCGGATCCAGGACCAGATGAAGAAGGTTCTGAGCATAATGTAGACCCTCGTTCCCAAACTGTCACTGCTGTTGGTGGAGACAATGATGAAGACGATGATGAGACTCAAATACCTGATTGGAGCGACAACTTGACTTTTCGGTCAGGGCAGGAAGAGGTTGGCTTTGAGGACGACGGGTGTGATAACACACAGGGTGATGATGACGAGGTTGGAGATCCCACTTACTGTCAACCCACAGTCAGCCAGTCGATGAGGTCAACGGAGGAGGTGGAGGAGGATGTGACTAGCCCAGGGGATGGGGATGACTCAGTACCCGGGCCTTTGCCTGGCCTTGGGGATGTCGCGGTGGTCGGCTCCCTGGCCCGTACCCTGGGGTCACTCTTTAAAAGAGTGGATAATTGTTAATTTTATAAGAGTTTGTGACGCCACCTGTGGTATCTGGTGAGAAGCACCAGCGCTGCAGCAGTCCACTGAGACCCGTGATAAGGCTGCTCGATGGTATAGCTCCCCACAGGTGGAGCTAGGTCTCAGGGCAGCGTATGCAGGGGGAATGCAGGACAGGCGAGACCCAGCTGGGTCAGAGCAAGAACGGGAACGGACACGGAAGTCACTTCAGTACCTTTTACTGGAGGAAATTCAGGCACATCCCGGAGCACTGTAGGGTGAAGGGTGAATATCAGGATCCTCCCCAATGAGCGGGTGTAGGGCCTCCTGTTTCTTGCCTCTGCGTAGTAAGTTTCTGACCTGCCTGGAGCTAGGCCTAACTTTGTCTCTGTCCTGCGCTGGCTGACCTTGTGGTAGGGCCTTCTCTTGGAGTTCACGCTCCCACTATGCGGGGCCTAAGCGTCTCCTGGCTCTGTTACGTATCAGCACCTTAGCCATCCTGGGACTTGTAGTTCTCCAGGGATTCCGGTTATGCCTTACTGAATCTAGTTAGCAGGAGCCTCGTGCTCCACTGCTGAACTATTAACTGAGTTCTCTAGACTAGACTGAGCTCCACTGCAGACTGACCTCTCTTAGGCTTCTCTACTGCAGGAACTCTTCAGAGGAACTGAACTGCCTAGCTCCACCTTCCCTATTTATATCCCTAACGGGCTCCCTCTGCTGGTCTGAGGTGGAAGGTGGAGATGTGTGAATGTTTATGGGGGCCTCTTGTGGAGGATTCCATCAATACACTCTTCTAGGATATGTGATACCAAGCACAGCGGGGCATCACAGATGCTATTGACGACGAGGTTAGGTTGCGCCTTCCTGGACACAGATGGAGTACTGGAAGCACGTCAACAACTGCATCCTCAACCACAACTCTGCCTCTGACCACAAGTCGTAGCGGCTCTTCAGGTCGCATGGGCTCTAAGCCTTGCATAGCCTGGGCATTTATTCAGAATGATAAGGATGACCCAACTCGTGTTATCTGTAATATTTGTAACCAAAACATAAGTAGAGGCCAAAAAATCCATAGTTTGAGTACTTCATGCATGAACCGGCACATGGATATGAAGCATAAGTTGCAGTAGGAAGCTCACTGTGCTACAATGCGGCCTAGCAGGCTGGGCCAACCACCGTCTGCCCCATCTTGTGCATCCGCGGCCTCTTCATCCTCTGTGACTGGGGGGACAGCAGTCACACATGTTTTTGGACGCAGACCTGCCACCTCTTTACCTGTAACAGCCAGCGTGATTGACAGGTCATCAGTTCATTGGGAAGTGGAAACACCTGCTGGTGTTGAGCGCTCTCTGACATCGAGAGCACCAGCTTTGGATCAAGGCAATCTAACATGTCCGCCTGCATCTTCCTCACAGACCGGCAGTATGCCGGGGACATCCTACTCAACCCCGTCTAAGCACAACAGCCAGCCCTCGGTCCCTCAGATGTGGAAAAGTAAAAGACCATTTCCTCCTAGCCATGAGAAAGCTAAGAGGTTGAATTTCACCATCTGCAAGCTCTTGGCTACAGAAATGCTGCCTTTCCGCCTGGAGGACACAGTGGATTTTCGAGACCTTATGTCCGTCTCAGTGCCCCAGTACCAGATGCTCAGTCGGCACTACTTCTCAAAGAAAGGTATGCCTGCGCTCCACCAGCATGTCGCACACAACATCACCGCTTCTTTGAGAAACTCTGTGTGTGACAGGGTACATTTCACCACAGACACTTGGACGAGTAGGCATGGACAGGGGCGTTACATGTCGCTGACTGGGCACTGGGTAACTATGGTGACAGCAGGACAAGGGGCTGCTGTCCAAGTCTTACCGTCCCCACGAGTTGTGCGTCAATCCTCTTTATCTCGAAGTTCCTCCACTGCTTCTGCCTCCTCAACCTCCTCTCGGTCCTCCACCTGCACCCAAAGCCTGTCTGGTAATGCCACCTGCATTCTAACTGCGCAGAAGGAATCCTGCACATCTCCTTACTATGCTGGCAGCAGGGCTCAAGGCATCAGTGTTTACTTTGAAATGTCTGGGAAATGTGAGTCACACAGCTGAGGAGTTGTGGTCAGCTCTGGAGACCCAGTTTCATGAATGGTTGTCTCCACTGGACCTGCAACCAGGGAAGGCCGTGTGCGACAATGCTGCATCGCCGGGGCAATGTCACACACGTGCCTTGTATGGCTCACGTGTTGAACCTGGTTTTCCATAAATTGTTAGCCCACTATCCCGGACTAGATGGCCTTCTGCAGGGGGCACGGTCGCTGTGTGCTCACTTCCGCCGTTCGCATCCTGCAGCTCAATGACTTACATCTCTACAGAAGTCGTTGGGCCTGCCAGTTCACCGGCTGAAATGCAATGTGCCGACACGGTGGAATTCAACTCTGACCATGTTGCAGCGACTGTGGCAGCACCGACAAGCCCTGGTGCAATACGTTCTGACATATAGCCTGGGCCAACGAGATCCAGAGGTGGGGCAAATCACGCTGCAGGAGTGGTCTCAGATCAGGGACCTATGAAGTTGACGCGCCCCCTGGGCCGTGGGGTACCCTGAGCCGGGCCGGTAGACGCTGGGGGTTGTAGTCACTGTGGCGGTGACCCTGTCCGTGATCCAGGGCGTTCAATCCAAGGGTAATTTGTATATATGGGTTTTATAATGTCCGACTACGCCACCTCTGGAGTGGGGCAAAAGGGGTCGCCGCTGCGGAACAGTCCTCTGAAGCTGGTGGTTTTGCAGCAATGGTATTATTACTCAGCACAGGAAGAGTGTAGCTTGAGGGCAGTGTGGGTGGATGATGGTGGTTGTAGTGCAGGGAGTCAGTAATGAACACAGAGTCCGTGTGATGCAGTCCCAAGATCTTTACTCACAGTTGTTGCAGTCCAGATTACAGGTACCAGAGCAATCTCACCCGTCGTGCTGTGCGTACTCAGTGAGGGGCTCAGTCCACCCCCAGATAGCTCCGGAGTACTTAGCAGGACCCCCTTCTGTGTGTCCTTTCTCTGGCCTTCTACCTGCACCTCACACCCAGTGACACTTCTATCCGGTATCCTCGGGCCTTGGCGGGCGACTTGTGTTCCGTCCCCTGGGTCCTATGTGGCTACCTTCTTAGTGAGACTGGTGTGGACTTTTACCTGCAGTACATGAAATGCTGCAGCCTCCGGTTTCTAGTTGAGCCTTGCTGTTTCTCCGCTAGTTGAGGGACCGGTTCCCCTTATCTGGTCTGACCCCTCTACCTCCTGGTAGCAGCAGGAGTACGGGTGGCCTTCTGCACGGCCCATAGCCCTAGGGTCCCTTCGGTTCCTGGAGCCTTCCTGCTCCCACTCCTCTCTTCTCTCCTTCAGTCCTGGGCCTCCCAGGCTAGGCCCGCCTCTGGAGCAGAGCTCATGCCGAGCCTCTGCTCCTGTCACTTTTCCTCCTCTGACTGGCTTGCTCTTTCTAAGATAGCTTCCTATTTATACTCTCCCTGTCATGTGCTCCGCTAAGCTGCTCCCCTAAGCACCCACTACATAGGACCCTTCCACCAGCTAGGGACCTGGGACTGTGCTCTCCCTTAGGAGCAATCTTGCCCTACCCCCACTGCGGGTATGTGTTGGATGCAGGTGTTAGGGTCCCGAGCCATATGCCTTCCTTACCTGAGGGTGAGATACCACACCTCTGGGTGAGATGCAGTAACTCTGTGGCGACTGAACCCTCAGGGGAGCCACACACCCTTCTGCACAGTTTTGAAATGGCGACGAAGATGTTTAGTGCTGACGACGATGCCATTATCAGCATGACTATTCCGGTGATTTACATGCTGGAGCACACACTAAACAGAATTCAGAGTCAGGTGGTGGGACAAGAGGAGGTGGAGGAAGTAGAGGAGGAGTCGTATGCGGAAGGGATAACATCTCCAAGGTCCAGACGGTTGGCAGCACCAAGGCAGCAGGCATGGGAGGGTGGGGGAGAGGGATTAACCAGGGCGCATGGTAGCAGCCAAACTGTTGAGGAAGGTGCAGGAGCCGAGGAAGAAGTGGAGGACGAACTGGCGATGGGCATGGAAGACTCATCAGATGAGGGAGACCTTGATCACATTTCTGTTGTGCGAGGTTGAGGGTAGAGGGCAGAGGAAGGAAGCATGATTCTTACCTCGCTACCAACACAACAAGGACTTGGTCCTCCTGGATGCGCAAGACTCATGAGTGCCTTCTTGCTGCACTACCTGCAACATGACCCTCAGATTGTCAGAATTCGAAGTAATCCCGACTACTGGGTTGCCACACTCTTAGATCCCCGGTACAAAAGTAAATTTGCCGAAATAATTCCTGCCATAAAAAGGGATTGACGCATGCAGGAGTATCTGCAGACGCTGTTGCAGAATCTTACATGTGCTTTTCCACAAAACACCAGTGGTGCACGTAGTGAATCTCACAGTTCTAACTTGCCAACCGTGGGACTGTCGAGTCTTCATCACTCAAACCGTAACAGTAACACAGTATCTGCTGGTAACAGCAATTTTGTGGAATCGTTTCACCACTTTTTTAGACCATCCTTTGCAAGGCCACAGGAGACAAGAAGTCTGACACATAGTCAACGCCTAGAGAGGATGGTGCAAGAGTATCTCCAAGTGAACATCGAAGCCATGACTGTGTCACTGGACCCTTGCTCATTTTGGTATTCCAATCTGGAAAAATGGCCGGAGCTCGCCACTCACGCCTTGGAGATCTTGTCATGCCCTGCAGCCAGTGTTCTCTCTGAACGTGTGTTCAGCGCTGCTGGTGGTGTGCTGACAGATAAGCGCACGCGTCTGTCCACTGAGAATGTAGACAGACTCACGTTCATAAAGATGAACAAATCATGGATTCGCAAGGACTTTTCTACCCCTGTGTTATCCTTGGGAGACTCAAACCTTGAGGATTTGGTAAAATCACCTCACCAACCGTTTTAAGCAACTGTCCGGCAATTGATGCCACTTAACCCTAGAACGCATGACCATAAAAATCTACACTTTCATATACCTGGGGCCTTTTAGGCTCGTGTGCAAATAACATGGAATAACTCAAACTCAAATGACAAACAACTATATACATGAAGAATACCTAGAGTTTCAAAATTCTAACTAAAGTAATCTTGCAGAAAATAGAAAACAATTAACAGGGCGGGCCTGCGAGGCCCCAGGTATGCGTTCTAGGGTTAAGTGGTGTCTGTGCCACAATTTTGGGAAAAAATGGAGACTCTTTTTGGAGTCCCCTTGCTGTGTCTTACGTGACGTTGGCATCGTCAATTCCAGGTGGGTTGGGTTGCTCCCCCCCCTTTTTAACTGTAAGAAACTAGATACACTATGGCTTGGGGTAACACAGATGGTTGAGTCTGAAGAGCTCAGAGGTCTGCTCCAAATCTTCAGTGTCTGCTAGTCAGCGTAGAATTTTTAACTGCATCTAGCCTAGGCAATACTTTGGGCGTAGTAGCCCAGTTGCGAAGCAAGCTGCACCGCCTGTGTATCTAATAAGAATTTTTAAATGCATCTAGCCTAGGCAGACTGTGGGGACCCCCAACCAAACCCAGACGCTCAGCCCCCCTACCGCCCCCCTTTCCTTGACAATACAATAATGTAACTCTTACAACTGGATGGGTGAGGATCGGTCACAGCTTTATTAACTCTTTATACTCATTCCATTAGAAAGGCATTTTATTTCTAAAATAATTCAGCTTGTTGCAGCATGCCCTGGGTCTCCACTCCGGCAAGTTGGCCAACAAGTGTAACTCTCCAACATGTCCTTTCTATTTCCAGGCCACGGAGGATCCTGCGTACTCGTATGCAGGACTCTGACCCCCACCCATCACTCTTAACGCTTGTTCCACTCCGTCCTGTAGTCCTGACAGGAATATGTCCAGTTCAATATTCATTAAGTGATCAACGTCGGGCCGTATGAGGCCTGCTTTATCTCCTTCCAGTTGTCGGTGTCGTACCACTACACCGCCTCTGTCTCTTCTAAATTTTACCATCCGAATATTTATTACCCGCCTTGTCCGTTCGATGGCCGTGATGTCTCGCGCACCTTGCCATACCGCTATCGGCACAATCTCTGACCATACTATCGCTAGTTTTGTGAAAAATTCTCTGAAGCGCTCAGTGTCTAGTTTCATTATTGCCATTAGTTATGCGCTGTTATGATGACCTAGGTTGTTTCCCCCGGCCTGTATAACTAAGATGACCGGACATCTTGCCTCTCTCCCTACCTTGATTACCTCCATTAGTACCTGTGGCCATAGCAGGCCTCTAATACCTCTCTAGTTGAAATATGTGTTATGAAACTCTAATTTCCTCCCGCCTGGGCAGACTTTCGCCCTTTTTTCTGCCCAATACATATACGAGTGGCCTATCACCCACACTGTTGGCTTAGCGTCACCTGTAAAAGAAACAAACCACGTTAGGATAACAAGTCCGGTCTTATGTATCTTGCCAAACACGTGGATCGCCATCTCCCTATCCTCTGAACTTCCGTTTCTGACAGTCCTGCTCTTGCTGCTTCCGTGGCCGCGCCTATGCGGAATGAGTGTGTCCCGTAATCTTTGGGGTGGTTCCCTGCCGATGTTATGCATTTATTAAATATAGCTTGGAACTGGTATCTTGATAATGGCATTCCATCAATGTGTGATAGGAAGAAATTACTTTGTGATCTGATGGTTAGATATGTTTTTACTATTGTTACCCAACTCAGTGTACCGTTTGTGGGTTGAAGAAGTACCCAAGTGCCCCTGCCTGCTGGAACCGTTTTCGATTTGTGTATGCGTAGACGTATTGCATTATTGGCTATGACTACGTCCTGGTGTAATAAGCCTCCACTGGTGGTAATTTTGGATTGAGGGACTAATTCGCTTATGCATAGCGCCCCGAAGAAGGCGATCACAAATGCAGTAGACAGTAGTGTTGCTTCAAATTGTGAGTGTCATGTTAATGGTGTTAGGGATATGATGTGAGAAATCAGTTTTAGTGACACGGGACGGGACGTCTACACTCCTGACTTGGCTGACCCCTTTTCCACCCTTTTATGGATTGTCTGATGATGAACCTTTGTCACATCTCCCCAATTCAGTAGTTGGAAGTGAAATGCTACTCCGGTCAGACACCGCTGCGCTGACGCCCCTGATATGCCCCTCATAATTAGCTGGTGGAGAAATTCTATGGTGACTTGTGATCTGGCTTGTTCACATTGGTCAACCCGTCTGCCTGCTACTAGTCGTGTCCACTCTTCCCATGCCTTACCGTATGCTTGCCACGTCGACGGGGCAACTGACGCTCTGATTAATGGCATCAACTATTCGCCACTAGATCCCAGGGAAGGTGGGCAACTGTTGCCCGATGGGTGGGCGTTGTGGAAGAGCTCTGTGAAAATCTGCCAATTGAATTGTTATAAAGCGTTAGCAGCAGCTTTAGACCCCTCAGCATAGTGGCTAGCGCGGACCCATACATTGTGTTTTAGGCACAGGAATGCTAGCCTGGGTAGTAGGCCTAGCACTGGGGGAGACGAAGATGCCATCTTATTAATGCAGTGCGCTAGGCTGGTGTTTTTTGTTATGAAGCGTATATTTTTGTAAGCCAGGCGCGCGCCCCATATTTCTATTGCTACCACTATTGGGAAGAAAAATTATTTTCAGGGCTAGATGCAGCTAAAAATTATTATTAATTTAAAAGCTGGTGGAGCTTGGTATAGATGGACTAATACAATGAGACCCACACACTGCTAGAAGGCCAAATATTTTTTCAGAGCTAGATGCAGATAAAAATTATTTTTCATTTGCAACCTGATGGAGGTCAGTATAGATGGACTAATAGACCAAGTCCCACACACTGCTAGAAGTCCAAATATTTTTTCAGAGCTAGATGCAGATAAAAATTATTTTTAATTTGCAACCTGATGGAGGTCAGTATAGATGGAGTAATAGAGAAAGTCCCACACACTGCTAGAAGGCCAAATATTTTTTCAGAGCTAGATGCAGACAAAAAATTATTTTGAATTTGCAACCTGATGGAGGTCAGTATAGATGGACTAATAGAGAAAGTCCCACACACTGCTAGAAGGCCAAATATTTTTTCAGAGCTGGATGCAGATAAAAATTATTTTTAATTTGCAACCTGATGGAGGTCAGTATAGATGGACTAATAGAGAAAGTCCCACACACTGCTAGAAGGCCAAATATTTTTTCAGAGCTGGATGCAGATAAAAATTATTTTTAATTTGCAACCTGATGGAGGTCAGTATAGATGGACTAATAGAGAAAGTCTCACACACTGCTAGAAGGCCAAATATTTTTTCAGAGCTAGATGCAGAAAAAAATTATATTCAGTTTGCAACCTGATGGAGGTCAGTATAGATGGACTAATAGACCAAGTCCCACACACAGCTAGAAGTCCAAATATTTTTTCAGAGCTAGATGCAGATAAAAATTATTTTTAATTTGCAACCTGATGGAGGTCAGTATAGATGGAGTAATAGAGAAAGTCCCACACACTGCTAGAAGGCCAAATATTTTTTCAGAGCTAGATGCAGAAAAAAAATATATTCAGTTTGCAACCTGATGGAGGTCAGTATAGATGGACTAATAGAACAAGTCCCACACACAGCTAGAAGCCCAAATATTTTTTCAGAGGTAGATGCAGATAAAAATTATTTTTAATTTGCAACATGATGGAGGTCAGTATAGATGGACTAATAGAGAAAGTCCCACACACTGCTAAAAGCCCAAATATTTTTTCAGAGCTAGATGCAGAAAAAAAATTATTTTCAGTTTGCAACCTGATGGAGGTCAGTATAGATGGACTAATAGAACAAGTCCCACACACAGCTAGAAGCCCAAATATTTTTTCAGAGGTAGATGCAGAAAAAAATTCTATTCAGTTTGCAACCTGATGGAGGTCTGTATAGATGGACTAATAGAACAAGTCCCACACACAGCTAGAAGCCCAATATTTTTTCAGAGGTAGATGCAGAAAAAAAATATATTCAGTTTGCAACCTGATGGAGGTCAGTATAGATGGACTAATAGACCAAGTCCCACACACAGCTAGAAGTCCAAATATTTTTTCAGAGCTAGATGCAGATAAAAATTATTTTTAATTTGCAACCTGATGGAGGTCAGTATAGATGGAGTAATAGAGAAAGTCCCACACACTGCTAGAAGGCCAAATATTTTTTCAGCGCTAGATGCAGACAAAAAATTATTTTGAATTTGCAACCTGATGGAGGTCAGTATAGATGGACTAATAGAGAAAGTCCCACACACTGCTAGAAGGCCTAATATTTTTTCAGAGCTGGATGCAGATAAAAATTATTTTTAATTTGCAACCTGATGGAGGTCAGTATAGATGGACTAATAGAGAAAGTCCCACACACTGCTAGAAGGCCAAATATTTTTTCAGAGCTGGATGCAGATAAAAATTATTTTTAATTTTCAACCTGATGGAGGTCAGTATAGATGGACTAATAGAGAAAGTCCCACACACTGCTAGAAGGCCAAATATTTTTTCAGAGCTAGATGCAGAAAAAAATTATATTCAGTTTGCAACCTGATGGAGGTCAGTATAGATGGACTAATAGACCAAGTCCCACACACAGCTAGAAGTCCAAATATTTTTTCAGAGCTAGATGCAGATAAAAATTATTTTTAATTTGCAACCTGATGGAGGTCAGTATAGATGGAGTAATAGAGAAAGTCCCACACACTGCTAGAAGGCCAAATATTTTTTCAGAGCTAGATGCAGACAAAAAATTATTTTGAATTTGCAACCTGATGGAGGTTAGTATAGATGGACTAATAGAGAAAGTCCCACACACTGCTAGAAGGCCAAATATTTTTTCAGAGCTGGATGCAGATAAAAATTATTTTTAATTTGCAACCTGATGGAGGTCAGTATAGATGGACTAATAGAGAAAGTCCCACACACTGCTAGAAGGCCAAATATTTTTTCAGAGCTGGATGCAGATAAAAATTATTTTTAATTTGCAACCTGATGGAGGTCAGTATAGATGGACTAATAGAGAAAGTCCCACACACTGCTAGAAGGCCAAATATTTTTTCAGAGCTAGATGCAGACAAAAAATTATTTTCAGTTTGCAACCTGATGGAGGTCAGTATAGATGGACTAATAGAGAAAGTCCCACACACTGCTAGAAGGCCAAATATTTTTTCAGAGCTGGATGCAGATAAAAAATATTTTTAATTTGCAACCTGATGGAGGTCAGTATAGATGGACTAATAGAGAAAGTCCCACACACTGCTAGAAGCCCAAATATTTTTTCAGAGCTAGATGCAGACAAAAAATTATTTTCAGTTTGCAACCTGATGGAGGTCAGTATAGATGCACTAATAGAACAAGTCCCACACACAGCTAGAAGCCCAAATATTTTTTCAGAGGTAGATGCAGAAAAAAATTATATTCAGTTTGCAACCTGATGGAGGTCTGTATAGCTGGATTAATAGAACAAGTCCCACACACAGCTAGAAGCCCAATATTTTTTCAGAGGTAGATGCAGAAAAAAAATTATTTTTAATTTGCAACCTGATGGAGGTCAGTATAGATGGACTAATAGAGAAAGTCCCACACACAGCTAGAAGCCCAAATATTTTTTCAGAGGTAGATGCAGAAATAAATTATATTCAGTTTGCAACCTGATGGAGGTCTGTATAGATGGATTAATAGAACAAGTCCCACACACTGCTAGAAGGCCAAATATTTTTTCAGAGCTAGATGCAGAAAAAAATTATATTCAGTTTGCAACCTGATGGAGGTCAGTATAGATGGACTAATAGAACAAGTCCCACACACAGCTAGAAGCCCAAATATTTTTTCAGAGGTAGATGCAGATAAAAATTATTTTTAATTTGCAACCTGATGGAGGTCAGTATAGATGGACTAATAGAATGATGCTATGCCCAAAAGATTTTACTTCACTAGGTGCAGTAAAAAAATTGATATTCTATACACAGGTGGTATATCTTGCAACACAGATAGGCTACTCCACTGACTAACACACTCTGCAATAGGCCAAAAAGGATTAGCTTTGCTAGATTCAGCCAAATGCTGTGAAAAAAACTTGCACAGCACTGGCACAGACCTGCCTGGCAAAAACTGATAGGAACTGATGTAACCTAGTCCTGAAAAGGACTCCAATTGCAATTAGTCTTTACTCCCACAATCTATCTATTTAAGAGCACAGACCTGCCTGATAAAAGTCGTAGGAAATGCTGTAACCTAGTCCTTAAAAGGACTGCAATCACAACTCTTCCCTACTCCCAAGCTATCTGTATATTTGTGCGAAAATTGGCTTGAAATTAACAAGGTATAGCGCACACAGCAACAGCGGTGCCGTCTAACACGCAGCTGCAGCAGTGAGAAAATGGTGGCGACGGGGAAAATGGCTTGGTCTTATAGGGCAAGGACATGTGACATACACTGCCAATGACACATGCCCTTGCTTGTGTGAAAAAAGCACTTCGCTCCGTGTGTGCGCTGCTGATAGGCTGACAGATTGCACCTCCCCACTGTAAATGCGGGAAAGAGAAAAAAAAATGGAGATCTTCATTATTCCTGCAGAGATCCATCCCCTGCCCCTCCCCCCACCCCGCTGTACACTCAAACTGCGTATTAACATTAATTTTCATCATTACTGAGGAAAAATCCAGTTATGATTTTGGTGCACGAACAGTTATCGAACATAACCTCGAACAGCCGAATTTTTCTCAAATCGTTCGTGTTCGCCGAACGGCTCGAACACCGCCCAAAACAGCTCGAATTTGAGATGGGCGAACAGTTCGAGTAGAACAACGCTCATCTCTAGTCACTACAGTATTATGAGGGAGCTGTCGCAGGTATGAAGGTCACGTAGCCTGGACAATTAATGCTAAGAAGGATTAGTGGTAAGAGAGACCCCCATCTTAATTTGTGCTGGTCTTAAGGGGGCAGTGCCAAATTTACAAATTACTGCATTATGCACCAATTAGGAAAACCACCCCTGTCGTTCCATGCCATACTGTTGGTTTTCAGCTTATAGACTAAAGTGTTGTACCCATTGTGGAATATATACATTTAAAAAAGAAGCAAAATAAAGTGTTTAGCATGTTGCATGAGGTGTTTGCACCTCATTTGCCCACCTACCCCACAATTGCAGGACCATGCTAAATGGTTACCACTTACTAAATTATACACTCCCCAAAGGAGAGAAGAAGAATGTAATGGGGTGTTGTCAGTGGACAGTTGGAAGCACTTAACAGGACTCCAATTGACATGCTGTCTAGCAGATCCCAGGCCAACCCTAGCCTTCACCCTTTAACATATGCGCTGGGATCTAGAGTTATACAGGGGCCCATGGGTTGAGTCTACTGAGTGGCTTTGGCTTCTTGCCAGTGGACCAGACTGGCAGAGGATGGTTAGAAAGCTGGGTCAATACCAAGAGATCAGGGTCAGGAACAAAATTGTCAGACATTAGTATAGACAAAACATGAGCTGAGGTCAGAAACAGGAATCAAATTAATAAGCAAGAGCAGTCCAATGATGTGAGCCAGGGATAGGGTAAACCTTATGCCTGTCATCTCCCTGCCGTATGCTGAGAGTTTAAGTAGGGTGTGGTGCTGTCCCAGTGGCCACAACAGGGAGTTGATTACACCAGCTGCAAAACTCCCATACTGCCAGAACTTCTGGTCATGATGTGTCCTCCATCACCAGTACCACCCACAGAATGAATATGGTGATGCCTGGTGATAAAATCAGACATTGCAGGAGCAGATCCAGAGAACTCTCCTTCATAATGTGAGTACTTGACCTTGTGGGAATAACTCCAGTCACACATGTGAGCAGTTTATGCCATTTTTTTCTGTTTAGGTTTTAGACTTGACAATGACACTCTGATTACTTTGCTCCAGCAGGCTTGGTGGTTTCCTTCCTTCACTGGTCAACACTAAGTTGGCTTAAAGAGGTTGTCCACCTTAAACAATCCATTTTAAATTACAACATGTAAGCTGTGCCTAGGGGGTCCTGCTGCTGGGATTCCAAGTGATCAGTTGTGATCTGTGAGGAACTCAACACCATGTATTCAATTACATAACAGTGCCACCAAACAAAAAATGAAGTGTTACACAGTTTTTGTTGAAATCAATGAGCTATCGATATTCGATATATTGCTTGGACATGATAGCTCCTTCAGAGTGATGGATGCTCTCTGTAGCCACCTGGTAAAAATTTTACACAACTGGAAATTAATAAAAGGTCAATCTTAAATGATTAAATTGATAGTCTAATGTAATTGTGGATAAGTTTGACAGTAATTGTAATGACTCACAGTTTGCTATGGTATAGAAAAGAGTAAGAGGTAACATCTGTACAGAGAGAAATCTATACTGCAAGCTTGAAGCAAAGGCGGGTGAAGAGTAGACATCTTGCCTCAGTTGACTAGTTTCATATTGAACATAACAACTGTAGAACAGATATTAATGATCCAAAAAGTGTTGCTGTACAATTGATCTATCAGGCCTTAAGGAGGTGTAATGATAATTGTACCACTCTGCCAGCACGATATGGAGAGTGAGCCTGAAATACATTACAATTCAAAGGTGTAATCTAGATTCAGAAAAAGACAAATTCATCTCTTGCTACCTCTATAGGAGATGCACAGCACCCTGTACCTCACTATAACATGTATAAAGTATTACGAGCCCTGACGTTGTATCATTTGAATACTTTGGTGAGCTATGCTATAATGTAGATAGGGATATTATTATTATTTTTTATTATTATTATTATTATTATTAATAGCCTTATTCGGGATAAAGCTGTATTTTTGTGGGACGTATTTTTCATTGGCATCATTTTAGACTACATACAACTTGGAAGTATAATGGGAAAAAAAATTTTGCCATTGCTTTTTGCATTCTGAGTTTATATTATTCACTGTGCGGCATAAAGAACATGTTACCTTTATTCTATGAGACGATAATATTAAGACAAAGTCACCTATGTATAGAATTTTTAAGTTTTACTACTTCTGACCAATAATATATTTCATGGAAAAAATTGTTTTCGCGCCATTCCAATAGCCGTAACTTTTTATTCCATTAAATATTGACTAGCTTTTATTATTTCTTTGGAGGGAGGAATGAAAAAAAAAAAGTGATCTCACTTTTTTACAAGTCAAGTTTTTGTCAGCAGGTTTTTACTATGTAATCTGAGAGCAGCATGATGTAGGGGCAGAGAGTCTGATTCCAGCGATGTGTCACTCACTGGACTGCTTGGTGCAGTTTTGGTAGAATCCCTGTTTTCTCCCCTGTAGATGTAGCAGTGCTATGAATACTGAGCTGCTTATAACCCCTCCCACACTACTGATTGGCAGATTCCTGTGTACACTGTACATTGTCAACAAGCTGCCAATCAGTGGTGGAGGTGGGGTTACACAGATTAGCTGAACTGACTTGCATGGGACACCTAGTCCAGAAGTGATAATCTCCTGCTGACAATCTCATTGTATTGAAACTACAGCAGGCTGCTTATCGCTTATCTTGACATATGTGACACATTCATGGAATCAGGCTCTCTGTCCTTACATTATGCTGCTTTCAGATTACATAGCAAAACCTGCTGATATATTTCCTTTAAATAATGTGTTAACTTTCCTTTACAGACATTTATTGATTCATTATGTGTATTTTTTGACATTTACAAAAAAAAACCCTTTTTCTGAATTTTGTTCCTGGAGCAATGATGAGGGAACAGAGGGAGCCTCTTTCCTCTGTATTACCACCTAGATGCTGCTGTCACTATTGACTTTGACCTCTGTGGGGTTAAACAGGCAGGAGATATCTCCAATCCTGGAAGTTGTTGCAACATGTTGACTGTATATTACAGTGAGCAGCTGATGATCATGGCGCATGCAAAGCACCTGTGCTCACTCCATCCACTGGGAATGACATTATGTCTTTTTGTGGTCAGAAGAACGCTACTAGGACAGAATAGTGCACCCATTTATGGGGTGGGATGGAATAAATTAGGGGGTCGTCACTAGTGATGAGCGAGCACTAAAATGCTCGGGTGCTCGAAGCTCGGGTCGAGCACATTGGAATACTCGGGTGCTCAAACCAAGCAACGAGCCCAATGTAAGTCTATGGGAAACTCGAGAATTTTTCTGGCGGTCCCCCCCGGCGGTCTGCAGAAGGTCAAAAATTGCCCAAATCGATGGAAACAGTGCTCTATTAAACGTCAGGCAGGCAGAATATATAGGCAGGCAGGCAGGGTATATAGGAGGGTGCATGAAAAACATAGCAGGGCACTTGGAACATACTAGTGCCCTCCGATTTTCATGCACCCCTCTCTTTAAAAAAGCCGGCCAGCAATTCATCAGTGGCATACACCGGTACCCGACAATTTAGAACAGAAAGAATAGAGCATCACACATAGATTAGATAGATAGAAACATGTCAGTCACATATATAATAAGTACAGTGACAGTGTTGGTTACTGTACTTGTTATTTAGTGTTAAAATAAAGGATTTATTAAAAAAAAATAATAGTGTTTTTGTCTCTTTAAAAAAGCCGGCCGGCAATTCATCAGCGGCATACACCGGTACCCGACAATTTAGAACAGAAAGAATAGAGCATCACACATAGATTAGATAGATAGAAACATGCCAGTCACATATATAATAAGTACAGTGACAGTGTTGGTTACTGTACTTGTTATTTAGTGTTAAAATAAAGGATTTATTAAAAAAAAATAATAGTGTTTTTGTCTCTTTAAAAAAGCCGGCCGGCAATTCATCAGCGGCATACACCGGTACCCGACAATTTAGAACAGAAAGAATAGAGCATCACAAATAGATTAGATAGATAGAAACATGTCAGTCACATACACTAGCGTTCAAAAGTTTGGGGTCATTTAGAAATTTCATTATTTTTGAAAGAAAAGCACATTTTTTTCAATGAAGCTAACATTAAATGAATCAGAAATACACTCTATACATTGTTAATGTGGTAAATGACTATTCTAGTTGCAAACATCTTGTTTTTATTGCAATATCTACATAGGTGTATAGAGGCCCATTTCCAACAACCACCACTGCAGTGTTTTAATAGTACATTGTGTTTGCTAACTGTGTAAGAAGGCTAATGGATGTTTAGAAAACCCTTGCACAAGTATGTTAGCCCAGCTGAAAATGGTTTGGCTGATTTGAGAAGCTATAAAATTGACCTTCCTTTGAGCTAGTTGAGAATCTGGAGCATTACATTTGTTTATTCAATGAAACTCTCAAAATGGCTAGAAAAAGAGAACTTTCATGTGAAACTCAACAGTCTATTCTTGTTCTTAGAAATGAAGGCTATTCCATGCGAGAAGTTGCCAAGAAACTGAAGATTTCCTACAACTGTGTGTACTACTCCCTTCAGAGGAGAGCACAAACAGGCTCTAACCAGAGTAGAAAGAGAAGTGGAAGGTCCCGCTGCACAACTGAGCAACAAGACAAGTACATTAGAGTCTCTAGTTTGAGAAATCGACGCCTCACAGCTCCTCCACTGGCAGCTTCATTAAATAGTACACACAAAACGCCAGTGTCAACGTCTACAGTGAAGAGGCGACTCCAGGATGCTGGCCTTCAGGGCAAAGTGGCAAAGAAAAAGCCATATCTGAGACTGGCTAAGAAAAGGAAAAGATTAATATGGGCAAAAGAACACAGACATTGGACAGAGGAAGATTGGAAAAAAGTTTTATGGACAGCCGAATCAAAGTTTGAGATGTTTGGATCACACAGAAGAACATTTGTGAGACGCAGAACAACTGAAAAGATGTTGGAAGAGTGCCTGACGCCATCTGTCAAGCATGGTGGAGGTAATGTGATTGTCTGGGGTTGCTTTGGTGCTTGTAAAGTGGGAGATTTGTACAAGGTAAATGGGATTTTGAATACGGAAGGCTATCGCTCGATTTTGCAACGCCATGCCGTACCCTGTGGACAGCGCTTGATTGGAGCCAATTTCATCCTACAACAGGACAATGACCCAAAGCACACCTCCAAATTATGCATGAATTATTTAGGGAAGAAGCAGGCAACGGGTATTCTATCTGTAATGTAGTGGCCAGCGCAGTCACCAGATCTCAACCCCATTGAGCTGTTGTGGGAGCAGCTTGACCATATGGTACGCAAAAAGTGCCCATCAAGCCAATCCAACTTGTGGGAGGGGCTTCAGGAAGCAGTGTCTCTGAAGGATGGCATGCTGGATGGCAGCGTTCTGCTACCATCCAGCCTGCCATCTCAATGCCGTCCCAGCGTGGGAGAATTCTCCTGCTCAAGCGGTGACGTCATTTGCCGGCACCGCATGCGCAGGAGAATTCTCCCACGCTGTCAGTGACGTGCATGAGGTGAGCTGAGTTCATTGGACATGAACTCGGCTCATCTGGATGCCGTCACAGCCAGACACTGAGGAGCTTCACTGAGGAGCTTCTCAGTGTCTGCGGCATGGCAAGCTGGATGGCAGCGTTCTGCTGCGATCCAGCCTGTCATGTCAATGTAGCAGAGCTGAAGCCGTCCTGGGAACCATGGAAAGGTAAGGATGAGGTTGGTTTATTATTTTATTTTTATTGCAGGAGATCTCTGGCTTCAGCTGGAATGGGCGTGACGTTAAGTAGAGTTTAATTTAAAACATTAAAGAATTGTGTCTTTATTTCAATTAAAGGACTTTATTCTGGGTGTTTGTGGTTTTTTTTTAACTTTCACTATGTTGTTAGTAATGGGGGTGTCTTATAGATGCCTCTTCATTACTAACCTGGGCTTGATGTCAGCTGGCATTATAAGCTGACATCAACCCCAACCCTATTACCCCACTTCCACCGCTACAGGGCAGTGGGAAGAGCGTAGCTAAGTGCCAGAATTGGCGCATCCTATGGATGTGCCATTTCTGGGGCGGCTGACAGCTGGTGTTTCTAGCCTGGGAGGGGGCCAATATTCATGGCACCCTTCCTGGGCTATTAATATCAGCCCCCAGCTGTCTGCCTAGCCTTTGCTAGCTAGTAAAATAGGGGGGACCCCATGTCATTTTTTTTTTGGGTCCCCCATTTTAATAGCTAGTAAAGGCTAGGTATTCAGCTGGGGGCTGATATTAGTAGCCTGGGAAGCTCCGTGGGTATTACCCCCTTCCCAGGCTTCAAACATCTGCCCCAGCCATCTGCTTAACCTCCGCTAGAGACTAAAATTACGGGGAACCCCACGCCAATTTTTTTTTTAATAAATCCTTTATTTTAACACTAAATAACAAGTACAGTAACCAACACTGTCACTGTACTTATTATATATGTGACTGACATGTTTCTATCTATCTAATCTGTGTGTGATGCTCTATTCTTTCTGTTCTAAATTGTCGGGTACCGATATCTAACGCTGAGGAATTGCCGGCCGGCTTTTTTAAAGAGACGGGTGCATGAAAACACTTATTTTTTTTTTAGTAAATCCTTTATTTTAACACTAAATAACAAGTACAGTAACCAACACTGTCACTGTACTTAATATATATCTAATCTATGTGTGATGCTCTATTCTTTCTGTTCTAAATTGTCGGGTACCGGTGTATGCCGCTGATAAATTGCCGACTTTTCATGTTTCACTGTGAGCACTGTTCCCATTGATTTGGGCTATCACTGTAATGCCACAACCACCATGGCTGTGACATTACAGTGAGTGGCAGACAATCCCTGCATGATTGGTGCTCTAAATAGCGCCAAACATGCAGGATGGAGACCCGAGCTCCCGCCCGAGCATCTCGAAAGTACTCGGCGAGTACTGAGATGCTCGGGCGAGTACCGAGCAGTGGCGAGCATGCTTGCTCATCACTAGTCGTCACATTTTCAGGGTCCTCAACTTTTAGCCATAGTAGAGAGTAGTCAACAAGTATGTTTCTTATTCTGGTCCCCGAATGCCTGTGCACTACAAGGACTGACTTTTCATTTTCTGGGCACTGTATATTACTTCCTTTCACTTATGGTGGAGCTGCAGAAATATTCAGTTCTTGCTGCAAGGTGCATCCACAGGATATAGCTGATCACTAGGGTACGAAAGAGAGGCAGACAAATTCATAGAGGATCGTCTTAACGAAATGGACTTATACAAAATGGGAGACCTCTTTTCAATGATTGATAAGTGTTTAGTGCTTTTAAAGATTACCAAAAATATTCACACTGCCCTGGTTGAGCATCCAGTCTGGTCCTCCTTGGAAGTATTTACTTTTGCTCCCAGCATTCTTGGTCCAGCATTCTGGGCATCGCTTGGCCTTACTAGGTCCTGAAATCTTGCATGAGGCATGTGACTAGGGTGCAGAAGTGAAGGGTGCCCTGGTCCAGCTGCCACGAAGAACCAGAGTGGACACCGAACCAAAGCAGTGCTAATCTTTTTGCTCAACTCTACGATTCAGTGCAACAGAGAAATAATCCTTTCAAAATAAATCTTCCCAGTGATGTCACATTTTACCCTATTTTGTGCATTTTGATTACTATATTTTTCTTTGAGCTGAGTGTTCTTTAGCCTCAGCAAATGACATGCCATTTTGGTCTTTCATAGTTCATTATCTATTAAGAACACTTCTTATTTAGTCTTATGCAAGTTAGTAGACAGTGAAATTGTATTGGAAACCTAACCTTGAAAATCTCATTGTCCAATGTATTTCAATTCACTCTTGCAGTTTAACAATATCCATTTGTTGATTGCATCACTCTGCCGGCGAGGATGGAGTAAGAGGTGGCCATCTCCCTCAGAAGGTCTCTTACCATGTCCAGAAAGCAATCAAGATAATATTTTTTTAGTTTTTTTTCCATGTATAATAATTTTCCTTGTTTCTGTATATTTGTAAAGGTCTCTTGAGAAATCTTTTGAACTTTTCCTCCTTTCAATAGACCAATAAGCTTTCACTTGTCATTCTCATTTCTTGCCTAAGCCCGAATAACAAGGAGTAGGTTACTCTGCACATGCACAATGCATACCTCGTCTACCTGTGTCTACGCTGTAATCTTGCCACATATATAGGTTAAAAAGAAAATTAAAATACTGTTATGCGTAGTGTAGGGCCTAATTGAGCGGTAAAGTACAATGGAATTCAAAGAATACAAAAGAGATAATCCATGTGTTGTGGTGTGCCTTCTGCCTAGCACACAGGCTTACTAGGCCTCTTAACAAAAACATTTTTGCACACAGCAACCAATCAGAGCTCAGCTTTCATTTCATAAACTGCTCTGGTAAAATAAAAGCTGCATTGTGATTGGTTGCTTTGTGTAAGGGCTCATTCAGACGTCCGTTTTTTGCGTATGATTTCTATCCGTGTCTTTTATGGATTGCACTTTTACCTATTATAGTCTATGGGGTTGTTCACACGTCCCATTTTTTAGGGGGTTATCCACGCAAAGTCTTGGAGACGTGTCTGATGTTGATCTGAGTGTCAGATCAAAATTGGCAATGCAAGTTTAACAAAAGTCTATGCAAGTCTATCCTTCTGCTGTCCAATTTTCTGTGACTGATAGGAAAAACTTGAGAAAGCACCTATTTTTCATTCGAGAAAATCTGACCAAAGCCTAATGGTAAAAACTGACCCACTGACCCAACACTGAAGAAAGTCTGATCAAAAACATGCATGAAACTCCGACCGATTTTCTCGTAAGAGAAAAATCCCTGATGTCTGAATGAGCCCTAAGAAAGACTGTTTTTCAATAAACAGTTTTGATGTCTTCTAATGTGTGTCAAGTTTGCTCGAAGTGTTCCTTTAAACTGAGATAAATGGCCCCAATCTTTTAGTGAAGTTGAAAGATGACAACATGCGGCAAAGGCCGTATCAGATAATGATCTTATAGATGTTGATAGTCTCATTATTGCTTGTCAGCTTTGTTTTCAGGCCATACATTTTGCAGTATTGATCCAATTGCTTTGAGCTCATGTGGCCAACGCTAAGGATTTACTCATGATACATTTTGATAAGCACGTAAACATCCTTTCTGTCGACTATTGCCTTCTTGACTATGAAAGCAGCATTCCTATTTACAGCACTCTGAAGGGCTTATTGTTATGGAAAACAGCCGTGTTGTAAAGAGCAGGAATCCATTTCTCTATCATGTTTGAGGCAAGGGCTGACATTAGTCTATTATGAGTGATTCTTTTAATTTAGTCCTTCTCCCTCGCTGTAGAAATTGTGCTTCTGCATTATGGGACAGACATAGAGTTTTAACACAAGTGGCTTAGCATTGTTCAGATATTCATCTACTCCATCCTGTAAAAACTTCTGCCAAGAGAAGTAACTCCAATAGCCATGGAAATATAAGTACATTAATCTCAGTAGGATGCCTGTGTTCAATATCGGTTTACACCGTGTGAGTATATGAGAATATATTAAGGAATAGCAATTCCCGAAACGTGTAATATTATAATAAGAATTCTTTGTGACTCCTGAGCTTTGTAGCCTACAAGATTGTGAGCAATTTCATATTTCCAACCTTTGCTTTGGAAATTCAGCTGCTTATAGTCAACCACATTTCAGAGACTCATGCTTTTGCTGAAATCATAATCTTTAACGCTATATTGCTAAACACAGAGTCTGGACCACTATAGGACGTTGTACTTTCTTTAGATGCAATTCTTCAAATGATCACCATTTAGGGAACCTATCATGTGAAAATGACTTATTATTTAAATCAGGTTTTTGTGTCCAATGTATATTTATTTAAATTTTTGCCAATGTTTTTTTTTAATATCACAAAAATAAAAAATAGAAATCTTCCAATTTTCAGACAGGCCAATAAATATCTGTTTTAGACTTTAATTAGACTTTAAAGGGGTTGTCCGGGCTTTCTGTATAATTTGTGAGTGTATCTAGGTTTCAGAATACTGGCAGTTTGTAATATACTCCCCATCAGCATTCTGCATGGTTTTCTAGATAGCACACCTAGTCATGTGAGCAGCTCTCTCCTGATTGAGGAGGAGCTGCTCACTCCCTGACTAAGACTTTCCTGGCTGACAGACTAGTGGTGATGTCACAAACACACCACCCCAGTCTCTGCCAGACCCTCACCCTGCCTCCTGCTCCAGCCTCTGTGCAGCTCACAGTGCCAGGCAGCAGGGAAATGACTCAGCTGATTGGACTAACCAGGAAGGAAAAGGGTTCTACATAGGTGAGTATAATGTGCTGTTTGCATCCATCCCTCCCTCCATTCATCCCTCTCTCCTTCATGGATCCATCCCTCATCCATCCATCCATCCCTCCCTCATCCAACCCTCCCTCATTCATCCATCAATCCCTCTCTCATCCATCCATCCCTCATCCATCCCTCTCTCATCCACCCATCCCTCCCTTGTCCATCCACCCCTCCCTCGTCCATCCAGCCCTCCCTCATCCATCACTATAGACTGAGGTATTGCAGCAGCTGAAGTGTATTATGTGGTATATATGTATACACATCACTATAGACTGAGGTTCTGCAGCAGCTGAAGTGTATTATGTGGTATATATGTAGATATACACACACATACTTACTCTTGCACACAGACATCACTATAGATTTCACAGTACTTATATGTCAAAGGTGATGTGGAGATATGTGAAGCTCTGTCACCACTGTGGATGTGGAATGCAGTGATTGTGCTGATTTCCACAGGTGAGGAGACTGCTCTGTTTTTTCCACTACTTGAGTGAGTGTGCAGTGGACGGGCAGAGGGCAGTGCTGGACACAGAGGCCTGGCTGTGCCACCTCTGACTGTGAGGTTTGATAATACAGCACAGGGAGCTGTCAAGTTTGGTAAAGCTACAGATAAATAAAGAGGGTGAAGGGAATGAAGTGAAATTCAGGAGGAACGAAAGGCAGAAACAAAAATCTAAATTTATAGGGGTGTTGTATGATACAATACAGCACAGATAAGATTAAAAAAATTGCATTTCATGGTCGGACAACTTCTTTAACTTCCTGTTGTTCCAGGAAACAACACATGAACAGACTCTGACTCTATCTTTTGTATTGAAGCATCTAATGAGAGTGTGTAAAAGTAATTGTGAGAATGGTCAGCTGTGACATTGTCTATTGTGGTTGATTTATACCCTGTTATCAGCTGTGTATAGAGGTGTTACCTTCCATTGTAATCCTGTCTCTACTGATAAGGAGTCTGCTGAAAATTCTTCCTGAAAGGACAGGAAGTAAGAGTGTAAAAAAAAAGCCACAGTGGCCAGTGTGAAAATTAGAAAATTGCGAGATTACTTTTTTTTTAACCCCTTAAGTCAAAAGTCATGTCTCTGCCTTTGATGCGGGCTCCGACGCTGAGCCCACCTCTTTCCCTGCACATGACAGTTGATCTGATCAGCTGATATGTGCCTCTAAAAGCTGCGGGTAGATCCGCGATAAACCCGCGGCTATTAGCCAGTTAAATGCCGCTATCAATCACTGATAGCAGCATTTAACATGCGCTGACCACAAGTCCCGCCCATTGTTGCCCCTATCGCGGGATTGCAGGACGCCGATAGGTTGTCATTAGAGCCGGGGTTCTGCAGTATACCTCCGTGCCTGTCATTGTCAATCTCCGGCCCGTGGCCGGCATTCATAGGAGATCATGATTTCTGCTACACATAGCAGTGCTGAAGCTCTGCTATGTGTAGCACAGGCGATCGGATTATCACAACTTCAAGTCTCCTAAGGGGACTATTGAAGCCAGTAAAAGTTTAAAAAAAAAAGTTTTAAAAAATATTTAAAAAAAACACAAATGTTCAAATCACCCCTCTTTTGCCCCATTGAAAATAAAACAATTAAAAATTAAAAGAATAATAAAAAAATACACATATTTGGTATTGCTGCATTCAGAAATGTCCGATCTATCAAAATATAAAGTAAATTAATCAGATCTTTAAACGGCATAACGAGAGAAAAAATGGAAACGCCAGAATTAAGTTTTTTGGCTGTTCTGGTCAGTTTTAGCATTTAGTGAACATGGTAAATAAAAAACCAATTGTGGAATTGCATTTTTTTTGCAATTTCACCGCACTTGTATTTTGTTTCCCATTTTCCAGTACGCTATATTGTAAAATCAATGATATCATTCAAAACTACAACTCGTTCTGCTAAATACAAGCCCTCATATGGCTACATTGACGAAATCAAAAAGTTATGGCTTTGGGAAGAAGGGGATCAAAAAACGAAAACGTAAAAACAGAAAATCACAAGGTCATGAAGGGGTTAAATAAAGATTTTGATATGAAAAGCAATATTTCAAATCTATATTCTGACTTATAAATCAGAATATAACTCACTCCCAGCGCTAAATTTAGAATATAGACCTCTAAATAGTATGTGCCAGTTAATATGCCAGTTATTATATCAATGTCTTAAGTGGCAAATGGGCCTTTCGCCTCAGTCACCTGAGCCTACCTTTGCAACCCTTTAGCTACATCCCTAGCCTTAACTTCATATTGCACACACGGAATCCCTAAAGGAAGATGTTACGGACCCATACGCACTCTGTCCCTACGTAAACCATTGTATTCTGCATATAAGCATACTATGACATGCTCAATCACATCGGTGGCACATGGATATATATTGTGAGACCATATCAGGCTGTGGATGCACAGTATAACACAAGGCTAAGTCACTTAATATTTTTCCATTTTAAAGAGGTTGTCCACTACTTTTACATTGCTGAGCTATTCTTAGGATAGGTCATCAGTATCTGATTAGCCGGGGTAGAGCACCCGGCAGCCCCGCCGATCAGCTGTGATCGGTGGCGAAGGCCATCTTCTGGAAGTACTTACTTGCAGAGCTGGGCATCTTCTGATAGTGGCCGCTGCAGGGTACTACACATCCGCCTCCTATTGATTTGAATAGGAGGCGGATGTGCAGTACCAAGCCTTGGCCACTAGCAGAAGATAGAGCAGCTCGGAGTCGGCAAGTGAGTAATCCCAGCTGGTGCCCGCCGCCGTCTCCGATGACAGCTGATCGGTGGGGGTTCCGGGTGTTGGACACCGGCCGATCAGACATTGATGACCAATTCTAAGGATAGGTCATCAATGTAAAAGTAGTGGACAACCTCTTTAATACTAATTTTACATGTTACACACAAACACACTGTATATCATATACACACTGCATGCTACATACAATGCATGTTACACACACATTCACATTGCCCGTTTCACACACACACAAACACACTACGTACTACACACATTGCATATTACACACACAGGCATGGAAAGTGTAGCAGACATACTAGGCTCCCTTCTCTTCAGTCCCTCCAAACTTCCTCAGGGTGAAAGACCTTTGGTCATGTGACGATGATATCATCAAAAATCCTTCTATACTTCTAATGTTAGAAACGTCACTGCCGATAATGTAGCCTTATCAGTACAGGTTCTTACTTGTAAAGGCTGAGGTCTAAGGGGTAATGTTTCTCCTTGTGGAGAGTGACATACCGACTCTGGCATGGCTATGGACATCTTTTTCATAGAAAAAATGATATTTACATATACTAGTAGTTACTAAGGCTATGGGCCCACGATGCGTTTTTTAAGCGTTTTTGCAGCTGCAATTCCGCTGCAGAAACGCTTAAAAAACGCTTGGTAGAAGGTCTGCCATGTTCCCCAATGATAATCCGCATGTGCTGTGCACATGCTGCGGAAACTTCCACTGCGGATTATCATTGCGGAAAAAAACGCAGCACTACCAATTATTTTGTGGAAGCGCTGCGTTTTCGCCGCCATTGACTTGCATTGGAACGCATGGAATCCGCATCACTGTATATGTAGATGCGCATTCCACGCATTCCAATGTGCAGATGGTGCCCGGGTGTGGAGGAGAGGAGACTCTCCTCCGGACACGGGTACCATAGAACCTGTAAAAAAAAGAATAAAATAAAAAATAAACATTATTTTTACCTTCTGATGGCCCCCGGTGTGCTTGTCTTCGCTTGCCGGCAGATCGCGGTGGACTAAAGGACCTGCACTGACGTCATTTAGTAATGTGACAGCAGGTCCTCAGCGAGCTGCCGGCAAGCCAGGACGGAGCGAAGCAAGAATCCCGGGGCCATCAGAAGGTAAGTATAGATTTATTTTTTTATTTTTTACCATTCTTTACGGTCACACTATATAAATCCATGCCGTATGCATGGATTTATATAGTGTGACCAAGTTGTCAAGCACTTTCCAAGTGATGCTAAAATCGCTTGGAAAGTGCTTGACAGCCCGCATGCGGAAATGCAAGTGAGAAACGCTTCACTTCCGCTTGTCCCTGGCAGGAAAACGCATGTACAATCCGTATATACAATCCTCATGCGTTTTTTTCTGCCAGGGAGATGCAGAAATGCTCAGGAAAAAATCCGGAGCATTTCTGCATCGTGGGCACATAGCCTAAAGATGAGTTAATCTTTTGAAATTTGAACAAAGCCAAGAGAAGGGTGCTGTCAGATCTATGTCAGAAGCAGCGGAATAGCCAGCAATGTGAAGGAGATAGGCAGGCACTAGAACAGCAAATTGGAATACAATTTTTAATAAAAACTTGCTTCATTTTGCTTTTAGGAAGCAAATGAACAATAAAATAAACAGTAAAAACAAATATCAGAAAGCTCATAGTTTTAACATACAGTATACTGTCACATTGCAGAGTACTTCAGATAATAGGGCCAATGCAACAGTTTTACATATTACTTGTGAGATAGGCATTTTGCCCCTAGTAGGTTACATATGCCATCATCACCAATGGAGCATTTTCATTTAACATCATTAAACCCTATCTAAATTATCTCTAAATCACATAAAAAGCAAGAATAAGATTAAGGCTTTTAATGCTCCTAGAATCAGGAATTAGCAGAAGTAAATAACAATGTAATGAGAAATCCATATGGCTACGCTCCACTATGCCGCTATTTTTTCTGCTTTCTTTAGTTGCTATGCCACAGAAGTCAATGTTCAAAAATATTCACGCATAACTATGAACTTCCTATATGCACTAGTTATAGGTGCTGAGCAACCAAGACAAAAAAGACGAATCCTATATAATTGTCATTCATATTTTAAAAGGAGATTATCATGTATTAGTCTGCAATCCTGTTCTATAGATACTGAACACTACATACCAGTAGAATAACTACTGGGGGGGCAGAGGGTGCAGTTGCCCTGCGCTCAGAGGGACCTACCCGGACCTACACTACCCTTAGCTGTATTGGCGTGCGCAGCACGCTGATATTATTAAGCCCTGCGGTAGTTCAGGGAGACACGATCTCCCTGCATTATCACCCTCCATTCTGTAGAAAGCAGGTCGCTTTAAGCCTGTAGTCTATAGAACGGTTGAGGCGCTGACGCACGCACAGGACTTCAAAATCCCAGTGCGGTGACATCACTGTGCTGCGCCGGGACTCAGACATCATGTGATGGCACTGACAGCATGTTGGTCCATCCTGGCCTTGCAGGTAGAGCTCATCAGGATCCTGGAATAGGTGATTTTTTTTATTTTATAAAACTTGTGGGGACATCAAACAGTATGGGGCCCTGAAACAGTGGGAGACCTCATACATTATAGGAACTACTGCGAGGGCCCTTATGGGGGCCAGTGTAGTGTGGGCTCATTATACAGTTTGGAGGCTAATGTGGGGGCCTTTTTACAGTTTGGGGGCTAATCTGGGGGCCATTATACTGCATGAGAGCAAATGCAGAGGCTACTATACAGTTTGGTGGCTAATGTGGGGCCATAATACAGTTTGGGAGCAAATGCTGGGGCGACTATACAGCATAGGAGCAAACTCAGGGGCTGTTATATAGTTTGGGGGCAAATGCGGGGACATTTGTAGAGTGTGGAGGGCTGTGTGGGGTCCATTATATAGTTTGGGGGCAAATGTGAGGGCCATTATACGCTTTGGGGGCTAATGTGGGAGCCATTATACAGTTTGGGGGCTAATGTGGTGGCTTTTATACATTTTAGGGGCTAATGCAGGAGCCATTGTATAGTTTGGGGGATAATGTAAGGGCCATTATACAGTTTGGGGGCTAATATGGAGACCATTATACATTTTGGGTGCTAATGTGATGGCCATAATACAGTTTTGGGACAAATGTGTTGGCCATCATACAGTCTGGGGGCTAATATGGGAGCCATTATACAGTTTGGGGCCTACCGTGGAGGCAATCATACAGTGTGGGGACTACTGTGGCATGCACTAATACATTGTAGGGGGCTCTTATACATTGTGGGGACATCTGTGGAGAGCCATACTACAGCGTGGGCACTAATGTGGTGGCCATTATACAGTTTGGGGCCTACTGTGGGGGCTATTATACAGTGTGGGAGCTAATACAGGGGCCATTATACAGTTTGAGGGCTAGTGTGGGGACTACTGTGGAGGTATGTGTGGAGGCCATTATACATTGTGTGTTCTTCTGTGGGGGCCATTATACAGTGTCAGGGTTTCTGTGTTGGGGGGGTCATTATACTATACTGTGGGAGGAGCAGTGGAGACATTATACTATGTATAGAGGAGCTGTGGGAGTATCATACTGTGCATAGTGGAATTGTGGGCTCACCATACTGTGTATAGTGGAGCTGTGGGGATATCATACTCTGTATAAGGGAGCTGTAGACTCACCATAGTGTGTATAAAGGAGTTGTACATTGGAGGACTCAGTGGACATTATTAAATGTTAAATGGGCACATAAGAAGCATTATTGTTATAGGGGCACTCAGAGTATTGTGGCCATCAAAGGTGAAAAATATGGACACTGTTTTCTGGGGCATTTGCACAGGGCATTAATATTTTCTAGGGGGTCATTTTATTATCTAGAGGGCACAAAGGGGGCATTATTACTATGTAGGGGGCACAGTGGTGGGCATTACTATGTGGGGCACTAAGAGGAGCACTGTTATTGTGCCAAATAGCAGGTGCAGTAATAGGGACACAAACGGCAGCAGCAGCTCAGTATTGGGGTATCAGCAGGATGAGACTTTTGTGCAGGTTGGAAATAGATGGGGATGGTGCTGTAAATGTGAAATGTCAAATGTGTCTTTACTGTAATCTCTGCAGACTAGTCATGGTTGGAAGAAGTTGTCATGTTGAACTGGCCAGATGGAAAAAACAGGAAAAATGAACTACATCAGAAAGAACATCATCTGTAAGTTACTGTATATATCTGTACTGTAATCACTGTATGTTCTGCAGGACTGGTATCTACCACTATATGGTCACCATATTGCGGCAATATAGGTGTTGGTCTTTATGTAAAGATTTGTTTTCATTAACAGCTGGTCATCTGCTGTAGAGGAATAGAAAACAAGAAACCCCCGGAGCACTAAGCAGAGGAGGGGATAACTTTGAGAGGAGTGGACCTTTAACTCCTGCAGCTTTGTTTTTATAACTGTATAGACTTTAAACAAGAGTGATTCTGCTTTCAGAGGAAATAGCACAGCATGTCTGTGCCTGGTGTCTTATTGGGAGGAGGGTGGGGCTTACATAGAAGAGGTAACTCTGGGTCTTATCACTCTCTCTTTCTCTCACTGGAAGAATTGGAAGAAACATCACCCGCCCTCCCACTCTGTTATAATCACTGTCCTACATCGCTTTATTTAACTATTACTTGTGTGATGAATGATTTATGGTATTTGTTTAATTAACCATTGTATATCATGTACCACGTCCAATTTTATCATGATTATAAACAATTAACATTAACATTAACCTTCTAAGCCCAAGGGAAGGGCAATCCTTCAGCCATGGTTCCCTAGAGGTTTCCTTCACATGTTTTTTTTCCTCTCCTGAGCGCGGTAGGATGACTGTTTGTCAGAGGTTTGCCAAGTTTAGTCTCATTGATGCTTTTTCAGGGACATCTACTTTATAGGTTTATCAAAGTGAAATAGATGTTTAATTTATAAAAAAAAAACAGATTGCTAAAAGTGTCATATGTGGCTTGGAATTTACACTAGTGGCAAAAATTGAGGCAACACCTGCAGTTTTTCACCATCACCAATATTTAATGAAAGTTTTCACTGACATACTTACTTGGACACACGCCCTTTTATGCGATATGTATTCTATGTTTGTTTATAGTAACCTGGGTGTGATTTAAGACCGATATTGTGCGATTAAAAGGCGTTTTTTATATTTTAAAGCCAGTTTGTCATCAAAAGGTAAGCAATTACATGTTTTTATTCTGTTATGCTGTCTCTGAATTTTATGATATAATATTGACACGCATTTGCTTAACTTTTATTTCACGTGCAGCATTAAAGGGGTTTTCCCACGATCAAAAGTTAATTTTAAAAATTGTCTGTGTCTGACCGTGTACAGAACATACCACAGCTGCAGGGGAGGAAGCAAAAGACAATACAACTGCTGTTGACATCAACAAGGAGCTTGTCAACACTGGAGTGACAGTGTCCGATCGGACGGTACAACGACGATTGGAAAACACGGGGTTAAGAGCCAGAATACCACGTAAAAACGCCTCACAGCGTCAGAAACGTCTGCAGTGGGCCAAAGAACATTCTAAATGGACCATTGAACAATGGAGAAATGCTTTATGGAGCCATGAGACACGTATATCCATCTTTGGCAGTGACAGTGTCCGCTACATTCAACGATGACCTGGAGAGGATGGCTTGCCAGAGTGTTCAGTACCCACCATGAATCATCCTCTGAGTGTTATGGTAGGGGGTTGCATGTCCAGAGATGGAGTTGGTAGGCTGCAGGTAATTGAAGGAACAGTTAATGCTGAAAAGTACATCAAGAAAGTCCTTCAGCCTAAACTCATTCCTTTGGCACATGATGTATTTGGTGAAGGGACATCGTTTATTTTTCAGCAAGATGGAGCCCCATGCCATACAGCTAAACAATGTCTCTCTTGGTTCAAGGACAAAAATGTCCAGCTATTGAATTGGCCAGGAAACAGCCCAGATCTCAATCCTATTGAGAATCTCTGGGCTCAGCTCAAAAGAGCGTTGTCAAAACAGCGGGCTTCAAACAAGCAGGAACTCATTGCAGCCATCATCAAATCATGGTTTCATATCATCACACCATTTGATTTACGCAAACTGGTAGATAGCATGCCAAGTAGATGCCAGGCAGTTATCAAGGCCAAGGGCTATACAACTAAGTATTAACATTTTAGTATTAGATATGAAAATAGGACAAATAAATGGCTTTTCTCCCACAGTGACAATGGTGTCCAGTTTATTGACGAACAAATTTCCTGCTAATATTGTGTTTCTATATGAGATTTTGTTATTTCTACTTAAAAACTTTACTGTGAAATCAAAAACATTCATGAAATTTGGATTTGTATTGGCAAAATGCTAAAAATTCATAAATCTTGAGGGTGTTGCCTCAATTTTGGCCACTAGTGTATAACCAGTCACAACTTTGTGGTTTAGGAGTCAGGTGAAAGTTGCAGACAAGTTAACATAGTTTGTAAAGCCGAATAAAGACTTGCGTCCATCAAGTTCGACCTGTTAGTTCTGTAATTGCTAAAGTTGATCCAGAGGAGGGCAAAACCCCCAAATGATTTGGCCAATCTTCACCTGAGGAAAAATTCCCTCCCGACTCTGAAACTAGCAGTCAGAATAAATCCCTGTATCAACCTATTATTTTATTTTATTTTTAAGTATACGCTGAAATCTGCCTGGTATCTAGAAATGCATCCAGTCCCCGCTTGAACTGGTGTAGTGAATCTGACATTACCGTCTCCTCACTCAGTGAATTCCATATTCTCACTGCTCTTACCGTAAAGAACCCCTTCCTATGCTGGTGCTGAAACCTTTTCTCTTCCAGTCTTAGTGAATGCCCTCTTGTTACCGTAATATTCCTCCTTTTGAACAAATCCCTGGCAAGGTCTCTATACTGTCCCCTAACATATTTGTACACATTTATTATGTCCCCCCTCAACCTTCTCTTTTCCAGGCTGAATAATCCTAGTTTTGCCAACCTCTCTGGGTATTGCAGTCCCTCCATTCCCCTTATTAATTTTGTTGCCCTTCTTTGTACCTTTTCAAGCTCATTTATATCCTTTCTATATATTGGGGCCCATAACTGAGCACAGTATTCCAAGTGTGGTCTGACCAGTGCTTTGTACAGTGGAAGAACAATGTTCTCATCCTTTGCAGCTATACCTCTTCTGATACATCCCATTACCCTGTTTGCCCTTACAGCAGCGGCCTGACTTTGGGCACTCCAATTTAGTTTGCTATCAGTCAAGATGCCCAAGTCCTTCTCCATCTCTGAATTCCCCAATGATTTCCCATTCAGTGAGTACTGGTGACTTCCATTTTTCCTTCCCATATGTATGACCTTACATTTCTCCTCGTTAAACCTCATTTGCCATTTAATGCTCCACATACCCAGCTTATCCAAATCCCTCTGTAGGTCTGCACTGTCCTCTATTGTATTAATTGTTTTACATAACTTTGTGTCATCTGCAAATATTGATATTTTACTATTTATCCCGTTGACTATGTCGTTAATAAAGATATTAAATAACATTGGGCCTAGTACAGACCCCTGTGGTACCCCACTAGTGACGCTTACCCAATCTGAGTATATTCCATTTATAACCACCCTCTGCCTTCTATCCTTTAGCCAGTTAGCTACCCACTTGCAGACATTTTCCCCCAGCCCCATCATTCTCATTTTGTATACCAACCTATTATGTGGCACGCTATCGAACGCTTTTGAGAAGTCGAGATACACGACATCCACTGGTTCCTCCTGATGTACTCGAGAGCTAACCTCCTCGTAGAAGTCAATCAGGTTTGTTTGGCAGGAGCGATTCCTCATGAATCCATGTTGGTTCGGGATTAAAAGATTATTAGCATCAAGATGCTCCGTAATTGCCTCTTTAATGAAGCTTTCAAATATTTTGCCCACAACGGACGTCAGACTCACCGGCCGATAGTTTCCGGCGTCACTTTTCGCTTCCTTTTTGAATATTGGCACTACATTCGCCTGTCGCCAATCAAGTGGCACAGACCCAGTCTCAACAGAGTCCTTAAATATAAGATATAACGGTCTGTCTATCACATTACTTAGTTCCCTTAGTACCCATGGGTGTATGCCATCAGGTCCTGATGATTTGTTTATTTTAATGTTACTGAGGCGTTTCTGTACCCCAGCTTGGGTTAGATTAGTCATACTTAGTGGAGGATTAAGCTTGTCACTTCTCATTTCTCCTGTTAGTTCGATTTCCTTTGTGAAAGTTGTCGAAAAAAAATTATTTAATAGATTAGCTTTATCCTCATCTTTCTCTATGATTTTGCCTTCCTCACTTTTTATCGGTCCAATATTATCCGATTTAATCCTTTTACTATTTATATACGTAAAGAACAGTTTGGGATTTGATCTGCTTTCCCTAGCAATACGTCTCTCTGTTTCCTCCTTCGCTATTTTTATTTGTTTTTTACAGGTTCTCGTTTTTTCCTTGTAACACATTAGTGCCTCCTTACTGTTTTCCTGTTTTAATCTCTTGAATGCCTCTTTTTTGCTATTTAACGCCCCTTTTACGTTCTTGTTCAACCATATTGGTTTCCTCTTATTTCTGGCCCTTTTATTCCCATACGGTATATACCTCTCGCACTGAGTATTCAGAATTCTTTTGAAGGTTTCCCATTTACTATTCGTATTCCTTTGATTAAGAACTTTGTCCCAGTCAATAAGTTGAAGGCTTTCTTTCAGCTGATCAAACTTCGCCCTCCTAAAGTTTAATGTTTTTGTTGTTCCCTTATTGATAACCCTACTGAAGGGCATTTTGAAGTCGATAATATTATGGTCGCTATTACCTAGGTGCCCCCCTATCTGTACCTCAGTTATTCTATCAGGCCTATTAGTCAATATTAAGTCCAACACGGCCTTCCCTCTCGTTGGTTCCTGCACTAGTTGGGAGAGATAATTATCCTTAATATTTGTCAAGAACCTTTTTCCTTTCTGAGATCTACAGGTTTCTGTTTCCCAGTCAATATCCGGGTAGTTGAAATTCCCCATTACAATCACTTCATTATGTTTTGCTACTTTGTCTATTTGTCCTAATAGCAGATTCTCATTCTCCTCTGTTATATTGGGTGGCTTATAGCAGACCCCTAGTAATATTTTATTATTATTTTTTGCCCCCTCTATCTCTACCCACATGGACTCGACCCCCTCTTCTCCCTCTCCTATATCTTCCCTTAGTCTGGGTTTTAGACATGACTTTACATATAAGCAGACTCCTCCGCCTTTCCCCTGTTTCCGGTCCCTTCTAAATAAACTATAATCTAATAAATTTACTGCCCAGTCGTAGCTATCGTCTAGCCAAGTCTCTGTTATACCTACGATGTCATACCTCTCCTCCGATATAAGCGCCCGCAGCTCATCCGCCTTATTGGTCAGGCTTCTTGCGTTGGTCAGCATGCAAGATAAAACTTTGGGGTTATTTAGCATCCTTTTCTTCTCTAACGATCTAACTGTACTATCCCCACCCCCTTCAGTCTAGATCACGTGAAGTCATTATCGGTCTTTACTCCTCTTTGGTCAGACCTCATCTGGAATACTGTGTACAGTTTTGGGCACCACATTTTAAAAAAGACATAGACAAACTGGAGCAAGTTCAGAGAAGAGCGACCAGAATGGTGACTGGTCTGCAAACCATGTCCTATGAGGAACGGTTGCAGGATTTGGGAATGTTTAGCTTGCAAAAAAGAAGACTGAGAGGAGACTTAATAGCTGTCTACAAATATGTCAAGGGCTGTCACATTGTAGAAGGATCATCTTTATTCTCATTTGCACAAGGAAAGACTAGAAGCAATGGGATGAAACTAAATGGGAGGAGATACAGATTAGATATTAGAAAAAACTTTTTGACAGTTAGGGTGATTAATGAGTGGAACAGGCTGCCACGAGAGGTGGTGAGTTCCCCTTCAATGGACGTCTTCAAACAGAGGCTGGACAGACATCTGTCTGAGATGATCTAGTGAATCCTGCTTTGAGCAGGGGGTTGGACCAGATGACCCAGGAGGTCCCTTCCAACTCTACCATTCTATGATTCTATGATTCTATGATTCTCTCCACTCTCATTATATTCACTTCTCCCCTTCCCCCTTGCTTGCCTCACATCCCACCTATTTCCTTGGTCCCCCCCCCCCCCCGTCTCTAGTTTAAAAACTCCTCCAACCTATTAGCCATCTTCTTCCCCAGCACCGCTGCACCCTCCCCATTGAGGTGCAGCCCGTCCCTCATATTAACTAATAGATGATGTAAAACCTCATGGTGGTAAAGAGGCTCGGCTTTGGTGGCCAGCCTGAAGGATGTCGCATTGGTAACGTCAATCAAGGACGGGCACAGTGGTTAAGCACAGGAGTGAGAATAATAGGGTCATTGGTGCCCTGAAAGTTTACTGGCTCTGCTTGAATGGCAAGCCCGTGCGTGCTGCCCCTTTATGGCTGTCTGTCCTGGTGCTGTATGTCAGACAGCTGGTAATATCACAGTACTTGTGAATCCCAATGTACTAGCACTTCACCTGACTTTTGCTGTGATTGTTTTAATCCTGTGATTTAAATAAAAATGTGTCCATTTTGACAACCAAAGTAATGTGTTTTGCATATTTATTCCAGTGTCTAGGTTTTTCCCATATCCAAAAGTCATGCTGTTATTTTCTAGAAACTTAATCATTCTTGCCATGGGTTGTGACTGGTATTGCAGCTCCATCCCAATGACTTAAAAGATACTAAGATGCAATATCAGGCACAATGCATGGACAAGAGTGGCACTGTTCTCTGAAGAAAGTCATGTTTCCTAATCTTTAAGGTTAAAGGGAATCTGTCAGCAGGTTTTTGCTATATAATCAGAGGACAGCATGAGGTAGGGGTTAAAACACTTAATTTAACAATGTGTCATTTATCAGGCTGTGTGCTGTTGTGTACTTACAATGAAGGTATTATTACTAGGACATTATCATTGCTCAGACCAGCTGTCTTGAGCCAAGTCTTCCGAGAATGCCCCTCCTGTGATAAGCAGCTCACTGTCAATAGACAATGTACATACAGAACCTGATGTGGGCGGGGTTAGCTTGCTCAGCTCTGATGCATTCTACATCTAAGAACTATGTCACAACTGCTGCACCCAGTAAACTAAATGATACGTTGTTGAAATCAGGGTCGCTTTTCCTACATTATGCTGCTCTCAAATAAGGTAGCAAAACCTGGTGACAGATTCTCTTTAAAGTGGTTTTCCCATTAAAAACATTAATGGCATGATAATTTGAGAGCTTGAATGTAGCAAATTATCTCTAATCTGTCCTCAATGTGACTTTATCTGGGTTGCATTTTCAAAAGTTCAAAGGTATTGCAATTAATCAATGCAATTGTACCATTTATTACACAGACCCAAAGGAAATGATATACCATACTTAAAGAGTAACTAAACCTGTATTGTTTTATTGTACTTGAGTGCCTTTTTAATTGTAAGTAGATCACTGGGGGGCCAGGTCCTGAAACCCTTGCCGATCGTTCAAAATAAAACCACAAGAAGTGCTCAGCTAGGGCGACAGAAGCACACATCTGCTGCCTGAGCGCACACCCATAGCCGAGTACGGATACAATGGAAAGCATAGGCTCCGTAACCTATGACTTCTATTCAATCCCTACCCCACTCTGTGTGCGTGTTCAGGCAAGGGCAGTGCGCTTCTGTTGCCCTAGCTGAGCGTGTCTCAGGGTTTTTTTTTCAGCGATCAGCAGGGTTTCAGGACCAGGATTCCCACAGACCTGCTTGCAAGTAAAAGGGTACTCAAATATAAAAAAGAAAGTGTTAGTTACCCTTTAAACAGAAAAAATTAGAAACTCTGCAGTTTTAATTCCCGTATCTATCTATGAACAAAAAATAAGCTGACCTGCACCTCATTGTAGAATAAAGCAAGTGTGAACAGGTGCAAGATGCTATGACTGCATACTATACAAAACAAAAGAATACAGCAGCTCTCTGTAAGCTATAAGATGTATGCAAACATTGAATGTATGAAATTTGGACTGCATTACTGCTATATAGAATATACTTCTAAAATGAAGGTACTTAGCACACAAAGTGGCCAATTCATGACAACCTTCAGGTACGCCTTGTCACGGCTGGGGGGCTCTCATGAATTGGCCCCTTTGTGTGCTAAGTGCCTTCATTTTAGAAGTATATTCTATATAGCAGTAATGCAGTTCAAATATATATCTCAGTGTTTACAGGAGCTGCTGTATGCTTTTGTATCTATCTTCCATTCTCCACAATTTCCCAGTGCTCTCATTCAAATTTTTAGAATATAGATTTACCGACGTCCTTGTCAGATAACCACAATTGTATTAAAACCTACTTCTCATTCAAAATCAGTCCTGACAGGGGTTAATAGAATTTAAAGCCAGGAGTGGGTGCTCACTCTCCTGTGGAGGGCACCTTGCCAAGCTTCATATTCATTTGGTTGTAAGATGTGGGGAGTAAACAGCTCAGTCTCCATGGAAACGTGATCGCCCCCAGAGGCTAGAACTGCACAGGGTTTCTGCCAACTTGCTCCCTACAGTGCTGTGCTTGCACCTTACTGTTTCGCTCAGCACCCTTGGCTATTTCTGTTCTCTTCCCTTCCCCCACAGTTCTGTTATGCCACCTGTACTGGAATCTTATTAGTCTCGCCCCCATTAAAGACATAGGCTAATGAACAGTTTGCACAGCTAAGGATGATTGTATAAGTATCGTGGTTATTATAGATCCATAAGAAAAGCTGAAATGTTGCAAATCACCCAGAAAACCGCGTTCAGGGTCACTATGTTATGACTGGTGCTGTCCACTTTCAGACCTCGCGCATTGCACGACATAGTATTTGCTTGCAAACATTCCTACTAGCACTAAGGACTGGGATTACTTCAGACACCTGATCAGTAAAGGTAATGGGCTTCTGTTCTCCATTCAGATCTTTAATATGCTACTAAATTGCAATATGTAAAACCTGCCTTAGAGACTCAGTAATTGCCATTACACAACACAGAAGCTGCGTATAGTATATGCACAGTGGCTTGCCAAAGTATTCACCCCCTTGGCATTTTTTGTATTTTGCAGCCTCACAACCTGGAATTTGACTGTTTTTTTGAGAGTTTGCATCAGTTCACGTAAAGAACATACCTACAACTGTGAATATTTGGTTTTCTATTTTTCTGAAGCAAACAACAAATAGGACAAAATAACTGAAAACTTCAGTGTGCATAACTATTCACCCCTAAAGTGAGTACTTTGTAGAGCCTTCTTTTGCAGCAATAACAGCTGCAAGTCGCTTTGGATAAGTATATATAAGCTTTCCGCATCTTGCCACTGGAATTTTTGCCCATTACTCAAGGCAAAACTTTTCCTACTCCTTCAAGTTAGATGGTTTACTCTGGTGAACAGCAATCTTCAAGTCTGACCACAGATTCTCAATTGGATTAAGATCTGGGCTTTGACTAGGCCACTCCAGAATATTTACACATTTCTCCTTAAACCACTGACGTGCAGCTTTAGCAGTATGCTTTGGGTCATTATCTTGTTAGAAGGTGAACCTCCATCCCAGTCTCAAATCACTAAAAGACTGAAACAAGTTTTGCTCAACAATTTCCCTCTATTTCGCACCATGCATCTTCCCCTCAATTCTGACCATTTTTTCTGTCCCTGCTGCCGAAAAACATCCCAATAGCATGATGCTGCCACCATCATGTTTCACTGTGGGGATGGCGTTCTTAGGGTGATGAGCTGTGGTGGTTTGGCGCCAGATATAGTATTTACCTTGATAACCAAAAAGTTACATTTTGATCTCTCCTGACCACAGCACCTTCCTCCATACATTTTAGGAGTCTCCCACATGTATTTTGGCCAGCTCAAAACAAGCCCTACATTTTTTGTGTGTAAGTAAAGGGTTTTTTCTAGCCACTCTTCCATAAAGGCTACCTCTATGGAGTGTACAGCTTATTGTGGTCATATGGACAGATACTCCAGTCTCTGCTTGGGAACTCTGCAGGTCCTTCAGGGTTACATTTAGTCTCTGTGCTGCCTCTCTAATGAATGCCCTCCTGGCTCAGGCTGAGAGTTTTGGTAGACGGCCCTCTTTTGGCAAGTTTGTTATCCTACAATGTTCTTTCTATTTGATGATAATGGATTTGATGGTGCTCCGGGGGATTATCAAAGATTGGGATATATTTTTATAACCCTACCCTGACTGTTACTTCTCAACAACTTTGTCCCTGACTTGATTGGAGATCTCCTTGGTCTTCATGGTGTTTGGTTAGTGGTGCTTCTTGCTTAATAGTGTTGCAGTCTCTGTGGCCTTTCAGAAAAAGTGTATATATTCTGATAGACCATGTGACACTTGTCACACAGATGCACACAGGTGGACTTCCTTTCACTAAGCAAGTGACTTATGAAGGTAATTGCTTACACCAGAAATTTATAGGGGTTTTATAGCAAAAGGGGCGAATACATATACACATACCAATTTTTAGTTATTTGACCACATAAATTAAATTTTTGCCTATATTTTTATCTGAGTAAGCATACTATGTGAGTGGCTGTGGGGCCCCTCATATTGAGTAGGGCATTGTGGCTCTCATAATGAGTGGGGGCATCATACTTTGTGTGGGGAGGACTATGCAAATATCACACTATAAGGGGTACTTTAGAGGCATAATGCTGTGGGGGTATTATACTGTGTTGGTGGCACTCTGGGGATATTATACTTTGCTGGATGCACTGTGAAGTCATCACATATTACACTGTACATGTGAGATGAAACTGTGGGGAGTCACTGTGGAGATACTGTAATGCCGGCGTCCCTGCACGGTTCCTCTCCCTCCCCCTGGCAGGGACACTGACATGCTCACCCCCACTGCAGCGGCTCCTGCTCCGGCTCCCACCACGGCTTCCGGGTTCCAAAACCTGCGCATGTCGCACAGGTCTCTTGGCAACATGTTTAGAGCGTGTTCACATGCTCCCCACATCTAAAAGGGGCAGTGTGTGCACTCAGGAAATGTCCCCAGCCTATAGCTGGGAGGCATTAAATATTTAAGGCATCTTCCCCTGTAGGGGGGTGCCTGAGCAACTTAATTATCTAGTGAGCATTAGCCCACTAGTCCGTTTTTAGGTCCCTGTGTTACTGTACCCGTCTTGCGACCCGGTAACAGAATCTGTCCTGTGTTCCCATACCCGTCTTGCGACCCTGTACCAGAGTCTGTCCTGTGACCCGTCCTGCCTGCTATTCCGAGTCCAACTGCATTCCTGACCCTCAGGGTCAGCTGCTGCCGTACCAGGGACTGCTCAGGAGTGGTACCTGGCAGCTACCTGCAGCTCAAGCCTAACCTGCTGAAGACCAGGTAGCTGCTTAGTTGAGTCCCTCAGATGACAATAGCGGAAACTCTTTGTAGATTCCGTAGGCTCGCCCCCTATGGTATCAGGTATCTGGCAGTCACATAAAACATGATAAATACAATTTAATAACAATGAACAGTAGACCCCAGTTTGAAAATGTACAGAAATAGTTTTTCTAATGTGAATGTGCTTTATCCTTAATACACACAGCAGCTCAGCTTTATATTTTGCATGACACAGAGACCTGCAGAGTTGCACAAGAAAAAAAAACACTATGATTTACATTCCAGAGAAAGTCAGCTAATTCCATTATTGAAGAATCTTTAAGAAAAGCTGAGGTTTGTTCTAAAGTGATGCGCAAGTCATTTCATCTAAGGGTAAAACACCAAAGAGAAATTGGATTGCCAGTATTGTGTCAGCACGGAGCTCATATCATTAATGAAAACGCTGGCCAGGGGGTCATTGGGCCTCTCAATGATAACGCAGTATGGAAAGACTTCTCATAGAGGTTGTTATATGTCGCCTATTGAAGGGTCCTACAAATTTGAAATTCAATGGAGTGAGCTGGGATGTTTGATAGGATTTCAAGGTCTAAAGTCCACAAATCACTAAAATATACCAAAATAAATTATATTTATATATAGACTAAAAAAGTGAAGCCCGTAGAATGTTATAATATCTAACATGTTTTCATAGAAAATGCCCCCAAAATGGTTTCCCTATAAGCACTGTAAGTAAAATAGGGGTACTGTTTGTACTCTCTGAAGACACTGCAGACCTAGTCACATGCCACCGGTCAACAAATTATTGCCCCAACTTGAGTATGAGTGATTATGCCAAATGGGCTCCTCCATTTGGCCTCCCAATTTTAACGATATATGTGTCCTTAGATTTCAGATATAGTTAAATGTAATAGTGAATATGGAAGAACAGTATTCTGCTTGGGGAAAAGGGACACCATACTGTTGGGAAATTATACTGTGTTGGGATATACTGTTTTGGTTCATCATAATGTGCAAGGGGCACTGTGTTGGGAGACATGAGGTGTTGGGGGGTATTGTGTAATCACAATGTGTGGGTGGGGGCATCAAAATGTATGAGGGGCACTATAAGGACATCATACTGTTCATATGGTGGTACCCGGGTGCAAATTGTGTGGGGGAATTCACTATTGGTGTGCTATACTGTGTTGGACGTGCATCATGCTATGTTGAGGGGTATTATCAGTGAATCATACTGCGTAAGGAGGCATAGTACTATATGTGGGTCATTACATAAAAGGGTTATCATTGTGGATTAGAATGCTAAGGGCATTCAGGGGGTTCACTATTTTGGTGTGTGTGCCGCAAAACGTCTCTCTTCCTTTTCTTGGAATGTATGGTCTTTTGTAATTACAACTGCGCAGTATGATTCATTTGATAAAAAAAAATATTTTTTTATTTGGGAGTGAGCCCAGTTTGGACTTTGGCTCTTTTGCTGTGGGGCCCCATGATTTCTATGTATACCACTGTCTGTTGTTAGGTGTCAGTCTGTGGCTGGATTTGAAATGGGTCCAGGACCTTCTGTGGTCTCTCATTTCAGTCCAGCTGGGGCTGATGCTGCTCAGCATCATCTTCAGCCCCAACACCTAGCTGGTCCACGAGATGTACAGATTGTCTCCCGTGTATTGGTACCTAGCAATGTTAAGCATTGGTTGCAGAGGGAGACAGGGTGCTTGGAATCTAAGTCCAGGATTCGTTGCACTGAGCATGCCCGTGACCTGGCGGATCGTGATTGGTGGTTTGGCACCCACCTGACCTGGTGACCTGGCACCACCTGATTGGTCCACGGGTGGCGTCACCAATGGCGCGTCGGTGGGCAGGGCTTAGTCTTTAAAAGGCCCGCCCACAAACATGGCGGCACGCTCTGATCATTTGAGCAAGCGATGCTGTTGTGTGGACAACTGTGTTCCACATGCTACCTAGCTGTTCTCTCCGTGACCTGCCGATGCCAGAGTTCGCTCGGCTAATTAGCACAGGTCGCTTAGGCAGGTTAGCTCCATAGAGGCAGGTAGCTTCGTCTAGCAGCCTGGCTCAGCCAAAGGGGTCACCTATCACTCCGAGCAGCCTGCAGACGTCCTGTTCACGGCTAACGCTTGTCAGCCACGTGGAGTTGAACCCTTCAGTCCGGTAGCACGCTGGCTGGAGGCACGTGTACCCGTTGGCGTAGTCACACACGCATCCTAGCGCCGCTACGGTAGTCCCTGTGCTGTAATAGGACTATAGATAGTTTTTCTCTGCCTATCTCTCGTGCAGCTAACGGAGATAGTGCGAATTGCTATACCCGTTCCAGTGTGCAGAAACACGGAAGGGTTTTACATTTAAGTTGGTTGCTTCCCTTTCCACCCGGAAAGTGTTCGGCAGCAGTCCACCATGTTGCATCGCGGACCCCGGGGTCGGTTGCATTCCATTATATTAAAGTTGTCTGCAACTGCCCTCTTAAGATCCGTAACCATTGCGGCCATTTACTGGCCTCAGTGCAATACAGCACAAGACGGTCAAAGCCCTGTGCAGCCAAGGTAAACAGACCAGTATGAAGAAATAAGGAATCATTGCAGGAACTGTTGGGATGAAATGTGTTATTACCTTATTTTAGCTGGATTATTGCCTGGATGCAGTTTTTTTAATTAACTTGACAACCCCCTTAAGAGGTTTTTATATCTCAGAGATTTATGGCATATTCTATCTCAAGGGTACTCTGGCCCCTAATCTGCCAGACAAGTCGGTATCATCTAGATGTAGATTGAACGGAAACATTGCTGTGCATTTGTGCTGCTCTTTTCATTCAGGACTATGGATACACAAATAGTCAAGCAAGAACCTGGCAGAATAGAAATGAGAAGAAGGTTGTTCTTTCAAACATTTATGGCATTTTGTGCATATACTGTAACTAACTGAGAACATCCCTTTGCATACCAAACTACTGCTTTATTTTTACCATGCTTACAACAAAATTTCCAACTTAACATCTAGATTTTATAGTATGTCAGTAAGTTACAACTCCAATTTCTTAAATATATTTTTCTAAATTTTACATTTAATAGGCAACTTCTAGGTGATGCTCACAATAAATACTGATTGGGTAGGAGGGATATGGAAATTTTGACCATGTTGTTGTGACTGTTTCCACTCTAGGAAACCATTAAAGGGGTATTCTCAAGTTATTAAATTGCTTTAGTTAATTAGACAGCATGAAATTCAGCATGTATGCAATTGATTCCTTTTTTTCTATTTGCTATCAATCTACAGTAATGAGAGTTTTTTCTTTCATAGTGTGCATCTGTTATCAATAAAGCATGGCCACAAGTGCCTGTCCAGATCCTGGCCAACAGTGTGTAGTAGTTACATTTAGTAGAGGGGTTAACTCCTTACATACCAGCCACCACTTTCAAGCCCACTGATTTCTACACAGCAGTTAGCTGCTCACCTGCCTACCCTCCCTCTCAGCAACTGACAAGCTGCTGTTACAAATCTTGCAAAATCACCAGCTCCCACCATCAGAAGTTTTCAGAAGCAAGTCTCCTAATCACAGCTCTCACTTTCTTGAGCTGTATACTTGTTCAAATTCCCTGTTATCTCTGTATGTAAATGCAGTGTTAACAGTGTAGACACAGAACAAGCCAAACCACTGATAGCTGAATGTGTTACATCAGGACTTGTGCTGAACTTTATACAATCCTGCTCATCATTATTGGCACCCATGAAGTTTAAGTAAATAATGTGGAATATTTCTTGAAAAAAAATAATCAAGTGAGCACTTGTGTTAAATACAAAAGAGCAAATGATAAACAATAATTAAAAAAAATAATAATGGGAGGGAAAAATATGAAAAACCTAAAGCTTGCTGTGTCACTGGTATTGGCACCCTTTACATTAATTTAGTATGGAAACACATTTTGACTCGCCTGTGGTAAATCACAAAAAAACAGATTCACCTGTGATTAATTGTTGATGCCCATGTGACATTAAATAGCCAATGAATGATGACTTCACTGTTTTAAAAAGCCTCATAGTAGGTCCTGTTCCTTTGTCACAATGGTGAAGACAAAAAACTGTCTGAGGACATCAGAACTGCTATTATTAGCAAACACAAGACTTCCAAAGGATATAAGGCCATCTCTAAAGACCTTGGTATCCTAGTTTCAACAGTGCGCAATGTTATTAAGAAGTTTGCCAAGCATGGAACTGTCAAGAACCTCCCTGGACGTGGGGGATAGAGGAAAATTTACAAGATATGTCTTCGAGGGTTGGTGTAAATGGTGGAAAAAACACATCAAACATCCAAAGACCTGAAGGCCTACCTGAAACAGCCAGGGGTCATGGTTTCACCAATTACCATACGCCACACACTAAAACAAGCAGAGCTTTATGGGCAAAGGCCAAGGAAGAAACCATTGCTGAAGAAAAGACATAAAAAAGAACGACTGATATTTGCCAATGAGTACCTTGACAAACCGCAATCCTTCTGGGAAAATGTTCTCTGGACAGATGAAACAACAATATAGCTTTTCCAATGCAAAGCAACAGTTTGTTTACAGACGGCGCAATGAAGCTTATAAGGAAAAGAACACCTTACCAACAGTTAAGCATGGTGGCGGATCCATAATGCTGTGAGGTTGCTTTGCTGCGTCTGGTACTGGAGGCCTAGACCGTATCACAAGAATCATGAAATTAGAAAATTATCAAGACATTTTAGAGCAAAATGTCATACCCAGTGTAAGAAAACCTGATTTGAGCTAAAGATCATTGGTCCTTCAGCAAGGCAATGACCCAAAGCACACATCCAAAAGTGCACAGAAATGGTTGGAAAAGAAGAAATGGACTGTTTTAAAATGGTCAAGAATGAGTCCTGACATCAATCCCACTGAAAATCTTTGGGGTGAGCTGAAATCTGCCATTGGGTAAAAGAACCCTGCAAACATTCAAGAGCTTAAACAAACTGCAAAGGAAGAGTGGGAGAAAATTCCAGCTGAGAAGTGGAAGAAGCTTATAGATGGCTACAAGAAACGTTAGGATGTTGTCAGCAATGCCAAAGGGTGTGCAACCAAGTATTAATTAAGGGTTCTTTCATTGCTGCACATGCTGTTTATTCAGTTTTTTCTTTGAAATTGCAACATGGAAGTTGAAAAACAATGTTTTATTGTTGTATTACTTTGGACCACTAATTAAAAAATCCTGAGGATATAACTTTGGTACATTTCCATTTATTTCTGAAGATATTGTACAGTCTATGAAAAAAATGAAGGGGCGCCAATAATAGTGAGCAGCACTATAGTTTTACTAATAGTACAGCTCTGCAACTCACCAGAACTGTGACTCAAGGAGGAGAGCCTAATCTGAAATAATCCAGTGTAGCGCCGGCGTCCCTGCCCTCTGCTAGGCAGGGACGCTGTTCCCCTCACCCCTCTGCTCCGAGCCCGGCGTCCTCCTCCCGCTCTGCTGGCAGCGCGCGCTCCTTCCCGGTCACTGTGCTTAGGGCGCGCGCGCGCTCCCTCCCTCTTAAAGGGGCCGCGCGCGCCGTCCTAAGGAGTCCCCGGCCAATGGCCGGAGGACTTCACCATATATAAGGCACCTCCTCCAAAATGGAGGTGCCCGAGCAATGTTGTTGCACTGTTCACTACTCTGCTTCAGCCCTCAGGTCCCGTTGCCAGTTACCTGCCAGATTCCTGCCAGTTTGCTGTCTGATATTCTGCTTACCTGCCTGCTTGCCTAAGGTCCGACGGTCTGCCTACCGACTCCTGTCAGTCTGTCTAAGGACCAGCTTGCCCGCTCACCTGGGAGCGCTCCTCTGCTACCTGCCTGCTAGCCTGAGGTCCGACGGTCTGCCCTCCAACTCCTGTCAGTCTGTCTATGGACCAGCTTGCCCGCTCACCTGGGAGCGCACATCTGCTACCTGCCTGCTAGCCTACCTGGAGGCTCCGCCGTCACGTGCTGTGACCACCTGCCATTCCAGAGACTCCTGCCCGCTCATCTGGGAGCGCACACCAGTTACCTGCCTGCTAGCCTACCTGGAGGCTCCGCCGTCACGTGCTGTGACCACCTGCCATTCCAGAGACTCCTGCCCGCTCACCTGGGATCGCACACCTGTTACCTGCCTGCTAGCCTACCTGGAGGCTCCGCCGTCACGTGCTGTGACCATCTGCCATTCCAGAGACTCTCGCTTGTGACGCGCCCCCTGGGCCATGTTGTTAGGGATACCCGGAGCCGGATCAGATGAGGGTTGTAGTCTCCGAGTGGCTGTGACCCGGTCCGTGCCCAGGGTGTCAAACTCAGTGTGCGGCAGTCCTGGTAGTTGTTTCTGTGTCGACTACGCCACCCGTTGATTTGCGGTCAAAAGGCCGCCGCTGCAGGATGGTCCGCTGAGGCTGGTGGTGTGTGTGCAGCTGTGGTAGTATAACCCCCAACGGGAGGGGTATAGCCTCAGGGGGTCAGACGTGGAGGATGGTGGTTGTGAAGGTGCAGCAAGGAGACTCAGAGGCATAAAATGCAGTTCCAGGGTTTTACTTACTGGTGTTGCTCGGGTCACTGTGTACAGCAGTGACCACCCAAGCCGTGCTGCATCCACCAGGTGCGGGACTCGGTCAACTCCCGGGCAATTCCGGAGCGTGGTCCTGAGCTCCTTTCTGACTCTCCCTTCCTCTGGCCGTTCCCACCAGGGATCCACTTTTGGCCGGCTCCCTCGGGTCTCTTGGTGGTCAAGCCTCCTCTGGGCTCCCTGACCCTATGCTTGGTATGCCTTTCTAGTGGATTTGGTGAGGGTCGTGGCAGATCCTGCCCACGACCTCCGGTTCCTGGCTAAGGTGTGCTGTAGCCTCCGCCAGCTTGGGATCCGGTACCCTTTTGCCGACCCTTCACCCTTTTGTCCTTATTCTGGGATCTTGGGGTCCCCTCTCGTCCTGCGCCTCTGGGTCTCTCTTCCTTCTCCTCTGCTCTGCTTCTCAGGCTCTCAGACAGACTGTCTGACTGACTCACAGGCTGACTGACTGACTGACCCTGATCTAAGATGGTGCCCACCTTATATACTCCCTCTATGTGTGAGCTCAGGTGACCAGCACCCAATGAGCTCCTAGCTTTACCCAGGCTGCTCCCCCTATCTGCCCCTACACTACTGGGATGTTCCACCCCCCTCCCACTCCAGCCAGGGACAGACGCTGTCGTACCTGCACATATACTGGTGGGAGTACCGTTGTTCTGTCCCCCGGAAATGGGATGTATGTAGTGCATGCAGCCTACTAGCTCAGTTCCACACTCCATCCTTACCCGGGAGTGGAATACCACACCTCTGGGTTGAGGTGCAATACCCCTGTAGCAGCCGAATCCTCAGGGTGCTACATTCCCCCCTGGTAAATCACAGCACGTCCTCGGGCTGTAAAAGAATAAACATCCAAAAACATACAATTTTTTTTTTTCAAAACATAAACATATAAAACATTATATATATCATAAAACTTTTCATATTAAACATTCTTGTTCCTCCGGCCACAGTGCAAATTGTGACCGGGTAAGTGCCACAGTCTCTTCTGGAAGAAAAACAGTTTCCTATAAAACCAGTAGGGGGCGCTTTAAGAAGCGCAACTATGTACAAAAAGGGGAAGGTATGGCCGCTCTCAGTCCTCGGCCAATGGGGATGAGGAATGGCTGTTCACAGTCCTCAGCCTGTTGGGGGATAGGGACACACGGGTACAGTTCACTGGTCCCAACGGGGACTATATTTTAAACTATTAACTGTTCTTGTACCCTGATGGGTAACTATTTTACAGTTTCACGATACCGTACTCTAATGACGGCGTCCTCCTGTTCCTTCTCGCGGGCAAACTTCAGACCCGTCCGGGTCCTCTTGCTCCTCCTCACACCGCAGCTCCTCCTCCGTCAGCCGGTGTACATGAAGGGCGAACGGTCCTTTGGCACATTTGTGCCGGGTGAATGTGACCTCGTCCCCTACATATAGGTCACGTCCTCTGTGTCCCTCCGGCAGATGACTTTCAACATCTCTGCGGGTAACAAAGACGTCGCCGAGGGTCTGATGATCCCTGATGAAACCCCAACCGTGCTGCAGTTGGAATTTAATCACAGTCCCGGTGGCACGGGGACAATGAGCTGCACGGGGGTTCCTCCGGGTCCGGCTCTTCTGTTCAGCGCTCTGTATTTGCAGCCGCTGCTCACGGACCCGCCTCTCTCTCCTTTCCCTGTCAAAGACCTCCAGCTGCTGCCGGCAGCACTCTGCACGCTCAGCTGCGGCCGCCCGTGTTTCTTGGGTGAACCCCATGAGGTCTCCTCCAGTGGGGTCCCACTCAAACTGCGCCTCCTCCAACGAGAGCGGGGTGATCTTGGCGGGCGCCGGAGCCGGGATCAGGGGCTCATCCAGGGGTCTTTCTTTCCGGAGTCGGGGATGGTGGTACTCCGGTGGCCACACAAAGGGCTGCCCATCCGGGCAAGTGTGCTGGGCAAACAAGTCTTCACCCAGGTGTGGCGCTGTGGATGTTGAGGGCGCGGAGGTGGTAGCGGCGCCCAGGTTTACCAGGCCTTGCGACCAGGCTTGGGGCACCCTGAAGGTGAAGGGCACCGTGAAGACGGCGGCGCCCGGGTGTTCCTGGCCTTGCGACCAGGCCGGTGGCTCCGCAGAGGTAGAGGGCGCTGTTGGTACTGCGGCGCCCGGGGGCACTCGGCCTTGCGACCAGGCCGGTGGCGTCTCCTGCTTGGCCGCGCTCTGGATTGAGGCGCGTGACGTAGCAGGGGGCGTGGCCGCGGCTCCGGCCGCTTGAGGCCTAGCTTGGAGCGATGACGCAGCGGATACGGGAACGGTGAGTGGGGCTTCGGGCTCTGCGACGGGGAGCTGGGGCAGGTTTGCGGCTTCTGGGCACGGGATGCTGTCGTCCCCATTACCTGCCTTCATCTCTTCGGCTCCCTCCGCGGCGTCATCTCCGGCCGTCGTCCCTCCTTCGCCGTCCTCAGAGGTGGATTTGCTCCTCGCTGCGGGTGGCATGCTTCGCTGGCGGGCTCCAGCCTGCTGGGCCATCTCTCTGCTCCACTCCGCCAGTGTTTCCTGCTGCACCTGGGCCATCCTCCGTGCGAGGCCCTCCAGCGCGGTCTGTGCACGCTCCCGATCTCCGGGGAGCTGCGCCAGGATCTCCAGCAGGCCTTCTGGAGTGGCGACCTGCAACAGGCTCCTGACCACTGGGTCGGTGCTGCCTGACTCTCCCTCCATCTCCGGGTGTGTTCTCTCTGGACTCCCCTCCAGACTCCTCCAAGCTGCTCCCATCTTCTCTCTTTTGTTCTGTCTACGCCCATACCGAGGGCGGTCCTGGGGCAACTTTATGATTGCCAGTTCCAGGGGCAGTTCTCTCACGCTGATGGACATATCAATCATCACAGTCTCTGCTGGTGGGGGCGGTTTCCACTTTTGGCGCCATTTTCGGTCCTGGCCCACGATGGGAGGTGGCCTCTTGCCATCCTTTGGCACGCCCATAATGGCGTCCGCTCTGCCAAGGCGGGAAATCTTTTCTGATGGCGGGAATCGCTTCCCAGTGGCGGGAAACTCTGTGGATGGCGGGAAAAGACTGCAGATGACAGGCAAATGGCGGGAACTGATCCGAGATGGCGTCCGATGGCGGGGACCCTCTGGAATTGGCGGGAGACTTCTTTTTGAGGTAAATGCGAACTTTTCTTCAGGCACGCAGTACCCGGTGGTTGCGGGCACGTGATCCTGCCGACTACGCCAAAGTTGACGCGCCCCCTGGGCCATGTTGTTAGGGATACCCGGAGCCGGATCAGATGAGGGTTGTAGTCTCCGAGTGGCTGTGACCCGGTCCGTGCCCAGGGTGTCAAACTCAGTGTGCGGCAGTCCTGGTAGTTGTTGTTTCTGTGTCGACTACGCCACCCGTTGATTTGCGGTCAAAAGGCCGCCGCTGCAGGATGGTCCGCTGAGGCTGGTGCTGTGTGTGCAGCTGTGGTAGTATAACCCCCAACGGGAGGGGTATAGCCTCAGGGGGTCAGACGTGGAGGATGGTGGTTGTGAAGGTGCAGCAAGGAGACTCAGAGGCATAAAATGCAGTTCCAGGGTTTTACTTACTGGTGTTGCTCGGGTCACTGTGTATAGCAGTGACCACCCAAGCCGTGCTGCGTCCACCAGGTGCGGGACTCGGTCAACTCCCGGGCAATTCCGGAGCGTGGTCCTGAGCTCCTTTCTGACTCTCCCTTCCTCTGGCCGTTCCCACCAGGGATCCACTTTTGGCCGGCTCCCTCGGGTCTCTTGGTGGTCAAGCCTCCTCTGGGCTCCCTGACCCTATGCTTGGTATGCCTTTCTAGTGGATTTGGTGAGGGTCGTGGCAGATCCTGCCCACGACCTCCGGTTCCTGGCTAAGGTGTGCTGTAGCCTCCGCCAGCTTGGGATCCGGTACCCTTTTGCCGACCCTTCACCCTTTTGTCCTTATTCTGGGATCTTGGGGTCCCCTCTCGTCCTGCGCCTCTGGGTCTCACTTCCTTCTCCTCTGCTCTGCTTCTCAGGCTCTCAGACAGACTGTCTGACTGACTCACAGGCTGACTGACTGACTGACCCTGATCTAAGATGGTGCCCACCTTATATACTCCCTCTATGTGTGAGCTCAGGTGACCAGCACCCAATGAGCTCCTAGCTTTACCCAGGCTGCTCCCCCTATCTGCCCCTACACTACTGGGATGTTCCACCCCCCTCCCACTCCAGCCAGGGACAGACGCTGTCGTACCTGCACATATACTGGTGGGAGTACCGTTGTTCTGTCCCCCGGAAATGGGATGTATGTAGTGCATGCAGCCTACTAGCTCAGTTCCACACTCCATCCTTACCCGGGAGTGGAATACCACACCTCTGGGTTGAGGTGCAATACCCCTGTAGCAGCCGAATCCTCAGGGTGCTACACTTGCTCACCTGGGAGCACACATCAACCATCTGCCTGCAAGCCTACCTGGAGTCTCTGCCATCACAGGTCGTACCTACCCTTTACCCAGAGACTGCCCCGGTCACTTGCCGTGACCTCCTGCCCGTTCATCCAGAGACTGCCCCGGTCACTTGCCGTGACCTCCTGCCCGTTCATCCAGAGACTGCCCCGGTCACTTGCCGTGACCTCCAGCCCGTTCACTCAGAGACTGTCCCGGTCACCTGCTGTGACTGCCTGCCCGTCTTCCCTGGTCGCCACCCGCTCCCTTACAAGGACCGCCCCCTTGTATAGTAGCTCAGAGGTTCCGCCTCCCAGACCCGTTACATCCAGGAAGTAATCAGACTGGAAAGCGTGTGATGCATTACACACTGCAACATCTGCAGAATCTTTTCTTACAAAGGAAGCACTGTATGTCTATCAATCAATGGGTAGTAAAGAAGATAGAACTTTCTGCAAAAGTGATCTGTCAAAGACTATTCTGCGTGAATAAATTAGCAGCACCTATTGGGTGCACTTTAACAACAGGCCTCTATGCAAGAAGTGTGTCTGGGCCACTCTACTTTTATGACAACAAAGCTACAGGTTATATGTAGGTTGTACCTATACAATGGGTATAGACAGTCTACACACTAAAATGGCAGGTTTTTGTTACGTTAAAAAAAATCAGACCAAGAAGAATAATATCAGAACTTTTTCAGACCTTCTTGTCAACATCTTCTAGCCACAGCTTGTCTTGCTACAATGATCATCACGGTCCTGAAAATAACAAGGTCACTTATACTAGATACATCTTCAGATTTTCATCTTCAATAAAAACAATCCCCTCCAAATACAAATATCTACCCCAAGTCATTATACTGTAGATCTCTGTCATGTATCCTCTTTCCCACCTCCAAATTTATTACCAGTCCCTGTTCTGTAACCTCTCTCCCACGCCCCAATTCATTATCAGTCCCTGTCCTGTGTCCTCTCTCCCTAGTTCATTACAAATCCATGTCCTGTATCCTCTCATCCACCCCCCCCCAATTCATTATAAGTTTCTGTCCTGTATCCTCTCTCCCCAATTCATTTTAAGTTCCTGTCCTGTGTCTTCTCTCCCATCCCTAATTTAATGAGTCATTGTATTGTGTTCTCTCGCCCTCCCTCCTCCCCAATTCAATATGAGACCTTGTATTGTGCTCGCTTCACCTTACTCCAATTCATTATAAGTCCCTGTCCTTTGTCCTCTCTCCCATCTCCCAATTCATTATAAATACCTGTCTTGTGTCCTCTCTTCCCCCACCCTCCTCAATTCCTTATGAGTTCCTGTATTGTGTTCTCTCTACCTTGCTGCAATTCATTATAAGTCACTGTCCTGTGTCCTTTCTCTCAACCCCAACTCATTATAACTCCCTATATTATGTCCTCTCTCCCCCCCCACCCTAAAGTCCTCTCTATAAGTCATATTGTGTCACTTCTCCCTCCACCCTCTCCAATTCATTATGAGTCCTAGTATTGTGTCCTCCCTTTCTCCTACTTTATCATGCTCTCCTCCACTGTATTAAAGAAATAAAGAATCACTTACCTCTCCAGATGATCCCCCACAGTATTGCTTCTCCCCTCTTCTGGCCAAGTATGTGCTAATTCTGGCCATGAGTCCCTGATGCATTGGGACCAGGTGATAGGTCAGATTGTCCTCATTATAATACATCTCTGGTCATCTGGCATGGGCCCCCTCCTCCAGCTCTGGGCCCATGTGCAACTGAATTGGCTGCACCACCGGTATGTCTGCCCCTGATATCTATTTAACTGAACCTCTAATAATAATAATTTTTATTTATATAGCGCCAACAAATCCCGCAGCACTTTACAATTAGGCAGGGACCTGTACAGACAATAAATTCAATAAAATTTAAGACAGTTTAAACAGTTACATTAGGAGTGAGGTCCCTGCTCGCAAGCTTACATTCTACAAGGAAATTGGGGTGGGCACAATAGATGAAAAGTGCTAGTTATTTCAGGTCTGATAATTATAATAAATAGGGATTTTCATATAAAGCTGCATGATCCAGTCATCAGCCTGTATGTTTAAGTGGAATACTCAAGTACCGAGTGCAGTTATCTTGTGCATGGAGGGTGTGGAGACAGATGAAGAGTAGGGAACAGATTCTGAATGATATTTAGAAGGAGGGAACAGGGGAAAGTTAATTTACTAAGTAGTTAAGGTGGTAGGCTTGTTTAACCCCTTAACAACATCTGACGTACTAATACGCGTCTGTGCCCTGGGACTTAAGAGCCAGACCCGTATTAGTACGTCATGGCGATCGCGCGCGCACACAGGCTGTGCGGGCGCGATCGCCGCCGGGTGTCAGCTGATTGTCACAGCTGACACCCGATACTATGTGCAGGGAGCGGTCCTGCACCGCTCCCAGCACATTAACCCCCGCGATGCTGCGATCAAAGTCGATCGCAGCATTGCCGGGGCAAGGGGAGGTGATCGCAGATACTCACCTCCTCTTCCGGCTTCCAGCGCTGTCTGCAAAGGCTTCCCGGGTGTTGCCATGACGACCCGATGTCGTCATGACAACATCCGGGTCACCAGACAGCAGGAAGATTGTTTGGACATGTGCAGTGCATCTCCAAACAATCTTCTCCCTGTCCGGCGCTGACAGCCTGCATGGCACAGGGATGGTGCTGCATTCCTGTGCGATGCAGGCGATCAGAGAAAAAAAAGTGAAAGTCCCAGAGTGGGACAAAGTAATAAACTATATAAGCTTCCAGAAAGTGAAAAAAATTAAAAAAAAATAGCAAAAATATAAAAAAAAAATAAAAAAAATAATCCACCAAAAATAAAAATATAATGTACCCATCAATAAATATTATTATAAAAAAAAAAACAATAAAAGTACACATATTTGGTATCGCCGCGTCCGGAACAACCTGACCTATAAAACTGTCACACTAGTTAACCCCTTCAGTGAACACGGTAAAAAAAAAAAAAAAAAAACGAAGCAAAAAGCAATGCTTTATCACCATACCGCCAAACAAAAAATGGAATAACACGCGATCAAAAAGACAAATATAAATAAAAATGGTACCGCTGAGAACATCATCTTGTCCCGCAAAAAACAAGCCACCATACAGCTCCATCATCCGAAAAATAAAAAAGTTATAGCTCTCAGAATAAAGCGATGCTAAAAAATATTTTTTTCTATAAAATTGCTTTTATTATGTAAAAGTGCAAAACATAGAAAAACGATATAAATGTGGTACCGCTGTAAACGTACTGACCCGAAGAATAAAGCTGCCTTATCAATTTTACCACACGCGGAGCAGAATAAAAAAAAACAAAAAAAACAATTCCTGAATTGTTGGTTTTTGTTTATTCTGCCTCCCAAAAATCGGAATAGAAAGCGATCAAAAAATGTCACGTGCCTGAAAATGGCACCAATAACAACGTCAAGTCATCCCGCAAAAAGCGAGCCGTCACATGACTGTCTGCCAAAATCTGGAAAAATTATAGCTCTCAAAATATGGCGATGCAAAAACTAGATTTTACAAAAAATGCGTCTTTTAGTGTGTGACAGCTGTCAGTCATAAAAACCCCATATGATTCTAGTATTGCTGTAATCACACCGACCCGAAGAATAAAGTCGTCTAATCACTTATAAAGCATGAGGAACGGCGTAAAAAATAAACTCTTGGGTTAGGATTGGGCTAGGGTTAGGGCTGGGTTTGGGGCTAGGGTTGTGCTAGGGCTAGGATTGTGCTAGGGCTAGGATTGTGCTAGGGTTAGGGTTGTGCTACGGTTAGGGTTGTGCTAGGGTTAGGGCTGGGGTTGGGGTTAGGGTTGGGGTTAGGGTTATGATGGGGTTGGGATTTTTTTCAAAAGTAAGAAAAAAAGATGACGATATGGCGACTAGTGTTGAGCGCAAGTGCTCGCTACTTGAGTTTGCATCGGGTGCTCTGGTATGCATTGAGTATCGTGGGTATTTGAGTGACATGCTCGAGTCTCTGCCCAGTATGCTTCGCGGCCAAAAAAACTTTACGGGGATTGCCTGCCATGCACGAGCGATCCCCACATGTTTTTTTTTGGGTGTCTAATAACCGTGAAACATGCGGAGCAGGGACTTGAGCATATCACTCGAGCACACGCTGTACATGGTGCATACCTGAGTACCCGATGCAAACTCAAGTAGCGAGCACTTACGCTCAAGACTAATGACAACTTATTCAATATGATGACCTAATGTAAACAAATTCTGTGTCGTACCTCTGGGTTCAAAATGTTCACTATACACCTTAATAAAATCCTTGGGGGGTATAGTTTCCAAAATGGGGTCACTTGTGGGGGAGCTCCACTGTTTAGGCACATCACGGGCTCTCCAAACGCGACATGGTGTCCGCTAACAAATTGAATGAAAAATCGTCTCAAATTGTTAGCGGACGCCATGTTGCGTTTGGAGAGCCTCTGCGTGCCCAAACATTGGAGCTCCCCCACAAGTGACCCCATTTTGGAAACTAGACCCCCCAAGGCACCTATCTAGATGCGTAGTGAGCACTTGGAACCCCCAGGTGCTTCACAAATTGATTCATAAAAATGAAAAAGTGTTTTTTTTTTCACTTTTTCATTTTTACGAATCAATTTGTGAAGCACCTGGGGGTTCCAAGTGCTCACTATGCATCTAGATAGGTGCCTTGGGGGGTCTAGTTTCCAAAATGGGGTCACTTGTGGGGGAGCTCCAATGTTTGGGCACACAGGGACTCTTCAAATGCAACATGGTGTCCGCTAACAAATTGTCGGCTCAAATTGTTAGCGGACACCATGTTGCGTTTTGGAAACTAGACCCCCCAAGGCACCTATCTAGATGCATAGTGAGCACTTGGAACCCCCAGGTGCTTCATAAATTGATTCGTAAAAATGAAAAAGTGAAAAAAAAAACACTTTTTCATTTTTACGAATTAATTTGTGAAGCACCTGGGGGTTCCAAGTGCTCACTATGCATCTAGATAGGTGCCTTGGGGGGTCTAGTTTCCAAAATGGGGTCACTTGTGGGGGATCTCCAATGTTTGGGCACACAGGGGCTCTCCAAACACAACATGGCGTCCGCTAATTATTCAAGCAAATTTTACAATCAAAAAGTCAAATGGCGCTCCTTCCCTTCCAAGCCCTGCCGTGCGCCCAAACAGTGTTTTTTCCCCAAATATTGGGTATCTGCGTGCCCAGGGGAAATTGCACAACAAATTTTGGGGTCCATTTTTTCTTGTTACCCCTGTGAAAATAAAAAAAATTGGGTCTAAATTAACATTTTTGTGAAAAAAGTTAAATGTTCATTTTTTTCTTCCACATTCAAAAAATTCCTGTGAATCACCTGAAGGGTTAATAAAGTTCTTGAATGTGGTTTTGAGCACCTTGAGGGGTGCAGTTTTTAGAATGGTGTCACTTTTGGGTATTTTCTGTCATAAAGACCTCTCAAAGTGACTTCAAATGTGATGTGGTCCCTAAAAAAATGGTTTTGGAAATTTTGTTGGAGAAATGAGAAATCGCTTGTCAACTTTTAACCCTTATAGCTCCCTAACAAAAAAAAAAATTGGTTCCAAATAAACGCAAGTGATATCGAAGAAATTTTACCACAATCATGAAGTACAATATGTCACGAAAAAGCAATCTCAGAATCAGGGGGATCCGTTGAAGCGTTCCAGAGTAATTACCTCATAAAGTGACAGTGGTCAGAATTGTAAAAATTGGCCTGGTCATTAACGTGCAAACCACCCTTGGGGCTTAAGGGGTTAAAGAGATGGGTTTTTAAAGCGCGCTTGAAGACATGGGGGCTAGGCATCAGTCGGATTGCCTGGGGTAGTGCATTCCAGAGAACTGGCGCAGCACGAGAGAAGTCTTGGAGACGGAGGTGCGAGGTTCGGATTATGGGGATGTTAGTCTTAGGTCATTTGTAGAATGGAGGGCACGTGTAGGGCGATAGACAGAGATGAGAGAGGAGATATAAGGCGGTGCAGAACTGTGGAGAGCTTTGTGGGTGAGAGCGATGAGTTTATATTGGACCCTGAGGCGGATGGGCAACCAGTGTAATGACTGGCACAAGATGGAGGCATCGGTGAAGCGGCTGGACAGAAATACGACCCTGGCTGCCGCATTCAGGACGGATAGGAGAGGAGAAAGTTTGGTAAGAGGGAGACCGATCAGAAGAGAGTTGCAGTAGTCCAGACGAGAGTGAATAAGAGCAACAGTAAGAGTTTTAGCAGTTTCAAAGGTGAGTAAAGGTCGGATTCTGGAGATGTTTTTAAGATGCAGGTGACAGGAGCGAGTGAGTGATCGGATATGGGGGGTAAAGGAAAGGTTAGTGTCGAATATGACCCCAAGGCAGCGGGCGTGCTGCTTGGGAGTTATGGTTGAACCATCCAAGGTAATTTCGATGTTAGGTAGAGTTGGGTTAGTAGAAGGGAGAAACACAAGAAGTTCAGTTTTAGAGAGATTCAGTTTAAGATAAAGGGATGACATGATGTTAGAGACAGCAGACAGACAATCCTTGGTATTTTGTATTAGAGTAGGGGTGATGTCAGGTGAAGAGGTCTATAGTTGGGTGTCGTCAGCATAGAGATGATACTGGAACCCAAATCTGCTGATTGTTTGTCCAATAGGGGCAGTGTATAGAGAGAAGAAGAGGGGGCCTAGGACTGAGCCCTGCGGAACTCCGATAGTAAGGGGACGAGGAGAGGAAGAGGAGCTGGCAACTGATACAGTGAAGGAGCGGTCAGAGAGGTAGGAGGAGAACCAGGAGAGAACGGTTTCCTTGAGGCCTATAGAGCGGAGCATAGTGAGGAGGAGCTGGTGATCCACAGTGTCAAATGCGGCGGAGAGATCCAGGAGAAACAGCAGGGAGCAGTGACCTTTGGATTTGGCTGTTAGTAGATTATTAGAGACTTTAATGAGGGCAGTTTCAGTGGAGTGTAAGGAGCGGAAACCAGATTGTAGAGGGTCGAGGAGAGAGTTATCTGAGAGATAGCGGATTAGACTGGAGTGAACCAAGCGTTCCAGGAGTTTAGAGATGAAAGGAAGGTTAGAGACAGGTCTGTAGTTAGTAGTGCAGTTCTGGTCCAGGGATGGCTTTTTAAGTAAAGGGGTTATGATGGCATGTTTAAATGAGGAGGGAAAGATACCTGAAGAAAGAGAGAGGTTAAATATTTTACTTAGGTGAGTGGTGACCACCGGTGAGAGAGACTGCAGGAGATGTGAAGGAATGGGGTCACTGTTGCAGGTTGTAGGTCGAGAAGAAATGAGGAGCTGGGTAACTTCTTCTTCTGTAACAGGCTCAAAGACGGCTAGTGAGCTTGAAGTGCGGCAGGGGAGGGGATCCAGGCACTGAGGAGATTGGGCTGAGATGTCCTGATGGATGTGGTTGATTTTTTCTTGGAAATAAGTGACCAGATCCTCCCCACTGAGGTTGGTGGTGGGGGTCTGTGCTTTAGGGCTCAGGAGGAAGTTTAAGGTTTCAAAAAGTCATTTTGAATTGTTGGACAGTGAAGTGATGAGAGTGGTGAAGTAGGATTGTTTGGCCAGATGAAGGGCAGAGTTAAAGGTTTTGAGCATGAGTGGATGAAGTCCTCTGCTAAAAGAGATTTTCTCCACTGCCGCTCAGCACACCTTGAGCAACGCTGAAGAAAGCATGTTTGCATTGTGTGCCAGGGCTGCCATTGTCTGTGTCGGGTCTTTCTGCGTGTAGAAGGTGCTGCTTCATCTAGGGCATTCTTCAGTGTATTATTGTAGTGTGACAATGCTAAGTCTGGACAGGAGAGGAAGGAGATGGGGGCTAAAGATGTGTGGAGATTGCCCATAAGCTGCTGGGTATTAATGGTACGTGTATTCCTATAAGTGTGGTAAGTGGGGATGTCCCGGGTGAGGAGATGGTTCTTGACAGAGAAGGAAAGAAGGTTGTGGTCCGAGAGCAGGAGAGGGGAGTTAGTAAAGTCATGCAGCGAGCAGAGACGGGAGAAAACCAGGTCCAGAGTATTCCCGTCTTCATGCGTAGGAGAATTAGTAAATTGTGAGAGGCCGAATGAGGAGGTTAGAGAAAGTAGATGAGAGGCAGATTGGGAGAGGGGAACATTGATGGGGATATTAAATTCTCCCATGATGATGGTGGGGATGTCACAGGTTTAGAAAGTGAGGAAGCCAGGTGGCAAAGTGATCCAGGAACTGGCAGGGGGAGCCTGGAGGGCGATACACAACCGCCACTCGCAGGGAGAAGGGTTTGAAGAGTCTGACAGTGTACACTTCAAAGGAAGGAAACATAAGTGAGGGAACTGGGGGGATGACCTGGAAAGCACATTGTGGTGAAAGGAGCAAACCAACACCTCCACCCTGTCTATTCTCAGGTCTGGCGGTATGTGAAAATTCAGCCCACCAAATGAGAGAGCAGCAGCTGCGGTGGTGTCTGACTGCTGGATTCAGGTTTCTGTAATAGCCAGAAGGTTAAGGGAATTAGAGAGGAAAAAATTGTGAATGTAAGTTACTTTGTTACACACAGACCGTGCGTTCCAGAGAGCACAATGGAAAGCGATAGGAGAGTGCATGCACTGAATGTTAATAAGATTAGCAGGGTTTCTATATGCAGCTGGAGGAGAGTGGTATATGCTAGTGGAGGGAGGCCCAGGGTTGGGGGAGATGTCGTCAGGGATTAGGAGGAGAAAAAAGAGAAAGAGCAGATGGTGCAATGATTTGTATGAACAGTTTGAGTGCTGTATGGAGGTAGTGGATGGTTTGGAGTGGGTGAGAAATGTCAGTAGAGCCTTAGAGTTATACTTGGGAGAAGGAAGGGGTGGATATGGAGAGAGTGCACAGAATGTGTTAAAGGGCGGACGAGATGTGAGAAAGCAGAAATTAAAACAAGTAAGAAGCAGATTGCTATGACCAATGCATAGTGCAATACAACTGACCAAGAAGCAACATGTTTGTATGATTATCTTATACACCTTACCTGTCTCCTGCCCTGTCTAACTGCCGTTGTATAACTGCTTATTAAAAGCACTTTAAGCTATTGCACTTAAAGTCTGTTGCACGCGTGACCCAGCACGCGTGTTATCCTGAGCTAGAGCCTGAACCTCTCTATAATCATGAACAGACATCAGATTCAGAATGTGACATCTATACAAATATTATTCACCATGATATACATTATATAAATGTAACATTTTTATTGATGTATTATATATTTACTGTGCTGCCTTAAGTATATGTATGTGTAAGATAATCATACAAACATGTTGCTTCTTGGTCAGTTGTATTGCACTATGCATTGGTCATAGCAATCTGCTTCTTACTTGTTTTATATATATATATATATATACAGTATATATTGTGACAAAGTCACTGGCAAGGTACTGGAGGTGAGATATGTAGCACTGAGATTGTTAGCTCCAGTATATAAAACATAAGAAAAATGTTCCAGCACATGAAGTGATGAGGGGTTAATCATCCATTTTAAGTGCTAGGGTGATTAAACACCTGTAGAGAGGGAGGAGTTCAGAGGATTCTGTAAATTCCCAGCCTTTTAGAGTATTCAGTGTGGGGTGGGTCTGGAGGCACAAGCTCTGCAGCTGTTTTGTCATGTTAAGGAAAGCTAAACCTTGGGTTGTTTGTTCCCGAAGCGGTGGTTACCCGCAGCAACAAGGACTGTGCCATATGTTATGTTTTTCCTGTTAAGCCGGGAAGGTCATATTTGTTTTGCTAAAGTTGCTGTGGTTTATTCAACGCTCTTAATAAACCACAGAAGATTTAAAGAGACCGTGTTCCTGTGTCTACCGCTATTCACAACCGAGTGAGCCGATCTACCACAATATATCTATATACTGTGTATGTGTATATATATATATATATATATATATATATATATATATATATATATATATATTTAGCAATAACATGCAATGGCATATTAATAAATATATTATTTTATCCTGGAATTGCTGGTGATGCTTCTTACTATCAGTCATTATATTTTACTAACCTATTGTAACTTGGATATTTGATTGACTGTGACAGAGGAATCACAGTAAAATTAGTGAGGTCAGCTGAAGAGGCCAGGGTTGAGAGAATATATGACTGGAATACTCCAGGAGCTGCATTAATATGCATTAAAGCAAACATCGCACAGGGAAGAATTTCGCATTGACAATGCCTGAGCATGATAGCAAGCATCTGAATGCCACCAGATAGAGGGGAAACTCTTTATTGACAGTAGTTTTGAGGAGAACATTACTTCCATCCAGTCTATGAAATTCTATAGTATATAACATTCAGTCCAGGAGATAAGCACATCAGTCCCCACAGTCACTTCTCAATCCTGCTCTAACATACAGGAGTTGCTTTATGAGCAGAACTATGAGGAGCTGTCCATGGCCAGAGTGGTGCTGAATGAAACATGCTGAATTTACCTTGTTGAGAGCAGACATTAGATAGGAATGTTAAATCTTGGTAAATGCCACATTCATACTTTAACTCATTCATGGGTTAAGCGTAAATTAGCAGTTGTGCAAACACTGTTGAACATGTTCACAGCTTCAGTCTTGACAATTATGTAGTCATGCAATATACAGTGAATATACAAGGTTTCCACACCCCTGTTAAAATGCCAAGCTTTTGCAATGTAAAAAAATCATCTAAATAAGACTCATTTTAGAACTATTTCCACCTTTAATGTCAATCATAATCTGTACAATTCAATTTAAAAACAAACTGAAAACTTTTTGGGTGGAAAATGAATAGTAAAGAACTAAAATAATGTGGTTGCATAAATATGCACACCCTTAACTAATATTTTGTTGAAGTACCCTTTGAATTTATGACAGCATTCAGTCTCTTTGGGTAGGAATCTATCTGTATGGCACATCTAGAATTTAAATCTTTTCCTCCTCTCTTCCTTCCAGTAGATCTCCATATCAGTCTGCTTGCAATGGCATATCCTGTGTATAGCGCCCTCTTCAGGTCAAACCACATTTATGCAATTGGATTCAGCCCAACCTATGTGGAATCTCCAAAATTAAGGAAATCCCCTAAACGAACAATATATAAAACCTGATAGAATTTTCCAATTGGGACACCAACAGTAATACAAGTACTGTACCCAAAAAGGAAAAAAAAGAGAAAATAGTGCAAAGAAATGTATAACAATTGAACAGATAAAGTTTATTAATAAATATATACAAATAAATACATAGTGGTAGGGAGACGTCAGACAAAAAGATAAACATTGGAGAAAAAAGATGGTAATAATGATCTGTACTTTGACACAAAAACACTGATGCAATAAGCAAGAAAACCCCTCTCTATCCCCCTTTGTGATGATCAAATGTTTATGAATCATATAAGAAACATATAAATATACTTGATATAGAAAACAATGGCAAAGAATAAGTATGCAGAATTACAAGCTAAATTCTAATAATACGCTCAACAGAAATGCATAATGGCCTTACATAAGAACAAATTCCATGGCAATGTAAGCTTGAATAATAGGAACAGACTTATGCATATGACACACTTATACCAAGGACGCAGACTGCATGCGATAATAGGAACAATATATAAAGCAAATACCTTGAGACATAGTATGTCAGTCAGAGATACAAGAGAGAATAAGGGGCGCGTAGGCACCTCAACGCGCGTTTCACCAACACTGGGCTTTGTCAGGAGGCGTGGACAAGATAAAATGTGAGCACTGTTTAAATATAAAATATTCACCTGCATTTAGCAAATTGGCACTCACCTCTGCCTGGTGCCCGAGTCCCAGTGAAGCCACAACAGGCACACACCGAGAATGATGGACGGGACGATGAACAAACACCAAGCAAATACAAACAAATTGCATGACCAGGGGGAGTCAAATGGCACATGCGAGGGGTGCGACTGTGCTGTTTAAACGAGAACAAGGTGAGTAAGCCAATCTATATTACAACAAAAAATACAGTATATTGATAATAAGTGCAATGATACAAATAAGTAGAACTCGAAAGTGAAGAATAATTATAATCAACACAATATGAAACATAAGCCAAAATAAAACAATATAAATGTGTCAAAGTGACAATAATGTAATTTGTCATAATACAAAAATAAAAATAATAAGAAAAAGCAAAAATTACATACTGCCACAAAAATTAAGCTTACAGAATAAAATATTGTCAGATCATGGTGCAACCAATATGGTGCTTGCAAATTAAAATGGTGTCGAATCCATGACTGCAAAGCAGACAGTGCTCCCACTTCATGCACTTATGCACAGAATCACTTCTTACTCACCCTGTTCTCCTCGTTAATATATTCTCTATATGGTTTGTTATGCCAGAAGCATATAATTCCTTTTCAGGGAAAAGCTTTGGGATATTCACTTGTTCAATGTTTACCTTTAGTAGCAGGGAAGTCCTGTTACACTATTATAATAGAAGACACAAAAGACATAGGCCCATATTCAATATTCAACCGGGTATTTTCTCGATGGACTTGTTGTGGGGACGTGGTGGAGTCAGATGCTCCTGATTTATGACGAGGAGCGTCTAACCAGTGGTATGTGCCTATCTCTCTCCATCCCATTCCAGCCCTGCCCTTTTTGGCAGAGCGGGGAGAAACTGGTTTATAACTGACAAAAACAACTCAAAATTTTTGCGCAACTCTGAGTTGTGCCAAAATTTTGCTACTTTTGAAAGTAATTTATATCAGAATTCTGGTGAAATTGCTTTGATGAATGGGGCCTATATTGCATAATATATGAATATTACATGTCAAAGGCTTTTTAATGTCACCCAAGGTTTAGTATCACATAATAATTATACCATCATTTAAAGGTCAGTTCACCTTTGCAACATATTTTCTATTGCTCCATTACATCTAAACCAGATAAGAATGCAACTTTATAATTAGCCTTGATTGAAAATTAGTGATGGGCGAGTACTAAAATGCTCGGGTGCTCGTTGCTCGCGTCGAGCACATTGGAATATTCGGGTGCTCGACCCGAGCAACGAGCCCAATGTAAGTCTATGGGAGACTCGAGCATTTTTCAGGCTCCCTCCGGCTGTCTGCAGAGGGCCTAAAAATTACCCAAATCGATGGGAACAGTGCTCAAATGGCATGGGAACAGCATGGGGAAGACCCCTGGAAGCATTTCTGACTCCTAGGTCACTTCTGTCTACAACGTTGTCAGAGGTATTATGCCACTTTTACGGACTCACAATAAAACATACAAAAACGAAACCAAAATGGATTTTCCTGTGAAATATTTTAAGGAACATCCTTTCCAGGATAATGACTTGTATATAAGGCAAAATAAATAACCAAAAACAAAAATACTCCCCCACACTTTGGGCTATGTTCACACGTAGCGTTTTTGATACGTTTTTGCACTTTTGCATTGCTTTCAACTGTGACAAATGCATTCACGGGGAAATGTCATTTTAACATTTTACAACCTTATCTGGCCAAGTGGTGTGTGACACATCATCAGACACATCCTGTTTCATTTATGAAGGTGGGACTCTGAAAGTCACAAAGCCTATTTTTATAGGGCTATCAGGCGATCTTTGCTATTCTTAAAGGGTCAGCAGTCGGCCCTCTCTATTCTTAGCCATCAGCCGGCTATGCTTTGTTGTTCCCATTACTAAAGATTGGGTCTCCTATACTGTTATTGCGTATGCAGTGAGTGGCAGGTCTGCCCAAAATTTGGACACACCGCAATACCCCTTTGAAAATTTGGTGGCACCCCAATACCCCTTTGAAGAGACTTAGAAGAGGGCCTCCTAAAAACAATGTTCCCATTAGTAGGAAGGGGGTCTCCCATACTGTTTGCCTATGCAGTGAATGCAAGGACTGCCAAAAATTTGGATCTACTCCAATACGCCTTGGAAGAGACGTAGAGGAGGGCCTCCTGAAAAAAAATGTTCCCATTATTAGGAAGTGGGTCTCCCATAGTGTTGGCCTATGCAGTGAATCCAAGGGCTGAAAAAAAATTGGGAGGCATGCCAATGCCCCTTGGAAGAGATGAAGAGGGCCTCATGAAAAAATGTTCCCATTATTAGGAAGTAGGTCTCGCACAGTGTTGGCCTATGCAGTGAATGCAAGGGCTGAAAAAAAAAATTGGGAGGCACTCCAGTGCCCCTTGGAAGAGACGTAGAGGGCCTCATGAAAAAACGTTCCCATTATTAGGAAGTGGGTCTCCCATAGTGTTGGCCTATGCAATGAATGCAAGGGCTGCCAAAAATTTGGAGGCACTCCAATACCCCTTGGAAGAGACGTAGAGGGCCTCATGAAAAAATGTTCCCATTATTACAAAGTGGGTCTCCCGTAGTGTTGGCCTATGCAGTGAATGCAAGGGTTGAAAAAAAATGGGAGGCACTCCAATGCCCCTTGGAAGAGACATAGAGGGCCTCATGAAAATTTTGTCCCATTATTAGGAAGTAGGTTTCCCATAGTGTTGGTCTAGGCAGTGAATGCAAGGGCTGTCAAAAATTGGGAATCACTCCAATGCCCCTTGGAAGAGACGTGGAGGATGGTCTCATAAAAAAATGTTCCCGTTAGAAAGGAGCGGGTCTCCTATACTTGTAATGCCCATGCACTAAGTGTATGGGCTGACAAACATTTAACCCTGGGGGTATACATGAACATATTGTATACAAATTTTTTTTACGGGCATCATAAAGACCCTTTAAAAAAATTATGTGGGTGTTGCATCACGGATCACGGTCACACTGGTGATATGGTGGTGGAGGATGAGGATGAGGAGAAGGAGGAGGACAAGAGCAAATAGCCAAAATCAGGAAGTGTATACCCTTGTGTGGGTGTGAAAAGGTGCATGGGAATATACCTCCCAAGAAAAGACACTGGATTTGAGTTTATGTTACGCTGCTATCATTCGGTGGTGTTGAGAAGTCTGGCCTAATCCAGCCCTTGTTCATTTTTATAACAGTCAGCCTGTCAGCATTTTCAGTTGACAGGCAGATGCGCTTATCAGTTATAATTCCACCAGCGACACTAAAAACCCCCTCTGATAAAACACTAGCGACAGGGCAGGCCAGGACCTCCAAGGTGTACAGAGCCTGTTCATTCCACGTATCCAGCTTGGATACTCAATAATTATAAGGCACAGAGGAATCACGGAGGATGTTGGTACGGTCGGCAAGGTACTCCGATGGGAGGGGCTGAGAAAATTCTCCCAGAACTTTGACAGTGTTCCCCTGCCTCTGCTGGATTGGAGTTGTGTCTCTCTTGCCTGTACTCCTTGGTTGTCCAACGAACTGTGACCTCTGCTGCCAGCGTTTTCAGATGGGAATTTTTTTAATAGTTCCACAACAAGGGCCTTCTGGTACTGCCCCATTTTTGTAGACCTGCCCGCCTCAGGAATAAGAGATATAAAGTTATCCTTGTAGCGTGGGTCTAGAGGTGTCACCAACTAGTAATGACTGTCACCCAAAATTTTGAGAACGAGAGGGTCATGGGAAAGGCAGCATAACATAAACTCAGCCATGCATGCCAGACTGCAAACAGGCAAGACTTCCATGTCCTCACCAAGAGGACGAGTGACCATGCTCTCCTCCTCCTCTCTGTCCTCAGGCCATCCACGCTGAACAGACGGTATGCCAGTTGTGCAGGTAATACCATCTATGGCGCATGAAACTAGCTCCTGTCCTTCCTCCTCCTCCTCCTCTTCCTCATTGTCACTCAATCCACGTTGGGATGAGATGAGGCTGGGCTGTGTGTAATCACCCTGCATGGTTCCTTGCTCCATCGCATCGTGCTCCGCCTGCAATGCATCCTCTTTGATTGTGAGCAGAGAGCGTTTCAGAAGACAGAGAAGCGGGATGGTGACGCTAATTATGGCGTCATCGCCGCTCACTATCTTGGTGGAGTCCTCAAAGTTTTGGAGGATGGTACATATGTCTGACATCCATGTCCACTCCTGAGGTTTTATGTGTGGAGTCTGAACTGAATATCGATGGCCTTGTTGATACTGGTACTCAACAACCACCTTCTTCTGCTCACAAATCCTTCCCAACATCTGCAGTGTAGAGTTCCAACATGTGGGGACATCACACACCAGTCTGTGAGCTGGAAGCTGCAAATGCTGCTGAAACACGGCAAAGGGGGGCGAAAGCTGTAGGTGACTTTCTAAAATGGGCACACAGGCAGCGTACTTTGTCAAGCAGATCCGGCAGCTCTGGGTAGGATTTGAGAAACCGCTGAACCACGAGGTTAAGCACATGCTCTAGGCATGGTACATGTGTGAGCTCGCCTCGCCTCAGAGCCACCACCAGGTTCCAGCCATTGTCACACACGACCATGCCTGGCTGTAGGTTCAGCGGTTTGAGCCACAGATCAGCCTTCTCTTTCAGAGCTGTCCACAACTCTTCAGCATTGTGCGGTTTGTCACCTAAGCATATTAACTTCAGCACAGCCTGTTGCTGCTTGGCCGAGACAGTGCTGCAGTGCTTCCAGCTTGTGACTGATGTGGTCATTTCGGAGATGGAGGCTGAAGAAGAGGAGGAGGATGAGGTGCAGGAGCTGTAGACTGTGGGGGCAACCCTGATTGACCTAGGGCCTGCAACCCTTGGCGTCGAGAGGACGTGTTCCGTCCCAAGGTCCGACTGGGTCCCGGCTTCCACTATGTTAACCCAATGTGCCATTAGCGAGATGTACCATCCCTACCCACAAGCACTTGTCCACGTGTCGGTGGTTAGGTGGACTTTCCCGGTAACTGCGTTGTTGAGGGCACGGCTAATGTTTTGGGACACGTGCTTGTGGAATGCGGGGACGGCACCCCAGGAGACATAGTGTCGGCTGGTGACCGAGTACCAAGGGACGGCCGTCGCCATCAGGTTGCGGAATGCTTCCGTCTCCACCAGCCTAAAAGGCAACATTTTGCGAAATGTGAGAATATAGTCTTGTGGCATGTGGGGCGTTGGCTGCGTATTTGCACTTGCGTTCCAAGGACTGGGGTATGGACAGCTGAACGCTGTGCTGGGACAAGGACGTGGACGTGCTTCCTGATGCTGCTACTTGAGAGTGCAACGACAGATGCAGGGCAGGAGGCATCTTTGCATGCACCATGTACAGGGGATTGGCTTGCATGCACAACAGCGGAAGAAGCAGTGGTGCCACCCGCAGACACTGTTCCTGGACCCTGGGGTTCGGCCCACAAAGTCTGGTGCTTTGCTGCCATGTGCCTGATCATGCTGGTGGTGATCAGGCTGGTAGTTTTACCACCCCTGCTGAAACTCACCTGGCAGGTGGTACAAATGGCCTTTTTGGGGCTATTGACAGAGTCTTTAAAAAACAACCAGACTCAGGAAGACCAAACAGTTGTACTGGCAACTTCCTTTGTGTTGGTGTTATGGGGAATGGTTGCCCGCCTTCTGTCTGCGGCCACCACACTGCTTATTCCTGCCTTTTTGGGTGCTCTGCCTCTCTCCCCCTGTGTGCTGCTTTCCTCGCTCTGCATGTCCTCCTGCCAGGTTGGGTCAGTTACTATATCATCCACCACCTCGTCTTCCACTTCCGCACCCTGGTCTTCCACCGTCGCCATCGTGTGACCGTGGCTGCTCAAATATTTGGGCATTGCTGCATGCAATCTCCTCTTGCCCTGCATCAAGTGGACCGGGCGAGAGGCCTGAATCTATAAACGGAAAAGTGAATAGCTCTTCGGGGTGTCCAAGTGTGGGATTAGTTGTCTATGGGCACTCTACATGGTGGGAAGAAGGAGGTTCAGGGTGAGGAATATGCGATCCCGACTCACGGCTGCTGAGACTTGACGGTGTGGAAGACAGGGTGGTGGTGGTGGTGGTCGCTAAGCTACTGGAAGAATTATCTGCTATCCAACCAATAATCTTTTCACACTGCTCTGTGTTCAATAGTGGTGTTCTGCGGTCCCCTATTAATTGGGACAGGAAGGGCGAGCGAGAAGATGTGGGTGTTTGTTGTGGCACAATTTCAGCTTGCCCACGGCCTCGGCCTTTGCATGCACTATCACCATCATGTCCAGTTCCCCATCCCTTGCCACGTCACTTGCCCATTTTAAATGGAGGAAAATATCTTCCACGCTCACTACAAATGACTGAATTTGGAGCGAACTTATATGTGATCCGTGTTACGGAGAAAGCACAGTTTTAAATACCTGGCCTGTAGGTAACTATTTTAAACGGCATACTGGTGTCAATTGCTTCACTGACACACTGAGACTAATTTTTAAAGGAGGCCAGAAATGTCAGTATTTTCAGCACAATTACATGTTTTAAATAGCTGGATATTTAGCGCTGTAATGTGGAAAGGACCTGGCTGTATTCTGCAGTGCCAACAAGCAAATGGCGCAGAAAAACGATGTTCTCTGGATTGCATTTTAAGCAAATAATGAGGATTAAGATCCAAAAAAAAATTATTCCTGGCCCTTGAGACCTGGGCCTATTTCTAGAAATATCTAACAGCAGCAGCAGACAAAACTAGAATGGAGCCTCTTGTCCTATGTGCACTGCAGTCTGCTATATACCCTGCCTGCCTATATATACTGCCTGCCTGATATCTCTGCAGATGGATTAGTCCTCAGAAGGACTGTTAGTTGAGATGGATATGTGTCTCTAATATAGTTTGGTACACCTACACTAACTAGAAACAAGCAAATCTCTCCCTAGCTCAGCAGCAGCCCTCCCTACATTGTCTGATTCCGGAATGACTGTGACGAGCATGGCAGCACCAGGTCTGATATAGACCTGATGATGCTGTGCAGCCAGCCAATCACTGTAATGCCACAACCAACATGGCTACGGCATTACAGTGTGTGGCAGACAACCCCTGCATGTTCATTTGCTCTATAAAGAGCACCAAACATGCTGGGAGGGGACCCGAGCTCCCGCCGAGCATCTCGAGCAGTGAGATGCTCGGGCGAGCACCGAGCAGTAGCGAGCATGCTCGCTCATCACTATTGATAACAAATAACCTACTGTTTGGTGTCTGCAGTTCCTTTGCAGAACTATTGTTCTCTATGGTCACAGACTACAGTGTAGTGAGGTTTTGCAGTTGTACTCTCTTTCATCTGTTGCCCAGATCTTTTAACTTAATACGTGTGTTAGCAAGAAGTAAAGAATAGATGCAGGGAACTATGAATACTTTTGCAATTTATTTTAAGCTTCCATTGTTTCTGTTCAGGAATATTCCAAACCTAGCTGAGATAGAGTCATGGCTCAAAGTGTTGGCACCCTTGAAATTGTTCCAGGAAATGAAATAATTTTCCCAGAAAGTTATTGCAATTACACATGTTTTGTTATACACATGCTTATTTCCTTTGTGTGCATTAGAACAACACAAAACACTGAGATAAAAAGGCAAATTGGACATCATTTTACACAAAACCCCAAAAATGGTCCGAACGAAATTGTTAACACCGTCAACTTAATATTTGGTTTCACTCCCTTTGGAATAAATAACGGAAATCAATCGCTTCCTATAACCATCAACAAGCTTCTTACACCTCTCTGGAATTTTGGACCACTCTTCTTTTGCAAACTACTCCAGGTCTCTCATATTTGAAGGGAGTCTTCTATCAACAGCAATTTTAACATCTCTCTACAGGTGTTCAATGGGATTTAGATGCAGACTCAATGCTGGCTACTTCAGAACTCTCCAGCGCCTTGTTTTCGTCCATTTCTGGGTGCTTCTTGAAGTGTGTGTGGGGTCATTGTCCTGCGGGAAGATCAATGACTTAGGACGCAAACCCAGATTTTTGACACTGGGCACTACATTGCGACCCAAAATCCTTTGTTAATTTTCAGATTTCCTTGTACATAATTAAGACACCCAGTGCCAAAGGCAGCAAAACAACCCAAAAACATCTTTGGACCTCCACCATATTTGACTGTAGGTACTGTGTTCTTTTCTTTGTAGGCCTCATGACATTTTTGGTAAACAGTAGAATTATTTGCTTTACCAAAAAGCTCTATCTTGGTTTCATCTGTCCACAATATGCTTTCCCAGAAGGATTTTGGCTTACTCATGTACATTTTGAATATCACTGATGGGTATATTTATCCCTCAATTATTAGGACTCCCTTTCAGTGAGTCATGTACATTTTGTCAAACTGCAGTCTAGCTTTTTTATGTCTCTGTGTAAGAAGAGTGGTCTTCCTGGGTCTCCTGCTATAGCATTTCATTTCATTCAAATGTCGATGGATAGTTTGCGCTGACACTGATGCACCCTGAGCCTGCAGCTTGAAGTTATTTGGAACTTGATTGGGGCTGCTTATCCAGCATCCAGAGTATCCTGTGTTGCAACCTTTCATCAACTTTTCTCTGCCGCCCATGTCCAAGGAGATTAGCTACAGTGCCATGGGTTGTAAACTTCTTGATTATGTTGGACAAAGAAACATAAAGATCTCTGGAGATGGACTTGTAACCTTGAGATTGTTTATATTGTTCAAACATTTTGGTTCTCAAGTTCTCAGACAGTTCTTTTCTCCTCTTTCTGTTCTCCATGCTTAGTGAAGCACACCCAGACACACAATGCAAAGATTGATTCAACTTCTCCCTTTTTATTTGGTTTCAGGTGTGATTTTCATATTGCCCACATCCGTTACCTGCCCCAGTTGAGTTTGAATGAGCATTGCATGCTTGAAAGTTGTTTCCCCGCAATTCTGGAAAGAAAGGTGCCAACAATTTTGTCTGGCCCATTTTGGGGGTTTTATGTGAAACGATGTCCAATTTGCCTTTTTTTTCTTTGTTTTTTTTTTGTGTTGCTCCACTACACACAAGGGAAATAAACATGTGTATAACAAAACATGACTATTTGCAATAATTTTCTGGGAGAAAAACTTCATTTTCTGGAACAATTTCAAGGGTGCCAACACTTTTGGCTATGACTACAACTCTTTTTGTGTTAATTGTCCAAAGGATGCCCTGGGAGACCAGGCGCTGATGTTGCTGGATTGATCTCGGCACCGAAGGTAAATATAGGTTGGTTTTATTTTATACTGGGAAATATAGCAAATGGGAAGGGGTTGTCTGAGTAGTGGACAATCCTTTTAAGACAAGTGAGTACAGAATCAAGAGAATACAGCTAGGATTTCTAAACAATAATGCACGAGCCAGTCATCCTGCCAGCATATGTGCCAACTTACACAAAAAAAGTTATTATGTTTTGTTGGATAGAGAGAAGTTAAGGCATAAGGGAATGGAATGAAGCAGTGTTTGCTAAAAGTATCAGAGATATGATAAAGTATAGGAAAGAGATTCAATGAGAGTAGAAATAAAATGGATTAGCTGTAATGCCGGACAGAAACCATGTATGAGGTTATGTTCACATGCAGCATTTTTTTTTTTTTGCTGTGCTTTTTTCTGCAGAAAAGATGCTGTATTTTACAGTACTAGCCAAAGCTATCAGATTTCAGAAATCTCATAAACTCATTTTTTTCCTCTGTCTTATTTTGAGAACTGCAGCATTTTTTAAATTTGCAGCATGTCGATTCTTTCAGCATTTTTCTACTGTATTTGCAGGTTAGGCTGCGTTTTTGCAGCATTTTTTGCTGTGCTTTTTGTGAATTAAACTAACTTTATTAAACATGTACAGTAGATAAATATGTAGTCCACACCCAAACACAACACAACAAAAAAAGCAGCAAAATTTGTGATTTGAACAAAGCCTAAGGCTGTGTGCCCACGATGCGTTTTTTAAGCGTTTCCGCAGCGGCAAAAACACTGCAGAAGCGCTTAAAAAACGCATGGTAGAAGGCCTGCCATGTTCCCCAATGATAATCCGCATGTGCTGTGCACATGCTGCGGACATTTCCGCTGCGGATTATCATTGCGGGAAAAAACGCAGCACACCAATTATTTTGCGCAAGTGCTGCGTTTTCGCCGCCATTGACTTGCATTAGATCGCATGGATTACGCATCACTGTATATGTAGATGCGCATTCCATGCGTTCTAATGTGCGGATGGTGCCCAGGTGTGAAGGACAGGAGACTGTCCTCCGGACCCTGGTACCATAGAAACTGTAAAAAAAAAGAATAAAATAAAAAATAAATATATACTTACCTTCTGGCGGCCCCCGATGCGCTCCTCCTTGCTTGCCGGCAGTTCGCGATGGACTGAAGGACCTGCGCTGACATCATAGTCATGTGACGGGTCACGCGACGCTGACGTCGGCAGGTCCTTCAGTCTACCGCTGCCGGCAGCCTGGACGGAGGGAATCAAGACTGCGGGGGCCATCGGAAGGTAAGTATAGATATTATTTTTTATTTTTAACCATTCTTTAAGGTCACACTATATAAATCCATGCCGTTTGCATGGATTTATATAGTGTGACCAAGTTGACAAGCACTTTCCAAGTGATGCTAAAATCGCTTGGAAAGCGCTTGTCAATCCGCAAGAATGCTTCACTTCCGCTTGTCCCTGGCAGGAAAACGCATGTACAATCCACATGTACAATCCGCATGCGTTTTTTTCTGCCAGGGAGATGCAGAAACGCTCAGGAAAAAATCCTGAGCATTTCTGCATCGTGGGCACATAGCCTAAAAGTGACATTGTTCCTTGAAAAAAATTAGACCTTTATTCTAATCCTATTCAGCCTCCTTTATAAGGATCCTTGAGGTAAATATGCCTTTCATTCATTCATTCCACTCTCTGCTGAGTACCAATTCTGGATCATCTTGCCATTCCTCTTTTATTACATCTAAAAATTTATGAATGAATTGACAACTGGGTATTACCAGTTTACGGTGTTTTGTCAAAGAGTCTTAGGCCGTATTCAGACATCAGTATTTTGGTCAGTATTTCTTCAGTATTTGTAAACTAAAATCAGGAGTGTCTCCAAAACAAAGAAGAGCCATGAATCTTCTATTATACTTTTTTTCTATGTAGGATCAACTACTGATTTTGGTTTAAAACTTTTGATGCAAAATATTGACCAAATACTGATGTGTGAATAAGGCCTTACGCTGCATTTACACTGAAAGGTTATCATTAACGAGTGCTCTTTAGAATGGCTGCTTCACAATATTCTTTCAGTGTAAGCAGGCTGCTGATCACCCAATGAACTAGCGAAACGCTTGTTCATAAGAAGAATTATCTTTTGTGCAACGCAAAGGTTCATCTTTCTCGTCAATGCATTGTTCTGTATAAAGAGGACTCGCTCTGCCGAGAACAGTGACAGCCTATGCACAATGAGCAATTCCCTAAAGGTCATTCAATGCACATCATTTATTGTCGTATGTCTATGTAAAGGTGTATGAATAGGCCAGAGGCATATCTAGGGGGGATCAGCCGGGGCATGTGCCCCAGGCGCAGCTGGCAGGGTGGCGCAGCCGGCAGGGTGGCGCAACCGGGCCGCCTAATGCGGCGGTCAGATGTGTCTCCCCCGGTGGCTGCATTCTGCCGCCCCCCACACTGGGATTTGGCTGTTCTCTGAGCCGGCTGTCAAACTGACATCCGGCTCACAGACGCTGCAGCGTGCCGGCTCCCAGTGATCAATTGTACTCGCGTCTTCTAGACGCAAGTACAATTGAAGCTCTGACCTCCGGGTCAGAGCGACGCCAGCAGCGTGATCAGGTCATGCTGATGTCACTTGCTGGCACCCAGCGAGAAGAACATCGGTGGAAAGTGCTCCATGCTGGAGCTGAAGACACTGAAGATTAAATGTAACTGGAGCCTGGTGGATATTTAATGTTGGGGAGTTTACTGTGTGCAGGGGGGATATTTATGGGGTGGGGGGTAAATACACTGTGGGGGGGGTATTTACTGTGTGGAAAAGGGTATTTACTGTGTGGGAGGGGAGTATTTACTGTGCGGAGTATTTACTGTGTGGGGAGATTTAGTGTAACGGGACTGGGGGTATTTACTGTGTGGGGGGTATTTACTGTGTGGGAGGGGGGTATTTACTGTGTGGTATGGGGGTATTTACTCTGCGTGAGGTATTTACTGTGTGGGGGAGATTTATTGTAACGGGATTGGTGGGGTATTTACTGTGGGTGGGAGAGTATTTACTGTATGGGGGTATTTACTGTTTGGGGATGATTTAGTGTAATGGAGCTGGGGGAGATTTACTGTGTGGGGTGGAGATTTATTGCAATGGGGCTTTGGGAGATTTACTGTGTGGGGGAGATTTTGTGTAACGGGGCTGGAGGAGATTTACTTGTGTGGGAGGGAGATTTAGTGTAACGGGGTTGGGGATGATTTGAGGACACAAGTTTGGGGAGCAAGGAAGGGACCATTGTAGACACAATATGGGGAGCAGGAGAAATTTGAAGACACAATATGAGGAGCAAGGGATGAGATGGGGGCATGTATGGGGGTTCAGTGTAAACACAGTATGGTGAGTGGGGGGATGGGTGCAGAAACAGTATGGGGAGTTGAGGGGATGTGTGAGGAGGCAGTACAGAAAGTGGGAGGGGGAAATGTGTGAGGAGACTATTGAAGGGAATAGTGTGAGGAGATAGTATGGGGGGAGAAAAATGTGAGTGGGCACAGAATAGAGACTGAGTAGTGTGTGTGTGTTGGGTGATAGTATGGGGGGACAGAGTAAGGCACAACCAGGAGGGGACAGTATGTAAAGGAGGGGGAGTGTGGTGAGGGGCCACAGTATAGATGCTGAGCCCTATAGGGGGGATACAGTGTGAGAGAGCAATGTGAGGAGGGGGCCCAGTATGGAAAGGAGAGAGCAGTGTGGAGAGCATGTACCATAAGAGGGACAGTGTGGGGGTCATATTTTGTGCAGAGAATATAGTGAGGGGCAATTATTTATTCAGGGGCACAGCGTAGGGCAGATATTTTTATTCAGGAGCATTATAATGACACTGCTATGTTTAAGGGCATCATGTGGGGATGTGCTGCAGAAGACCGGAGAAGATGGAAGTCTACAGAGATGGAGGTGTGGATGTGAAAACTCATCATGGTGTCTGGACAAGATGAAGAAGAAAAAAAAGAGAATGACTCCAGAGACAACATCATCTATCAGGTACCTGGATGTAAATGTTTTTTGTGACACTAATTCTCATATTTTTATTTATGTTAGAAGCATTAAAAGGGTTGCCCAACTTTTTGATGAGTCTGCAGTCATTCTATATGTGAATTCTCACAGTGCGCACTGCACGCTGCGAGGATTCTCTCGTTCCAGCGATTTGCATACATTGGGTCATGTGCTGACTAGACATGTGTGGCCTCACTCAATGAAATTTAATTGAGTGAGGCCTCAAAAGTCTAGTCGGAATGTGGCCTGAAGTATACAAATCGCATACTTGTGCAAGGGAGAATCCTAAAAGTGTGCAGTGCATGCGCTGTGAGAATTCAGAAGAATTCAAATCTGGACAAGCCCTTTAATTATAAAATGAAGCCCTGTAGCCAATCCTAACAGCGTGTAATATACTCACTGTCAGGATTCAGCTCTGCTTGCTGGTTCCATCAGTCATCACATGGCCACTTCACTCATATGCGATTTTCATACATACGGTCATTTGACAATGAGCTTCTCCTCCTGATTCTCTCAGTTTTTCACTGAACATTTAGAGAATCAGGGAGAGCAGCTCGTCGGCACGTGACTAAGTGTGCAAATTGCATACGTGCTGGAGGAGGGGGGCACCAAACTGAACTCTTGCCAGAAAACCTAGATACACCTCTGGAATAGGCAGTCATTTAGTGCCACTGGTCGGTCCATGTAAAGGGACCCTTAGGCCACACTCACACATTCAGTATTTGGTCAGTATTTCACATCAGTATAATAGAAACATGTCACCACTTCTGCACTTTTCATCCACTCCTGGTTTTGGCTTACAAAAACTGAGGGAAAATACTGCCCAAATACTGAATGTGTGAACATGGTCTTGTACTAATAGTACTGATTGGGCAGCGTCCAAATGTGTAGAGTCATACTCTCAACTTATTGTAACACCCATTGTCAATTTATTTTTAAGTTTCCAGGACAAACAACTGAGCACAATGCAATTTTTCAGAAAAAATACTCCAGAATTCAGAATATTTTTTTTAATGGGAAAGGCAAGTATTTACTAAAACAGACATATGAGTGGAGGCTCACAATTCCTTCATGAGTATTTTTCAAAAAGAGAGAATCCACAGCATATTTACTACCCAGGGAGACAGTAGATTTTAGGGGGTGCTGCTTGAAAAGTCTAGGAATGCTGCTCGAATTTCAATGGAAAATGATTGTTATTTTCAGAAGCCAGTCTTGTCAATGAGCATCTCTGGTCCAATCTGTGTAGCTGCAGGAGCACTAAGCAGCACTGATTGTATTACAGCCAGTAATTGACATGACCTTCTTCTAAACCACTGCATCTATGTCCTTTAAAGAATACATGTAAGTGGCTTCAGCTCCACCAAAGTATCAAGACAAGAGCACTTTACTATCTACTTACCATTTTGGAGAAAAGCAGGTAGATCTTACACTTCAGTCACATGCATACAAATGAAGTATACATCAAAGTATACATATGTTTGTCTCTATGGGTAGATCACAGTATATTTGTGACTTTTACTTATATACAAACTTGTCCTATTGTCACAGTCAATTAACATGGTGTGAAAATAGCCCTGGTAACTGCTATAAATGTGCCATATGCTTCATTTAACTTTTTTTTTTCTTGATTAGATAAGGTGTAAATGTTACTGGCAAACTATTAGAATCAATAGGTTCCATGTATTGAGAAGACCTCACAGTAAAAATAAATTCCAAGGAGAGAGAGCAGATTGTGAAGATTTATGACGCGCCCCCAGGGCCGTGGGGTACTCGGCAGCCAGGCCTCTGGTTGCTGGGGGATATCACAGTGGCGGTGACCCGGTCCGTGACCCAGGGCGGTCAGTAAAAAGGGGGGGACTTTCTATTTATATGGGGTTTTTGGAATAGTGTTCGTGACGCTACCTGTGGATTGCGGCTAAAGGGAGCCGCCGCTTCGGAGCAGTCTTCTGGAGCTGGTGTTACAGCAGCAGGGATGGCGTGGCTCTCCACAGGTAGAGCTAGCTCCAGGGCAGTGTAGAACATGACGGTTGCGCTGGGCGTTGTAGTGCAGGGAGGGAATGATGGCGCAGATTAAAGAATGGACGGAGGCAGTGCGGTGCAGTCATCCGAGTTTTTACTCACAGTTCTTATGACAGTTCCACTGGTGCACTGTACGGGTGCTAGCCTCCCACGTCGCGCTGCGTTCACCAGGCCGGGATTCAGCACTTCCTCAGGCAGATTAGGAACACCTGACGGAACCCCCACTTTCTTGTGTTCCAAGCTAGACCGTCTTCACGCTGGGTCTTTCTCCCTCCTGCCCTGCGCTTCCCACTCTCAATCCCGCTGGGGTGCTCTGAAGTCCCTCCTGTCTTGTTGGAGTTCCCGGACCTGCTTGACCCTCACGGGGATTAGAATGAGGCTTCGACAACTGACTATATAAGCCAGAAGCCTGCGGTTTTCCCAGCCGAGACTTGGAGTAACACGGCTGGACCAGGGGCCGGTCCCCTTCTTGCGGCCTACGATCCCTCTGTCTTCTGACAGATTCGGGGCATATGGGTGACGTCTTGCACTCGCCGTACCCCCTAGGATCCCTTCTTTAGATCAGAGCCTACTCCTCTGCTCCCCTCCTGGGCCTCTAGGACTGGGCCCTACTTGTGGAGCAGAGCTCCTAAAGAGACTCTGCTCCCAGACTGACTAACACTCTCCTCTGAACTAACCTGCCACCCTAAGATGGCCTCCCTTTATATATCTCACTCTATAGTGCTCCTCTAAACTGCTTCCTCCACCCACACCCACTACTGGTTCCCCCTACCTTTGGGTTCCCCCCACTCCAACCAGGGATTGGGCTCAGCAGCTACGCACATGCATGTTGCCCTTCCAGCCGGCCTGGGGTAGTGTAGTGTTGGATGCAGGTGTTGGGGTTTCGGGCAGCACTCCCTCCTTACCTGAGAGAAGGAAATACCACACTTCTGGGTGAGGTGCAGTACCTCTGTGGCGACTGAACCCTCAGGGGCGCCACACTTACACACATTGCACCTAATCGTACAGGAATTGCCAGCTCTGTCTATACAAGAGTACAAAAGGTTAATGAGCTATATAGCAAGTGTCCACTTGGAAATAAGATCAAGAGCTTGCAATAGTTCTCCAATTTTATTTCCCCTAGAACCAATGCCATAAAGAAGGATCCAATGGAGCATTTTTTTATTCGTAATGCTGGTTTCACACATCTGACATTCAAGGTGCAAGTACTGACATCAATGTTCAGTCAGGCCGCAGGTCTGATGGCCGGAACTCATCCACCTAATAAATGCCTGTGAGGCTGCTGAGTTCCTATCAGGAGACCCTTGGCTGATCCTGACATTGCAGTCCGTACCCAGACCATGAATGTCAGACTTGTGAAACCAGCCTAACAAAGAAGAAATTCTACTGAATGAAAACTATGTATATTTCTAAGTGAAAGAGGGCATACACAAGTATGGTAGGGCTCCACAGAATCCATAATACCATGAGGTTATATGGAGTTGTAATAAATCCATGTGTGTCAAGCCTTAGTCACTTTAGCCAGTGGCAAAGCATTCCAGATTAATGGTACAGCACAGGAGAAAACTTGGAGACACAAGTGAAGAGATATAAGTATGTGAAGCATTAAAAAGACCTTTATAGAGAAGAAAAGCTGTCACTAGAAGGCCAGACTTCTTGCCCATAATGGCAGTTTTGACGTTGCTACCTATCTTCAAGCTCCGGTAACCAACCACAGTAATGATTAACAGAGGAAAGAGGCATTGGTATAACCAGTAGAAAGAATAGATTTGCCCTTTAAGTTTGAGTTTGATTAGTGGAATACGAGTAATAGGTTATGGTCATGACAGAGGTAAATAATCAGGAAGGGTACATTTATTTCTAGTACTAGTATGTTTTACATCTTTCTCCGATATTTGGTTTTGAAGATTTTCCTTTGCAAATAAATTTTTAACTGACCATTTCATTTTTTCCCTTTGTCTCTCATTATATTCATTGCACATTACCATCTATTTATACAATGATGGATTTTTTTTACCAGATATATATTTATCTCTCATTATTTCTTCACATTTTCTTATGTCACATTTCCCCTTTCAATTATTAGGGAGATGGTAAAAGGAATATGACATATGCAGAGATGTGAATAAACAGTAATGAGTAGATAGCTGTAACTAGCTGTCATTTACATATGTTTGAGAGAAGATCATTTACGTAATGCTCAGTGCTGTAGATGGGATTAACATTTAACAGCAGCAGGCACTGCATGATCTTAATATCACTACTTGGGTAGGAACTACATTGCTGAAACAAGAAATTCCTGCATTGTAAATCTAAACCCCTACAGCTTGTAAAACCTTATAGCCAGTTTATATAGAGTGGATATAAAAGTCTACACACCTCTGTTAAAATGCCAGATTTTTGTCATGTAAACAAATCATACCAAGAAAAATAATTTCAGATTTTTTTCCACCTTTAAGTAGTAACACTGGGAACACAGTCATCAAGCAGTAGCGTAAAATTAGCACAATACTGACATTAGCTAGAACTGGATGTCCCTCAAAAATTGCTGAAATCGCAAGAAGAAAATTCGTCATGGAGGAGGCCAAGAAGCCTACAGCAACATTGAAGGAACTTCAGGAATTTTGGCAAGTACTAGTTGTATACTGCATGTTCCAACAATCTTCTTTATTCTTCATATGTCTGACCTGGGGGGTAGGTTGGCAAAAATGAAGCCTTTTCTTGCAAAGAAAAACATCCAAGTATGGCTATGTTTTGCCAAAACTTACATCAAATCTGAAAAAAAGAATGTGGAAAAATGTGTTATAGTCTGAGAAGACCAAGATTGAACTTTTTGGGCATAATTGCAAAAGGTATATCATATTTTTCGGACTATAAGACGCACTTTTTTCCTCCAAAATTTTGGAGGAAAGTGGGGGGTGCGTCTTATAGTCCGAATGTATGTATGTATATGGTGTATATATCGTGGCTGTGGGTGGGGTGGGGGAGCGGCAGTGGCGGTAGAGCTCCTGCCGCCTACACTGTGCCAGCTACTAAGGAATATGAATATTCACTGCTCCCCACACCCATGGGCATGTGGAGCACTGAATATTCATATTCTTTATTAGCCGGCACACTGTACCGCAGCGAGGCTCCTGCAGCAGCTGGCGGTCAGTGTGCCCGCTATTAAAGTCCATGAATATTCACTACATCCCATGGGAGTGGGTTTTAGAGAATATTCTTGGACTTTAATAGTGGGCATGCTGACTGCCGGCAGCTGCAGGAGCCACGCTGCGGTACAGTGAGCGCGCTATTAGAGAATCAATGGTCACTGCTCCCCACGCACACAGTCCGGGCGTGGGGAGCAGTGACTCTGCCAGCACAGCATCTCACAGTGTGAGGATGCAGCATGGCGTCAACGCCATGCTCGGCTCACACTGAGAACAAAGCTGGCTGCAGAGGAGGACACAGCGCTGGAACACAGGGAAGAAAGGTGAGTAGAACTAGTGTTTATTTTTTTGTGTGCAGCATGGGATGGGGGGGTGCCAAGCATACCAGGAAGAAGGATGAGGGGGACCATACATACCAGGAAGAGGGGGACCATACATACCAAGAAGAAGGATAAGGGGAACCATACATACCAGGATGAAGGTTGAGGGGGGTAATACATACCAGGAAGAGGGATGAGGGGGACCATACATATCAGGAAGAAGGATGAGGAGGACCATACATACCAGGAAGAAGGATGAGGGGAATCATATGTGGCACCCGTGTCTATAGCACCACAAAATGCCTGCATGTGTAATATAATTCATATATATTGCCAGCAATGGTGAGGGATAAGTTCTCTGCTGTTTTCATTGCCTACATATATTGTTACTCGATCCCTTACTGGAGGATTTTGCACTTCTGCCAAATCAGTAATTTGTGCACATTCCCTTAGAGGGGAGGAGGTTCTTAGTTGTAGTTTTGTAGTGTGTGAGGGAGAAGCAGCATCATGAAGTTCACTGTGCAAGAGAGTGAAGTCTGCTCTCTGCATGTTTAAGCTGCACAAGGCAGGGTCTAGTCCCTAGAGCACAGAGACTTACAGAGTCTGTGCTAAACTGCGAGCCTGCTCGGTCTTCATAAAACGGTGAACAGTGAAGTGTTTTCCTGGGAGCTCAGCAACCGCATGGAGTCACAGAGACACTGCTGCAATAGAAAGTGAGTGTTCTGACAGGATTCATGTTGCCTGCTCACTGGAAGGGATCACAGATCCAGTAACTCTTCACCTTGGACCCCTGGGGATCCAAGGAATCGTCTAACAGAGGGAAAATTAGCAGCAGGAAGGCTACACAACCTCACAGCAGAGAAACTGAACCATCACCATGCAGGCTGGTCCAAACCCCTGTATGTGAACTGTACAGAAGCTGTTGGAGCTGTGTGCTGGATTCCAGTAAAAGGTACAAACTGGTTATCATCCTGTCTCAAGCTGATTATTTCCTGATGCACCATTCCTGCTCTATCTCCTCTAGGAGCCAGCCCTGGTTGGGAAGGGTTAATCATCTGGCACTGCTCATCACCACCAAACTCCCAGGGGCCCTCATCAGTGCCCGGCCATACCAGGCTGAACATCCCAACTGGCGTCACAAACCTTTTTATTATTTTATTAACCCCCCCCCCACAATTGATAAAGACTGGCGTGCGCCCCCGGTCGGACCATATCAGCACTCGGACCGCTATGCACTAGTACCATGACTGCAGCGGTCCTGCCGGGGCGGCACAGAGGGGAATCATACATACAAGGAAGAAGGGTGAGGGGGACCATACATACCAGGAAGAAGGATGAGGGGGACCATACATACCAGGAAGAAGGATGAGGGGGACCATACATACCAAGAAGAGGGATGAGGGGTGCCATACATACAAGGAAGAGGGTTGAGAGATGAAGGGTGCCATGCATACCAAGATGAGGGGGGCCATGCAACCAGGATGAGGGGTGCCATGCAACCAGGATGAGGGGGTCCATGCATACTTGGATGAGGGGTGCCATGCATACTAGAATGAGGGGTGCCATGCAACCAGGATGAGGGGGGCCATGCATACCAGGATGAGGAGGGCCATGCATACCAGGATGGGGATCAGGGGGTGCCATGCATACCAGGAAGGGGATGAGGGGTGCCATGCATACCAGGATGGGGATGAGGGGTGCCATGCATACCAGGATGGGGATGAGAGGTGCCATGCATACCAGGATGGTGGATTGGGGTGCCATGAATAGCAGGATGGTGGATTGGGGTGCCATGCATATCAGGATGGGGATGAGGGGTGCCATGCATACCAGGATGGTGATGGGGGCCACGTATAACAGGAAGGAAGAGCCATATATATTAGGATGGAGGATATTAACAGAATTGGGGACATTACCCCTATACCAGTGTCAGCAGCAGACCCCCTCCCCTATAACAGTGCATCATTACCACATTTTTTGCTTACATTTTTTTTCTATTTTACTGCTTTAAAACCTAGGTGCGTCTTATGGTCCAGTGCATCTTATAGTCCGAAAAATACGGTAATTGGCAAAAAGCCAATACTGCTCATCACCAAAAGAATACCATAAGCAGGGTAAAACATGGTGGAGACAGCATTATGCTCTGGGGCTGTTTTTCAGCACCTGGAACTGGGGCATTAGTCAGGGTGGAGGGTCAGGTTCTAAATATTAATTTTGCATCAAAATCTTCATACCTCTACTAAAGAGATGAAGATGAAGAGGAATTTCACATTTTAGCATGACAATGACCCTAAACATTCCTCCAAACATAACATAAGAATGGCTTTGACAGAAGAAGGTCAAAAGTTTTAGAATGGCCCAGCCAGAGCCCAGACGTGAGTCAGTTCTAAAATCTGTGGTTCGACATGAAGAGGCCTGAATACAGGAGATGCACTTTCAATCTGAGTTGGAGCTCTACAGCTAGTAAGTGAGGTCCCAGACTGCCAGTTCTAGATGTGCTGTGCTGATAGACTTCTCTCCAAGTAGATTGAGTGCTGTCATAAATACAAAGGATACTTCAAAGTATTAGTTTAAAGGTGTTCATATTTATGCAACCACATTATTTTAGTTCGTTATTTTTTTTTTCACCTTTCAGTTTATCTTTCAATTGTATTGTCTAAATTATGGGACACATTAACCGATTCCCGACCGCCCACTGTACATAAACGTCGGCGCTGCCTGGGCTCTGTGCAGCGCCGACGTTTAAAAACGGTGGGTAATCCCACAGCGCTCAGGACCCCCAGGGTCCTGCTAGCGCTGCGGTACCGGTTCAGAGCGATAGCTCTGACATGTGGCATCATGGGGACCTGATTGGATCAGGTCCCCATGATGTTAACCTGTTCCTATCTTCTAGATGCCGCGATCCATAGCGATCGCGGCATTTAAAAGATAGTGACAGCCGGTAGTCGGCGATCGGGACCCCCCACATACCTGCCAGTGGCGGGGATCCCGGTGCTGTGACCTCTGACATCATCGAGACCTGATTGGCTCAGGTCTCGATGATGTCAGCGTCACACCAGCCAATCAGAGAGATCACCAGGGAAGTTTGTTTTAGCAACAAACTTTCCCGGGCGATCTGCCTGATAAATACACTGTTTCTCCTCCGATCTCAGTGAGAGAGCAGAGGAGAAACACTGTGACAAGAGCTGCCAGCCTTGCCACAGTAAAAGTGAAAAAAATAAAATAAAAAAGAAAGTAAGAGTTAGGGTTAGTCAGTCCTGTCAGATCAGTCAGTCAGTCCTGTCAGATCAGTCAGTCAGTCCAGTCAGTCAGTCCTGTCAGATCAGTCAGTCAGTCAGTCCTGTCAGATCTGTCAGTCAGTCAGTCCTGTCAGATCTGTCAGTCAGTCAGTCCTGTCAGATCTGTCAGTCAGTCAGTCCTGTCAGATCTGTCAGTCAGTCCTGTCAGATCAGTCAGTCAGTCCTGTCAGATCTGTCAGTCAGTCAGTCCTGTCAGATCTGTCAGTCCAGTCAGTCAGTCAGTCCTGTCAGATCAGTCAGTCCAGTCAGTCAGTCAGTCCTGTCAGATCAGTCCAGTCAGTCAGTCCTGTCAGATCTGTCAGTCAGTCAGTCCTGTCAGATCAGTCAGTCCAGTCAGATCAGTCCAGTCCTGTCAGGTCAGTCAGTCCTGTCAGGTCAGTCAGTCCTGTCAGTCCAGTCCGGTCAGTCCAGTCCGGTCAGTCCAGTCCGGTCAGTTCAGTCCGGTTCCGTCCTTTCAGTCCGGTCCGTTTAGTCCGGTCCGTTCAGTCCGGTCAAAAAATATAAAAATAAAATGGCCCGTCAGAATTATACCGCAGAGGAGGTGTATGCCCTGCTGTGTTCTGACACTGATGACAGTGCAATCTCAGATGGCGATGTGGATTTTGAGGGCTTTAGTAGTGGCGACACAGAGCTCAGAAATGAGCAGTGATTCTGTTCCATCCTCAAGCCCAAGGACCAGTACAGCAATAGGGGCAAATAGCGCTACTGTAGAAACGTCTCCAAATCAGGGAACACTGCCCAGTACAAGAGCTGTCCCTGCTACTAGTGAATTGGCGCACGCCAGTGTACAAGGGGCTTTGCCACATGATCTAGTATTTCCCAGATGGGAGGCTTCGGATTCGGCTGCTCCATTCAGCCCTGATTTCAACGCCACTCCTGGTATAAATGTGGAGGTGGAAGATTTTGGACCAATTCATTTTTTTAATTTGTTTTTTACAGACAGCTTGCTAGAGCATATTGTCGTGCAAACAAATTTATATGCATCCCAATTCATAAGCCAGAATCCCCGATCTTACTATGCTAGGACAAATTTATGGACACTAACTAATGTCCCGGAAATTAAAAAATTTTTAGGACTTACATTTGCCATGGGGCTTGTTAAAAAACCGAGCATTCGATCCTACTGGTCCAACCACCCTGTTCAAGCCACCCTTATGTTTTCAGTCGTTCTGCCTAGGACCCGTTATGAAATGCTCATGCGGTTTTGGCATTTTAACGACAATAGCCAATGCCTGCCCAGAAATGCCCCAGAACATGACAGGTTATATAAAATTAGACCCATCATTGAAAATTTGTCAGAAAAATTCTTAAGCCTCTACACCCCAACACAAAATATTTCTATAGATGAGTCCCTTGTAAAATTCAAAGGAAGACTGCACCTCAAGCAATTTATCCCATCTAAAAGGGCAAGGTTTGGAATAAAGATCTATAAAATGTGCGAAAGTTCAACCGGATACACATCCGCTTTCCGCATATATGAGGGGAAAGATAGCCAGCTAAACCCACCAGGATGCCCTACTTATCTGGGGACATCTGGAAAAATTGTTTGGGAGCTGATAAGTCCATTTTTTCAAAAAGGCTACAATCTATATGTGGACAATTATTACACCAGCATACCCCTATTTAAAAGTCTGGTTGAACACAACATCGGGGCTTGTGGGACCATCCGTAAAAACCGTCAGGGTTTTCCACAACCATTGGTCAACCAAAAGTTGCAAAAGGGGCAGTCAGGGGCTGTACGCAACGGAGAGCTGCTTGCCCTGAAATATAGGGATAAGCGGGATATTTTTGTCCTCAGCTCGATCCACACAGATGCCACAAGGGCCACTGTAGAACTAGGATCCACCATTCCGAAGCAAATACCTGTGTCAGTCATTGACTACAACAAACACATGGGGGGTGTGGACCTTGCAGACCAGGTTCTACAGCCATACCAGGTATCAAGAAAGTCCTATACCTGGTATAAAAAGTTGGTTATTTATTTGTTTCAGGTGGCCACATACAATTCTTTTGTGTTGTACAAAATAGCAGGAAATTCAGATCCTTTTCTTGATTATCAAGAAAAGGTAATTGAAAATCTTGTCTTTCAAAGTGTTAGCCCCGCTCATTCATTAGAATCTGAGGATGTGAAAAGACTCACTGAGCGACATTTTATTGCACTTATTCCAGCAACGGAAACAAGAAGGAACCCCCAGAAAAGATGTCGTGTATGTACTAAGAGAGGAATGAGGCGTGATACCCGCTACTATTGCCCACAATGCCCATCATTGCCAGCCTTATGCGTCACTGACTGCTTTAAAATCTTCCACACAGAACCACGTTTTTAAACTGTAAAAATGTATCCCAATTTGTCATTCAAACATTTGGTTCATTTAGTGAATGACACATTCGAGTAGAGCTCACTTAATTTCCAGGGGGGGGTCTCCAGAATCTAAACCTTCCATTGCGTGCTTGTTTCTGGAAATCATCCATTGAGTTAAAATGGTCACTAAACCCATAGATGAATTCCCAGAGGGGTGTCATTTCCAAAATGGGGTCACTTCAGGGGGGATTCTTTAGCTCTGGTACTCTGAAAAGTGCCAGAACAGCATAATCCCCCCTGAAGTGACCCCATTATGGAAATGACACCTCTGTGGGAATTCATCTATGGGTTTAGTGACCATTTACCTTGAGGCTAAAGTAGCAGTTTTGTGTTAAAAATGTGTTTTTTTATTTTCACACTTCAACATTATAAAATTCTGTGAAGCCCCTGGGGGTTCAAGGTGCTCACCACACATCTAGATAAGTTCCTTGAGGGGTCTAGTTTCCAAAATGGGGTCACTTGTTGGGGGTTTCCTCTGTTTAGGCACCTCAGGGGCTCTCCAAATGCAACATGGCGTCCGCTATCCATTCCAGTCAAATTTCCATTCCAAAAGTCAAATGGCGCTCCTTACCTTCCAAGCCATGCCGTGCGCCCAAACAGTGGCTTTGCACCACATATGGGGTATCAGCGTGCTCAGGAGAAATTGCACAACACATTTTGGGGTCCATTTTTTCTGGCTGCCCTTGTGAAAATTAAAAATTTGAGGCTAAAGTAGCAGTTTTGTGTTAAAAATGTGTTTTTTTATTTTCACACTTCAACATTATAAAATTCTGTGAAGCCCCTGGGGGTTCAAGGTGCTCACCACACATCTAGATAAGTTCCTTGAGGGGTCTAGTTTCCAAAATGGGGTCACTTGTTGGGGGTTTCCTCTGTTTAGGCACCTCAGGGGCTCTCCAAATGCAACATGGCGTCCGCTATCGATTCCAGTCAAATTTCCATTCCAAAAGTCAAATGGCACTCCTTACCTTCCAAGCCATGCCGTGCACCCAAACAGTGGCTTTGCACCACATATGGGGTATCAGCATGCTCAGGAGAAATTGAAAAACACATTTTGGGGTCCATTTTTTCTGGCTGCCCTTGTGAAAATTAAAAATTTGAGGCTAAAGTAGCAGTTTTGTGTTAAAAATGTGTTTTTTTATTTTCACACTTCAACATTATAAAATTCTGTGAAGCCCCTGGGGGTTCAAGGTGCTCACCACACATCTAGATAAGTTCCTTAAGGGGTCTAGTTTCCAAAATGGGGTCACTTGTTGGGGGTTTCCTCTGTTTAGGCACCTCAGGGGCTCTCCAAATGCAACATGGCATCCGCTATCCATTCCAGTCAAATTTCCATTCCAAAAGTCAAATGGCGCTCCTTACCTTCCAAGCCATGCCGTGCGCCCAAACAGTGGCTTTGCACCACATATGGGGTATCAGCGTGCTCAGGAGAAATTGCACAACACATTTTGGGGTCCATTTTTTCTGGCTGCCCTTGTGAAAATTAAAAATTTGAGGCTAAAGTAGCAGTTTTGTATTAAAAATGTGTTTTTTTATTTTCACACTTCAACATTATAAAATTCTGTGAAGCCCCTGGGGGTTCAAGGTGCTCACCACACATCTAGATAAGTTCCTTGAGGGGTCTAGTTTCCAAAATGGGGTCACTTGTTGGGGGTTTCCTCTGTTTAGGCACCTCAGGGGCTCTCCAAATGCAACATGGCGTCCGCTATCGATTACAGTCAAATTTCCATTCCAAAAGTCAAATGGCACTCCTTACCTTCCAAGCCATGCCGTGCGCCCAAACAGTGGCTTTGCTCCACATATGGGGTATCAGCGTGCTCAGGAGAAATTGCACAACACATTTTGGGGTCCATTTTTTCTGTCTGCCCTTGTGAAAATTAAAAATTTGAGGCTAAAGTAGCAGTTTTGTGTTAAAAATGTGTTTTTTTTATTTTCACACTTCAACATTATAAAATTCTGTGAAGCCCCTGGGGGTTCAAGGTGCTCACCACACATCTAGATAAGTTCCTTGAGGGGTCTAGTTTCCAAAATGGGGTCACTTCTTGGGGGTTTCCTCTGTTTAGGCACCTCAGGGGCTCTCCAAATGCAACATGGCGTCCGCTATCGATTACAGTCAAATTTCCATTCCAAAAGTCAAATGGCGCTCCTTACCTTCCAAGCCATGCCGTGCGCCCAAACAGTGGCTTTGCTCCACATATGGGGTATCAGCGTGCTCAGGAGAAATTGCACAACACATTTTAGGGTCCATTTTTTCTGGCTGCCCTTGTGAAAATTAAAAATTTGAGGCTAAAGTAGCAGTTTTGTGAAAAAAAGTTAAATGTTCATTGTTTTCTTCCACATTCCAAAAATTCCTGTGAAGCACCTGAAGGGTTAATAAACTTCTTGAATGTGGTTTTGAGCACCTTGAGGGGTGCAGTTTTTAGAATGGTATCACTTTTGGGTATTTTCTGTCATAAAGGCTCCTCAAAGTCACTTCAAATAAGATGTGGTCCCTAAAAAAATGTTTTTGTAAATTTTGTTGTAAAAATGAGAAATCGCTGGTCAACTTTTAACCCTTATAGCTTCCTAACAAAAAAAAATGTTGGTTCCAAAATTGTGCTGATGTGAAGTAGACATGTGGGAAATGTTATTTATTAACTATTTTGTGTGACATATCTCTCTGATTAAAGGGCATGAAAATTCAAAGTTTGAAAATTGCAAAATTTTCAAAATTTTCACCAAATTTCTGATTTTTTCACAAATAAACGCAAGTGATATCGAAGAAATTTTACCACTATCATGAAGTACAATATGTGACAAAAAAACAATCTCAGAATCAGGGGGATCCGTTGAAGCGTTCCAGAGTAATTACCTCATAAAGTGACAGTGGTCAGAATTGAAAAAATTGGCCCGGTCACGAAGGCAAAAACAGGCTCTGGCGCGAAGTGGTTAAAGGTGGAAAAAGTTTTGAAATTATTCTTCTTGGTATGATTTTTTTTATATATATAAAAAACCTGGAAAACTCCAAACTGAACAACCTCAGTCCATAACTCCTCCTAGAGCATGTGAGCGTCACATGGGAATCCTGTGGACACAAAGAACCTTCCTTTCTTATCCTGGGTAGAAAAACTATATATTACATTCATTTAAATGGGACACGTATAATACAAAATTTTAAGCCGTCATGTAATCTCCATGTGTTTTGAGGCAATGCCATGTAGTCGGCATAATAATAGCCAGGAATGTATAGGCAAGAATCAGCATCATGAAGCATACCAGAATCAAAATCAAGGCAGCCATAGAGAATAGATATCTAGAGAAGGCAAAGGAACTAGAATGAATTAGGAAACACGCAAAAAGTCCAAACCTTTGAACGGAACAAACTGGTTAGAGATGGACACCAAGAAGAATAAAGGCTTAGATGGTGAATGCCTGAGCAAACCAAGTTTAATGACAACGGATAAAGTCATATGGCGTGCTAGCTTCCGTAGCAACAAAATGTGACTACACGGTCTATCCTTGGCTTTTTGCTGGAGCATGGGGAAGTGAGAGCTTGTCGGCGTCATCAGACTGATGGAAAACTTAAGGAGAACTCAGGGACGCTTCCATGTATTTTTTTCTTTATTTTAGAGGCTAATGATCCCTGTTTCTTGAAGGTTTACCATTTATAATTATTTATTTTATATCTGCAATGTTATGGATACATATGGGGCCAGACTACAGTACCAGATGTAACCTATGGATAACGGTGGCTCATTTTTAAAATTCCTTTAAATAATTGCTAAAATAAACAATAAGACCAAACCAGCTAGGTGTAGTAAAAATAACATTTATTGTTAATTATTTATATGGCAGAGAGTGGTAATTTCTAGACTAAAACATGGAATTCTTGGTAATCTCGTGCACAGAATGTGGAACAAATGGGTCAAATGAAGCAATAATGGTTGGCCTTTCTTTGCTTGGGAGATGGAAATAATTTTAAAGAAGTGAATTCAGGTGTGTAATAGAAATGGCTGGGTTACAGAGCAGAGATTTCATGTGCCTTGTAGCTTCAACCTTATTGTATAGTAGAAAATAGTTTTCATTGATCTCAAAGCAAAAAATACAATTTCACTTTTCAACCTGGTATACATATACTCCTTTATTTCATGTGTACAGTAGCTGATCAATAAAGTCAGCCTTTCATGAAAATAAACACTGCACACCCAAAAACATATGCCTAGAGACAATTGAAACTTTTGACATTTTAATTTGCCAGATTCGCCAAATTGTTCCAAAAAAATTAATTTACGTTGAATCGATTTTCTTAGAATCAAAAGTACTGCAAACCCTTTCAAACTCTTGAACGCAACATAGCCTCAAAGCCTCAAAGTGTCCTCAAAATATATGGCTAAATGGATGAAAAACAGTAGTAACCAACAGCCTATTTAATAAGACATAGCAGTATCAGACATTTTATGCTTTTTAATTTTAAAAAAGTTTAAAAAAAAATTATCTTTATTGGAGGCAGATGCCTGCGGTGGCAGTGTTTATGCACAAGCAATGTATACGGAAGACATCATGGCTTTTTGTCAAGCAGTGGTCCAAAAGTGTGCCAATTTTGGCAGGTAACAACAGGCTTGTTGAATAAGCACTGTGGAAGCACCATTTCTGGGCCTAGACTGCTTACAGCTCATTTTACAAGCTTGTGACAATTTAAAAAAATGGTATTTTATTTATTTTTGGCAACAGTAAGGTTCACAAAAAATAGTGAAAGAAAACTCATGCTGACCTGGAAGACCATGGTGTCAGGGCATCTGTCAGAGAAAGGACACAGTTCAGGTACAACTGAATTTAGTTGTTCAGATGGTGCATCTTTGTTTGCTCATGTGTGTCAGGTTGGCACAGCAGCTGATAAAACATCTAGTTTCTCGTGTCATATATACTATACTCACCGCTTTGGCTACTTGTAGCAGTAGCATTGGTGTAGAGGGGAGGACACGAGGCTGCTACCATCACGATGTGTGCCGGAACTATCTTTTCTTCGCCCAATGCCCCTTCTACTATTAAGGACTGAGACCGGAGTGTGTGCTGCAATGGAGGACTTGCTGTACTCACTGTTACGCCTTTCAAAGAACAGACACCGACTTCAAGCAAGATAGAAGATCGGGTAAACAGAATAACTTTTACTGTGCAATTCTTCCATACACGGCTGCAGTATACAGATCAAGACAAGTTCTTTGGTTAGTGAAGCACCCTTGGTTATGTGCCTTTCCAGTGTTTGCCCTCGTCCCTTCCTGAGACCCAACATAATCCACTTCTTCTGCAACCGAGCTGAGAATCTCCCCTCTAGGGATATAGAGGCCTTGCCTTGAGCACCTCTGACAGGCCATGAGCCTAGGACTGTGCCGGCGTCCAGATTCCGTCTCAAATATGTCCTCATTCTGTTCTGATAACTTGCACTAGTAAAAATACTTCTTCACTGCTGCTACTGCTGATGGAGTCTGTTTTTCTATCTGCTCATTGTTCCTCCACACTCCGTCTCTCTCTGTATATGGGACAGCACCTACACCGGTCTTGTGCAATCGGGTCTTGAACCCAGGGATGAGGTGGCCTGACACAGGCCTCCCCTGACGGCAGGCGTACACTGCCTAATGCTCCTCTCTCCTCACTCTCCCCCAACTGTCTGCAACCCGGAAATGATTTTCTATAAAAACTGCTCTAAGGCTGTAACTCCTCCCTGCTGATGATGTAACCCCTATATTAACTACTTAGTGTCTAAGCAGTGTAGTGTGCTAAATCCCTATCTCTATTGTATGGTTCCCCCTACTGGGCAGATCTTTCTCATCCCAGGGACGGCCTTAGGCAAAGCCTATAGGAGAACCGCATACAATAATCGGCCATAGGGATTTCACACAAGAAACACTTTTATTACATAAATAACCATCAACACATATAACAATTATTAACCCCATCTTCAACTCGATGTCTTCATCACCACCAGCCCCCTACATTGGCACAGGCAGAGGAAAATAAACTTTGCGGGGAGCGGAGAGGGGTCTCCTGATTATGCATGTGATCAGCAGGTGTCTGCGCTGCAAAAGCTTTGCTGAGCAGCTTCATCACATAAAAACAGTTGAAATGTCCACTCTTCTATCCATGGGGACAACCTTCTTCAATGTATTGGGCATTGTCATTTACTACAATCTTCAGTTGTAGATGATGGGAAGCCATGATGCAGAGAAGAAACTGTAAAACAGCTTGGCAGTGCTTAAGCTTACAAGTGTCACGCATCCGCTGCTCACTGCGTCTTAGGGATATAGTGAGTGACAGCACTGCCGCCCAATAAATGGCAGGGGCATGCTGGATGTCAATATTGTTTAGGGGACAGCCCAGCTGCCCAATCAGGGACTGGGACGTGCTGACTATTCCCATGCTAAATTAGAAGTGCCCAGCAGCCCAATCAGGCTGGGTCTACTGGGTTTCAGCCATGTGCCACCTTTCTGGGTGATTGCCTAGCTATTTAGATGGCTGGCAATGGTCAGACCATTACTAGTCGTAGCTTTGCTTGGCGGTGTGTGTGCCTTGTGTTTTTGTGTTCTGCTATTCTGATCTTTTGCTGCCTGACCTTGTACCTTGCTTTTTGACTATTCATTTGCCTTGCTCCTTTATCTCGATCCGTTACCATTTTGGACTTCTGTTCTCGGACTGTGACCTGTTTTCTCTTTTGTCTTGCCCCTCGGCCTGTGACGTACACTCTTGGTGTTTGACCCTGGACTGCTTGATACTCCTGCCTTATGGCTAGTGCGTGAGAAGTGACAATAGCCAGCGTCACAGCAAGAGTGAAAAGAATGAGGGCATGGAGTGTGTGCTATGTTCTGCCCTATTACTATTGTGGATGGGGTAATGTCCATTGACAAGGTTTAGGCATCAATTTCTTTCTTGATTGCTGCGGTGCATTTCAGCCACTCCAAACATTGATCAAGCGGACTGTGAAAGACATATATTGTCCCTGACCTAATTTGCTGCTCCACATGTTGACAGTGCACTTTTGAGACCATTGAGAAGTCCAGGCAGTAACCTTCAGTTTCCTGCATATGAGAGCACAGAGTGGGCAACCCTTTCTGCAAGAAATCATGACTGCTGGTTACCTTATAGTGAGGCTGAGTGTAAACCATCATTTCCAGAAAGGCATTAAGTGGTATGGCAGCGACTTCATCACCATCAACTTTACCAGGTGGGAGTTGAATTGGTGCACAAGCAGGCTTGGTGTGTATTTTTGTTTCCTGACCTCACAATCAGATGTGGCTATCTGTCTCACAACCAGCTACTAACTGATGATGTGGGCTGGGTTTCAGAAAGACCATCACAAGAAGAAGGACAACTTGCTGGCCAGTATGCTTTACCCACGTGAACAGGGGATGCTGCCTCATGTGCTGATGTAGAACCATAGTTCCTTGTCGATTTATGCCAGGAGATCCATGACTTATCTTCCTGCTGCAGAGTCTGCACACTGCAAACAAAATTGTCGGCTGGTGGCAACATGAATTTAGTTCTCTTTTCTATTTTTTAAAACTTAATTCCCCCATTTTCCCAAAGGACTGAGACAAAAAAACAACAGTGGCAGGTCTCTCCCAACACGCAAATAGTGAGAGACCTGTGAATTAAACAGCGGAGATTTAATTTCCCCTTCACTTCTCTCCCAATTCTTGGCCTGAAAAGCTGCAACATTCCTAATTAGAGCAGCATATTTCCTGACAGGTTCTATTTAACCCCTTCGAGACATGTAGATATGTTACTTTTTTCCAGTTCATTTTGGAGTAAAATAAGGGGGTCTATATATATGCATATATATATACAGTACAGACCAAAAGTTTGGACACACCTTCTCATTTAAAGATTTTTCTGTATTTTCATGACTATGAAAATTGTACATTCACACTGAAGGCATCAAAACTATGAATTAACACATGTGAAATTATATACTTAACAAAAAAGTGTGAAACAACTGAAAATATGTGTTATATTCTAGGTTCTTCAAAGTAGCCACCTTTTGCTTTGATGACTGCTTTGCACACTCTTGGCATTCTCTTGATGAGCTTTAAGAGGTAGTCACCAGAAATGGTCTTCCGACCATCTTGAAGGAGTTCCCAGAGATGCTTAGCACTTGTTGGCCCTTTTGCCTTCACTTTGCGGTCCAGCTCACCCCAAGCCATCTCGATTGGGTTCAGGTCTGGTGACTGTGGAGGCCAGGTCATCTGGCGTAGCACCCCATCACTCTCCTTCTTGGTCAAATAGCCCTTACACAGCCTGGAGGTGTGTTTGGGGTCATTGTCCTGTTAAAAAATAAATGATGGTCCAACTAAACGCAAACCGGATGGAATAGCATGCCGCTGCAAGATGCTGTGGTAGCCATGCTGGTTCAGTATGCCTTCAATTTTGAATAAATCCCCAACATTGTCACCAGCAAAGCAACCCCACACATCACACCTCCTCCTCCATGCTTCACGGTGAGAACCAGGCATGTAGAGTCCATCCGTTCACCTTTTCTGCTTCGCACAAAGACACGGTGGTTGGAACCAAAGATCTCAAATTTGGACTCATCAGACCAAAGCACAGATTTCCACTGGTCTAATGTCCGTTCCTTGTGTTCTTTAGCCCAAACAAGTCTCTTCTGCTTGTTGCCTGTCCTTAGCAGTGGTATCCTAGCAGCTATTTTACCATGAAGGCCTGCTGCACAAAGTCTCCTCTTAACAGTTGTTGAAGAGATGTGTCTGCTGCTAGAACTCTGTGTGGCATTGACCTGGTCTCTAATCTGAGCTGCTGTTAACATGCGATTTCTGAGGCTGGTAACTCGGATAAACTTATCCTCAGAAGCAGAGGTGACTCTTGGTCTTCCTTTCCTGGGGCGGTCCTCATGTGAGCCAGTTTCTTTTCAGCGCTTGATGGTTTTTGCAACTGCACTTGGGGACACTTTCAAAGTTTGCCCAATTTTTCGGACTGACTGACCTTCATTTCTTAAAGTAATGATGGGCACTCATTTTTCTTTACTTAGCTGCTTTTTTCTTGCCATAATACAAATTCTAACAGTCTATTCAGTAGGACTATCAGCTGTGTAACCACCAGACTTCTGCACAACACAACTGATGGTCCCAACCCCATTTATAAGGCAAGAAATCCCACTTATTAAACCTGACAGGGCACACCTGTGAAGTGAAAACCATTTCCGGTGACTACCTCTTGAAGCTCATCAAGAGAATGCCAAGAGTGTGCAATGCGGTCATCAAAGCAAAATGTAGCTACTTTGAAGAACCTAGAATATAAGACATATTTTCAGTTGTTTCACACTTTTTTATTAAGTATATAATTCCACATGTGTTAATTCATAGTTTTGATGCCTTCAGTGTGAATGTACAATTTTCATAGTCATGAAAATACAGAAAAATCTTAAAATGAGAAGGTGTGTCCAAACTTTTGGTCTGTACTGTATATATATACATATATCAGTATACACATGTTATAATGGAGTATATATGTTACTGTAAAAGTCAGAAGGCCGGTAAAACCTAGGATTTACCGGTCAATCTGGACATTTACCGAGGCCGTCGGTAAAAGCTCAAAATGAAAAGTAAAATTGGACTTTTACCTGTGAAGTCTTGGTAAATGTTAACATTTACCGTCGAGCGTGGTAAAAGTCAGAAATATCAGGTGTGATGATGGAACATCTGACTTTAACCAAGCGCAGTTGGTAAATGTAGCTGAGAAGGGTGTAAGCGCAGTTGGTAAATGTGCACATTAAAATGTAGCTGAGGAGGGTATAATAAAAAGTGTAAGCCACCGCGGGAAAGGTGTCTGATTAGGCAGATACGGCGAGGAAATGGAGGACACAGTGGGAAAGGTGTCTGATTAGGCAGATACGGCGAGCAAATGGAGGACACAGTGTTCAAAGTTTTTATAAATGTAATAAGAGTAAATGGGGAAAATATGGTAATAACAATGAACAAAATCTGCTACCCTGTAAGGTATCTGCTACCCTGTAACGTATGTACGTTCTATATATACAAATGTCAATCCTGACTATCCTTAACGTATGTACGTTCTATATATACAGATGTCAATCCTGACTATCCTATGATTATTGTTCCGATCATACAAAAAGTGCCCACTTCCCGCTAACATACAACCACTAACCCCACACTAAAATATGCAAAAGAGAACGTCCTATGAATCTTAGGGTATCAGTGTTCCGCAGCACCCTCTCACAAAAAATTACAAGAAGTACACATGCTGCCGGTGTAGTAGTGTATAAATTGTCCTGTACTTAGCTTCCTGTAGAGCGCAGAGTCCAAAGTCTTTCCAAGGGCTCCTTGCAAGGTGGACGCTAACACCGCTCACACGATTTACCGTTGCCGCGCCAATGTGGTAGAACCAGAAGATATGCAGATAAGCTCTGAGCCGGAGTTGCTGGGTGCCATGAACGGTCTGTTCCACCCGAGCACCATAGTCTCTGATCAGGGGAATCGGAAGACAGCGCATTCCGAGAAAAGGCTGGAAGGAAACAGCGCAACAGCCCTGTCTGGGCTCAGTCTAGTCAGCACAGCAACAGTCCTCTCACTCTCCCTAAAATAGCTCCTGCCTCAAGTCCTAGTTTCCTGGGGTTCTCTTCTTATATTGCTGCCCAATCACTGCCTGAAGAAAATCACTAACTCATCAATGGCAGTGTTAGACCAGTAGATGGTGCTGTTGTACAGTCTTTCACACAATGCTGAGTAACCCTATTACAAAAGAACATGGGATTCTTGCCAAGCAGTGTGGGTAAATGGGCGTACTTCCTGTTTGTGTCCTCATGCTGGACGACTGCCTGAGTGTTTTGCAAGCTGCACATACTGCTCAAAGCTGCATAGCCGACTGCCTGTGAAAGCTGCACAGGCACTAGCTGATTGTCAGATCATGAGTGAGGAAATGAAAGATCGTTTTTCGGAGCTCTTGAATGAAGTGGTGGAGAAAAAGCGAGATAATTTTTATCTCACGGACGATAAATACGAGAATATATTGAAAGGAGTGAAGGAGGCTAAGGTGGCGGTACCTAAACAGAGTATTCACTACAGGTGTTTGAAGAGGTACGACATCATGACCGTCGGAAGTGATGAAAAGTTAATTGCACCAATCTCGTGTGAAAAAGACAACGTGTTGCATTACGTTCGGTGTGCAGAACTCTTTAGTGTCATTCATAATGCGCACATCAGTACCGGCCACGGAGGGCGGACCAGGATCCTAAAGGAGGTGAACCGTAAGTTCAAAAATGTCACAACGGAGTCAATAGTTATTTATCTGCGACTCTGCCAGCCATGCCAGAAAAAACAGAAGATTACCAAAAAAGGCCTTGTTGTGAAACCCATCCTACACAGTGAAATGAATTCTCGTGCTCAAGTCGATCTCATTGACATGCAATCCAATTGTGATAATGATTTCAAGTTCATATTCGTCTATCAAGACCACATCACTAAATTTGTTCTTCTACGTGCTTTATGCACTAAAAGAGCAGAAGAGGTTGCGTACCACCTCCTTGACATTTTTTCCACTTTTGCTGCCCCGTGTATTCTGCATTCTGATAATGGGAGGGAATTTTGTAACAAGGTCATACAGAGTTTGTGAGCGATGTGGCCTGATATGAAAATAGTGCATGGTAAACCAAGACACAGCCAGTCCCAAGGCTCCGTGGAAAGAGAAATCAAGACATTGAAAACATGTTGTCAACGTAGATGGAAACAAATAAGACACCCATGTGGTCTGAGGGCCTTCGCTTTGTACAAGCAATGAAAAATAGAGCATACCATGAGGGAATAAAATGCTCGCCCTATGAAGCTATGTTCGGAGTACCAATGCAGATGGGTCTAGCTACCTCCAAAATTCCTAGTGATGGGATCAGAAATCTCTCTTCAGAAGAAGATCTTGAAAAAATGTTTGTTGGTTTGCAAGAGGAGCCTAGTGATCCGACATCACCAACAGAAGCCGAAGGGTCAGATGAATCTAACTTTCATCACACGTCAGCACCGACAGCAGCAGAAGCTTCGGATGAATCCAACTGTCATCAGCTGTTCACAACGGAAGGAGAAGCTTTGGACTTATCCAACTGTCCGCACACCTTAACAGCATATGAAACTCCACCAATTTTGCCATCCAAGAATAATGAAGACCTAAAAGAAAAAAGTGTCGAGTCAAAGCCTTCTAAGAAAGATGGAGAACTTCATGATGATCAGCAACCTGACGTTTTGATTTCGCATATAATCAATAGAAGAATTGGTGCGGTCAGAAGAGTTCGAAAAGCTGCAAGAGAAGGACTTGAAACACAGGCCAAGAAAATGTTGAAATGTTCCAGTCAAAAATTACCCGAACCTAACATTGGACAGAACATCAGAATCAGAATTCCAGACGTCGACCGTTCAAAAATGGACCCTAAGTCGATCATTGCGATTATTATAAAAAAAGAAGATGACTTCTACCAAGTGGGGACTACCGCTGGGATCCTAAATGCATTATATTATCGCAATCAGTTCACCATCTGTCAGGAAAATTTCATAGGATTGCAGGATGTGAAAAAAGTTCAGATCAGCCTTCGCACGGCGGTTTCCCAACAATCGTTGGTGGGAGGTCAGGGATTGAAGAAATGCAACTGTTTAAAGAAGTGCCTAAACAAGAAATGTGTTTGTAGGCTGGAAAAAATGAAGTGCCATTCAAAGTGTCACAATTCCCAACCGTGTTGCAACAAATAGGTCCTCTTTTGTGTTTGTTGTATGTTTTTTTCATTGAGATGAAAAATTAAGTGCAATTTAATGGGTCACAATTAGAGTTGAGTGGATAGCTGGATATCCGTCTATCCGTACTGATAAGACCGAGATCTGAGTGGATCCGGATCCTATCCGTGTCCCATATAAGTCTATGGGACAACTATCCATGTGCAGGGACATCCCTCCTGCGTCACCAGTGATGCGGGGGAGACTCGGTGGGGACTGGTGGGGACTCGGCCGGGGCATACCTGAGCGAGGAGATCCTCGCTGCGTCACTGCAGTAGGAACTCCCCGCCCACTAGGGTCATCCCGCCCTCTGGCCGGACCCCCCTTCTCCGCCACTTAAAGATCACTACTTACCGGAGGCTACCAGAGGCTTCCCAGGTCTCGTCGGCCGGCCGCATCCTCCTTCTTCCGGGTCACATGACTGCATACGTCACCACGAAAGTGACAGGTGCATAAGTCATGTGACACGAGTTGTGTCACATGACTTACGCATGCGTCACTTGCGTGGTGATGTATGTGACGCACCCCTGGGCCTTCTGTGTCGTGCGGCATCGCGTGCATGGGGGCTTACCCGGAGCCGGATCAGATGGGGGTAGTAGTCTCGTGGCGGTGACCCGGTCCGTGCCCAGGGAGTCAAACTAAGTGGCGGTCTATGGCAGTAGATGTTAACTTGATCGACTACGCCACCCGTTGAGTGCGGCTTTGAAGCCGCCGCTGCAGAACAGTCCACTGAGGCCAGGTGTATGAGGATGTGCAGCGTGGTGGTATAACCCCCAACGGGAGGGGTATGGCCTCAGGGCAGCAGGGATAGATGATGGGGGTGATGGTGGTACACGAGCGCAACAAAGACAACTCGGAGTCTTGGTGGTGCAGTTCAGGGTCTTTACTCACGGTTACTCGGTTACTGCTCCAGGCCACCGCTGCAGAGGTGGCAGCCTGTGTCGCGCTGTGCTCCCCAGTTGAGGGGCTCGGTTAACTCCCAGGTCTTTCTGGAGTGCTTTGCAGGACCCCCTTTATGTCCCCTGTCTCTGGTCTTCAACCCCACTAGTGACCACCCTCGGGGTGCTACATTCCCCCCTGGCAAAACCCAGCACGTCCGCGGGCTGGAACTGAGCAAAAGACAGGGTATACATTAGAACATGCAAATTTTTCATAAACAACAAGTATAACAGGTCTCAACATTCAGTTTCCCTTTATGGGAACGGCTCTCTCTTAAACGGTATAAGTGCATATGTACTGTTCTGGAACTCTTTTTCATAGTAACACATTCTAGCATATAAATTTTTCATATAAAACATTTCTAGCAGCAGATCCACGAAGAAGTCTCTTTATAACAGGTCACAGTTTATTCTGCAACCAGGTGTCCATTTTCCTAAAACAGGGAGACGTAACCAGGTAGGGGTCTGCCCTGCCCCGAATCCTTAACAGTCTTTTAGTCCATCCTGGGTTACGCTCCACTAACTGTACAAAGGATTCCCGGTAAATCCACCAAGGACTCCTATACATTACTAAAAACACATAATTATTTACAGGATATGGCCGCTCTCAGTCCTCGGCCAGGTAGGGGTGGCTGTTCTCAGTCCCCAGCCAGTTAGAGGGAAAAGGGGTGGCTGTTCTCAGTCCCCAGCCAGGTAGGGGGTAAGGGAAACAGTTCTCTTTCTGTCCCAATGGGGACCACACTCTTAGTGGAAACAGTCCCACAACAGTCCTTACACCCGGTCGGGTAACTATTTACATCTCCTCTTTTACCGTTTACGATTAACGGTGTGCTCCACACGCTCCTTTCTCTTTCTCAGGTTCAGACCCGTCCGGGCCCTCTTGGTACTCGGGGTCTGAGTGGTACTGTTAATGACGCCCGGGGTCAGGGGGTGCGACTTTGGGCCTGGGCGCGGGCTAGTGGTGGCAGTGCCCAGGTCTGGAGGGCTCGGCTGCAGGGCTTGTTGCGGGGTCTGGAGCAGGTCTGCGTCTGCAGCGCCCGGGATCGGCGGCTCCACCGGGTGGCCCGGGAGCAGGCTGACGCAGGCAGCGTCCGGGACAGGGAGACTCCTCTTACCTGCTCCCGCGACCGCTCCTGCGTCACGCGTCTTCTCCTGGTGCTGGTCGGGGCCCGCGACGGCTGGGGCGCTGCCGATGCTGGGCAGCTTAGTCTGCTGCCGGTCCGCCATCTTGCTGTCCGTTCCTGGTGTCCTCCTCCCCCCCTGGTGGACCGTGGCCTACCTGGCGATGATCCTCTTCCGTAGGCCGCGGCTCCGCAGTTGATCATCAGGGTCGAGGACCTTCCGTCGCGCTCCAGTGACGTCGGCGTCTGCTGGGCTCCTTCCAGGACCTTACGCAACGTCCGGACGTGAGGCGGGGCTTCAGTTCTCGCGCGCTTTCGGAGTCCACGCCCCTCTTCTTCCCGCGCGGCGTCCTCAAGATGGCGCCCAATGGCGGGAAAACTCCACAGATGGCGGGAAGAAGGCTGAAGATGGCGCCGGATGGCGGGAAAACTTCACGGATGGTAAGTTTTAAAAGTCTCTTTTTCAGGCACGCAGTACCCGGTGGTTGCGGGCACGAAATCCTGCCGACTACGCCAAAAGTTGACGCGCCCCTGGGCCTTCTGTGTCGTGCGGCATCGCGTGCATGGGGGCTTACCCGGAGCCGGATCAGATGGGGGTAGTAGTCTCGTGGCGGTGACCCGGTCCGTGCCCAGGGAGTCAAACTAAGTGGCGGTCTATGGCAGTAGATGTTAACTTGATCGACTACGCCACCCGTTGAGTGCGACTTTGAAGCCGCCGCTGCAGAACAGTCCACTGAGGCCAGGTGTATGAGGATGTGCAGCGTGGTGGTATAACCCCCAACGGGAGGGGTATGGCCTCAGGGCAGCAGGGATAGATGATGGGGGTGATGGTGGTACACGAGCGCAACAAAGACAACTCGGAGTCTTGGTGGTGCAGTTCAGGGTCTTTACTCACGGTTACTCGGTTACTGCTCCAGGCCACCGCTGCAGAGGTGGCCGCCTGTGTTGCGCTGTGCTCACCAGGTGAGGGGCTCGGTTAACTCCCAGGTCTTTCTGGAGTGCTTTGCTGGACCCCCTTTATGTCCCCTCTCTCTGGTCTTCAACCCCACTAGTGACCACGCTTATGTCCAGCTGCCTCTGACCTTCTTGGTGGGCAAACGTTGGCCTGCGTTTCCCAGGTCCTATGTGGTGCCTTTCTAGCGGGTGTGGTGAGGGGCTGCTCCACATGTAATGTCGCAGCCTCCGGTTCTTAGTTGAGGGTAGTTTCTCTCCTCCACTAATTTGGGATCCGGTTCCCATCTTCTTGACCTGACCCCCCTACTCAGGTAGCGGCGGGCGTGTGGTGGCTACCAGCCAGTCCACACCCCTGGGGTCCCCTCTGTCCTTCCTGGAGCCCAGTCTGCTCCTCTTCCTCCTTCTTCCCTCCTCCAGGCTCAGGCCTCCTGACAGGGCCTGCCTGTGGAGCAGAGCCCATAAAGCAGCTCTGCTCCCTGTCTTCTCCTCTCTCAACTCCCTCCCTTTCCAAGATGGTGCCTCCCTTTATACTCCTGTACAGAGTGCACCCAGGATCTACTTCCCCCACGCACACACTACCGGGTTCCCTTCTCTAGGTGTTCCCTCCCCCCACTCCAGCCAGGGACATGCTCACTCGTGCCTGCATAACTAATGGGAGCACCGTCGAGCTGTCCCCCGGAAATGTGGTGTAGTGCATGTGGGTGTTAGGGTCCTGAGCCACACTCCATCCTTACCTGGAAGTGAGATATCGCACATCTGGGTGAGATGCAATACCTCTGTAGCAACCGAACCCTCGGGGTGCTACATATGCAGTCATGTGACCCGGAAGGAGAACGCGGAAGACGAGAACTGGGAAACCTCCGGTAAGTAGCAATTTAGCTTTATACCTGTCTGCCCTGCACACTCGCACCATCCATGCCTTCCGATGATGCATGAAACATGCATTATCGGAAGGCACGGATATGTCCGACAGATATCGGGATTATCCGTATCCGTACAGCCCGTTATCCGCTCGGATAACGGGTCTGGACGGATCTATCCGCTTATCCTTAGTCACAATTACAGAATTACATAGTTTTGAAGTTGCGTTATTCTTGTATTTGCGTTAATTTGACATTTTTGAGAAGTATTTTCCTACATAAATGTTTCCTATTTGAATTCAGAATTACATAGTTTTGAAGAACCTAGAATATAAGACATATTTTCAGTTGTTTCACACTTTTTTGTTAAGTATATAATTCCACATGTGTTAATTCATAGTTTTGATGCCCTCAGTGTGAATGTACAATTTTCATAGTCATGAAAATACAGAAAAATCTTTAAATGAGAAGGTGTGTTCAAACTTTTGGTCTGTAGTGTATATATATGCTAATTAGTATATATCCCACATAAGGTAATAGGTAAAAAAAAATCTGCTTCGTCAGGGGTCAAAGAGGGACCAGCATTGGCACAGAAGAACATCATTTTCCATTGCCACCTGGGCCTCTCCATAATGCCCTGCAGCTATGACAATTTAGGGATTATCATACCTTGTACAGGGGGGTCAGTACCTGGGACCTCTGAGATTAACAGTTCCCAATGGAGGACAGTTTGTACAGCAGTCATTTTCCATCTCCAGTGTCACTTGATACAATTCTTAAGACTTAGGCTATGTGCCCACGTAGCAGATTTGATGCAGAGCGTTTTTGCCTCTCTCTGGCAGAAAAAACGCATGCAGATTTACATGCGTTTTTTTCTGCCAGAGAGAAGCGCTTTTTCATGTGTTTTTGCATGCGTTTTTTCAAGCACTTTTCCAAGCGATTTTGAGCATCACTTGGAAAAGTGCTTGACATGTTGATCACACAATATAAATCCATGCAACCGGCATGGATTTATAATGTGTGAACAACTTAGATGCTTTAAATGCAGCATCTATAGTAAAAAAAAAAAAAGAATTAAACCGTTAAAGAAAAAAGAAACCTGTATATTCACCTCTCCGGCGGCCCCCCCGTCTGCTCTCCGGTCTCCTCCAGTCTGCTCCCGGCCGCGTCTTCTCTCTTCAGCGTTCCGCAGTGTACTGTCAGGACTTGCGGTGACGTCATTTAGTCAGCTGATGGTCACGCGACCATCACCTGACCGCCGACGTCAGTGGTCGTGTGACCATCAGGTGACTAAATGACGTCACCGCAGGTCCTGACAGTACAGCGCGGGATGCCAAGGAGAGAGGACGTGGCCGGGAGCAGACTGGAGGAGATCGGAGAGCAGACCGGGGGCCGCCAGAGAGGTGAATATACAGGTTTTGTTTATTTTTAACTTTTTTATTTCTTTTTTTCACCGCGTGGTAGCCGGGATGAAGAGGAGTTGTAGTCTCCTCTTCATCCCGGGTACCACACGCACCGCGATTACGCTGCAGCGTAATCACAGTAGAAATGGTCATGCTGCGTTTTGCAAAGCAATGCGAATTCGGCACGCAAATTAACGCATCATGTGCACAGCACATCCGAATTCACATTGCTTTGCATGGCAGACTGTTTTACAAGCGTTTTTGCTGCGTTTTCGCGGCCGTAAAAACACCGCAAAAAAGCTACAAAAACGCTACGTGGGCACAAAGCCTAAGGGTATTGAAAATTTCTACAGTACTAATTAAATAACCACATGACGCTGAGTGACGATGGAGAAATTGGCCACAGCAGCCTTTATTAAATATAATACAACAGAACATAACAAGAACTATTCTCGGAGGAGATCCTGGATGGCCAACCAAAATACCTTGGGCAGTATAAGCTAGAACACTCCCCAGTCGCACCGCTCCTACTCGGAGCTCACAAATTGTCATAGTACTGCCCACACCAACTTTTTCCTGTTCCCCGGAAACTGTTCCAGCGGGAACTAAAAACACCAATAGATTAAGGGTCACCATCCCTCTGATGTGCCCAAACTCCAATTAACCAAGGCCATCCCTGACCTCCTCACCTCCACAGCGAGCAAGCACGACCCCTTGTGCCCAAGAGTCCCGCCACACCAAAAATGCTTTGTTTATCCTACTTCAAATCCAAAGACCACTTTACGAAACGCCGCCACAAACTGGAATCTGGAAAGAGCCTTCCCATCGTTATGCACCAAAAACTAGCCTACCGGCCTTACAGCTACATACCTCCCAACACAGTGTACTGGACAATATAACAAACCCAATATTTTAAACAAAACAACGCACTTCCTTTTTCCCGTCTGATTGGTCTTGGAACGCCGCAATCTACAAATAACCCGATCCCCCAAACAAATTACATCTTTTTTTTTCAACTATTTATGAAAAGAAAAGGCAAGGTTGGAGCTTGAGCTTGATGGATATTGAAGCTTTTGTTCTTATTTACTATGTTATTAAAAAATGTAAATGCATTTTCTAGACTGTATATACATGACATGATCATAAGGTTTCCATAACATAAAATAAATGTGATAGCAAAATACATTTATTACAGGAAGAAGAAGGTCAATTCTCTGTGTAATCCAATTACCATTTCCATTACTTTGTTCTTAGAAGGAAAATCTACATTTCAAATATTAAGCTAAAACACTTGGTGAAATTATTGTATGAAGTCACCTTCCATTAAAGTGAGCTCATGATTGGATGTGAAAAATACACTTGAAATATTGCTCTTCGGTTTCCCTTAGTTTTCAAAGTTTTTGAAAGCGAGGTGACCATTGAATATGTGTCTATTGCATCCACATAAACTATAAAGACCTACATAAGCAACGATATACAACCTTTCCTAAATCCACACTTGGGAAATGACTTTCAACATGGTATTTTTTACATGGCTGAAGCACATTTAGGCACTAATTAATTTCTGCATACAGTTGTGCTCAAAAGTTTCCCTCCCCCCGCAGAATTTTTCCTTTCTTGGCCTTGTTTCAGAAAATATGGATGATGACAAAAAAACTTTTTCTCCACTCATGGTTATTGGTTGGGTGAAGCCGTTTATTGTCAAACTACTGTGTTTTCTCTTTTTAAATCTTAATGACAACCAAAAACATCCTGATTTTAGCCTGATAACATGCACAGAATTTGACACAAATGGGTTTGAATGGCTACTAAAGGTAACATCCTCACCTGTGACCTGTTTGCTTGTAATCAGTGTGTGCATAAAAGCTGAGTGAGTTTCTGGGATCCAGACAGACTCTTGCATCTTTCATCCAGCCACTGATCTTTCTGGATTGAGAGTCATGGGGAAAGCAAAAGAATTGTCAATGGATCTACGGGAAAAGGTAGTTGAACTGTATAACACAAGAAAGGGATACAAAAAAATATCCAAGGAATTGATAATGACAGTCAGCAGGGTTCAAACTGTGATTAACAAAAAACAAACCACGGTCAGGTAGACCAATAAAAATTTCGGGCCACAACTGCCAGGAAAATTATTCGGGATGCAAAGAAAAACCCACAAATAACATCAGCTGACATTCAAGACTCTCTGAAAACTAGCGGTGTGGCTGTTTCAAGATGCACAATAAGGAGGCACTTGAAGAAAAATGTGCTGCATGGTCGAGTCGCCAGAAGAAAGCTATTACTGCGCAAATGCCACAAAGTATCTCGCCTACAATACGCCAAACAGCACAGAGACAAGCCTCAAAACTTCTGGAACAAGGTAATTTGGAGTGATGAGACCAAAATTGAACTTTTTGGCCACAATTATAAACGTTACATTTGGAGAGAGGTCAACACGGCCTATGATGAAAGGAACACCATTCCTACAGTAAAGCACGGAGGTGGATCACTGATGTTTTGGGGATGTGTGAGCTACAAAGGCACAGGAAACTTGGTAAAGGTTGAAGGAAAGATGAATGCAGCACGTTATCAACAAATACTGGAGGCAAATTTGCACTCATCAGCCCGGAAGCTGTGCATGGGACGTCATTGGCTACAACAGAACAAAGTGAAGGTTCTGGAGTGGCCATCTCAGTCTCCTGACCGCAATATGATTGAGTCACTCTGGGGAGATCTCAAACGCGAAGTTGATGCTAGACAGCCCAGGAATTTACAGGAACTGGAGGCTTTTTGCCAAGAAGAATGGGCAGCTTTACCATCTGACAAATTAAAGAACCTTATCCACAACTACCACAAAAGACTTCAAGCTGTCATTGATGTTAGAGGGGGCAATGCACGGTATTAAGAACTGGAGTATGTGAACTTTTGATCAGGTTTATTTGGATGTTTTTGGTTGTCATTAAGATTTAAAAAGAGAAAACACAGTAGTTTGACAATAAATGGCTTCACGCAACCAATAACCATGAGTGGAGAAATTTTTTTTTTGTTATCATTCATATTCTTTGAAACAAGGCCAAGAAAGGAAAAATTCTGCTGGAGTGTGTACATTTTTGAGCACAACTGTATTTTAAGTGCCTTTTCTTTTTTTTGTCTTGTGGTATTCGTTGTTGTTTTTTGCACCAAATTCTTCAACATGACACATGCGGCCCTGTTGCTTGATGAATTGTATACAAAATAAAATAAACTCTTTTTTGTGTGTGTGTTTTACTTTTTTGTGATTTTTTCTGAGTGCATATAGTCCCTTTAAAATACCTAATATTGGTCTTCAACTGCACAAAATTAAAATTAAACAGATTTTGTACTCATCTGGGGCACTGGAGTAGAATTACGCAAAAAAATGATGCAGCATTTTGAAAAGTCACAAATTATGAATTAGGTTGAATCATCTGGATAAGGAAAAAACACATCCAAAATATTAAATGAAAAAAACAGACGATATCAAGTAAACTTAACTTACAAAGGTAACAAATTAATTAATGAAAGGAACAAATATAAAAGTCACTATTAGAAGAGACTATTTATATTGAAAGGGGCCATTAACAGTGTGAAAGATAACCTTGGATAAAAACAAAATTAGCAAATACCCTGCAGTAGTTAAATAAATAGTAATACTACATGTAAATAAAGTAAGATACTTAGTTCAAACTATTTTTATCAAAATAACATAAAATCCATCCCACCGCGACAAGGTGTACCAAATCAGGATGGTCTCTAACTCTAGTATTTCACCTTGCTATGTGCCAGCAGGCCTCAAAATAGAAGTTACAGAGCTGGACTTAGATCTGAATGTGTCACACCTGCCTGTAGAAAGCTACTGTATATACCGTATTTTTTGGACTATAACATAACATAACAGGATAAAGATGAGGGGGCCATACATACCAAGATATCGCTGAGGGGGGCATACATAACAGGATAAAGATGAGGGCCATGTATACCAGGATAAGGATGGGAGCCATACATACCAAGATAAGGATGAGGGGTGCCATGCATACCAGGATAGGGATTAGGGGTGCCATGCATACCAGGACAGGGATGGCCATGCATACCAAGATGGGAATTACTGTGCCATGCATACCAGGATGGGGATGAGGGGGCCATGCATACCAGGATAGGGATGAGGGGTGCCATGCATACCAGGATAGGGATGAGAGGTGCCATGCATACCAGGATAGGGATTAGGGGTGCCATACATACCAGGATAGGGATGAGGGGTGCCATGCATACCAGGACAGGGATGAGGGGTGCCATGCATACCAGGATAGGGATGAGGGGTGCCATACATACCAGGATAAGGATGAGGGGTGCCATGCATACTAGGATGGAGGGGTTCCATGCATACCAGGATGAGGATGAGGGGTGCCATGCATACTAGGATGGAGGGGTTCCATGCATACCAGGATGGAGGGATGCCAGGCATAACAGGATGAGGATGGGGACCACGTATAAAAGGAAGGGGGGCATATATACCAGGATGGGGGATATTGTCAGAATTGGGGGATATTACCCCTATACCAGTGTCAACAGAAGACCCCCTCCCCCTTAAAAGTGCATCATGAACACATTTTTTGCTTACATAGATAAGATGCACAACCCAAAAAGGGGAGCCACACCTCTATATGTTGTGAGGCAGTGACCGGGATCATATACAAGGGACGTTATATATCCCCCAGAATGTGTACAGAGACCTATTAAATCCATTGGAGTGCATTGATGTCACAAACTCACCTGTGGCTGCAATGCAGGAATGAAGGTGAGCATTGACCTGGTCAGACCACCTGGCTAAGGCAGATTAAGTAAAACCCGGCAGGGCCTTCATTTCTTGGAGGAGGTCACAGGAGGCAGTGGGGCGGCCTCCTCCCTCCAACCCGGGTTTTCCAGTGGCTCTTGCCACAGGTCCTTTAAGAACCCTGCGCTAAGGATTAGTGTGGTTCTATGTTGGGACCTGCTAGGAGCATAGCAGGAAAGCTCAGCAGGATTGAGTGTGGCTGAACCCACGCCTGGGAAGGCTCTGCACCTGTCAGGCTCTGAGCGGCCCGGCGCAGCCGTTGCCCCCGGCAACCATTGTTTATGGGCTCATGTTAACCCGGCTGCGAACCGGAGGACTTTCTGTTTACCCATGAGTTGCTGAATAAAAGCTGTTTATGTTGGACTTGCTTGGGTCACTGCCTCAGTTACTGCAAGATGTGAACACTGCCGCCTTACAATGTACAACGTGCAAGAAACTAATGGAAAACTGCAGAAACTGGCTGGTACACCTGTTTTTTTATAAATGCAATGTGTAGGTGCAAATTTACACTGTGGCCATTAACAGAAAAACCTAGGATAATGTAGATCAGAAGAGCAGACTGTCAGTCATTACATTACATTGGAAAATTATTTCATTTAAAATAATCTCTGGAGGCAGATTCTCTGGGACATCTATATCCGGCACATAGCCCTGAACAGCTCATTTACATATTAAGAAAAACAATGATTTTTCTGGAATAAGACAACCGATTGCAAATATCAAGGTATCATTTTATTCTGCTTCCTATGATCTGCATATCCATGAAGATGGCTTAGGAAGCAGTATGATGCCCCAGAAATGCACCCTACACACACAATGATGCCCCCACACTGTCTTCTTACAAATAGTATCATACTGCCCACACAATATGATGCCCCAACAGACCCCATCCATGTAAGTATGCCCTTACAGAGCCCCACACATGAAGGATGATGTCCCACAGGGTCACCTCTTTCCCAGTATGGTGCACCTTCATTCCACCAACAAATATATATAGAAAAAAAATACTCACCTAGTCCCATTCCCACTATGAGCAGACCAGATCTCTGCACGGTGTAGGGACGTCTTCTTCATTCTTCTTGTGCAGAGTCTCAGACGACACAAGTAAACGGTTGAGGAAGCTACTGGCTCTCTGTCCAACTATTATGTTTAGCTGTATCTTTGTAGTAAAGACGCAGATGCAATTGAAAGCAGGGCATGCTGGATCAGAGATGGTTAGGAGGCATGATTTAGTTACATTTAAGTCTGTAGTTGCGATACCGGTTTCATGTGGATAAATGGAAGTGATTTGGGAAGTATATCACTGACAATATTTGTAAGCTTCTAGATTTGACGCAAGCAGTTATCCGCCTAAACATTGAGTGACACATGGCCCCTCGTGCCAGCTTTGATTCATATTTGTTGAACGTGTCAGTTCTGGTTTGCTGCCGTTCTTCAGCATCTCACTTCATGCTGTGGCGATGTGACTACCTGTCCGATCCATGCTACCTCTCTGGTCCTCTGAGGCATCTCCATATATTTGATGGGCAAAACAGCAGCAGAAAAATATGATAATAAAAGAGCTCAAAACACTTCACGTCGCATCAGCTTCGTTCATTTAAATTTTGATATTATTATCTTGAAATTCTGATCGTTTGCTCTCTTATGCGTTCTTAGTCCTTAATTCAAAATCTGGAACTGGGCCCCCACCTACCATGTGCCATTTATAACTCTGGTACTGCAGATTTTAAAAGAGCAGGTTAATCACCAGGAGGCAGCTTCACCAGAGATGACGGTCTCCAAGTCCCAACCAGAGAATTCTTCAATCAATAGAAGAGAGACAGCATCTACAATGAATCGTCTGTCATTGTGCTCAACCAGCTTACAGAATAGCTACAAAACTATAACATTACTATTCTGTAAGCATTTGAGGCAGAATATAAGATGATTCATAGTGAATGCTGTCACTCTTCCATTGATTTATAATACTGGTATCCCAGGAAGTCTCTATAGCTATGACCTTGCTTTCATGAATGCGGTTGAACTTTCACATTTGTGGAAATGTACAGGTTCTTTCCTTTCTATCTGTTTTTTTCCCATTGCGTTTCCATAGGCTTTTGTAGTGGGTCTGGTGTGCATGAGTCTCAGGTGCTGGGGTCTAGAAAAGAGCCAACAAGCCACTAAACCTATTACCAGGATATATAAGTAAAGAGCTAGGGAAGCAAACTGAACTTTTGCTCTGTGTGAAGGAGCGCTTGGCCACCCTTCTGCCAACAAAAGTGTAGCCTACAGCAATATTCTTGCCATAAAAACATGCCAGTACCCTGATGAAGCCCCTTATAGTCAAAGGGATCAGTCAACATTTGGTGGAATCAAATTAGGAATTGGACCTGCCATAGCTCCATTTTGAACAGAAAACATAGTGCTACTACACTGTGTGCCGAATTATTAGGCAAGTTGTATTTTAGAGGATTATTTTTATTATTGATCAACAACTATGTTCTCAATCAACCCAAAAGACTCCTAAATATCCAAGCTTAATATTTTTGGAAGTTGGAGTGGGCTTTTTTTCGATTTGGCTATCTTAGGAGGATATCTGTTTGTGCAAGTAACTATTACTGTGCAGAATTATTAGGCAACTTAATAAAAAACAAATATAATCCCATCTCACTTGTTTATTTTCACCAGGTAAACCAATATCAGTGCTCAAAATTTAGAAATAAACATTTCTGACATGCAAAAACAAAAACAAAAAAAATTAGTTATCAATATAGCCACCTTTCTTTATGATGACACTCAACAGCCTTCCATCCATAGATTCTGTCAGTTGCTTGATCTGTTTTCGATCAACATTGTGTGCAGCAGCCACCACAGCCTCCCAGACACTGTTCCGAGAGGTGTACTGTTTTCCCTCCCTGTAGATCTCCCATTTTATGATGGACCACAGGTTCTCTATGGGGTTCAGATCAGGTGAACAAGTGGGCCATGTCATTATTTTTTCTTCTTTTAGACCTTTACTGGCCAGCCACGCTGTGGAGTAGTTGGATGCATGTGATGGAGCATTGTCCTGCATGAAAATCATTTTTTTCTTGAACGATACCGACTTCTTCCTGTACCACTGCTTGAAGAAGTTGTCTTCCAGAAACTGGCAGTAGGTCTGGGAGTTGTGCTTCACTCCATCCTCAACCCGAAAAGGTCCCACAAGTTCATCTTTGATGATACCAGCCCAAAACAGTACCCCACCTCCACCTTGCTGGCGTCTGAGTCGAAGTGGAGCTCTCTGCCCTTTACAGATCCAGCCTCTGGCCCATCCATCTGGCCCATCCAGAGTCACTCTCATTTCATCAGTCCATAAAACCTTTGAAAAATCAGGCTTAAGATATTTCTTGGCCCATTCTTGACGTTTTATCTTATGTTTCTTGTTCAAAGGTGGTTGTTTTTCAGCCTTCCTTACCTTGGCAATGTCCCTGAGTATCGCACACCTTGTGCTTTTTGATACTCCAGTAACGTTGCAGCTCTGAAATATGGCAAAACTGGTGGCGAATGGCATCTTGGCAGCTTCACGTTTGATTTTCCTCAATTCATGGGCAGTTATTTTGCGCCTTTTTTGGCCAACACGCTTCTTGCGACCCTGTTGGCTATTTGCCATGAAACGCTTGATTGTTCGGTGATCACGCTTCAAAAGTTTGGAAATTTCAAGAGTGCTGCATCCCTCTGCAAGACATCTCACAATTTTGGACTTTTCAGAGCCCGTCAAATCTCTCTTCTGACCCATTTTGCAAAGAAAAGGAAGTTGCCTAATAATTAAGCACACCTTATATAGGGTGTTGATGTCATTAGTCAACACCCCTCCTCATTACAGAGATGCACATCACCGGATTTACTTAATTGGTAGTTGGCTCTTAAGCCTATGCAGCTTGGAGTAGGACAATAAGTATAAAAAGTATCAAAGTGATCAAAATACGCATTTGCCTAATAATTCTGCACGCGACGTATGTACAGAGCTGACTGGGTCAGAGCATCTCCAAAACAGCAGGTCTTATGAAAAGTTCCTGATGGTTAACTGTATCAAAGGTGGTCAAATGATGGACAACCAGTGACTCAACAATAGGATCATGGATGCTGAAGGCACACTGATATGAGAGTGGAGTGCAGGCTAGTCTGTCTGTTCTCATCTCACAGAAGGCTTCATAACTCAGAACGTTGCAGCTTGCTGAATATGGGGCAGAGTAGTTGCAGACTTGCCAGAGTTCCCATGCTGACCCCTATCTACCATCAAAATCATTTAAACTGAGCATGTTAGCATAACAATTGGACCAGGCAGCAATAGACAAAGGTAGCCAGGTCTGATGAATTCCAATTTCTTTTACATCATGTGGACAATTAATTATGCATACATCATTTGCCTTAGACAAAGATGGAACTAGGATGCATTATGACAAAAAAAGCAAGCAAGAGGTCATATGATGCTCTGATCAATTTTTTTTAGGGGGCAGAAAGTTTGGCTTGTGCGTTCATATAGATGATAATTTGACATATAACATTTACCTAATCATTGTTGCAGACTAGATACACCCTTTAAAGGTAACAGATTACCTTAATTGATTTTGAAATGGCGGTGGAGACCACCTGCTATGATGTCCCCATGGAGAACATTATACAGCACCCTGAGGTATATGTGTGGCACCCCAGAGGGTCTGGTTGCCACAGTGGTATTGCTTCCCTCAAAAGAGGTAATACCATGTCTGGAAGCAAGCGGGGGCCCTTTTGGTCAGGAACACAATACATGCAACACTTCCTGGCTTCAGACCAGCAACTGGAGGACCCTCCCCTTGGCAACTGGATCTGGAGGCGGGGTTAGTTTAGTCAGTGGCGAGGAGTTGAGTTTAGGACACTGAAGAGAGAGGAGCTAGGGACTGGAGCTGGAGATAGCTCATCCTAGCTGAAGCACACAGAGAACCGGACACCGGAGTCCGAGGCTGTGGGATCCTTTAGGCCCAGCAGCAGATACCGTAGGGCAGGAGATTGCAGGTCTCCTGGCCCCCATCAGACACCCGGAGGCTCAGCAGCACCGAGGGACCAGTACCGCCAAGGAGGAGCGAGGCATCCACAAGGCCCGAGTTGCCAGCCATATGGGTGAGCACAGCACGTTACACTCAGGGACGTGGGCTACAACACAGCTACAAGCAGAATAGCCAAAGAGTATAGTGAGAACGGCAGGCCTACAACTCCACCTGTCCAGGAGGACTCTATGCTTGCTCCCAGACTGACCAGACTCTTATCTCTAGCCAGTACTCCAGTCCAGGCCTGTCTAATTGCTACCAGTAAAGACCCTGGGACTGCACTATACGGACTCTGTGGTTATTTCTGCACCACGACACCCTGCACAACCACCATCATCCACACACACTGCCCTGAAGCTAACTCTTCCTCTGGGGAGTTATACCACCTTTGCTGCTATACCACCGGCTTCAGAGGACTGTTCCGCAGTGGCGGTCTCTATTAACCGCACTCCACAGGTGGCGTAGTCGGACATTATATAACCTATATACATCTACTACCCTTGGATTGACCACCTGGGTCACGGACCGGGTCACCGCCACTGTGACTACAACCCCCAGCATCTACCGGCCCGGCTTCGGGTACCCCACGGCCCAGGGGGCGCGTCAACTTTGGCGTAGTCGGCAGGATTTCGGGCCCATTGCCACCCGGTACTGTGCACCTTTACGAACTGTGCCACATACCGTGGTGAAGTTTTCCCGCCAATTACCGCTGTTTTCCGCCATTTCCACGTCGCCGCACGGGAAGAAGAGGGGCGTAACCGCTGGAAGCGCGCGAAGCCCAAGCCCCGCCTCACGCACTGACGCAGCGCCAGGTCCTGGAAGGAGCCCCAGTATGCGCTGACGTCAGAAGCAAGCGACGCCAGGTCCTCAAAGGAGACCATCGCCTGCGGAACTGCGGCCTACGGAAGCAAAGTGAAAGCAGGTCGGCCACGGTTCACTAGGGGGGAGGAAAACGCCCAAGATGGAGGGAACTTCAGCCGCAGGCGCGGCCGCCGCCGCAGTAATGCCATTCTCCATGCCATATATACCGGGGGCGGCGTGGTTGCCCCAGTACTCAGGAGAGTCACACACCCTGAGTGACTTTAAAGAAAGACTGAGCAGCTTGTTTAAAGTGTACCCCCTGTCCAAGGAGCAGAAAGTGAGCATCCTCATAGGCCAGTTAATTGGAGCAGCCCAGAGAGAAGTGAAGTCTTGGTCAGCCAGAGACAAAGGGACTGTGAAGGAGATACTGGCCCGCCTAAAGGACGCCTTTGACTCCTGTACTACAGCTGAGATAAAAATGAAGTTTTATGGGTGCAAACAACGGGCGCAGGACAGTGTACGGGACTATGCTTTAAACCTGCAGGAGGTGCTGAGGGCCATCAAACAGGTAGACCCCGACAGTGTGCATGATGAGAACAGACTGTTAACTGAACAGTTTATTGAGGGTCTACTGTCCAGCGCTCACCGGACACAGCTGCGCATAATGGCTCTGCAAAATCCTGATCTGGACTTTGTACAATTTAAAGACAGAGCCATCCGGGTGCTGAGAGAACCAACACCAGGTGGCGCTACATCTCACCGGCGCCCAGCTATCACCTACCACCAGGAGTTGGCACCCTTTTCCCCACAGCCTGTGAGAGCTGATGCACAGACTCTGGACAATGATCCGTCTACAGACCAGCACCTTCAGGTCCAAGAGCTGACTAAAAGTGTAGCTGCACTAACCAAAACTGTGCAGTCCTTGCAGGTGTCCCCCAAAGGGAAGATCCAGCTGGCTTCCAGTCCGGAGGACGTCCCGTGGCGACAACAGAGGAGGATTCCACCAACCAGAGGGAGGAACAGTGACCGCTATTGACGCGCCCCCTGGGCCTGTGTTGTGCAGGAGATACCCGGAGCCGGATCGCTGGGGGTTGTAGTCTCAGTGTGGCGGTGACCCGGTCCGGGCCCAGGGCGGTCAAACCAGTGGCAGTCTTAGGTAATAACAATGTCCGACTACGCCACCCGTGGATTGCGGTCAGTGGGGACCTCCGCTGCGCTGCAGACCGCTGAGGCTGATGTTGTTTGCGCAGCCGAGTATGGGATAACTCCCCACGGGAGAAGTATTGCCTCAGGGCAGCTTATGTGAGAGATGATGGGAGTGATGGTGTGAGCGTCCCAGTACTAATGGTGCTGGTGCGGCGATGAAACACAGAGACGTGTGGTGCAGTTCAGGGTCTTTACTGATGGTAATAAGCAGACCCTCCCGGGAGTACTGGTTAGCAGTAGGGGACTGGTCAGTCTGTGAGCAAGCAGGAACTCCCCCTGGCCAGGTGGAGTTGTAGGCCTTCCCGTCTATCTGCACTCTTTCCTGGCTACCTTACTCTATGCGGGTAGAAGTAGCCCACGTCCCTGAGTATACCGTGTGGTGCTCACCCGTATGGCCGGTGACTTGGGGCCTTCTGTTAGCCTCCGCTTCACGATGGCGGTGCTGGTCCCTTGCTTGTGACCGTGCCTTCGGGCTTCTATGGCCAGAGGACATGGAATCCCCTGCCGGTTGGATTCTGCTGCTGGACCTGGATGTCCCCACAGCCTCGGACTCCGTGTCCGGTATTAGTGTCTTCAACCAGGGCGAACTCTGCTCAGCTCCAGCCCCTGGTATTCAGCTACTGTTCCTACAGAGCTCCTAGGTCTTCCTTTCCCTGTGTCTGCTGTCCTCCAGACCTGACTGCGTCTCTGTCTGGGACTTCACTCTCTAATCCCGCCCCAGACCCAGTTTATAAGGGCAGATTCCTCCCCTCCCAGGTCTGGGTGGGTCGTGTTGCATGCTTAGGGCTCCTGACCAGAGAAACCTCCCACTTGCTCTCAGACATAATATTTCTATTACTGTGGCAACCAGACCCCTGGGGTGCCACATTCCCCCCTAGTAAATTTTAGTACTCCGGGACTAAACACATTTTTAAAGAAACATAAATGCAGGGTATAACAATAATACAATAACATATTTACAAGAAGCTTTAGTTCTTTAAAGGTCACGGCGTGTCCGCAACCGGGTGTCCATATCACCCAAGGTGAAGTTTTAAGCGAAGTAGGGGACCTGTCCAAAGCAAACCCCTTGCGTTGGCCCTGGGCGTGGCTGCCAGGCTGAAGCTAGCTACTTTGGACCGCAAGGAGGCCACGCCAGACAGGTTTTCTTTTCCGCGGCCGTCTTCGCAAGAGGCACCAAGGTGCAACTATCTACAAGAATTGTTCCGGTTATCCAGTGTCCATAACCTGTTAGTCCAAATAAATCTGCAGGGTAACTGAGAAACATAATTAATAACAGGCAACAAACATAAACCATAAACAGTTAAACAGATAAATTCACAGTGCATTAGTTTAGATTTTATAGAGAGCGGGCATCTGACCTCTAGTGACTCTAGTGGACCTACGGAGCTCACTAACTGGTCCTGCACTACAGGGTGTAGGAGGTGTTATGGGTAAGCTGGGCAGCTGTCTGCGTACTCTTTGGCTCACTAGTAGTGTTGAGCCACCCCCGTAGTGTTCGAGTTCGGTTCGGTTCGTCGAACACCCGTGTGTTCGCCGAACTGTTCGTCGAACTGTTCGTCGAACACCTTCGAACACCGTTAAAACCAATGGCAGGCAAACAAAAACACATAGAAACACATAGAAAACACCTTCAAAGGTGTCCAAAAGCTGACAAACTGCTCAGAAGACACAACTAACACATGGAAAAGTGACAAGTACATATAGTCATGCGAAAAGAAAAGAGGTGGAGGAGTAAAAGGAGGGGGAGACACAGATATAGGCATGTCATGCCCTTCTAAAATCCAAAAAGTGAGAAGCCGACACGTTCAGTCCGCTCCTGCCCGTGCCACCTCCGCGTCGCCGGGTTTGTGCCAGAGCCGCGGTGAACCCTGACGGCCAGCCCCCCTCTCCCAATACTGGTGCCTGTCCGCTGGTGGGTCGAGCGAGCCCCCCTGTGGTGGAGGCAGCTCTAAGCTTTTAAATTTAAATTGTCTCTCTAATTTGAATGAATACACTTTAAATCCATTTACAAGGATCTATTGGAGGGCAAGTCTCATGCCAGCAGCCGCGTAATTCCAGCTCCAGTAGCGTCCACTAAAGCTGCTGCAGTTAAAAAGCTTTTATAAGGATCGAGCTCGGCTGTCCACCGCAAGGCATCCTACTGCCAGTCCCAGCCCCTATGCCTTGGGGTGCCTCCTGATGCTCTTCACTGAGTGTCCCATGGTCACGAAGCATTTCCTTTGAAAAAATTAAGTGTCCAAACTACAGGTGGTGTAGCTTGCTTAACAGCCGGGATAATCCGCTGACTAGCAGACACTGCTACTAGGCACAAAGTATTTCCTGGGCTAGATGCAGTTAAAAATTTGTAATTAGATACTCTCGTTGGATGCTGAGAAAGCATTCCATAGAGTCTCCTGGCACGCCATATATGATTCTCTTAAAAAGCTTGGGGTAGGGGTCTAGGGGACCCTTTTATAGCCAAAATCACGGCCCTGTATCGCAATACGTCACCTAGGCTGAAGATAAATGGAACTGTAGCACCCTGAGGGCTCGGTTGCTACAGAGGTATTGCACCTCACCCAGAGGTGTGATATCTCACTCTCAGGTAAGGATGTAGTGTGGATCAGGACCCGACATCTGCATGCATTACACCACATTGCCGTGGGGCAGGGCGACCAATATGCCCCTGAGATGGGCCCGACAGTCCCTGTCCCTGGCTGGAGTGGGGGGAGGGAACACTGAGGAAGGGGAACCCTGTAGTGCAGGAGCAGGGAGGAAGCAGTTCCTGGGTGCATTGAGAAGGGAGTATAAAAGGTGGGCACCATCTTAGTTCAGTGCAGAGAAGTCTGAGCAGAAGTGGCAGGGAGCAGGGGCTCTGCATGAGCTCTGCTCCGGAGGCGGGCCTACTAACAGAGGCCCAGGCCTGGAAGAGGGAGAAGGAAGGAAGAGGAGCGGAGAAGGCTCCAGGAACGAGGAACGAAGGGATCCCAGGGGTGCGGATGGGCGAGTCGCCACCGCACGCCCGAATCCACCTGCGTGGAGGGGTCAGGCCAAAGGGGGAGACCGGTCCCCGAAACTAGTGGAGGCAGGAAACGACCCTCAGCTAGAAACAGGAGGCTGTGACATTTTATGTGGCGCAGCCCCTCGCTACACCCGCTAGGAAGGCACCACATAGGGTCAGGGAAACTGGCGCCAAGTTTACCAAGAGGAGGCCCGAGGCAGCCGGACAGAAGGGTTGGTAAGAAAGGCCAGACAAAGGACACACAAAGGGGGTCATGTGAAGCGCTCCAAAGTTATCTGGGAGTTGTCTGAGCCCCTCACCTGGTGAGCACAGTACGACGTGGGCAGCCGTTACCTGCAGACGTGGTCTGGATAATAAGAACTGTGAGTAAAGGCCCTGGACTGCATCACTGACTCCGTGTCGTTACTGCTGCTGCCCTGCACCACCACCCCCATCCTCCGCATACACTGCCCTGAGGCTATACTCCTCCCGTGGGGAGTTATGCTACGCTCTGCTGCACCCACAACACCAGCCTCAGCGGTCTGCCCTGGAGCGGCGGTTCACTCTGACCGCAATCCACGGGTGGCGTAGTCGGACATTTAAATATCAAAACCACATAAATAGTTCCGCCACTGGTTTGACCGCCCTGAGCCACGGAACCGGGTCACCGCCACGGAGACTACAACCACCAGCATCCACCAAAAAGGGTCCGGCTCCGGGTGTCCCAAGGCCCAGGGGGCGCGTCAGAACATTTTCATCACCTTTCACAATCACCAATGGGACAAGGCAGGGATGTTCTCTGTCCCCTCTCTTATACATCCTAGTGACGGAGCACCTGCTCTCATCAATTCGCCATAACCCCAATATTAGGTGGATTGAGGTGGGAGGCACCGAGTACAAGTGCTCTCTATTTGCTGATGATGTCCTAGTATATATCACTCAATCACATATATCCATCCATGCTGTTATGGCTGAAATAGATCACTTTGTTACATGGTCAAATTTTAAAATCAATGCAGCGAAGTCTGAGGCCCTCGATGTCTCCCTCCCCAAATCCATATAGGATTCCATCCAGTCCAACTTTCCCTTTGCCTGGCCCTCACAGGGTATCAAATACTTAGGAATTCCTATTCATAGAGACCTCTCCCATCTATGTTATCTTAATTTTGGGCCCTTTATTGAACAACTCCATACAGACCACGGTTGGCAAGTTAGAACTGTAAGATTCACTACGTGAACCACTGGTGATTTGTGGAAAAGCACATGTACACTGTGTTCCAAATTATTATGCAAAAAGTGTTTAGGAGTGATAAGGGAAGAATTTGTTTGTTTGTCAGTTAAACTCATTGATGGTGATGTGTGTCAGTGCTCTTTATATCACTGTAAGCAATTGCAGACACCTGTGCTAATTAGTTTGGCAGGTGTGTCCAATGAAAGGCAAGACTACTTAAGAAGGCTGTCTCACATTATTAAGCAGCCTACATTTTCTGCCAAAATGGGAAAGAAAAAGGATGTGTCGGCTGCTGAGAAGCAACAAATTGTGGAGTGTTTAGGTCAAGGCATGACTACAATCAACATTGTGCGATGATCAGGATGAAGTGTCTTGGCAATCAAGAAGTATGTAGCTGATTCACAGTACACACGTGTGCGTGCTGATAAGGGCAAATTGAGGACTCTTTCCTACAGGCAATTACGTCAGGTTGAAAGAGCAGCGGCAAAAAAGCCTTGTCATAGCAGCAGACAAGTTTTTGAAGCTGCTGGTGCCTCCAACGTCCCCCGAACAACAAGATGCAGGGTCCTTCAGAGGTTTGCAGCTGTGCATACGCCATCCTGTCGACCTCCTCTATCCACTTCACACAAGCAGAAACGGCTCCAGTGGGCCAAACATTACATGAAGACTGATTTCAAAACTGTTTTGTTCACGGATGAGTGCCGTGCAGCGCTCGATTGTCCAGATGGATGGAGTGGAGGATGGCTGGTTGATGGACACCCCACGCAAACACGGCTACAGCGCCAACAAGGAGGAGGTGGAGTAATGTTTTGGGCTGGAATCATGGGGAGAGAGATTGTCGGCCCCTTTAGGATCCCTGAAGGCGCTAAAGATGAACTCCATAATGTATGTGGATTTTCTCAAACAGCACTTCCTGCCATGGTTCAAGAAGAAGAACCGTGTATTTCACAGCAAGATCATTTTTTTGCATGATAATGCACCATCTCATGCTGCACATAAAACATCTGCATCTCTGGCTGATATGGGCATAAAAGGGGACAAACTTATGGTGTGACCCCCATGCTCCCCTGACCTCTACCCCATTCAGAACCTTTGGAGCATCATTAAAAGGAGTGTCTATGATGGCGGGAGGCAGTTCACATCTAAGCAACAGCTCTGGGAGGGTATTCTGTCCTCATGCAAAACAATTGAAGCAGAAACCATCCAAAACCTGACAAATTCAATGGACGAGAGAGTTCAGAAGCTCCTTTCGAACAAGGGGTCCTATGTGAAAATGTAACATCACCTAGAATAAAGTTTTGAGTTGAAAACTGTTTGATTTCAGTTTCTAACAACCTGCTAATGCTTATAATTTCAAAAATGACCATTTTTTTGGTCTTTATTAAAATGAAAAGGTTGATCGAAAAGTTTGGGGGATCTAAGAGTGTGGCAACCCAGTAGTCATGATTACTTCGAATTCTGACAATATGAGGGTCATGCTGCAGGTAGTGCAGCAAGAAGGCACTTATGTGTCTTGCGCATCTCGGAGCCCCAAAATTATTTTCCGGGCTAGATGCAGCTAAAAATTATTATTAATTTTAAATCTGGTGAAGCTTTAGTATAGATGGCCTAATAGGATCAGTGCTGCACACTGCTACAAAGCCCAAATTATTTTCCAGTCAAGATACAGATAAACATGATTAGTAATTTTAAATCTGGTGGAGCTTATTATAGATGGCCTAATAGAATCAGTGCTGCACACTGCTACAAAGCCCAAATTATTTTCCAGCCAAGATACAGATAAACATGATTAGTAATTTGAAAGCTTAAAACGGTTGGTAGGGTGATTTTAACCAATCATCAAGCTTTTACTCTCCCCAGGATGACACAGGGGTAGAAAAGTCGTTTCGGATCCATGATTTGTTCATCTTTATGAACGTGAGTCTGTCTACATTATCAGTGGAGAGCCGCGTGCGCTTATCTGTCAGCACACCACCAGCAGCGCTGAACACACGTTCAGACAGAACGCTGGCTGCGGGGCATGACAAGATCTCCAAGGCGTAAGTGGCTAGCTCCGGCCATTTATCCAGATTGGAAGCCCAAAAAGAGCAAGGGTCCAGTGACACAGTCATGGCTTCAATGTTTACTTGGAGATACTCCTGTACCATCGTCTCTAGGTGTTGACTATGTGTCAGACTTCTTGTCTCCTGTGGCCTTGCAAAGGATGGGCTAAAAAAGTGGTGAAATGATTCCGCAAAATTGATGTTACCAGCAGATACTGTGGTTCTGTTACGGTTTGAGTGCTGAACACTTGACGGTCCCACGGTTGGCAAGTTGGAACTGTGAGATTCACTACGTGCACCACTGGTATTTTGTGGAAAAGCACATGTAAGATTCTGCAACAGTCTCTGCTGATACTCCTGCATGCGTGCATCCCTTTCTATGGCAGGAATAATTTCTGCAAATTTACTTTTGTACCGGGGATCTAACAGTGTGGCAACCCAGTAGTCAGGATTATTTCTAATTCTCACAATTCGAGGGTCATGTTGCAGGTAGTGCAGCAAGAAGGCACTCATGTGTGTTGCACATCCAGGAGCACCAAGTCCCTGTTGTGTTGGTGGCGAGGTAACAATCATGCTTCCTTCCTCTGTCCTCTCCCCCCAACCTCGCACAACAGAAATGTGATCAAGGTCTCCCTCATCTGATGAGTCTTCCATCAGTTCGTCCTCCACTTCTTCCTGGGCTCCTGCACCTTCCTCACTAGTTTGGCTGCTACCATGCGCCCTGGTAAAACCATCTCGCCCACCCTCACATGCCTGCCGCCTTGGTGCTGCCGACCGTCTGGACCTTGCAGATGTTAGCCCTTCCGCATACAACTCCTCCTCCTCTACTTCCTCCACCTCCTCTTGTGCCACCACCTGACTCCGAATTCTGTTTAACATGTGCTCCAGCATGTAAATCACCGGAATAGTCATGCTGATAATGGCATCGTCAGCACTAAACATCTTCGTCGCCATTTCAAAACTGTGCAGAAGGGTGCATAGGTCCCTGATCTGAGACCACTCCTCCAGCGTGATTTGCCCCACCTCTGGATCTCGTTGGCCCAGGCTATACGTCAGAACGTATTGCACCAGGGCTTGTCGGTGCTGCCACAGTCGCTGCAACATGTGCAGAGTTGAATACCACCGGGTAGGCACATCGCATTTTAGCCGGTGAAGTGGCAGGCCCAACGACTTCTGTAGAGATGTAAGTCGCTGAGCTGCGGGATGCGAACGGCGGAAGTGAGCACACAGCGACCGTGCCCTCTGCAGAAGGCCATCTAGTCTGGGATAGTGGGCTAAAAATTGCTGGACAACCAGGTTCAACACGTGAGCCATACAAGGCACGTGTGTGACATTGCCCCGGCGAAGGGCCGCACCCAGGTTTGCAGTATTGTCGCACACGGCCTTCCCTGGTTTCAGGTCCAGTGGAGACAACCATTCATGAAATTGGTTCTCCAGAGCTGACCACAACTCCTCAGCTGTGTGACTCACATTTCCCAGACATTTCAATGTAAAAACCGCCTGATGACGTTGAGCCCTACTGCCAGCATAGTAAGGAGGTGTGCAGGATCCCTTCTGCGCAGTTAGAAAGCTTGTGGCATGACCAGACAGGCTTTGGGTGCAGGTGGAAGACCGAGAGGAGGTTGAGGAGGCAGAAGCAGTGGAGGAACTTTGACATAAAGAGGATTGACGCACAACTCGTGGGGACGGCAAAACTTGGACAGCAGCCCCTTGTCCTGCTGTCACCATAGTTACCCAGTGCCCAGTCAGCGACATGTAACGCCCCTGTCCATGCCTACTCGTCCAAGTGTCTGTGGTGAAATGCACCCTGTCACACACAGAGTTTCTCAAAGAAGCGGTGATGTTGTGTGCGACATGCTGGTGGAGCGCAGGCACACCTTTCTTTGAGAAGTAGTGCCGACTGGGCATCTGGTACTGGGGCACTGCGACGGACATAAGGTCTCGAAAATCCTCTGTGTCCACCAGGCGGAAAGGCAGCATTTCTGTAGCCAAGAGCTTGCAGATGGTGAAATTCAACCTCTTAGCTTTCTCATGGCTAGGAGGAAATGGTCTTTTACTTGTCCACATCTGAGGGACCGAGGGCTGGCTATTGTGCTTAGACGGGGTTGATAAGGGTGTCCCCGGCAAACTGCCGGTCTGTGAGGAAGATGCAGGCGGACATGTTAGGTTGCCTTGATCCAAAGGTGGTGCTATCGATGTCGGACAGCGCTCAACACCAGCTGGTGTTACCACCTCCAAAGAAAATGATGACCTGCCAATCACGCTGGCTGTTGCGGGTAAAGAGGTGGCAGGTCTGCGCCCCAAAACAGGTGTGACTGCTGTCCCCCCAGTCACAGAGGATGAAGAGGCCGCGGATGCACAAGATATGGCAGACGGTGGTTGGCCCGGCCGGCTAGGCCGCATTGTAGCACACTGAGCTTCCCACTGCAACTTATGCTTCATGTCCATGTGCCGGTTCATGCATGAAGTACTCAAACTATGTATTTTTTGGCCTCTACTTAGCTTTTGCTGACAAATGTTACAGATAACACGAGTTGGGTCATCTTTATCGATCTGAAAAAATGCCCAGGCTATGCAAGGCTTAGCACCCATGCGACCTGAAGAGCCACCACGACTTGTGGTGAGAGGCAGAGTTGTGTTTGAGGATGCAGTTGTCTACGTGCTTCCAGTACTACGTCTCTGTCTCAGTGGGTGCAGCAGAGCGTAGCATAACTCCCTGTGCGTACTGTAGATGCAGATAAAAATTATTTTTAATTTGCAACCTGATGGAGGTCAGTATAGATGGACTAATACAACAAGTCCCACACACAGCTAGAAGCCCAATATTTTTTCAGAGCTAGATGCAGAAAAAAATTATATTCAATTTGCAACCTGATGGAGGTCAGTATAGATGGACTAATAGAATGATGCTATGCCCAAAAGATTTTACTTCACTAGGTGCAGTAAAAAAATTGGTATTCTATACACAGGTGGTATATCTTGCAACACAGATAGGCTACTCCACTGACTAACACACTCTGCAATAGGCCAAAAAGGATTAGCTTTGCTAGATTCAGCCAAATGCTGTGAAAAAAACTTGCACAGCACTGGCACAGACCTGCCTGGCAAAAACTGATAGGAACTGATGTAACCTAGTCCTGAAAAGGACTCCAATTACAATTAGTCTTTACTCCCACAATCTATCTATTTAAGAGCACAGACCTGCCTGATAAAAGTCGTAGGAAATGCTGTAACCTAGTCCTTAAAAGGACTGCAATCACAACTATTCCCTACTCCCAAGCTATCTGTAGATTTGTGCGAAAATTGGCTTGAAATTAACAAGGTATAGCGCACACAGCAACAGCGGTGCCGTCTAACACGCAGCTGCAGCAGTGAGAAAATGGTGGCGACGGGGAAAATGGCTTGGTCTTATAGGGCAAGGACATGTGACATACACTGCCAATGACACATGCCCTTGCTTGTGTGAAAAAAAGCACTTCGCTCCGTGTGTGCGCTGCTGATAGGCTGACAGATTGCACCTCCCCACTGTAAATGCGGGAAAGAGAAAAAAAAAATGGAGATCTTCATTGTTCCTGCAGAGATCCATCCCCTGCCCCTCCCCCCACCCCGCTGTACACTCAAACTGCGTATTAACATTAATTTTTCATCATTACTGAGAAAAAATCCAGTTATGATTTTGGTGCACGAACAGTTATCGAACATAACCTCGAACAGCCGAATTTTTCTCAAATTGTTCGTGTTCGCCGAACGGCTCGAACACCGCCCAAAACAGCTCGAATTTGAGATTGGCGAACAGTTCGAGTAGAACAACGCTCATCTCTACTCACTAGGGGCACGGCAGGCTCGCTACTAGCAGAGGGTTGATTCTCCTGGTCTGCTGGTATAGATTCTTCTGCCTCCTGGGCCGGCTGCTCTTCCAGCTCTACCTGGTCTTCTGTAGGCACTTGAGGGGCTGGCTGGAGAAAGGTGAGGACGGGCACCACGATAGCGTTGTTTACTTGTGTCCAGGACCGGGGAAAGTCTCCGAGTACGGTGCTGATCATTTCTTCCTTTTCCTCTACGGGTTGAGGGTCTTCCTGATCTTCATCCGTGCTTTGCAACTTCTCGGGGCACTTTTTCAGGTGGTCTCTGGAGACAGTGGCTGTGGTCTCTCCTCCATCCTTGCTGATGACGTACACCTTTGGATTATTGTGGCTTGAGGGCAGTACGGTGTACGGGTCCTTTTCCCACTGGTCGTCCAACTTATGGAGCCGCCTTTTTCTTCTCAAGACCTGCTCTCCAGGTACCAGGGGAACAGCGGGAGCATGTTGGTTATAAGTCCTCTCCTGCCTTTCTCTTGATTGACAGAGACTTCGCTCGACGCTCTCCTGTACTTTCCGGTACTGCTGCTGCCGTTCTGTATCCCAGTCTGTCTCTGGCGAGGTGTCCTCGGGTATCAGGACTCCCATATCCAGGTCAACAGGCAGCTTACCAGGTCTAGCTCGCATTAGGTAAGCCAGGGTACAGTTGGTGGAACCTACCGGGATGTGGTTATACAGGTCCACCAGATCGGGCAGTTTCTCAGGCTACAGACTGCGTTCTTCCAGGGGCAATGTTTTTAGCAGATCTATCACCACCTGGTTCATCTTCTCGCAGAGTCCATTGGTTTGGGGGTGATAGGGCGTTGTTTTTATCTTCTTGCAGCCATACAGGTTGCAGAACTCCTGGAAGACCTCTGCTTCGAAGGCTGGTCCTTGGTCCGTCAGCACTTGGTCCGGGTACCCGTGTGGGCGGCAGAAGTGCAGCTGGAAGGCTCTGGCTACTGTCTGAGCCATCAGGTCTTTGACAGGGACCACCACCAGGAACCGGGAGTAGTGATCCACGATGGTTAGGGCGTAGACATACCCGCTTCTGCTTGGAGCCAGTTTAACATGGTCCAGAGCGACCAGTTCCAGCGGCTGCCTGGTGATGATGGGCTGCAGGGGAGTCCTCTGGCTGGCACGGTCCCTTCTTCTTAGATTGCACGGGCCACAGTCTCTACACCACCTCTCAATGGCTCCTCTCATGCCTATCCAGTAGAACCGTTCACGCAGCAGGAACTCCAGCTTCTTCCATCCGAAGTGCCCTGCCCCATTGTGGTAGGCCTCCAGCACCATAGCTGCGTCCCGTCTCGGTACCACCACCTGCCAGATCAGCTCATGTGTCCGGGAATTGACCATTCTGCGGCACAACTTCTCCTTGTAGAGAAACAGTCTGCTCTTTTCCGTCCACAGTTGCTTGGTCTCTTCCGGAGCGTCTGGGTCCAGGCGGGCGTCAGCCTGGGTCAGCATCTCCTTCACCAGACGGACTGCGGGGTCACTGTCTTGCGTCTCCGCCCAGTTGTAGTGGGGTAAGGGGTTGAACGTAGCGGATCGCTGGCCCCTCACACGGTGGGAATACTGAGTAATCCCATGACGGTGGAACGCAGGGAGTTCGACCTCTTCCAGTTCTTCTGGATCTTCCCCTCCGTCCGGTAGGTTCGGCATCCTGGACAGGGCGTCCGCGTTGGTATTGGAGCGTCCTGCCCGGTATTTGATCGTGAACTCAAAATTGGACAAGCGGGCCATCCATCTCTGCTCCAGGGCACCCAGTCTTGCAGTGTCCAGGTGTGTCAACGGGTTGTTGTCCGTGTACACAGTGAACCTGGAAGAGGCAAGGTAATGCTTAAAACGTTCGGTTACTGCCCACACCACTGCCAGGAACTCTAGCTTGAACGAGCTGTAATTCTCAGGGTTTCTTTCCGTGGGTCGCAGTTTTCGGCTGGCGTAAGCAATTACCCGTTCTCTCCCCTGCTGGATCTGGGACAGTACGGCTCCTAGCCCGATGTTGCTTGCGTCCGTGTGGAGGATAAAGGGCTGGCTGTAATCAGGGTACGCCAGGATTTCATCCCCCGTGAGGGCCATCTCCAGCTGGCGAAAGGACTCCTCTTCCAGCTTTTCCCATTTGAAGGGTGGTTTCTGGTTTTTGGCCTTCCTGGACTGGCCTATCAGGAGGTCCTGCATAGGAGCTGCCTTCTTGGTAAAACCGGGAATGAATCTTCGGTAGTAGCCTACCAACCCGAGGAACTGCCGCGCTTCCTTTATGCTGGATGGTCTTGGCCAGTCCTTAATCACGGTGATCTTGTCAGGGTCGGGGGCTACTCCGTCAGCACTCACCACGTGTCCCAGGTACTGTACCTTTGGCTTCAGTAGATGACACTTTGAGGGTTTTACCTTTAGGCCATAGTTTGCCAGGGCTTCAAACACTTCTGCCAGGTGTTCCAGATGGTCCTCATAGGTCTTGGAATAGACGATGACGTCGTCCAGGTATAGTAGGACCGTCTCGAAATTCCGGCGTCCCAGACAGCATTCCATCAACCGTTGGAAGGTTCCTGGTGCGTTGCAGAGCCCGAACGGCATACAGTTAAATTCGCTGAGACCCATCGGGGTGGTGAATGCGGTCTTCTCCCGGTCCGCCTCTGCTACAGGAACCTGCCAGTACCCGCTAGTGAGATCCAAAGTAGAGAAGAAGTTAGCAGATTTTAATGCAGCTAAGGACTCTTCTATCCTTGGTAACGGGTACGCATCTTTGTGTGTGATACGGTTAACCTTCCTGTAGTCTACACACATTCTCATGGTGTTGTCTTTCTTTTTCACTAAGACTAGTGGAGCGGCCCAGGGGCTACAGCTGTCCCTAATTACCCCAGCCTCCTTCATGACTTTTAGCATCCCCTTGGCGTGTTGATAGTGTGCAGGGGGTACGGGTCGGTATCTCTCCTTTATGGGAGGATGGTCTCCCGTTGGGATGTGATGTTCTACCCCCTTTACTCGCCCAAAGTCTAGCGGGTGTTTACTAAACACTCTCTCGTAGTCTTGAACCACCCGGTAGACTCCCTGTTTTTGGTGTGAGGGAGTGGAGTCAGTACCCAAATGCAGTTGCTGACACCAGTCCTCCATTGGTTTCTTAGAGCCGTTACCTTCCTCTGGTTGAGATGGAGGCAAGGGTTCCACGGCCTGTACAGAGTTCTGGTTGATGGTGAACAATTTGGCTAGCATGGCATACCGGGGCAGGTATACTTCTCTCTCCCCGATATTTATGATGCGAACGGGCACCCTTCCATGGCGTACATCGACCACCCCCCGTGCTGTCAAAATGGTGGGCCTACTGTCTGAAGGATTCATCTTCCGGCTTATCCCATTTGAATGGAGGCTTCGGGTTTTTGGCCTTCCTGGACTGGCCTACTAGGAGGTCCTGCATGGGTGCCGCCATCTTGGTGAAGCCTTGGATAAATCTTCAGTAGTAGCCCACCAACCCGAGGAACTGCCGCACTTCCTTGATAGTGGAGGGTCTTGGCCAGTCCTTGATTACTGTGACCTTGTCAGGGTCTGGTGCTACACCTTCAGCGCTTACCACATGACCTATGTACTGTACCTTGGGCTTCAACAGGTGGCATTTTGACGGCTTCACCTTCAGGCCAAAACCAGCTAGGGCTTCAAACACCTCTGCCAGGTGCTTCAGGTGATCTTCATAGGACTTGGAGTATACTATGACGTCATCCAGGTACAGCAGGACTGTCTCAAAGTTCTTATGTCCTAGACAGCACTCCATCAACCGCTGGAAGGTTCCTGGGGCGCTGCAGAGCCCGAATGGCATGCAGTTGAATTCGCTGAGGCCCATCGGCGTTGTGAATGCGGTCTTTTCTTTATCCGCCTCTGCTAGAGGAACCTGCCAATACCCACTAGTGAGATCCAAAGTAGAGAAATAATTAGCAGATCTTAATGCATCTAGTGACTCCTCAATCCTGGGTAACGGGTATGCATCTTTATGTGCAATGCGGTTGATTTTCCTGTAGTCTACACACATTCTCATCGTGCCATCTTTTTTCCTTACGAGAACTATTGGAGCTGCCCAGGGGCTACAACTATCTCTTATCTCCCCAGCCTCCTTCATCTCTCGTAACATCCCTTTGGCATTTTGGTAGTGTGCAGGGGGCACAGGCCGGTACCGCTCTTTAATGTGTGGATGGTCTCCCGTGGGGATATGGTGTTGAACCCCTTTCACCTGCCCGAAGTCGAGCGGGTGTTTTCTGAAGACCCTTTCATACTCCTGAACCACCCGGTAGACTCTATGTTTTTGGTGCTGAGGGGTGGAGTCAGTGCCCACGTGTAGCTTTTGACACCAGTCCTCCATCTGTCCCTTGGAGCCATTATCCTACGCTGGTTTGGATGGAGGTAAGGGTTCCACTGTTTTTATAGAATTGTTGCTGACGGTGAATAATTTGGCAAGGGTAGCATACCGGGGCAAATGGACTTCTTTCTCCCCAATATTTAGGATGCGGACTGGCACTCTCCCATGGCGGACATCAACCACCCCCCTGGCTGTCAAGATGGTGGGCCTACTGTCAGAGCATACGGGCTCTACCAGGGCCTGGTAATCTCTATCCCTGAGACCGATTGCTGCCCGGCACCATATCAACATTTCACTTCTTGGGGGCATGGCAATGGGGAACGGGTCACTCATCCTGACAGTGCCAATTTCACCACCAGACAGTTATACCTGTTGTCTTCTCATCAGGTTGGCCCTCTGCCCCTGGTTTTGCTCGTTTAAATTACAGTACCTTGCATAATGTCCTGGCTTGTGACAGCGGCGGCAGATGGGTTGTCCGTCCTGGTCATAGTGTGGCACCCCAGGGGTCTGGTTGCCACAGTAATAGAAATATTATGTCTGAGAGCAAGTGGGAGGTTTCTCTGGTCAGGAGCCCTAAGCATGCAACACGGCCCACCCAGACCTGGGAGGGGAGGAATCTGCCCTTATAAACTGGGTCTGGGGCGGGATTAGAGAGTGAAGTCCCAGACAGAGACGCAGTCAGGTCTGGAGGACAGCAGACACAGGGAAAGGAAGACCTAGGAGCTCTGTAGGAACAGTAGCTGAATACCAGGGGCTGGAGCTGAGCAGAGTTCGCCCTGGTTGAAGACACTAATACCGGACACGGAGTCCGAGGCTGTGGGGACATCCAGGCCCAGCAGCAGAATCCAACCGGCAGGGGATTCCATGTCCTCTGGCCATAGAAGCCCGAAGGCACAGACACAAGCAAGGGACCAGCACCGCCATCGCGAAGCGGAGGCTAACAGAAGGCCCCAAGTCACCGGCCATACGGCTGAGCACCACACGGTATATTCTGGGACGTGGGCTACTTCTACCCGCATAGAGTAAGGTAGCCAGGAAAGAGTGCAGATAGACGGGAAGGCCTACAACTCCACCTGGCCAGGGGGAGTTCCTGCTTGCTCACAGACTGACCAGTCCCCTACTGCTAACCAGTACTCCCGGGAGGGTCTGCTTATTACCATCAGTAAAGACCCTGAACTGCACCACATGTCTCTGTGTTTCATCGCCGCACCAGCACCATTAGTACTGGGACGCTCACACCATCACTCCCATCATCTCTCACTTTAGCTGCCCTGAGGCAATACTTCTCCCGTGGGGAGTTATCCCATACTCGGCTGCGCAGGCTTTGAACAATAACCCGGCTACAGACCTGCACCATCAGGTCCAAGAGCTGACTAAGAGTGTTTCCGCGCTAACCAGTAGGCTGAAGATGGCTCTCACAGGAGACGAGATCCTGGCCTACCCTGACTATGGTCAACCCTTCATACTCCATACAGACGCAAGTAACGTGGGGCTAGGAGCGGTGCTGTCCCAGATACAGCAAGGTAGAGAAAGAGTGAATGACTATGCCAGCAGGAAGCTCCGGCCCACAGAAAGGAATCCAGAAAATTACAGTTCCTTCAAGTTGGAGTTCCTCGCCGTAGTCTGGGCTGTGACAAAGCGCTTCAAGCATTATCTCACCTCCTCCAAATTCACCGTCTTCACGGATAATAACCCGCTGACGCACCTGGACACTGCGAAACTTGGTGCCCTGGAACAAAGATGGATGGCCCGACTGTCTAATTATGAGTTCACCATCAAGTACCGGGCTGGGCGCAAGAATGCAAACGCCGATGCGCTGTCCAGGATGCCTAACTTGCCAGATGGGGGAGAAGACCCGGAAGAGCTGGAGGAGATAGAGATTCCCGCTTTCCACCGTCATGGAGTAACCCAGCGCTCCCATTGTGTGAAGAACAGGTGCTCCGCCAACAGAGAGGCCACGTTCAATCCATTGCCCCACCATGGATGGGCAGAGACACAAGATAGTGACCCGGCTGTCCGCCTAGTCAAGGAGTTGCTGACATGAGCTGACTCGTACCCTGATCCAGATGCTCCAGAGGAGACCAAACAGCTGTGGAAGGAGAAGGGCAAGCTATTCATCTATGAAGGGAAGCTGTGTCGAAGAGCCATCAACTCCCGGACACATGAATTGGTCTGGCAGGTGGTAGTCCCGAGGCGGGATGCGTCAATGGTCTTGGAAGCGTAGCACGATGGAGTAAGACACTTTGGCTGGAAGAAGTTGGAAGTCCTGCTACGTGAACAGTTCTACTGGGCTGGCATGAGGAAAGCAATCAAGAGGTGCAACCTGAGAAGAAAAGACCGTGCCAGCCAGAGGGCTCCCCTGCAGCCCATCATCACCAAACAGCCACTTGAACTGGTAGCCTTGGACCACGTGAAGCTACCCCCAAGCAGGTCAGGCTATGTCTACGCCCTCACCATCATAGACCACTACTCCTGGTTCCTGGTAGTAGTGCCAGTGAAAGACCAGATGGCTCAGACGGCAGCCAAGGCATTCCAACAGCACTTTGTTGCCCGCACGGTTACCCTGACTGTGTGCTTACTGACCAAGGTCCAGCCTTCGAGGCGGAGGTGTTCCAAGAATTCTGCAACCTGTATGGCTGCAAGAAAATCAGGACAATGCCGTATCACCCCCAAACCAATGGGTTGTGTGAGAAGATGAACCAGGTGGTGATAGACCTGCTTAAGACGTTACCCCTTGAGGAACGCCGCCTGTGGCCAGAAAAGTTGCCAGATCTGGTGGACCTATGTAATGGGTCTGGGAGGCGGAACCTCTGAGCAACTTATACAAGGGGGCGGTCCTTGTAAGGAAGCGGGTGGCGACCAGGGAAGACAGGCAGGTAGTCACAGCAGGTGACCGGGACAGTCTCTGGGTAAACGGGCAGGAGGTCACGGCAAGTGACCGGGACAGTCTCTGGGTAAACGGGCAGGAGGTCACAGCAAGTGACCGGGGCAGTCTCTGGGTGAACGGGCAGGAGGTCACGGCAAGTGACCGGGACAGTCTCTGGGTAAAGGGTAGGTATGACCTGTGACGGCTGAGCCTCCAGGTAGGCTAGCAGGCAGATGGCAGATGTGTGCTCCCAGGTGAGCAGGCGAGAGTCTCTGGATAAGCAGGTGGTCACAGCATGTGACGGCGGAGCCTCCAGGTAGGCTAACAGGCAGGTAGCAGATGAGCGCTCCCAGGTGAGCGGGCAAGAGTCTCTGGACTGGCAGGTGGTCACAGCACGTGACGGCGGAGCCTCCAGGTAGGCTAACAGGCAGGTAGCAGATGAGCGCTCCCAGGTGAGCGGGCAAGAGTCTCTGGACTGGCAGGTGGTCACAGCACGTGACGGCGGAGCCTCCAGGTAGGCTAGCAGACAGGTAGCAGGTGAGCGCTCCCAGGTGAGCGGGCAAGCTGGTCCATAGACAGACTGACAGGTGTCGGAAGGCAGACCGTCGGACCTCAGGCTAGCAAGCAGGTAAGCGGATAACAGGCAGGAATCAGACAGCAAACTGGCAGGAAACTGGCAGGTAACTGGCAGGTAACTGGAAACGGGACCTGAGGGCTGAAGCAGAGTAGTGAACAGTGCAACAACATTGCTCGGGCACCTCCATTTTGGAGGAGGTGCCTTATATATGGTGAAGTCCTCCGGCCATTGGCCGGGGACTCCTTAGGACGGCGTGCGCGGCCCCTTTAAGAGGGGGGGAGCGTGCGCGCGCGCGCCCTAAGCACCGTGGCCGGGAAGGAGCGCGTGCTGCCAGCAGAGCGGGAGGAGGGCGCCGGGCTCGGAGCGGAGAGGTGAGGGGAACAGCGTCCCTGCCTAGCAGGAGGCAGGGACGCCGACGCTACAGTACCCCCCCCTTTAGGCCCCCCCTTTTTTAGGCCAGACAGAAATTTAGCAAGGATGAGAGGGGCATGGATGTTCTCCCGAGGCTCCCACGTTCTCTCCTCAGGACCAAACCCCTTCCAATCTACTAGAAAAAAGGTCTTTCCTCTTACCCTTTTTGTGGCCAGAATGTTCTCTACCGGAGGTAACTGGTCAGGATCTGATTGATCCGCTCCACTTGACCATTAGACTGTGGATGGTAAGCGGAGGAGAAGTCCAGGGTGACGTCTAGCAATTTACAAGTGGCTCTCCAGAAACGTGAGGTGAACTGTACCCCACGATCCGACACAATGTGGAGGGGCAGGCCATGAAGACGGAAGATGTGGCGGATAAAGTCTTTAGCCAACTCGGGTGCAGACGGGAGGCCTGGCAGGGGAATAAAGTGAGCCATCTTGGAAAAGCGGTCAGCGACCACCCAAATGACCGTACAACCGGCAGAGACGAGGAGATCAGTTATGAAATCCATAGCTATATGCTGCCAGGGGGCAGCAGGTACAGGAAGCGGAAGGAGGCGACCGGCTGGCAGGTGTCTCGGAACTTTGTTGCGGGCGCAGGACACACAGGCAGAAACAAAGTCTATTACGTCCTTGTGCAGAGTAGGCCACCAGTAGTGCCGGGTAATAAGCTGGAGGGTCTTTTTCTGACCGGCGTGGCCAGCTAGTTTAGACGAATGACCCCAGAGTAGGATCTTCTCCCGATCAGGTACCGATGCGAACGTCTTACCGGGAGGGAGACGATTTAGACTCACGGGAGCCACCTGCATTACTCTGGCGGGATCGATGATATGTTTAGGTTCTTCCTCGAGGTCAGACACCAGAAAGGATCAGGACAAGGCGTCCGCTTTGATGTTTTTGTCAGCTGGGCGAAAATGAAGAACAAAATCAAAGCGAGCAAAAAACAAGGACCACCGGGCTTGGCGCGGGTTAAGTCTCTGGGCATGCTGGAGGTAAGCCAAGTTCTTGTGGTCAGTGTAAATTATTACCGGGTGAAGAGCCCCCTCGAGTAGGTAACGCCACTCCTCCAATGCCAGCTTGATGGCCAATAATTCTCGGTCTCCTATGGAATAGTTGCGCTCAGAAGAGGAGAAGAGTTTGGAGAAGAAGCCACAGGTTACCATTCTCCCGGAAGACGATTTTTGCGTAAGTACCACACCGGCTCCAGAGGAGGAGGCGTCAACTTCCAGGAAGAACTGTTTGTTGCCGTCCGGGCGATGCAGCACCGGGGCGGAAGAGAAGGCCTGTTTTAAAGAAAGAAAGGCCTCCTCTGCTTCGGGCGGCGACTCCCTGGGATTAGTGCCCTTACGGGTGAGCGCGGAAATTGGGGCAGTCCGGGAAGAGAAGTGCGGTATGAAGAGGCGGTAGTAGTTGGCGAAGCCCAGGAACCGCTGAATAGCCTTCAACCCCTCCGGTCGAGGCCATTTCTCGATGGCAGACAGTTTCTCTGGATCCATTCCTAGGCCGGTCTGAGAAATAATGTAGCCCAAAAACGGAAGCGAGGTCTGCTCAAAGAGGCACTTCTCATATTTAGCGAAGAGGTGATTCTGCCTGAGCCTGAGCAGGACCTGACGAACATCCCTCCGGTGAGTCTGGAATCCGGAGAGAAGACCAAGATGTCGTCCAGGTACACCACTATGCAGGAGTAGAGAAGGTCCCGGAAGATGTCATTGACCAACTCTTGAAAGACGGCAGGAGCGTTACAGAGACCAAAGGGCATTACCATATATTCATAGTGGCCGTCCCGGGTGTTGAATGCAGTCTTCCATTCATCCCCCTGACGGATACGGACCAGGTTGTACGCCCCACGGAGGTCCAGTTTGGTGAAGATTCTAGCCCCCCTCAGACGATCAAATAATTCCGGAATGAGCGGAAGGGGGTACTTATTCTTCACCGTGATCTGGTTAAGGCCTCTATAGTCTATACAGGGACGGAGAGAGCCGTCCTTCTTTTTAACGAAAAAGAAGCCTGCTCCCGCCGGGGAGGTAGATTTCCGGATGAATCCCCGGGCCAGATTCTCCTCAATATATTCGGACATCGACCGGGTCTCAGCAGCGGACAATGGGTAAATACGCCCACGGGGAGGCGTAGTACCGGGTAGCAGGTCGATAGGACAGTCGTATGGTCTATGAGGGGGTAATGTCTCTGCCTCCTTTTTATTAAAGACATCAGCAAATGACCAATAAGGAATCGGAAGTCCAGGTAGATTAGTTGGGGTAGGAGAAGGACGGACGGGATGAACGGTAACCAAACAAGTCTTATGGCAGTCCTGTCCCCAACGAAGGACTTCTCCGGTCTTCCAGTCAAGCACGGGTGCATGTTTCTGGAGCCAAGGTAGGCCTAGTAAGAGGGCGTGAGAGAGTCCAGGCAGAACGTGAAAAGAGATGCTCTCAGAATGCAGCATTCCCACCTGCAGAGTAATGGATTCGGTGATGAGTTGGATGGGACGTGGTAAGAGGCCCCCATCCACGGCAGCGACAGATAAGGGTACAGCCAGAGGTTTGGTGGGAATGCGGTGTTTTTCTACCAGGGACTGTGAAATAAGATTCCCGGCTGCTCCAGAGTCAAGTTGGGCTAGTTCGAAATAACGGTTCTCCCCGCAGATAATTAAGACTGACAGCAGCAGAGATGGAGAGGATTTATTCTTGTCTAGGTCGACCTCTCTGAGCGAACCTAGACACAGGCGTTTACCGACCTCTCCGGGCAGGTACGGATCCGGTGCTCCTTGCTGCCACAGTAGAAGCAGCTCCCCTCGGCACGGCGTAAGTCCTGACAGGTTTTGACCATCTTGGTCTGGTCGACCTGCATAGGCTCAGGAGAGTGTACCTGGGGAGAAACGGAGGGAGTGACGGGTTTCTGGAAGGTAGGAGCTAGACGTGGAAACCTCCTCTCACGGGTGACCTCTTTGGCACGCTCCTGGAACCGTAGGTCAATCCGGGTGGCAAGAGTTATTAAGTCATCGAGAGTGGTAGGAATGTCCCGACCGGCGAGTTCATCTTTAATACGGCCGGACAGACCCTCCCAGAAGACAGATACCAGAGCGTCGTTATCCCAGGCCAGCTCCGATGCAAGGGTACGGAACCGTATGGCATATTGGCCCACGGTGAGACTTCCCTGACGGAGGCGTAGCAGAGACGATGCGGATGAGGTCTTCCGTCCGGGTTCGTCGAAGACTTTCCGGAAAGCCGTGAGAAAGGCAGGCAAGTCGGACACCAGGGGGTCTCCTCTCTCCCATAGAGGATTTAGCCAAGCCAGTGCCTCCCCCGTGAGATGGGACATGATGAAGGCTACTTTGGCCCGGTCGGAGTTAAACTGGTGGGACAGGAGTTCAAAGTGCAGGGTGCACTGGTTTATGAAGCCCCGAGCCTGAGCGGAGTCGCCTCCGAAGCGAGGAGGTGCAGAAAGCCGGGGTCCGGAGCAGGATACCATGGTATTGGTGGGCAGCGGAGCTGCCGGGTTGCGAGTCATGACACTAGCGGTGGTTGCTGGTGCAGCAGTCAGAGTGTCCAGGCGAGAATTGACATTCCGCAGGTGACTCAGGATGTACTCCTGTTGGGACCTCTGACGGGACAGTTCAAGACAAAGGTCCGAGAGCGAGGGAGCTTGGGTGCCACCGGGTTCCATGGCCCGAGCAAACTGTAACGGGTCTGGGAGGCGGAACCTCTGAGCAACTTATACAAGGGGGCGGTCCTTCTAAGGAAGCGGGTGGCGACCAGGGAAGACAGGCAGGTAGTCACAGCAGGTGACCGGGACAGTCTCTGGGTAAACGGGCAGGAGGTCACGGCAAGTGACCGGGACAGTCTCTGGGTAAACGGGCAGGAGGTCACAGCAAGTGACCGGGGCAGTCTCTGGGTGAACGGGCAGGAGGTCACGGCAAGTGACCGGGACAGTCTCTGGGTAAAGGGTAGGTACGACCTGTGACGGCTGAGCCTCCAGGTAGGCTAGCAGGCAGATGGCAGATGTGTGCTCCCAGGTGAGCAGGCGAGAGTCTCTGGATAAGCAGGTGGTCACAGCATGTGACGGCGGAGCCTCCAGGTAGGCTAACAGGCAGGTAGCAGATGAGCGCTCCCAGGTGAGCGGGCAAGAGTCTCTGGACTGGCAGGTGGTCACAGCACGTGACGGCGGAGCCTCCAGGTAGGCTAACAGGCAGGTAGCAGATGAGCGCTCCCAGGTGAGCGGGCAAGAGTCTCTGGACTGGCAGGTGGTCACAGCACGTGACGGCGGAGCCTCCAGGTAGGCTAGCAGACAGGTAGCAGGTGAGCGCTCCCAGGTGAGCGGGCAAGCTGGTCCATAGACAGACTGACAGGTGTCGGAAGGCAGACCGTCGGACCTCAGGCTAGCAAGCAGGTAAGCGGATAACAGGCAGGAATCAGACAGCAAACTGGCAGGAAACTGGCAGGTAACTGGCAGGTAACTGGAAACGGGACCTGAGGGCTGAAGCAGAGTAGTGAACAGTGCAACAACATTGCTCGGGGACCTCCATTTTGGAGGAGGTGCCTTATATATGGTGAAGTCCTCCGGCCTTTGGCCAGGGACTCCTTAGGACGGCGCGCGCGGCCCCTTTAAGAGGGGGGGAGCGCGCGCGCGCCCTAAGCACCGTGGCCGGGAAGGAGCGCGCGCTGCCAGCAGAGTGGGAGGAGGGCGCCGGGCTCGGAGCGGAGAGGTGAGGGGAACAGCGTCCCTGCCTAGCAGGAGGCAGGGACGCCGACGCTACAACCTATACAACCATATCCCAGTGAACTCTACCAACTGCACACCTGCTTACATGATGAGAGCAAGACCTGGTAAGCTGCCCATCGACCTGGACATGGGAGTCCTAACACCAGAGAAGGCCTCACCAGATGCAGATTGGGGCACTGAGCGGCAACAACAATACCGCAAAGTAGAGAGTGTTGAAAGAAGTCTGTCCCAAGCAAGACAAAGACAAGAAAGGACTTACAATCAACATGCACCTGCTGTTCTCCTGTCACCTGGACAGCAAGTCCTTAAGAGGAAGAGGCGACTCCACAAATTGGATGACCAGTGGGAGGTAGAGCCGTACACCACCCTACCCTCGAGTCATGATAGCACCAAGGTGTGCCTCATTAGTAAGGATGGAGGAGAAACATCAGCAACAGTTTCAAAAGACCACTTGAAGAGATGTCCTGAGCAACTGCAACACACTAAAGAAGACCAAGATAGCCCTCAACCCACAGAGGAAGTGGAAGAAATGGTCAGAACAGTACTCGGAGAATTTCCCCGGTCATGGACACAAGTGAACAATGCAACTGTTGTGCCAGTCCTTACCTTTCTCCAACCAGCCCCTCAGGAAGCTGCAGAAGTCCCAGAGGAGTTGGAAGAACAGTTGGCCCCGGAGGCAGAAGTTTCATCAACAGCAGTCCAGGAGAATCAACCCTCTGCTAATAGTGAACCTGTCGTACCCACGGTATGCCAAAGAATCCGTAGGAAGTTGCCCAACCTACCAGTGTCACCTCAAAATACTAGTGATGCAGTTCACACTGAACCCACCACACCAGGGGTAGACACAAGGGACCAGGGTAGAGCACTGACAGATAGAGCATTACGTAGATCTACCAGAGCTACAAAAGGTCAGCCCCCTGCTCGTTGGAGAATTTAAAAATGCAAAGTTTTAAGTATAAGAATATTAAAATGTATGCTGTATATAGTTACCCGTAAAGGTATACAAGACTTAAAAATTTGAAAAGTTTGATATATGTGTGTTTTTCCAGTTACCCGAAAGGGATCCAGAGACTTTTAGGTTATGGACAGTGAATAACCAAAGAACTTTCCCTTGTAAATAGTTGCACTTGTTAAAGTGCCCCTTATTGAAAGACCACTGAACAAAAACCTGTTGGAGGTGGCTGAAGACGTGGTCCAACACCTGGATCATCTATGCCCTGCAGCCACCCCAGGGCCTCCGTTGAGGGTTTTGGATGGGTCCCTCAAATTATACCTTGCGCAGTGGAATGGACACCTGGTTGCAGATTATACTGTAACCCATCAAGGACTGTAATGCTTGTAAATATTCTAATGTACCTTGTTATTGCTATTGTTATTGTTACCTGTTATTTTGCAAAAATATGTTCAGTCCCGGAGTACTGAAATTAACTAGGGGGGAATGTGGCACCCCAGAGGGCCTGGTTGCCACAGTGGTATTGCTTCCCTCAAAAGAGGTAATACCATGTCTGGAAGCAAGCGGGGGCCCTTTTGGTCAGGAACACAATACATGCAACACTTCCTGGCTTCAGACCAGCAAGGGGAGGACCCCTTGGCAACTGGATCTGGAGGCGGGGTTAGTTTAGTCAGTGGCAAGGAGTTGAGTTTAGGACACTGAAGAGAGAGGAGCTAGGGACTGGAGCTGGAGATAGCTCGTCCTAGCTGGAGCACACAGAGAACCGGACACCGGAGTCCGAGGCTGTGGGATCCTTCAGGCCCAGCAGCAGATACCGTAGGGCAGGAGATTGCAGGTCTCCTGGCCCCCATCAGACGCCCGGAGGCTCAGCAGCACCGAGGGACCAGTACTGCCAAGGAGGAGCGAGGCATCCACAAGGCCCGAGTTGCCAGCCATATGGGTGAGCACAGCACGTTACACTCAGGGACGTGGGCTACAACACAGCTACAAGCAGAATAGCCAAAGAGTATAGTGAGAACGGCAGGCCTACAACTCCACCTGTCCAGGAGGACTCTATGCTTGCTCCCAGACTGACCAGACTCTTATCTCTAGCCAGTACTCCAGTCCAGGCCTGTCTAATTGCTACCAGTAAAGACCCTGGGACTGCACTATACGGACTCTGTGGTTATTTCTGCACCGCGACACCCTGCACAACCACCATCATCCACACACACTGCCCTGAAGCTAACTCTTCCTGTGGGGAGATATACCACCTTTGCTGCTATACCACCGGCTTCAGAGGACTGTTCCGCAGCGGCGGTCTCTATTAACCGCACTCCACAGGTGGCGTAGTCGGAAATTATATAACCTATATACATCTACTACCCTTGGATTGACCACCTGGGTCACGGACCGGGTCACCGCCACTGTGACTACAACCCCCAGCATCTACCGGCCCGGCTCCGGGTACCCCACGGCCCAGGGGGCGCGTCATATGGATGTAAATCTAGCTCTCATTTGAGGTAAATGACTTGTTAGAAAGCTCAGATCAATCTTTGTCTGCTTCTGCTTGTGTATGTTTCTCATTCTGGTCATCACACCTCCTCCCCTCTCTATAGACTATAAAATGAGGTGTAACCTGACACCTCACTGTGCTGGTAGTCTGTCTTTTCTTGAGCAAGATTATGTTAAAAGTTGTTCCAAAATGCTAATAATCTGCAGATATCGAGTTATTCTGCAGGTAATAGCATTCTAAAATTATTTAACCACCGCACTGAAGGCATGGCTACTGGGAGGAAATGAAATTCATTCCTCCTTCTGGCTTTCAGTCATAGAGGCGTGCCCAACACAGCTTAATTCTTCGCTCAGTAAACAGTGAGCTATGGCTGTAAGCACACCTTGGCATTTTGACTGACAGCCATATCTGTAGCATATCAGTGCAGAGACGGCAGTCAGTCAATGTGCTTACAGCTACCGCACACTAATGTGTGTTGACTGAAGTCGTGCCGGCCGTACCTCTATGACTGAAAGCTGTAGGCTGCCAGGAGTAATAATGTTCATTTCCTCCCAGTAGCTGTGCTTTCAGTGCAGCTTTAGAACGCTATTAACCTGCAGATCAACCCCATATCTGCAGGTTAATAGCTTTCAGGGGCATGACAGGTTCCCTTTAAGTTGTTTTTTAGAGTGTATAAGTTGAAGAGCTGGGGGAAAGGTATAACGGTCTCATAAGTAGAGAAAGAATCTGAACTCTTTGATAAAGATATATCACAAAGTTTAGTATATTTTCATGTAAAGTTTGTTAAAAATTCAGCTCTCATCTAAAAGATCTGCTGCTAATGTGTCACCCAGGCCTGGATGCCACAAATATAATAAAGCTGTGTCTGAGAGCAAGGGGGAGGTTCTCTGGTCAGGGGAACATTAGCATGCAATACCTCCTGTCTCAGGCCAGTAGGGGGAGCAGGCTGCCCCTATAAAAGCTGGAACTGAGGGCAGGATTAGGGAGAACTGGACGACCTGTCTCTGGATTGAGAGGTGTCCCAGAGCAGGGAGAGACAGTTGTATTGCACCCTAAGAGGACGTGTGGCGGTAGGAGAGCCACAAGCCAGGGACAAGAGGTGAAGTGCGCCTGTCCTGGCAGACAAAGAACCCAATTTACCAGACTTTGGCGTCTGAGGCTGTGAGGACTCCACGTCCTACAGCAGATAACCAGTCCGCAGGGGACTGTATGTTCCTTGGCCTAAGAAGCCCGGAGGTTCCGCCACACCAGAAGGGACCAGCAAAGCCATACCAGGCCGGGAATAGAAAGGGACCCAAGTTGCAGCCCATACGGGCGAGAAGACACGGTGAGCTCGGGAACGTGGGCTGTTACCTTATAAGGAGGAAATAGCCAGAAGGAGCGCAGAGAGCACGGTAGGCCTACACCCTCACCCTGACCAGGGCCAATTTCCCGTTTGCTCTCAGATGTCCAGGCCCCCCTCCTAGCCGGGCCTGTTTGTGGGTCAGTTCACCTTTTCTAGTAAAGACCCTGGACTGCAACCTGTTGTCTGTGTGCTCCTTGCTCCTCCAGCACTAAAGGCGCTGGGACGCCCTACACCATCACCCCCATCTTCTACTATACTGCCCTGGGGCCGCACTCTTCCCGTGGGGAGTCACACTACCCCAGCTGCATACACCATCAGCCCCAGCGGTCTGCCTTGCAGCGGCGGTTCGCACTGACCGCAATAAACGGGTGGCGTAGTCGGACATTACCAACAGCGCATGGCAGACTACCAATGGTCTGACCACCCTGAGCCACGGAACCGGGTTGCCACTACTACCCCCATCGTTTCCCGATTGCCCGGCTCCGAGTGCCCCACGGCCCAGGGGGCGAGTCACTAACATCTTTGCACCAGATACCGCTGTCTGCACAATATAAAGCAGGTGGATCTAACGTTGTGTCTGATGGGTGTTTGTTTCCTATACAAGAATAGATGTACCTGCATAAGCATCAGACGTTTCCAAATGAGACCAGTTGGTTTTCTATGGCAATAAGCCAGGATACAGCAATTGTAAAGAGCCCCTTAAATCCTTTTAGACGCAGTGGAGATCAAACACAATATTCACTGCTTCTGAGCTTTTTCTTGGAAGATACAGGATGTGGGCCACTGTGTAAGCACTGATTATCTGACATATGTTCCTTCTGCTTTGTTTCAGTATTCATAGCCTGCAAACTTACAATTCATATTTTTCAGGCCTTGCAGAGAGTATAGAGTATATGTGCTTATGTGTGTGTTGGTACCTGCCACTGGTGCAAATCAGTTGAGCATTTAGGAACTGCTGTATCTCTATTAAAGTGCTCATGCGTGACTGTGTATAATTAGATCTCGACTTATTAATTGTGCGTTTCCATGACTATATAATGAAGTATGCATGAAGATGTAAAAGTGACAAATATTTCCATATTTATATGCATTGGCATGTAAGCTTTCAGCTTATTACATGGTAAATGACAATTTTATATGCCCTTTCTAATAACTCGAGACTTAGATCAAATTGCAGCTTTGGGCAGGTTTTTTTGCATTCATTTTGTTTTATGGAAATACAAAAAAAAAACAGGAATTAACCCTAGAAGTGTAAGGGAAAGATATATTTCTATATTTTCTCTTTTGTAGTCAATTCAAGTTACAAAAAAAAATGCAAATAAACTCTTTGAGTGGACACAGTTTTAGCCCTTCCTTTTTTAAACCATTATTACTCAGATACATCTAAAATAGAAAATGAAGCCACTTGGATTTGAAATGTTCTACTGTTTGGTGTATGCAGCTCTTATTAAGATTTATCTATCTCCATAGTTATAAACTACCAACAAACCATTATATACTTTCCCTTTGAGAAACAAGGAACAAAATTGGGTAAAAAATGGGCTCTGTCTCACTGCTACTATTGTGTTCATCTAGACGATTTTTATGTTCATTATTGTAATATACTGTTAATGCAGGGGCGGACATACCACCGATGCAGCCAGTGTAGCTGCACCGGGGCCTGGAGGATCAGGGGGGCCCTTGACGGGTGGCTAATATTGAGGGCAATCTGGCCTGCTTCTCAGAGCCCAAAGCTCTGGGTGGCCCATGGCCTTATTGCCCTCTCATGTGCGGTGGGCAGGGAGCGATCCCTCCAGCTCCGCTGCCTACAGGAGGAAAACGGCAGCGGAGCTGAGGGATCCATTCTCTGCTTCCTGCCCGGCGCTTCCTCCCTGACACAGACGCGCGCAGCTTGATGAGGGGATGGGGAGAGCAATGATGGGGATGGTGGCGAGCTGGAGAGCAATGATGGGGATGGTGGTGATGGGGAGAGCAATGATGGGGATGGTAGCGATGGGGAGAGCAATGGTGTGGATGGTGGCGATGGGAAGAGCAATGGTGGGGATGGTGGCAATGGGGAGAGCAAAGATGGGGATGGTGGGGAACGGGGATGGTGACGGGGAGAGCAATGTTGGGATCGTGGCAGTGGGGAGAGCAATGATGGGGATGGTGGGGATGGGGAGAGCAATGATGGGGAGGGGGATGGTGGGGATGGGGAGAGTAATGATGGGGATGATGGGGATGGGATGAGCGATGGTGGCGATGGGGAGAGCAATGATGGGGATGGTATCGATGGGGAGAGCATTGATGGGGGTGGTGGCAATGGAGAGAGCAATGATGGGGATGGTGGCAATTGGGAGAGCAAATGTGGGGGTGGTGGCAATGGGGAGAGCAATGATGGGGCTGGGGAGAGCAATGATGAGGATGAGGAGAGCAATGAAGAGTTGCTGGGAGAGAGCAATGACGGGGTGCTGGAAGAGAGCAATGATGGAGGTACTTGGAGAGAGCAATAACGGGGGTTGCTGGGAGAGAGAAATGATGGTGGTGCTGGGAGAGAGCAATGATGGGGGTGCTGGGAGAAAGCAATGATGGGGGTGCTGTGAGAGAGCAATGACGGGGGTGCTGGGAGAGAGCAATGACGGGGGTGCTGGGATAGAGCAATGATGGGGGTGCTGGGAGAGAGCAATGATGGGGGTTTCTCTTTGCTTGTACTTTAAAGCCTTGTATATTTTCAGTGTGCACATAGCCTTACAGTTAATTGGGGAGAGTCACAGAGACTTAATAATTTATATTATTGGCCAGTGGAGATTATAGTTAATGGGCGGCACAGTGCTGCTTATCACTTTATATTTTGATTACTAAGTGGCTAATAGTATATTAATGGGGGGGTACATATCTGTAGTCAGGGGCGCAGTGTGGCGGAGACACATGTATATATACAATATATGTGACCTTGTTATTTTTAGGGCTGCACTGATCATCGTGACAAGACGAGTCGTGGCTGGGAGATGTTGACATGAAGGTCTGACCAGAAGGAAAAGAAACAGCAGAAACCGACTCTGATCAGATGAGACGTCAGCGGTAAGTGCCTGGATGTAAATATTATTCTGTATCTGCACTGTGTGACTTGGAGGGATAATGTTATGTGTAAAATCCCTTAGGCAGTATTCTCACATTTGTGTGAAATGTCCGTGTGCTGACAGATTTTTTTATCGGATGATCCACGGACTCGTAGAGTTTTATAGATCCATTCACACATCCATGAAAATCACGGATCTGAGGCTGAGATCTGTGAGGGTCAGAGAATGTCCTGTTCTGATCCGATTTTGAGGATTAGAATAGGACATGCTTAATCCGTCTGTAAAAGCAGGCAGCACACCAACACTGCACACAGATGCAGGAATGTAGCCTTATTGCAGTATGTATAACACAGTCCCTTAGTGTATAGTGTACTCACTTATTATGTAAAGCGCCATCCTTAGTTATATAGTTTCGTCTTTTATTATGTATAACACCCTCCCTTATTAAGTACCATCCTCTCTAGTTATATATGGTGCCATCCCTTCATATATAGCTTCCTCTGCTGTTATGTACAGTGCTGTCCCTTACATAGCATATTCTTGTTATTTTTGTCTGTCACAGCGCAATCTTTTATTACATAGTCGACTCTTGTTAGATATAAAATGACTGCTGATGGGGGAGCTGGTGACCAGAAGACCAGTCTATCAGCTCCTCCATAAGAAAAGAAGCTTTCCCATGCTCCATCACCCGTCACTGCATTAAATATCTAACAAGAGAAGACGGTATGTAATAAAGACAGGGGGGGCTATAAATAATCCAATATATAAGGGATGGTGCTGTACATAACAAGAAAGGGCACTGTGTAATAAGGGATGGCAATATACATAATAAAGGAGGCTATGTAAGAGGTATATATGTGTGTGTGGCTATATATACATCTGTAGCTTTGTTGCCATAAAAGGTGGGGGGCCCAGACACATTTCTTGCACAGGGGCCCCAAGCAGTCAGTGTCCGCCCCTGTGTTAATGCCACCATCATTGTATAGCAGTGGGCACCAAGTTTGGCTCTAAGATCAGAGTTCACAGCAGACACAAAACTTTGCGTTGTATGGGTTCTGTCCTAGGTGAATCCAAATTGTAAAAAGAAGTGCTAAGAGCACTTTGTGGTCACTGTGGAGACAACAGTGTGATAGTGAACTAGCTATCGCGCACCTGCCCTGAGTTAGAGCAATGAGAGGATACATGGCTGAAATTGAGTCTACTAAATAGAGGTAGAGACTTTGAGATACAAAACAATAGTTATGGACTACGGTTATAGACAACCACCTACACTATGGACCTTTACTAAACTGCTGTACATTTGGGACTTCTGGAGTGAGTAATCCTGTATTAGAACTAGTCATGGAAGTTGATTGTGAACCACTGTCAGCCTAAGATGATATGGAGAGTGATCTGAAATATTGACCTTGCCAACCTGCGAAGCCCTACAGCCGCATACTGTGAGTTACAATGTGTCCAGTACCTAGTGGAATACTAGTCATTTGTAACTGCCAAGCTCTGAGCCTCAGTTTTGAATTGTAACCACCAAGCTCTGTTGGACCATTCTGTTGTGTTACCATTGATATCCTTGCCTCAAGTTTTGTTTAGCTGCTAAGATTGTACCTCCTTTAATGACCAGAACTGCTACCCTAGTTAACTTTGTATTCAGAAAATGCATTCTCCAGTTAAAACCTGCTGTGTCTATGCAACAACCATGGTTGGGCAACACTGATAAGAGTAACACAAAAAACTGCTCCATTTCTGGACTGTTTCTGGTGTTGTAGTTCAGTTCCCCTCAACTTAAATGGGGTTGAACTGCAATGTCAGAGTTCATAGACTGTGATGCCACTTTTGGGAGAAAACATCTCTCTTTTCTCCTTTTTGAACAACCCCTTTAAAATAAAAAGGTAATAGAAATACCTTCTTATTTTAAAACAATGAGCTCAGAAGAAGAAGATACCAACTAAAAAGTTATAGATAAAAACTGTAGGGGAACAGACTGCACCAGGTCATAGGGGATACCTTTATAGAAAGATATCATAAATCCATGTAATCTGCTCAGCTGTCCGAGTTATGTAGATACAACTCCTGTGAAAGTTCAATAATGATTGCTGCTGCCCCGTGGTCAGTGATGAACTCCACCAGGATGCTTGAAGAAAAAGACAATTCATGGTTTTGTGCTGTGTAGTGTTGAGCGAGTATGTTCTATTAACCCTTTCGGCGAGTATGCTCAGGCGAGCACCGAGTAGTTACAGCTGCTCGGTGATATGCTTGAATCGCTCCTGTGTGCATGATTTGCGACTGTTTGACAGTTTTAATACATGGGAGGAATGTCTATTTCTTACACATTCCTCACATGTAATAAAGCTGTCAAACAGTCACAAATCATGCACACAGGAGCTATTCAACCATATCACCGAGCAGCTGTAAATACTCGGAGCTCGGCCCGAGCATACTCGGAACAGAACATACTCGCTCAACCCTAGTGCTGTGATAACCGAAATGAAGATCCTTGATCCAAAAATATCAATATTAATAATAATATTGCATCAACAATATTCATATTGATTAGCGCAGGCCCAAAACCATGAATTGTCTTTTCTCTTAACTAAGAAGCTATGGTATTCATCAAATAAAAAAAAATACTAAACCATCAAGTATGAAATTTAAGGATTTGGTATCTGAAAATTTGATCAGATACAAGATGGGTGTGATTTCTTCTGATTACTAAATGGTCATCAATGGTTTTGTGTAATCAGACCTTAGAACTACTCATTTGTTAATGATTGCATGTTTTTGCAATTAGATTTCTAAACAGCCAAAGTCACTATCCCATTATTATGACAAGATGTCATCTGAAAACATAGAAACTGTGACATTAATCAGTTATGAAACTAAGCTAAAAATATAATGAGCAAATATCCTGTAGTAAGTAAGTGAATAGTAATAGTACAAATAAATAACATAGGGTACTTAGTTAACACTATTTTGAGCAAAAAAGCGTAAAAGCTATCCCACTGCCACAAGATATAGCAAAGTGGGCAGTACCTAACTCTTGTAGTTCTCCTTATGTGTCAGCAGACATCCAAATGGCCACAGTGTGAATTCACACCTATGTATTGCACTTATACCAATATATGCTCTAGCTCATTTTTTTGGTTTTGTTTCAGTTTTGTTGTACTTTGTACATACAGGGGTGTGGCTCCCCCTTTTGTTTATATAGCTTTCCAGGACAGGTGGCTACACAGTTGGGACCTGGTCCTGCTCTGCCCTTATCTCTTTGCATGTCTGATGACACATAGTGAGGTGAACTACAAGAGTTAGGTACTGTCTAAGTTGGGTACCCCATGTCATGGTGGGATGGCTTTTACGCTGTTTTGATCAAAATAGTGTTAACTAAATACTCTATTTTATTTATATGTACTGTTATTATTCACTTACTTAGTACAGGGCATTTGCTCATTTTGGTTATATCTTAGATTCTGTCTGTTAAATGGCCAGTGTGAATGCACACCTATGCATTGGCACTGGCTCATTTTTGTTTTTTTTTTATTAATCCATTCACTAGAAATGCTACTTAAACCAAGTTTTGAGATGACTTATACAAAAACACAGTTTAGAAATTGAGAAAGAACTAGTCTGGGGAACTCTGACAGACTCTCCGATCGATTTTTGGCACAAGATACTGAGAATTTCATCATGATCGCAATACCAGTCATTAAATCTTACAGTCTTCTAGATCTCTTAAATAGACGAGAGATGGGAGCCATAATGCACCCCAAGTGATGCATGTTCTGTGAAGCTGGACATTACTCTGGAGATCTACAGTTAAAGTCGCAATACCTAAAGAAACTTGTTGGAAACAATTATTATAACAAAATGAAAGAGTGGAAGCCACGTACGAGCTGTATGGAGTGTTCTTCAGTGAATATAATTTCTCATGTTCCTTTTCATAACATCAAAAGGGCGTGTGACCGATAAACTTGAGAAAAGCAATTTAGATCTCAGATAATGTAGAAAACAGAGATATAAATGACTGTGATTTCCTTTTTCCACTCAGGGATGGTAGCAGTTGGAGAGATATTCTAACATTTGCCGAGACTGATCAGTCCATTACCGACAGACACATTGAAGATTCTATTGGGAAAGATAACCTGAGGGTTAGTTAAAAAGAACACAGGTAAGGAATACAAAACACCACAGCAAATACAAGTGTGTGAGTGTGTGTGTGTCTCCCTTTCATCACATATGCCTGTGTCAGATCTGTGTGGGTGCATCTAGAGCCCTGTCTGTCTGTTCAGTTGAATATTTATAGCTGTGTGGGAGGCAGTCCTTCTGCTTTATCACTCATGTGTGACTAGGTATAATTAGATTGTTGCTTATTAATATGTGTTTTTTCTCCTTCAGTTGTGTAAGGGAATGCAATCTGGACCACACTTTAAATGAAATGAAAAAAAAAAGTCTGCTAAAAGAATCATGTAGACTTCATGAAAAAAAAATAAACCCCAAAATATACTACAATAAAGTTCTCTTCCCTTGAGATTTTAAAACTTTTGTCAATTTCTTACTTCTTTAGTGAAAATAGCAGCCATTATAACTGTAATAGTAATAATTATATATTAGTAAGATATTTCACAGTGGCTCACATTTTAAAGGTTACATGTACAGAGAAAATTAGACATTACTGAGTAATTATTGTGTGAAAGGGTTCAAGGAGTAATACTGATGAAAGAAGGGATGAGGTTCTGTGTAATAATTAGCGATGAGCGAACGTGCTCACCACTGCTCGAGATGCTCGGTGCTCGCCGAGCATTTCCGGGTTACTCGGGCGGGAGCTCGGGTCCCCTCCCTGCATGTTTGGTGCTCTTTAGAGAGCCAATGAACATGCAGGGATTTCCTGCCACACACTGTAATGCCGCAGCCATGTTGGTTGTGGGCATTACAGTGATTGGCTGGCCGCACAGCATCATCAGGTGTATATAAGACCAGGCGCCGCCATGCTCGTCACAGTCTACTCCGCAATCAGGCAGTAGGGAGAGGTGCTGCTGCATCAGGGAGAGATTTGCTTGTTTATTAGTTAGTGTAGGTATACCACAACAGCTATATACATATATCCATCTAAACTAACACTAACATTCCTTCTGAGGACTAATCCAGCTGCATCTATTCAGTGGTGACAGCAGGAGTTAGGCAGGCAGGCAGTGTATGTGGCAGACTGCAGTGCATACAGCACAAGAGGCTCCATTCCAGTCCTTTCTGCTGCTGCTGTTACAGATATTTCTAGAAATAGCCCCAGGTCTCAGGGTCCAGGGATAATTTATTTTTTATCTTAATCCTGATTATTTGCTTAAAAAGCAATCCATAGAACACCATTTTTCTGTTCCATTTGCTTGTTGCCACTACAGAATACAGCCAGATCCTTTCCATATTAAAGCGACAAAAATCCAGAAATTTGTAGTGAACGTGGAAAATATTGGCCTCCATTTAAATTTTGTTGCAGTGTGTCAGTGAAGTTATTGACTCCAGGTCACTGTGAAAAATAGTTACATACAGGCCAAGTATTTAAAACTGTGGTCTTCTGTCACACGTATCACATATAAGTTCTCTCCAAATTCAGCTATTTCTGGCCTCCATTTAAATTTTGTTGCAGTGTGTTAGTGAAGTTATTGACACCAGGTCGCTGTGAACAATAGTAACCTACAGGCCAGCTATTTAAACCTGTGGTTTTCGTCACACGTATCACATATCACTGCGGTTAAAATCAAGCCATTTGTAGTGAATGTGGAACATATTGTCCTCCATTTAAAATGGGCAAGGCGCGTGGCAAGGGACGGGGAACTGGACGTGATGGTGCATGCAGAGGACGAAGCCGAGGCAGTGGGCAAGCTGAAATTGAGCCACAATAAACACCCACATCTTGTCGCTCGACCTTCCTGTCCCAATTAATAGGGGACCGCAGAACACCACTATTGAACACAGAGCAGTGTGAAAAGGTTTTTGGTTGGATAGCAGAAAATGCTTCCAGTCACTTCGCCACCACCACCACCATCCTGTCTTCCACATGGTCAAGTCTCAGAAGCCGTGAGTCTGGTCCGCATATTCATCACCCTGATCCTCCTTCCTCCCACCATGCCGAGTGCCCGGAGACAACTGATCCCACACTTGGACACTCAGAAGAGCTGTTCACTTTTCCATTTATAGATTCGAGCCTTTCGCCCAGTTCACTTGAAGCGGGGCAAGAGGTGATCACATGTAGCGATGCACAAATATTTGAGCAGCCACGGTCACATGAAGGCGAAGGTGGGAAACTGTCACAAGAGGTGGATGATGATGAGACACAATTGCCAAGTGGAAGATGAAGTGGTGGACGATGAAGTCACTGTCCCAACCTGGCAAGGTGACATGCAGAGAGAGGACAGCAGTACACAGGGGGAGGGAGGCGTAGCACCACAACAGGCAGGAACAAGCAGTGTGGTGGCCGCAGACAGAAGGCGAGCAACTGTTCCCCGTAACATCAACACGATGGAAGTTGCCAGTACAACTGTTAGGTCTCTTCCCGAGTCTGGTTGTTTTTTAAAGACTCTGCCGATAACCCCAAAAAGGCCATTTACACGACCTGATGGGCCAACATCAGCAGGGGTAGCAAAACTACCAGCCTGACCACCACCAACATGATCAGGCACATGGCAGCAAAGCACCCGACTAAGTGGGCCAAACCCCAGGCTCCAGCAACAGTGTCTGCGGGTGACACCACTTCTTGTTCCGCTGTTGTGCGTGCACGCCAATCCCCTTTTCATGGCGCATGCCAAGATGCCTCCCACCCTGCACCTGTCGTTGAACACTCTCAACTAGCACCATCAGCAAGCACGTCCACGTCCTTGTCCCAGTGCAGCGTTCAGTTGTCCCTACTCCAGTCTTTGGAACGCACAAGCCACACTGCTAAATTCACACATTTCGTGAATGCTTGCGCTTGAAATCTTACCTTTTACGCTCGCAGGAACGGAAGCTTTCCGCAACCTGATGGCGGCGGCCGTCCCTCGGTACTCGGTCCCCAGCCCCCACTATTTCTCCCAGTGTGCCGTCCCCGCATTACACAAGCACGTGTCCCACAACATTAGCCGTGCCTTCAACAATGCAGTTACTGGGAAAGTCCACCTAAGCACGGACACGTGGACAAGTGCTTGTGGGCAGGGACAGTACATCTCGCTGTCGGCACACTTGGTTAACATAGTGGAAACCCTGACCCAGTCGGACCTTCGGAAGGAACACGTCCTCCAGACGCTGAGCATTGTGGGGCCTGGGTCAATCAGGGTTGCCCCCACATTCTACAGCTCCTGCACCTCCTCCTCTTCAGCATCCATCTCCGAAATGACCACATCAGTCACAAGCTGACAGCACATCAGCACTGCCTTGGCCAAGCGGCAACAGGCTGTGCTGAAGATAACATGCTTAATGCTTAATTGACAAACCGCCCAGCGCTGCAGAGTTGTTGAAAGCTGTAACACAGCAGCCTGATCTGTGGCTCCCACCGCTGAACATACAGCCAGGCATGGTCATGTGTAACAATGGGCAGAACCTGGTGACGGAGAAATGACAGCCGGAGTAGATACAGTTTCCCTCCATGCCAGTCCTTTCACCGAGCTAAAGAATATGGCTGTGGTGAAATACAACTCCCACTGAGAAGCAGTTTTAAACTGAAAAACATTGGACCCACCAGAGGATTTGATTCTGAGGGCTGACCTTTCTCCCCTGCTCAAGAGCCCCATTGCTGCTGTAAAGTTTGCGCTATCATGAACTCTCCTGATGGAGAAGCCAGGGCCCACCCGAGGATTCTCTGGTGGGACTGTCCAACCCTGCCGAGAACAGCCCTGGCTAAGAAAAGTGTGTGGGAAGGTTCCCGGACACTCTATGGCTCCTTTTTTTACTGAGGTGGAAACCCACGCAAACACGGGAAGAACATACAAAATCCTTGCAGATGTTGTCCCTGCCGAGATTTGAACCTACAAGGTCATATTTCAAGTGCAAGCAGCTTTAGAGGACTTCCTGGGAGAAATGACAGCTGGAGTAGATACGGTTTCCCAAAAGTCAGTCCTTTCACCAAGCTAAAAAATATGGTTGTGTTGAAATAGTGGCGGCTGAGGACCGAGTATGGACACCCGGCCGCAGCTGCCATAAGGTTGTGAACAGCTTCCGCCTCCACGAGCCTAAAAGGCCACATTTCAAGTGCAAGCAGCTGTCAAAAATTTAGCAGTATAGTATTGCAGCCTGTGGGTGGGTGGCTGGCTGCATACTTGCTCTTGCATTCCAATGAATGGGATAGGGACAACTGAACACTGCGCTGGGACAAGGACGTGGATGGTGATTATTGCAAGTCTGCACCGACAGGTGCATGGCGGGAGGCATCTTCGCATGCGCCAAGGATCACTTATGATGGGCACACTTTTAGGCAGTGACCTGGGAGTCACAGATGCTTCAAGGGGTCTTCCCTATTCTGTTCCCATGTCTTTTCAGCACTGTATGCAAATGTCTGATGATGTGTCACACACCACATGGCCAGATAAGGTTGTAAAATGTTAAAATTACATTTCCCAGTGAATGCATTTGTCTTGGTTGAAAGCAATTCAAAAGTGCAAAAACGCATCAAAAACGCTACGTGTGAACATAGCCCAAGGTGTGGAGGAGCATTTTTGTTTTTGGTTATTTATTTTGCCTTATATACAAGTCATTACCCTGGAAAAGATGTTCCTTAATTTATGATAATTGTGAGCAATAATTGCTGGAAGAGCCAGAAGCTTACTTACCTCTTTTTGTCTCCTCTGTTCATGTGACGACCCCAACAAAGTGCTGCTTTTTTTCACGTACCAGTGGTGAGTGCCACTCCCATTCAGTTTTTCATGCTTTTTTGCTCACATTTTTGTACTGCTTTATCTGAAGCTGAGCACCACTACAGTATATCTGGTAATCCGCAATTAATGTTTGCTTGTATGAATTCCTGGAGTGTGTGTTAACAGTGCCAGTATTTTTGCCTTTTATTTTTTATAATGTATGATAATCCCAGCTGAGCACTACCAGAGTTTTTTTCCTGGGGCATGTACTTTTCCCCTGTATGAGGTTGACCAATAATAAGCCAACAGCAACACACAGGGGGAAAAAGAACAGCCTCCCACAATAGCTTAGACCAGGTTTCTCAGTGTGAGACATGTAATGACCTCACTGATCTCTCTGCAGAGTTGAATGTGATTGCAAAGTGGGAGTATAGCAAACATCACTAACATTTTCAGCATTCATCTCAAAGCAATCAGTGTGGTGGGAGAGGCAGTACAGAAAAGCTGTCTCATTACAAACATGTCTGCAGCTGAATTTCACCTCTCAAAGTGCTGACAACTCTGCAGTATCCCTCCTCCCTCTATAATGGCTGCTATGAGATTAAAGCTGAAAAGTGTTTGCAATCTCTGCTTAATCCTGACACTTTGTAATCACACACAGCTCTGCAGTGAAACAAGTGAGGAGAGCAGACTGTCTGTCATTACATGTCTCACACTGAGAAACCTCCTCTAAGCTATGTTGAATGTGTGTTTTTTTTCCATGTATGTTGCTGCTTGCTTATGATTGGTCAACCCCAATCAGGGGGAAAAGTACACCCCCCAGAGACAAACCTCTGGTAATGCCCAGTTGAACTTACTTAAGGTATAAACTAAACTTTACAAGCTAATATCTCCACAATTTAGAGGAGAAATTAAAAATAAAAACTATGTTTTCCTCAGCTCTGCATCCACAATTCCAGGATGCGGCCAGTTTAAGATGCTTTTTAATGCCAATCCAGTGAAGCATACTAACAGAGTTCCCGAATTTGTGGTCTACAAATTTAAATGCCACAGAGAAATCCAGAATAATCAATAGGAAATATACACCACCTTGTTTCAATACAGTGAATTTGAATTACATATAAAATATTGTATTGGCGACATATGTTGCCTTTATTTTCCTGTGGTTGTGGACGATTTTTATACAGATTAGAAGATAAAAATAAAAATAAACTGACATTGGCAAACTGTGCTATTATGCCTAGTCCTGGGTATGGGGGGAGTGGTACTTGACACAGAGATTCCCTCTTTAGTGTTGTGTGAATCCATATGTCATGTATCACCCCCTCAAGCAATGTACTGACATCATGCTGTGCATTGGTTTTGCCTACATTGTTCATTTATTGTTAAAGATTTAAAGCAACATATGCGTATAAGTCACAATACTAATGTGAACAGATAAACTGTGAATGATCATAGTTATAATCATCATAGCAAACCTAATAAAGTTGTTACTTAACTAATAAAATGTCAACGCTAGTGCTCATAAAACGTAGTACTAGACTTTGTACCAGCAATGGTGTCGAAATAAACACAGTACCAGAGATGGTACCAACCATAGCACCACTAAAATATAGTATTAGGCATACTACAAACTATAGGGCCCATAAAATGTATTCCCAGACACTTTATCAATTGTAGTGCCTATAAAATATGGTGTCATGCATGGTACCAACTGTGGTGCTCATAAAATAGTATCATTGTGTGTTCTCTCTTGGAAATAATCTGTCATTACTGGATTATAGAACAGCCACCCAGCGCTGAAGGGCAGACATGGATCTCTCCAAGCCAGCACAGCGTATATGTGTTGAACTGCAGGAACACCTTCAAATTAAAAAGTGTTCTCCTTTTTCTTGATACTACGGACACCTGACCAATACAACACCAATTTCATGACTGTCATGTTTATGAATTTAGAGATGATAGGCATCCATGGTCATGAGAAAGGCCTCTACTCAAGGGATTGAAAAGCAAACTATTTTATAAAGCTTATTGGAGAAAGACTAGATATAGATTATTTCATTAAACCTAAAAGAATACAAATAAATCAATGTATTATTCAGCTGTTTCTATTAAAGGTAATCGGCCATCAGGTTTCTACTATTTAATCTGAGACTAGAATGATGTAGGGGCAGAGACCTTGATTCCAATGATGTGTCACTTACTAGACTGCTTGATGCAGTTTCAATAAAATCTGTGTATTTTCAGCAGGAAATGAACACTAGAGGACTAGTTGTCTCCTGCCATATAGTCCTTCTGTTCTGTGTAACCTAGCCACCACCAAAGGTTGGCAGCTTTCTGCCAATGTACAGTATACACAGACTGATGGAAATTAGGGTTGTGGGCGGGACAATACTGAGCTTAGCCTTCAGAGATCTAGTGGATATACAGCAAAGAAAACAATAATTTTTTTCAAAACTATACCAAGCAGCCCAGTAAGTGACACATTGCTGGAATCAGGGTCTCTGTTCCTACATGATGCTGTTCTTAGATTACATAGGAAAAATCTGGTAACAATTGCATTTTAATTGTCACAGCAATCAGCGTAAAAGGAGGGGGGTTTTTGAAGGAGGTGGCTGCACTGAAGGTCGGTGGGAGTCCAGTGCTGGGATTGATTCCTGAGATGTTAGAAGGTTTAAAGTGAAGGTGGGTCCCTACTGGGCTAGGTCCCAGCGGGACAGCTTGGTTCGGGCAGCAGACAGCTGGGTGCCCCCGAGCCGGTGTGGTACGGCTGGGAGCGGTGGGGAATAGCTGTCGTTGCATCATGTTTTAAATGAGGATTCAACCTTCAACTCCCCCCCTCCTTTTGCTGGTCATTTAAGAATGTTATTATTATAGTTTATTGAATAAACGAGGCTGCTGTGGCCTTAACATTCCAACGTCACGCGGAGTGTTGTGTTTTTATTTAATAGATAAGTTGAAGGGTTTCAATGGGCACAACGGGCCTATAGTCACACATTACGAAGTTGTGACAATTTGTGGCATAAAACTGTTTGAAATGTGTCAACATTTTTGTGCAACTTCTTCAAGCCTAAAAAAATACAGCTATAATACACAGACAGCATGACGGTGCATTATATGTTTCATGTGACAATGGCACCTCCTCTTCCTACTCCCAAGAGCCCATTCCGGTTGTTACAGGTGTGATACATGAAGTAAACTATAATTTAAAAATAACATAAAAACATATGTACATGTATTCATTTGCTGTATAGTCAGGAGCATCGCATGAAGAAATGCCACCCAAACAATGTAACTCAAAAAAGGTATTGGTAATTGCCATCTTTAGTATAATGTCCCAATCTTCCCATTGATTATTGGATCATAGTGTCATCGGGTCACTAGGCAGGACTATATAATATCTAAAAGCTACGAAGAATATCTATCAGTCACGCAGCATGTCAAGTCCACTCCAAAACTTAACCATAGTATCATCAGGTTGGAAATAACCCAATCAGTCAGGGCCGGCATCAGCACCCGGCGCACCCGGGCAAATGCCGGGGCCCTGAGCAGGCAGAGGGGCCCACTGGCGGTCGTGCACCCCGCTGGGCTATGGGCGGAGGAGAGCGGTGTCAGTGCCCGCCCTTCTCCGCCGCTTGCTCAGGGCCCCGGCAGCTGGATACTTACCTCTCCCCATGCCTCCGCAGATCAGCTGTCTTCCTGGTGCGCGCTCCCTGTGACGTCTCAGGTCAGAGGGCGCGGTGACGTCTTTTCACCGTGCCCTCCCCTGAGCCGTCACAGGGAGCGCTGAGCGGGAAGACACCGACAACGCTGGAGTTCGGACCCGAGCAGCGGGCAGCAGGCAGTGGGTAGCAGGTGAGGAGAAGGGAGGTGAGTATTTGATTTTTTTTTTTAATGTATGGAGGCATGGGGCATTATAAAGAGGGGAGGGTGTGACATCCTGCATGGGGCATTATAAAGAGAGGAGGGGGTGGCATCCTGCATGGGGCATTATAAAGAGGAGGGGTGACAGCCTGCATGGGGCATTATAAAGAGGGGGGGGGGATTCCTGCATGGGGCATTATAAAGAGGAGGGGTGACAGCCTGCATGGGGCATTATAAGGTGGGGAACAGCCTGCATGGGGCATTATAAAGAGGGGAGGGGGTGGCATCCTGCATGGGGCATTATAAAGAGGAGGGGTGACAGCCTGCATGGGGCATTATAAAGAGGGGGGGGCATCCTGCATGGAGCATTATAAAGAGGAGGGGTGACAGCCTGCATGGGGCATTATAAAGGGGGGGGCAGCCTGTATGGGGCATTATGTGAGGGGTAACAGCCTGCATGGAGCATTAAAAGGGGGGGGGGCCTGTATGGGGCATTATGTGGGGGGGGGGGGACAGCCTGCATGGAGCATTATAAGGGGGTGGCAGCCTGTATGGGGCATTATGTGGGGGGTAACAGCCTGCATGGAGCATTAAAATGGGGGGGGCCTGTATGGGGCATTATGTGGGGGGTAACAGCCTGCATGGAGCATTAAAAGGGGGGGGCCTGTATGGGGCATTATGTGGTGGGTAACAGCCTGCATGGAGCATTATAAGGGGGTAACAGCCTGCATGCAGCATTATATGGGGGCCAGTATCCTGTATGGAGTGTTATAAGGGGACCGGTATCCTGTATGGAGCGTTATATGGGGGCCAGTATCCTGTATGGAGTTTTATAAGGGGACCAGTATCCTGTATGGAGCCTTATATGGGGGCCAGTATTCTGTATGGAGCCTTATATGGGGGCCAGTATTCCGTATGGAGCCTTATAGGGAAGCCAGTATTCCGTATGGAGCCTTATATGGGGGCCAGTATTCCATATGGGGGCCAGTATTCCGTATGGAGCCTTATATGGGGGCCAGTATTCCGTATGGAGCCTTATATGGGGGCCAGTATTCCGCATGGAGCCTTATATGGGGGTCAGTATTCCGCATGGAGCCTTATATGGGGGTCAGTATTCCGCATGGAGCCTTATATGGGGGTCAGTATTCCGTATGGGGCCTTATATGGGGGCCAGTATTCCTTATGGGGCCTTATATGGGGGCCAGTATTCCGTATGGGGTCTTATATGGGGGCAAGTATTCCGTATGGGGCCTTATATGGGGGCCAGAATTCCGTATGAAGCGTTATATGGGGGCTAGTATTCCGTATGGAGCCTTATATGGGGGCCACTATTCTGTGTGGAGCGATTCGCTGGTTTCTGAGCTATTGTGGAATTTACCATAGATATCGCTCATGTAATGTAAGAAGTGAAATCTTTGCATTGTACTATATATATATATTTCTCCGCCGTATCTCTGCATCATGAATCGTGGTATGTGTTAAAGGGGCCACTGAGACTCTTTCGCCCGGGGCCCAGAAAAACCTGGAGCCGGCCCTGCAATCAGTGAATGGGGGTATGTAAAAGATAGATTTAAAAAAGGAATTAAACATACTTACTAAGGAATACAAGATTCCTAGATACCTCATAAAAATAAAAATAAATCCACATCCAAAGCTATGGTATAATATACTGTAATTGATATAAAATTAGATACAGGGGCAAAGAAAAATTAAAGAAACTAATGAGCCTCAGAAGGCATGAAATATTTTTATTTCAAATATTAGCTAATATCTTTGGATATTTTATTTATTACAACCCCTACTATTCAAAAAGATGCATAATGGATCAAGATATAATATAAGGCCCATAATATCACTAAAATGTATAATATAAGCCAGAGACAATATAGGACTGCAACACGTAATTCACTGTTATAGGCCAAAAATAATTAATGATACAAAGATAAGAGGGACAAAAGGGTGTGTGGCATTGGCATACTTACAATCCCCAGCTAACTTAATATGTAAGGGAACACTCCTGCTGAGAACAAAAAAATGTAATGGTCAAATAAAGTGTTACAAATTCTAATCAAGATTCATACCATTTGGGGATAAAGAGCCCAATTTCCTGATCCAATGCATCTCTTTCTTATTAAGTCTCAATACTCTATCACCTCCCCGTCTCATTGTTGGTACCCCATCGATCACTTGAACGTATTGTGGAGTTATGTTGATCTATTTGCGCTTTAATCTCCTGGATTGTCTCACACACAATGTAACCCACAAGGACATGTCAGTAAATAAACTACATAATCTGAATTACAAGTATAGTAATTATGGATCTTATATTTCTTCACAGTCCGTGAATGCTTGAAAATATTACCTTTGATAATATTATTACAGTTGCAACAGGACAGACAGGGGAAGGTGCCAAATTTAGGGGTGGCAAGAAAACGTTGTATATTATTCTTACCCCCTACATGAGTTCTAACCAAATTATCCATAACGGATCTAGGCTGGTGATATGACATTAATGGAGAATTTTGGAAAATCTCAATATGATGTGTATCTTTTATTATATGTCAATTAGTGATGAGCGATCGTGCTCGCCACTGCTCGCTACTCGTCCGAGCATCACTGTGCTAGACAAGCTCTGCGAGTATTTGTGGGTTGCTCAGGCGGGAACTTGAGTCCCCTTCCTGCACGTTTGGCACTCTTTAGAGAGCCAATGACATGCACGGATTGCCTGCCATGCACTGTAATGTCGTAGCCATGTTGGTTGCTGGCCGCACAGCGTCATCAGGTCTATATCAGACCTGGCGCCACCATGCTCGTCACAGTCTACTCCGCAATCAGGCAGTGTAAGGAGAGGTGCTGCTGCATCAGGGAGAGATTTGCTTGTTTATAGTTATTATAGGTATTCCACAACATATATCTATATCCATCTGAACTAACAGTCCTTCTCAGGACTAATCCAGCTGCATAAATTCAGTGGTGACAGCAGGAGTTAGGCAGGCAGGCATGGTATGTGACAGACTGCAGTGCATGATACAGCAGAAGAGAGTCCATTGAACATCCTGTTATCATAGGTATTCCACAACATATATATTTCCCTGGCCACATTCACCTGTCCACGTGTTTGTGGTTAGGCGGTCCTTCCCAGTAAGTGCACTGGGGAAGGCATGGATAATGTTGTGGGACCCGTGCTTGTGGAAGGCGGAGACGACACCAGGAGAAATAGTGGCGGCTGGGGACTGAATATGGACACCCTGCGGCCACCATGAGGTTGTGGACAGCTTCCTCCTCCACGAGCCTAAAAGACCTCATTTCAAGTGCAAGTAGCTGCCCAGAAATCTGGCAGTTTACTATTGCGGCCTGTGGGTGGGTGGCTGGCTGCATACTAGCGCTTGCATTCAAAGGAATGGAGTAGGGTTAACTGAACGCTGCGCTGGGACAAGGACATGGACGGTCCTTGGGCTATGTTCACACGTAGCGTTTTTGATGCGTTTTTGCACTTTTGCATTGCTTTCAACCAAGACAAATGCATTCACTGGGAAATGACATTTTAACATTTTACAACCTTATCTGGCCATGTGGTGTGTGACACATCATCAGACACATCCATACAGTACTGAAAAGACATGGGAACAGCATGGGGAAGACCCCTGGAAGCATCTCTGGCTCCCAGGTCACTGCCTAAAAGTGTGCCCATCATAAGTGATCCTTGGCGCATGCAAAGATGCCTCCCGCCATGCACCTGTCTTTGCAGATTTGCAACAATCACCATCCACGTCCTTTTCCCAGTGCAGCGTTCAGTTGTCCCTACCCCATTCCTTGGAATGCAAGCGCAAGAATGCAGCCAGCCACCCACCCACCCACAGGCTGCAATACTATACTGCCAAATTTTTGACAGCTGCTTGCACTTGAAATGTGGCTTTTTAGGCTCGTGGAGGCGGAATCTGTCCACAATCTTATCGCGGCGGCGACCGGGTATCCATACTCGGTCCCCAGCCGCCACTATTTGTCCCGGTGTCGTCTCCGCCTTCCACAAGCACGGGTCCCACAACATTACCCGTGCCCTCCCCAGTGAACAAACTGGGAAGGACCGCCTACCCACAAACACGTGCTGAAGTGAATGTGGCCAGGGACGGTGCGAAGCTAGTCCACAGCTTTTTTTGCTGAGTTGTATTTCACCACAGCCATATTCATTAGCTTGGTGAAAGGACTTGGGAAACCATATCTAATCCAGCTGTCATTTCTCCCAGGAAGTCCTCTAAAGCTGCTTTTCCTGGAAATGTGGCCTTTTAGGCTCGTGGAGGCAAAAGCTTTTCACAACCTCATGCCATCGGCGGCCGGGGGTCCATACTCGGTCCCCAGCCGCCACTATTTCTCCCGGTGTCGTCTCCGCCTTCCACAAGCACGGGTCCCACAATATTACCCATGCCCTCCCCAGTGAACTTACTGGGAAGGACCACCTACCCATAAACACGTGGTCAAGTGAATGTGGCCAGGGACGGTACGGAGCCAGTCCACAGCTTTTTTTGCTGAGTTGTATTTCACCACAGCCATATTCTTTAGCTTGGTGAAAGGACTTGGGAAACCATATCTACTCCAGCTGTCATTTCTCCCAGGAAGTCCTCTAAAGCTGCTTTTACTTGAAATGTGGCCTTTTAGACTCGTGGAGGTGGAAGCTTTTCACAACCTCATGCCTCGTGTCCATACTCGGTCCCCAGCCGCCACTATTTCTGCCGGTGTTGTTTCCGTCTTCTACAAGCGAGGGTCCCTGAACATTACTGCTGGCACTTTTCTGTGGGAATCTGCTTGCGTCCTACCAGCCTGGAATATTTCCAGTAAACTATGGTACGACGCCATGGTATTAGCACTGCCCCCAGTACCAGTAGCGAAGCCATCCCCAATTTCCTTCTCAGGAATTTTATTTGGTAGACTGAGCGGCTGCCCAAATACATTAGTTTCTCACAAAGGAGCTGAAAATAGAGTGGCAGTAGGTTCAAGTTTCTCCAGCCTGTTAGATATCGGAGGGTGAACGGCAGCACATTGGATCAGTGGTTATCACTGAAGCCTTGCAGCGCTGGGATCCTGGGTTCAAATCCCAGCAAGGACAACATCTGTAAGGATTTTGTTTGTTCTCCTCGTGTTTGCGTGGGTTTCCACCTCAGTAAAAACGCAGCCATAGAGTGTCCAGGAACCTTCCCACACACTTTTCTTAGCCAGGACTGCTTCTGGACAGGGTTGGACGGCCCCACCAGAGAATCCTCTGAAACAGTTTCTCAGTGGGAGTTGTATTTTACCACAGCCATATTCTTTAGCTCGGTGAAAGGACTGGCATAGAGGGAAACCGTATCTACTCCGGCTGTAATTTCTCCGTCACCAGGTTCTGCCCATTGTCACACATGACCATGCCTAGCTGTATGTTCAGCGGTGAGAGCCACAGATCAGGCTGCTGTGTTACAGCTTTCAACAACTCTGCAGCACTGAGCGGTTTGTCACCTAAGCATTAAGCATGTTATCTTCAGCACAGCCTGTTGCCGCTTGGCCAAGGCAGTGCTGCAGTGCTTTCACTTGTGACTGATGTGGTCATTTTGGAGATGAAGGAGGAGGTGCAGGAGCTGAACAATGTGATTACATTGAGGTTACATTGGCGACTCTGTTTTTTATACTAAAGAAAGATCCTACTGTGTTGTTTTTTTTACATTATTTTTTAAGACAAATGCATTCACCGGGAAATGTCATTTTAACATTTTACAACCTTATCTGGCAATGTGGTGTGTGACACATCATCAGACAAATCCTGTTTCATTTATGATGGAGGGACTCTGAAAGTCACAAAGCCTATTTTTATAGGTCCATCAGGCGGCCCTTACTATTCTTAAAAGGCCAGCAGTCGGCCCTCGCTATTGGTAGAGAGCCACCAGCCGGCTATGCTTTGTTGTTCCCATTATTAATGAGTGGGTCTCCTATACTGTTATTGTGTATGCAGTGACTGCAAGGGCTTCCAAAAATTCGGACACAACCCAATACCCCTTTGAAGAGACATAGAGGAGGGTCTCAGTAAAAAAAAAAGGACTCATTATAAAGGAGCGGGTCTCCTATAGTGGTAATGCTCATGCTGTGATTGCAAGGGGTGCCAAAATTTGGGAAAAACCCCACTAAGAATTTAAAGACACATAGAACAGGGCCACAGTAACGAGTATGACATGGTCCCATTAGAAAGGAGAGAGTCTGCTATACAGTTATAGGGTATGCAGTGAGTCCAGCGGCTGACCAAATTTAGGAGAAACCCCACTAAGAATTTAAAGACACATAGAGTGGGGCCACAGTAACGAGTACGACATGTTCCCATTAGAAAGGAGAGAGTCTGCTATACAGGTGTAGGGTATGCAGTGAGTCCAACGGCTGACAAAATTTAGGAAAAACCCCACTAAGAATTTAAAGACACATAGAGCAGGGCCACAGTAACAAGTACGACATGTTCCCATTAGAAAGGAGAGGGTCAGCTATACAGTTATAGGGTATGCGGTGAGTCCAACGGCTGACCAAATTTAGGAAAAACCCCACTAAGAATTTAAAGACACATAGAGCAGGGCCACAGTAATAAGTACGACATGTTCCCATTAGAAAGGAGAGAGTCTGCTATACAGTTATAGGGTATGCAGTGAGTCCAATGGCTGACCAAATTTCGGAAAAACCCCACTAAGAATTTAAAGACTAGTGTTGAGCCACCCCCGTAGTGTTCGAGTTCGGTTCGGTTCGTCGAACACCCGTATGTTCGCCGAACTGTTCGTCGAACTGTTCGTCGAACACCTTCGAACACCGTTAAAACCAATGGCAGGCAAACAAAAACACATAGAAAACACATAGAAAACACTTCAAAGGTGTCCAAAACCTGACAAACTGCTCAGAAGACACAACTAACACATGGAAAAGTGACAAGTACATATAGTCATGCGAAAAGAAAAGAAGTGGAGGGATAAAAGGAGGGGGAGACACAGATATAGGCATGTCATGCCCTTCTAAAACCAAAAAAGTGCGAAGCCAACACAGCCTGTCCGTTCCTGCCCGCGCGACCTCCGTGTCGCCGGGTTTGTGCCAGAGCTGCGGTGGACCCTGACGGCCAGCCCCCCTCTCCCAATACTGGTGCCTGTCCGCTAGTGGGTCGAGCGAGCCCCCCTGCGGTGGAGGCAGGTCTAAGCTTTTTAATTTAAATTGTCTCTCTAATTTGAATGAGTACACTTTAAATCCTTTTACAAGGATCTATTGGAGGGCAAGTCTCATGCCAGCAGCCGCGGTAATTCCAGCTCCAGTAGCATCCACTAAAGCTGCTGCAGTTAAAAAGCTTTTATAAGGATCGAGCTTGGCGGTCCACTGCAAGGCGTCCTACCGCCAGTCCCAGCCCCTGTGCCTTGGGGTGCCTCCCCAATGCTCTTCACTGAGTGTCCCGGGGGCCCGAAGCATTTCCTTTGAAAAAATTAAGTGTCCAAACTACAGGTGGTGTAGCTTGCTTAACAGCTGGGTTAATCCGCTGACTAGCAGACACTGCTACTAGGCCCAAAATATTGCTTGGGCTAGATGCAGTTAAAAATTTGTAATTAGATACTATCGTTGGATGCTGAGAAAGCATTCCATAGAGTCTCCTGGCACGCCGTATATTATTCTCTTAAAAAGCTTGGGGTAGGGGACCCTTTTATAGCCAAAATCATGGCCCTGTATTGCAATCCGTCAGCTAGGCTGAAGATAAATGGAACATTATCATCAACTTTCATAATCACCAATGGGACAAGGCAGGGATGTCCTCTGTCCCCTCTCTTATACATCCTAGTGATGGAGCACCTGCTCTCATCAATTCACGATAACCCCAATATTAGGGGGATTGAGGTGGGAGGCACCGAGTACAAGTGCTCTGCATTTGCTGATGATGTCCTATTATATATCACTCAACCACATATATCCATCACTGCTGTTATGGCTGAAATAGATCACATGGTCAAATTTTAAAATCATTGCAGCGAAGTCTGAGGCCCTCGATGTCTCCCTCCCCAAATCCATACAGGATTCCATCCAGTCCAACTTTCCCTTTGCCTGGCCCTCACAGGGTATCAAATACTTAGGAATTCGTATTCATAGAGACCTCTCCCGTCTATTTTATCTTAATTTTGGGCCCTATATTGAACAACTCCATAGAGATCTTACTTCTTGGACGGTGAAGGATTTTTCCTGGTTCGGCAGAATAAATATACTAAAAATGAACGTCCTACCTAAACTCTTATACCTCTTCCAAACCATTCCCGTGGTAATTCCCTCAAATTTTTGGAAAAGACTACGTAGTAGCTTTTGCAGATTTATCTGGGCAAGTGGGCGTCCACGCATTCAGGGGGACGTTCTGATTAGACACAAACAAAAGGGGGGCCTTAGCCTTCCGGATTGTAGAAGGTATTACATGGCAGCAGTACACGCTAGAATCCTGGACTTCTTCCATCATTCGGAGGGGAAATTGTGGGTCAAAATACCTCAATCCATTTGTCCTAAAGCTCTTACCACTCTCACATGGTGCGCCCATTTAATTGTCCCCTCTCTTGGCCTCATGTCATATAGTACTTATGCCACTGCTTTGGCTTTGAGATCCCAAAAAAAAAGCTTATCCTCAATCGACCCCCAGGGCCCCTTGCTCCCGATTTCAGATAATCCAGATTTTCCACCAGGACTATCTGCAAATAGATTTCTCTGTTCAAATAAATCCCATCCGATATTATTTTCTCATGTCATCTCCAATACTTCGCTGCTCCCCCTCAATGACTTGTTACAGAGAAGAGCCACTTCCCCGAAGACTAATTTTGAGTATAGCCAGTTACAACACTTCTATTCAACTGTGAAGAAGCGCACACATCTTCATAGAAATCTCACAAACTTTGAAAAATTGAGCCTATCATTGTCACCCCCTACACACTCCATCTCCCTACTGTATAATCTCCTCATTGCCCAGGTAACTGACAATAGGCCAGGATTCTGCGGTGCATGGGAAAGGGAACTGGGGAAGTCCTTCTCTGACTCACAATGGGATAAATGTTTCTTCCTAACACATAAAACCTCAATAGGGTCCAAAGCTCAGGAAACCTACTTCAAAATTATCTCTAGATGGTACTGGGTACCAGCAGTCCTTCATAGATGGTATCCAGTGGTCTCAGATAGATGTTGGAGATGTGGGGAGGGGGAAGGAACAATGTCACACATATGGTGGGCATGCCCTATAATAAATGCATTTTGGGCAAAGGTGGTTCCCATGATTGAGAAAATAACTGGTTTGACTATCCCTAATACGCCAGAAGCCCTCCTTTTATCAATGTTACCAATAAGTAAACGTAGTTATAAAAGGTCATCAATAGGCTACCTAATACAGGCGGCTAAGAATGTCATTCCACGACACTGGAAAAGCAGAGACCCACCCACTGTGGAGGAATGGTTTGCGGAGATCTCCCTCCTTAATAGGATGGAGCATCTGATTGCCATCTCACCGGCTGATGTTGATAGATACTGTGTGATTTGGAGGGATAGGATTGATTTGCAAAACTCTGACGCCTACCATCTAGCCCCCAACTAAAGTTATCCGTGATGTCGGCACAACAATGATCATAATCGCACTCTATTGATTGGTGGTCTGCCGTGGTCCGCTCCCTCTCTCTCTATCTTTCATATGGAAAAATACATGCTTGATCTGGATATTGATGGAAAACCCTCCCTGTACCCCCCAATGTACTGTCGTTATGCATAGATTTATAGTTATACTACCCCTTTTACTATGTATATTGTATTTTCTAGTACTTTTTCAACACAAAAATTAAAAAAAACTAGAATTTGAAAAAAAAATTGTAATTAGATCTACAGGCGGTGGCTACTCCGCTGACTAGAAGACACTGAAGCTTTGGAGCAGACCTCTGATTCCCAGGCTATAGTATGAGTAAACAGCTCTTCAGACTCAACCATCTGTGTTACCCCAAGCCATAGTGTATGTAGTTTCTAACGGTTAAAAGGGGGGGGTGGAGACCCAACCCACCTGTAATTTACGATGCCAACGTCACGTAAAACACAGCAAGGGGACTCCAAAAAGAGTCTCCATTTTTTCCAAAAATTTGGGGCACAGACACCACTTAAGTGGCATCAATTGCCCCAGAGTTGCTTAAAATGGTTGGTGAGGTGATTTTAACAAATCCTCAAGCTTTTACTCTCTCCAGGATGACACAGGGGTAGAAAAGTCCTTGCGGATCCATGATTTGCTCATCTTTATTGTAACATACCTGGTGGTGTTCTTGCATAGTGCTCCATCCCCCACTATGCAAGATCGCAAACTTGATCACCAGTCCAGTCTGCTAGCCTGGCTTCCCTCCATGCTGTCTGCTTGCCTCTGTTCTGGCTGCTTAAGGGCGGCACCCGATCACTTCCTGCTTCTTATAGCTGCTGTGGGCGCACCCCTAATGCGTCCTCAGCCTATTGCTGTCTGTCACTGGGTATTTAAACCAGCTTCACCTGGAAGCTAGTGCCTGAGCATCTCGTTCCTTCAGAGGGCTTCTTGCCCCTGATGTGCCAGGTCCTTTCTGAACTATCTCCTAGCCTGTTGTCTGTCCGCCTTCCTGAGGCTGTATTTCCAGGCCAGTCTGAACCCGCTCTTAGCCTGTTAATCCCGCCTTCTAGGGGCCGCATACCTAGATCTGTTTCTGTATCTTCTTGCCTGTCTGTCCGCCTTCCTGGAGGCTGTATTTCCAGGCCAGTCTGAACATGCTCCTAGCCAGTCCATCCTGCCTTTCTGGGGGTCGCATTCCCAGACTTGCTCTTGTTTCCCGCTGCAGTGTCAGTTCCTGTCTGAACACTCAGTTCCTGTCTGAACACTCTCCTAGCCTTTTACCTGTTTTGTCTCTGTGTCCGTCCCTTCCCTTTTTCTGCATTGTCTGAACCTGCACCTAACTCCTACTCGCTGTCACTGTACTCACGTTTGTGAGTTTGAAGTCCTCTCGCTACTTCTTTGCAAGTACCTTGTGTGTATCTGGTTCTGCCTTTCCCTTCCAGTCTGTTCCGTGTGAACAGAGCCCTGTCCTCTCTGCTCAGCCTTGTCCACATCTCCTGCGGTTTCCGCTCTGCTTTGCCTTGCTCACCGCTCCGGCGGTTCCTCTCTGCTCAGCCTTGTCCACCGCTCCAGCGGTTTCCGCTCTGCTCTGCCTTGCTCACCGCTCCTGCGGTTTCCGCTCTGCTTTGCCTTGCTCACCGCTCCAGCGGTTCCTCTCTGCTCAGCCTTGTCCACCGCTCCTGCGGTTTCCGCTCTGCTTTGCCTTGCTCACCGCTCCGGCGGTTCCTCTCTGCTCAGCCTTGTCCACCGCTCCTGCGGTTTCCGCTTTGCTTTGCCTTGCTCGCCGCTCCTGCGGTTTCCGCTCTGCTTTGCCTTGCTCACCGCTCCTGCGGTTCCTCTCTGCTCAGCCTTGTCCACCGCTCCTGCGGTTTCCGCTCTGCTTTGCCTTGCTCACCGCTCCAGCGGTTCCTCTCTGCTCAGCCTTGTCCACTGCTCCTGCGGTTTCCGCTCTGCTCTATCTTGCTCGCCGCTCCTGCGGTTTCCGCTCTTCTTTGCCTTGCTCACCGCTCCGGCGGTTCCTCTCTGCTCAGCCTTGTCCACCGCTCCTGCGGTTTCCGCTGTGCTCTGCCTTGCTCGCCGCTCCTGCGGTTTCCGCTCTGCTCTGCCTTGCTCACCGCTCCTGCGGTTTCCGCTCTGTTCTGCCTTGCTCACCGCTCTTGCGGTTTCCGCTCTGCTCTGCCTTGCTCACCGCTCCTGCGGTTTCCGCTCTGCTTTGCCTTGCTCACTGCTCCTGTGGTTTCCGCTCTGCTCTGCCTTGCTCACCGCTCCTGCGGATTCCGCTCTGCTTTGCCTTGCTCACCGCTCCGGCGGTTCCTCTCTGCTCAGCCTTGTCCACCGCTCCTGTGGTTTCCGCTCTGCTTTGCCTTGCTCACTGCTCCGGCGGTTCCTCTCTGCTCAGCCTTGTCCACCGCTCCTGCGGTTTCCGCTCAGCTCTGCCTTGCTCGCCGCTCCTGCGGTTTCCGCTCTGCTCTGCCTTGCTCACCGCTCCTGCGGTTTCCGCTCTGTTCTGCCTTGCTCACCGCTCCTGCGGTTTCCGCTCTGCTCTGCCTTGCTCACCGCTCCTGCGGTTTCCGCTCTGCTTTGCCTTGCTCACCGCTCCTGCGGTTTCCGCTCTGCTCTACCTTGCTCACCGCTCTTGCAGTTTCCGCTCTGCTCTGCCTTGCTCACCGCTCCTGCGGTTTCCGCTCTGCTCTGCCTTTGTTCACCGCTCCGGCGGTCTCGCCCCGCTTTGCTCTTGCTCACCGCTCCGGCAGTCTCGCCCCGCTCTGCTCTTGCTCACCGCTCCAGGCGGCCTCGTCCTGCTCTACTCTTGCTCACCGCCCCAGGCGGTCTCGCCCTGCTCTGCTCTTGCTCACCTCTCCGGCGGCCTCGCTCTGCTCTGTTTGTCTACCGCATCCGCGGTTCTGTTCCTGAGTCCCAATCTGTATAGGACCTTATCCCTTTTGTGTTCCAACCTGCTTGTGCCTCCCTGTCTGCACTCTAGCCGTGATTGCCTGTACCCCCTGCCTGCATACCCGCCTGCCTGCATACCCGCCTGCCTGCATACCAGTCATGCCTGCCTGTGCCCCCAGTCAGTGTGCCAGCCGAGCCTGCCTGTTCCTGTATTCCCCGGTGTGGGTCAACAGCCGTGTCCGGGGTCTGACCTGGAGTAGCACCTGGTCCCTCTGCTCGGTTCCTCCCTGGTGCACTGGCGTTGTATGCCGTCGTGCGAATTTGGTCGGATCGGGCAGATACTTAGTTACGGGCACTCTCCGGTTCATGGTCCAGTGGGATCACTAAACACGCACACGCCAGTCAGTCCGGGCGTGTGCATAACATTTATGAATGTGAGTCTCTCTACATTGTCAGTGGACAGCCGCGTGCGCTTATCTGTCAGCACACCACCAGCAGCGCTGAACACACGTTCAGAGAGAACAAAATTATTATTAATTTGAAAGCTGGTGGAGCTTAGTATAGATGGCCTAATAGAATGAGTACCACACACTGCTACTATGCCCAAAATTATTTTCCAGACAAGATGCAGCTAAAAATTATTATTAATTTGAAAGCTGGTGGAGCTTAGTATAGATGGCCTAAGAGAATGAGTACCACACACTGCTACAGGCCCAAAATTATTTTCCAGGCAAGATGCAGCTAAAAATTATTAGTAATTTGAAAGCTGGTGGAGCTTAGTATAGATGGCCTAATAGAATGAGTACCACACACTGCTACAGGCCCAAAATTATTTTCCGGGCTAGATGCAGCAAAAAATTATTAGTAATTTGAAAGCTGGTGGAGCTTAGTATAGAAGGCCTAATAGAATGAGTACCACACACTGCTACAGGCCCAAAATTATTTTACAGGCAAGATGCAGCTAAAAATTATTAGTAATTTGAAAGCTGGTGGAGCTTAGCATAGATGGCCTAATATAATGAGTACCACACACTACTACTATGCCCAAAATTATTTTCCAGGCAAGATGCAGCTAAAAATTATTAGTAATTTGAAAGCTGGTGGAGCTTAGTATAGATGGCCTAATAGAATGAGTACCACACACTGCTACAGGCCCAAAATTATTTTCCAGGCAAGATGCAGCTAAAAATTATTAGTGATTTGAAAGCTGGTGGAGCTTAGTATAGATGGCCTAATAGAATGAGTACCACACACTGCTAATATGCCCAAAATTATTTTACAGGCAAGATGCAGCTAAAAATTATTAGTAATTTGAAAGCTGGTGGAGCTTAGTATAGATGGCCTAATAGAATGAGTACCACACACTGCTAATATGCCCAAAATTATTTTACAGGCAAGATGCAGCTAAAAATTATTAGTAATTTGAAAGCTGGTGGAGCTTAGTATAGATGGCCTAATAGAATGAGTACCACACACTGCTAATATGCCCAAAAGGTTTTACTTGGCTAGGTGCAGTAAAAAATTTGTATTACATACACAGGTGGTGTAGCTTGCAACACAGATAGGCTACTGCACTGACTAACACACACTGCTAATATGCCCAAAAGGTTTTACTTGGCTAGGTGAAGTAAAAAAATTGTATTACATACACAGGTGGTGTAGCTTGCAACACAGATAGGCTACTCCACTGACTAACACACACTGCAAGAGGCCCAAAAGGATTTGCTTAGCTAGATTTAGCCAAATGCTGTGAAAAACACTTGCACAGCACTAAAACAGATCTGCCTGGCAAAAAGTGATAGGAACTGATCTAACCTAGCCCTCAAAAGGGCTGCAATTACAACTAGTCACTACTCCCAACCTATCTGTCTATTTCAGATAAAATTCGCTTGCAATTCACACAGTTATACTGTATAGCGCGCACACCGCAGCAGCGGTGCCGTCTAACACTCAGCTGCAGCAGTGAGAAAATGGTGGCGACGGGGAAAATGGCTGGGTCTTATAGGGCAAGGTCATGTGACATACACAGCCAATGACACATGCCCTTGCTTGTGTGAAAAAAAGCACTTCGCTCCGTGTGTGCGCGGCTGAAAGGCTGACAGACTGCACCTCCCCACTGTAAATGCGGGAAAGAGAAAAAAAAAATGGAGATCTTCATTATTTCTGCAGATATCCATCCCATGCCCCTCCCCCCGCCCCGCTGTACACTCAAACTGTGTACTAACATTGATTATCAGCATTACTGTGAAAAAATCCAGTTACGATTTTGGTGCACGAACAGTTAGCGAACATAACCTCGAACAGCCGGATTTTTTTCAAATCGTTCGGGTTCGTCGAATGGCTCGAACACCGCCCAAAACAGCTCGAATTTGAGATTGGCGAACAGTTCGATTCGAACACCGCTCATCTCTATTAAAGACACATAGAGCAGGGCCAGAGTAACAAGTACGACATGTTCCCTTTAAAAAGGAGAGGGTCTGCTATACAGTCATAGGGAATGCAGTGAGTCCAACGGCTGACCAAATTTAGGAAAAACATAGAGCAGGGCCACAGTAACGACAAATTCCCATTAGAAAGGAGAGGGTCTCCCATAGTGTTGGCCTATGCAGTGAATGCAAGGGCTGCCAAAAATTGGGAGGCTCTCCAATGCCCCTTGGAAGAGACTTAAAGGGCCTCATAAAAAAATGTTCCCATTAGAAAGGAGCGGGTCTCCTATACTTGTAATGCCCATGCACTAAGTGTATGGGCTGACAAACATTTACCCCTGGGGGGTATACATGAACATACTGTATAAAAAAAACATTTTTACGGGCATCATAAACACCCTTTAAAAAAATTATGTGGGTGTTGCTTCACTGACCACGGTCACCCTGGTGATATGGTGGTGGAGGATGAGGATGAGGAGGACAAGAGCAAATAGCCAAAATCAGGACGCGTATACCCTTGTGTGGGTGTGAAAAGGTGCATGGGAATACACCTCCCAAAACAGACACTGGATTTGAGTTTATGTTACGCTGCTATCATTCAGTGGTGTTGAGAAGTCTGGCCCAATCCAGCCCTTGTTCATTTTCATAAGAGTCAGCCTGTCAGCATTTTCAGTTGACAGGCGGATGCGCTTATCAGTTATAATTCCACCAGCGGCACTAAAAACCCGCTCTGATAAAACGCTAGCGGCAGGGCAGGCCAGGACCTCCAAGGCGTAGAGAGCCAGTTCATTCCACATATACAGCTTGGATACCCAATAATTATAAGGCACAGAGGAATCACGGAGGACGTTGGTACGGTCGACAAGGTACTCCCTCAGCATCTTCCCAAACTTTGCACTCCTTGTGAGCGCCTCAGGGCCTGTGCAATGGGAGGGGCTGAGAAAATTCTCCCAGAACTTTGACAGTGTTCCCTTGCCTCTGCTGGATTCGAGTTGTGTCTCTCTCACCTGTAGTCCTTGGTTGTCCAACGAACTGTGACGTCTGCCGCCAGCGTTTTCAGATAGGAATTTTTTTAATAGTTCCGCAACAAAGGCCTTCTGGAACTGCCCCATTTTTGTAGACCTGCCCGCCTCAGGAATAAGAGATATAAAGTTCTCCTTGTAGCGTGGGTCTAGAAGTGTCACCAACCAGTAATGACTGTCACCCAAATTTTGAGAACGCGAAGGTCATGGGAAAGGCAGCGTAACATAAACTCAGCCATGCGTACCCGACTGCTAACAGGCAAGACTTCCGTGTTCTCACCAAGAGGACGACTGACCATGCTCTCCTCCTCCTCCTCTGTGTCCTCAGGCCATCCACACTGATCAGACGGTATGACAGCTGTGCAGGTAGTACCGTATATAGTGCAGGAAACTAGCTCCTGTTCTTCCTCCTCTTCTTCCTCATTGTCACCCAATCCACGTTGAGATGAGATGAGGCTGGGCTATGTGTAAACACCCTGTATGGTTCCTTGCTCCATCTCATCAAGCTCCGCCAGCAATGCATCCTCTTTGATTGTGAGCAAAGAGCGTTTCAGAAGACAGAGAAGCGGGATGGTGACGCTAATTATGGCGTCATCGCCGCTCACCATCTTGGTGGAGTCCTCAAAGTTTTAGAGGATGGTACATATGTCTGACATCCATGTCCACTCCTGAGGTCTTATGTGTGGAGTCTGAACTGAATACCGACTGCCTTGTTGATACTGGTACTCAACAACTGCCCTCTTCTGCTCACAAATCCTTCCCAACATCTGCAGTGTAGAGTTCCAACGCGTGGGGACATCACACACCAGTCTGTGAGCCGGAAGCTGCAAACGCTGCTGAAACACGGCAAGGGCGGAAGAAGCTGTAGCTGACTTTCTAAAATGGGCACACAAGCGGCGTACTTTGACAAGCAGATCCGGCAGCTCCGGGTAGGATTTGAGAAATCACTCAACCACGAGGTTAAGCACATGGGCCAGGCATGGTACGTGTGTGAGCTCGCCTCGCCTCAGAGCCGCCACCAGGTTCCGGCCATTGTCACACATGACCATGCCTGGCTGTAGGTTCAGCGGTGTGAGCCACAGATCTGCCTGCTCTTTCAGAGCTGCCCACAACTCTTCAGCATTGTGCGGTTTATCAAACTAAGCATATTAGCTTTAACACAGCCTGTTGCCGCTTGGCCGAGGCAGTGCTGCAGTGCTTTCAGCTTGTGACTGATGTGGTCATTTCGGAGATGGAGACTGAAGAGGAGGAGGGGGCTGAGGAGGATGAGGTGCATGAGCTGTAGACTGTGGGGGCAACCCTGATTGACCTAGGGCCTGCGATACTTGGCGTCGGGAGGATGTGTTCCGTCCAAGGTCCGACTGGGTCCTGGTTTCCACTATGCTAACCCAGTGTGCCGTCAGCGAGATGTACCGTCCCTGCCTACAAGCACTTGTCCACGTGTCTGTGGTTAGGTGGACTTTCCCGGTAACTGCGTTGTTGAGGGCATGGCTAGTGTTTTGGGACACGTGCTTGTGTAATGCGGGGACGGCACACCAGGAGAAATAGTGGCGGCTGGGGACCAAGTACCGTGGAACGGCCGCTGCCATCAGGTTGCAGAATGCTTCCGTCTCCACGAGCTTAAAAGGCAACATTTCTAGCGCAAGCAGTCGCCAAATGTGGGAATTTTGTAGTGTGGCCTGTGGGGCGTTGGCTGCGTATTTGTGCTTGCATTCCAAGGATTGGGGTATGGACAACTGAACGCTGTGCTGGGACAAGGACATGAACGTGCTTCCTGATGCTGCTAGTTGAGAGTGTGGAATGACAGGCGCAGGGCAGGAGGCATCTTCGCATGCACCATGGACAGGGGATTGGCTTCCATGCTCAACAGCGGAAGAAGCAGTGGTGCCATCCGCAGACACTGTTCCTGGACCCTGGGGTTCGGCCCACAAAGTCGGGAGCTTTGCTGCCATGTGCCTGATCATGCTGGTGGTGGTCAGGCTGGTCATTTTGCCACCCTTGCTGATGCTGGCCTGGCAGGTGGCGCAAATGGCCTTTTTGGGGTTATCGGCAGAGTCTTTAGAAAACAACCAGACTCGGGAAGACCTAACAGTTGTACTGGCAACTTCCTTCGTGTTGGAGTTACGGGGAACTGTTACCTGCCTTCTTTCTGCGGCCACCACACTGCTTCTTCCTGCTTGTTGGGGTGCTCTGCCTCCCTCCCCCTGTGTGCTGCTCTCCTCGCTCTGCATGTCCTCCTGCCAGGTTGGGTCAGTTACTATATCATCCACCACCTCGTCTTCCACTTCCACACTCTGGTCCTCCTCCTGACTTTCTTGCAATTGTGTCTCATCATCGTCCACCTCTTGTGACACTTTCCCACCGTTGCCTTCATGTGACCGTGGCTGCTCAGATATTTGGGCATCGCTACATGCGATCTCCTCTTGCCCCGCTTCAAGTGGACAGGGCAAGAGGCCCGAATCTATAAATGGAAAAGTGAACAGCTCTTCAGAGAGTCCAAGTGTGGGATCAGTTGTCTGTGGGCACTCGGCATGGTGGGAGGAAGGAGGTTCAGGGTGAAGAATATTCGGTCCAGACTCACAGCTACTGAGACTTGACCGTGTGGAAGACAAGGTGGTGGTCGTGGCTAAGTGACTGGAAGCATTATCAGCTATCCAACCAATAACCTTTTCACACTGCTCTGTGTTCAATAGTGGTGTTCTGCGGTCCCCTATTAATTGGAACAGGAAGGTTGAGCGAGAAGATGTGGGTGTTTGTTGTGGCACAATTTTAGTTTGCCCACAGCCTCGGCCTCTGCATGCACCATCACCATTGCGTCCAGTTCCCCGTCCCTTGCCACGTGCCTTGCCCATTTTAAATGGAGGACAATATCTTCCACGCTCACTACAAATGACTATATGTGATCCGTGTGATGGAGAGAACACAGTTTTAAATACCTGGCCTGTAGGTAACTATTTTGAACAGAAAACTGGTGTCAATTTCTTCACTGACACACTGAAACAAATTTTTAATGGAAGTCAGAAATGGCAGTGTTTTCTGAAAACGTATATGTGATCCCTGTGACAGACAAACCACAGTTTTAAATACCTGGCCTGTAGGTAACTATTTTGAACAGCAAACTGGTGTCAATTGCTTCAATGACACACTGAAAAAAAAATTTAACGGAGGCCAGAAATGGCAGTATTTTCTAAAAACGTATATGTGATCCGTGTGACGGAGAAAAAACGTTTTAAATACCTGGCCTGTAGGTAACTATTCTGCACAGCAAACTGGTGTCAATAGCTTCACTGACAAACTGAAATAAATTTTTAATGGATGCCAGAAATGGCAATATTTTCAGCGCAATTATATGCGATCCGTGTGACGGACAAACCACAGTTTTAAATAGCTGGATTTTTAGCGCTGTAATATGGAAAGGACCTGGCTGTATTCTGCACTGCCAACAAGCAAATGGCGCAGAAAAACAGAGTTCTCTGGATTGCTTTTTAAGAAAATAATGAGGATTAAGATCCCAAAAAAATGATTCCTGGTCCCTGAGACATGGGCCTATTTCTAGAAATATCTAACTGAAGCAGCAGACAAAACTGGAATGGAGCCTCTTGTGCTATGAGCAATGCAGTCTGCTATATACCCTGCCTGCCTGCCTATATACACTGCCTGCCCGATATCTCTGCAGATGGATTAGTCCTCCGAAGGACTGATTGTTGAGATGGATATGTGTCTCTAATATAGTTTGGTACACCTACACTAACTAGAAACAAGCAAATCTCTCCCTAGCTCAGCAGCACCTCTCCCTACACTGTCTGATTCCGGAGTGACTGTGACGAGCATGGCGGCGCCAGGTCTGATATAGACCTGATGACGCTGTGCGGCCAGCCAATCACTGTAATGCCACAACCAACATGGCTACGGCATTACAGTGAGTGGCAGGCAATCCCTGCATGTTCATTTGCTCTGTAAAGAGCACCAAACATGTAGGGAGGAGACCCAAGCTCCCGCCGAGCAACCAAGGAAATACTCAGCGAGCGCCGAGCATCTCGAGCAGTGAGATGCTCGGGCCAGCACCGAGCAGTAGCGAGCATGCTCGCTCATCACTAATCATTATCCATTTGTAGAAGCCATCCTCTTTTTAACTTCAGCTTTTTTACAGATGGTGTTATGTTTGCATCAAGAATTTGTTGAAATTTCATTAAATCCATTCTTCCCTCTTCCCGTGAAATATTCTCTGTGTCACTGGCTGCAGCACAACCCCAAAGCTTGATTGATCCACCCCCATGCTTAATGGTTGGCAAAATGTTCTTCTATATACCCACCATGAATACAGTGCCCACTAGTGTTCCCCTCATACCATCTACATCCACGGCCCACTTTGTGGCAGGTGCAGGATCCCCGGCCCTGACACCGCCGGGTCTTCATCCCCACCATTATCCTATAGTCCGGATCGGCGCTATCGTTCCATGAGATCTCATAGCAGGCGGAGCAGGCATTCATCACACCGCTCCAGATCTCCTAGGCGTAGCAGCCGATCCAGATCATCACGCTGTTGATCACCTTCGTCGTCCGACGTATCGTTCGATGCATCCGTTAGCCCACGTAAGAGTTCGCGTCATAGGTCCAGGCGTCATCGCAGATCTCCTGGAATCTCTTCATTCTGTGGTCATTCCCAGGATGTGGCTGTTCCTGCGCAGGTTGCTCCGGCTCATCCCGTTCAGTCGGTTCCAAGGTATCAGTGAGTACCAGTATTCGGGGGCTTGGGGGGATGGTGCGGGTGTACTTCCAGCCTTAAAAGCGCTTTTGAGTCAGGGCACCAATCTCCTTTCCGGACAAAAAATTTTACTTAATCCCCTTATGCTAAACCAAATCCCTCAAAAAGACTCCCCTCCTACCCGCTCTAGCATACACAAGGACGTCTTTTTCTGCGATATTGCCCCCGTTGGGTCCCACTTAGACTAGGAGACCGTTAACAAAATCTGGGCCAACGATTATGTCGATATTTGGTCCCTGGTGTCTCCTGATCAGCATACGGCTAACAAGGAACGCCGTCCCGTTAATAGGCCTTTTGAGCACAAACTAAAAGTTGCAAAAACAATTAACAATTGGTTGCAAGCATTTTTTGTTATGGGTTGCATCATGGGACAAAAGCACCCAGAGCACTGTTCTGAAATGATATTTACATAGACATCATTTATAACTCCTACAAGGCCCATGGGGGCAGCGCTTGGTGGCGCTATGATGAGGAGTTCAGGAGGCGTTTGGCCTTACAGCCTCATTTGGGTTGGGGAGTTAATGCGACAGATACATGAATAAAACTTATGCTAGCCTACAAAGCCACAACCCCCTTTCATTCAGGGGCCTCTGGTCATACCGCCGGCACAGGGTCAGTGGCCGTCCTCAGACCCGGCTCCTGTTGGCTTGTTTAATGAGGGACACTGCCGTTTCTTCGGATTATGCAAATGAAAACACGAGTGTTCAGCCTGTGGAGGCCCCCATACTGCAGTCAAATGCTGCGGCCCCTCTCCGAAATTGCCAACAAAACCCCCCAATCAACCAGAGCCCAAGGACCCCAGTGAGCGTAACCACGATGGGGCCTTGGCTCGATCTCTACCCCAATAAGGAAGCAGGGGCTCAATTATGTTTTGGTTTCAGTTAAGGTTTCTTCATCCCCTTTACTTTCTGTAGACAACTATTGTTTTTTCCCAACCTGAAATCAGCCAGAGGATTTCCCCTAATTCTTACAGAAAAAGTGCAGAAGGCAGTTTCCCTGGGTAGAATAATAGGTCCATTTCAAACTCCTCCATTTTGTAATTTACACGTTTCCCTGTTAGGAATCGTTCCCAAAAAAGACCCCGGCAAGTTTCGGTTAATTCAACATCTCTTTTACCCCAGGGGAACATCGGTAAATGACGGCATTTCGAAAAGTGACGATTCTGTAACATATGTTTCCTTTGACCGGGCTATCTCCTTGATTAGGGAGGCTGGCCCTGGTGCCTTAATGGCAAAATCTGATATTGAATCCGTTTTCCGCCTTCTGCCAGTTCATCCGGATTGTCATCACCTTTTGGGTTGCTTTGTAAATGGTTCTTACTATTAAGACACCTGATTTCTCATGGGTTGTTCCATTTCTTGATATTATTTTGAATTGTTCGGTTCTTTCTTGGAGTGGATAGTTAAGTATAAAACCGGTTCCACCACAATTGTCCATTACCTTGATGATTTTCTTTGTGTGGTCCAAAGGATTCCAGGTCATGTCACATTTTTTTGGATACTTTCAGTTTTTTCATGGCACATTTCGGTGTGCCGTTATCCAGCGAGAAAACGTTTGCCCCTTCCACTTCCTTATCCTTTTCAGGGATTGAGATAGATTCCGCTGCCATGGTGTTTTGTCTTCCCTCTGACAAAATTTAAAAATTGCAGTCCCTGATTGAAGGTTTTTGTTCCATCTGCAAGGTAATGCTACACCAGATGCAGTCCTTGTTGGGTCTTCTCAATTTCGCTTATTGATGCCTATGTGGAGAATCTTTTCCGGACATTTGTCCTTGTCAAACAGTGGTATCAAGCTTCCCCATCATGGGATTCGGATTAAATCCACCATAAAAGCTGCTTTGCTAGTTTGGAAGGAGTTCCTCTTGTCCTATAATGGCCACACGTGTTTCAGTCCCTGGAACTAACTAATGAGGATCTTTCCCTCTTTTCTGATGCTGCCAGGTCCTCGGGTTTCGGGGTTATCTTTAGAGATCAATGATGTGCAGAATGTTGGCCGGAATCTTGGCACACCTCAGGCTGGGTAAAAAAACTTACATTGTTAGAGTTATTTCCCATTGTCACGGCCATTTCCATTTGGAGTTCGTCTTTCAGGGACAAACAAATTTGTTTTTGGACTGACAACATGAGCTTTGTACACTCCACAAATTACTTCATCAAACTACTGGTATTAAAATGCTTAAGTTTTAACATCTGGTTTTAAGCTCATCACATCCCTGGTACAAATAATGTCATGGCTGATGCTCTCTCTCGTTTTGATTGGCAGAAGTTTTGGAAATGTCTACCCACGGCCAAAGCAGAGGGGCACCCATGCCCATCCCTCATGTGGCAAGTGGTGGAGGACGATTGATGGACCTGGTGAGAGCTTCAGTAGCCCCGTCTACATGGTGTGCTTACAGTAACAGGTGGGGAGAGTGGTATAGTCTGGTAGAGAATAGACCAGTAGCTTCATCTGATGACAGTTGAAAGTTACCATTGAATATTTACTTCACCTTCAAACCATTAGGCTATCAGGTGCAGTTGCTCAGAACTGCATATCTGGTTTGGCCTTTTAATTTCGCCTTTTTGGTTGGCCCGATGTTACTAAAGTTTTTAACATACGCCAGGCCATCAAGGGTTGGAGAAGGGGGCACATTCGTCAGGAGAGCAGACGGCCTATTTCTTTTAGGTTGCTTACCCGTTTAATTTATTGCACCCCCACTGTCTGTTCATCTCCTTTCGAGTCTGCTCTTTTTTTCGCCACATTTGGCCTCGCATTTTTCGGTGCCCTACGCATTAGCGAGTTAGTTTCCTCATCAAAGCACACTTATGGAGGCCTTCAATATGATGACGTCTCCTCCTGTGATGGAGGCCTCCGTATTCGGATTCGAAAATCAAAAACTGACCAGTCGGGTATTGGTTCATGGGTTCCCCTATTTGCCATTTCCGGTCCCATTTGTCCCTTAAACCTCGTTAACAGTTATTTATCGGTCTGTCGTTCTGGTCAGTCTTTTTTCTCCCATGAGGATGGTTCCACTCTGACAATATTTCAGTTCCAATCTCTTTTTCGTAAATAAATGCTTGTTGTCCTTGGGGCTTCCTCCTCAGGAGTTTGGAACCCATTCCTTCAGGATTGGAGCTGCCACGGAAGCGGTCCATGCTGGTTTGTCTAACACTGAAATTCAGCGCATTGGTAGATGGCGTTTCTCTTGTTTTTCCAGGTACAGTACAGACCAAAAGTTTGGACACACCTTCTCATTTAAAGATTTTTCTGTATTTTCATGACTATGAAAATTGTACATTCACTTTGAAGGCATCAAAACTATGAATTAACACATGTGGAATTATATACTTAACAAAAAAGTGTGAAACAAGTGAAAATATGTCTTATATTCTATGTTCTTCGAAGTAGCCACCTTTTGCTTTGATGACTGCTTTGCACACTCTTGGCATTCTCTTGATGAGCTTCAAGAGGTAGTCACCGGAAATGGTCTCCCAACAATCTTGAAGGAGTTCCCAGAAATGCTTAGCACTTGTTGGCCCTTTAGCCTTCACTCTGCGGTCCAGCTCACCCCAAACCATCTCTATTGGGTTCAGGTCTGGTGACTAAGGAGGCCAGGTCATCAGGCGTAGCACCCCATCACTCTCCTCCTTGGTCAAATAGCCCTTACACAGCCTGGAGGTGTGTTTGGGGTCATTGTCCTGTTGAAAAATAAATGATGGTCCAACTAAACGCAAACCGGATGGAATAGCATGTCGCTGCAAGATGCTGTGGTAGCCATGCTGGTTCAGTATGCCTTCAATTTTGAATAAATCCCCAACAGTGTCACCAGAAAAGCACCCCCACACCATCACACCTCCTCCTCCATGCTTCACGGTGGGAAACAGGCATGTATAATCCAACCATTCACCTTTTCTGCGTCGCACAAAGACAAGGTGGTTGGAACCAAAGATCTCAAATTTGGACTCATCAGACCAAAGCACAGATTTCCACTGGCCTAATGTCCATTCCTTGTGTTCTTTAGCCCAAACAAGTCTCTTCTACTTGTTGACTGTCCTTAGCAGTGCTTTCCTAGCAGCTATTTTACCATGAAGGCCTGCTGCACAAAGTCTCCTCTTAAAAGTTGTTGAAGAGATGTGTCTGCTGCGATTTCTGAGGCTGGTGACTCGGATAAACTTATCCTCAGAAGCAGAGGTGACTCTTGGTCTTCCTTTCCTGGGGCGGTCCTCATGTGAGCCAGTTTCTTTGTAGTGCTTGATGGTTTTTGCAACTGCACTTGGGGACACTTTCAAAGTTTTCCCAATTTTTCGGACTGACTGACCTTAATTTCTTAAAGTAATGATGGCCAGACGCTTTTCTTTACTTAGCTGCTTTTTTCTTGCCATAATACAAATTCTACAGTCTATTCAGTAGGACTATCAGCTGTGTATCCACCAGACTTCTGCACAACACAACTGATGGTCCCAACCCCATTTATAAGGCAAGAAATCCCACTTATTAAACCTGACAGGGCACACCTGTGAAGTGAAAACCTTTTCAGGTGACTACCTCTTGAAGCTCATCAAGAGAATGCCAAGAGTATGCAAAGCAGTCATCAAAGAAAAAGGTGGCTACTTTGAAGAACCTAGAATATAAGACATATTTTCAGTTGTTTCACACTGTTTTGTTAAGTATATAATTCCACATGTGTTAATTCATAGTTTTGATGCCTTCAGTGTGAATGTACAATTTTTATAGTCATGAAAATACAGAAAAATCTGTAAATGAGAAGGTGTGTCCAAACTTTTGGTCTGTACTGTACATCAGACCTGATTTATTACTCCATTATTATAATTATTATTATTATTAGTATTATTATTTATTATTATAGTGCCATTTATTCCATGGCGCTTTACATGTGTTAACCTTTATCATTTTTCCCAGGTGGTGTGAAACCCACAGTGTGGATCCTAGGACACTCATACATCTTCTGGGCTTCCCAGAGGGCAGAACGTCAGCCGGGTGGAAGAGGTCTCGGTTTTCACGGGATCAATGTCTTTTGGAAAGAAATTCAGAGGTTGACCTGGTCCCAAGATCTCACGGAGGTTGTTCTTCCTCCGTAGTTTCAGTCCTCCATGTGGGCGGGAATGATCTCTGCTCTTTCCGCATTTCCAAACTCCTTACTATGATGCTTTCGGACATTGATGAATTCCATTGTTTGTTTCCGGAAGTAACACAGGTCTGGTCGGAGGTCATTTCCCGTGTTGCATGGCAGGGCGTGAGGGATGTGGCAGCTGTAGAGCGATTTTGGTGGACACAACGCACTTATCTCCCTCTTTATTCGATTTAAGCCTGGAGTGGTCATCAGACATTGTCAGCTGGAGGGTGACAATTCCAGTCTCATGTTGCCTGATGGTGTTCATCTCACATAAATAGGTCTGCATATTTTACTCTCCGGTATCCAGGATGGCATTGAGTAGGTCTTGTACTAAATGGGTGGGGGTCAGAGCGCAGTATAAATACTTTGCTCCTCCTTGGCAGTCAATTGTTATACCATCATAGTATTTGTTCTGTGTGAAGTCTGACTTGCGCCAGGAGTCCGGCTGGGCATAATGATTCATACTTGCTGCTGGCCAATAGTGCCTTAATTTCAGATTTCATAGTACCTACGTGCTGTGCACGCCACCTTAGCTGTTACCGACCTTCACCCATTAAAAGAATGAGTTTGGTTAAGACTGTGTCTTGTTTTATTTACATGGAACTTTTTGGATAATATGGTGGGCAGGTCTTAGCAGTCTAGTCATTCTCCTCAATAGCGCACACAGCAGCAGCCGCGCTCCTGCTGCGGCTCTGCAATCCTCTGTGCCCGCTACTAAAGAGAATGAATATTCACTCCTCTCCACACCCATGGGAGTGGAGAAGAGTGAATATTCTTTCTCTCTAATAGCGGGCACGGAGGTTCGCTGAGCCGCTGCAGTAGCTGCAATTGACAGTGTGTGCTATTAAGGAGAATGAATATTCACTCCTCTCCACTCCTATGGGAGTTGAGAAGAGTGAATACTCATTTTATTTAGCACGTGTTAGCTGCAGCTGCCGGCTACTACCTGTGCCCCCTGTTCCACCGCCGCATCCCCACCACCACCCTCCACAGCCGGGAGAACAGCTGAGCCGTGACGGGACCCGGGACTGAGTCCTTAAAGCGGGACAGTCCCACGTAAACCGGGAGGGTTGGGAGCTAAGCTTAAAGGCTTCCACAGTCTGAGTCTCACAGCCTTCACATACACAACAGTTATTCATTGATACTTCAGTATCACTCTGAACTGAACCATTCAGAACAATAACCTCAGTGAGAACTGTAATGTCAGTTGTAACTCTCCACCCCTATTTCCAGAAACTGATGCAGCTAAAAATTGTTTTGTTGTTTTGTTTTTTTATTACTATGGAGTGAAAAATGTTAAAAGATTTACATCAACTAAGTAGATTGTTTTTTTTTTCACTTACTGTAATAAATCTGTATAATTACCGCTTGTCTGGTAGAGATTTCCATATCGTCCTGTGAAAACTATGGTGAGCTCAGGTTAAATGACTGCATTAATATCCTTCTGAAGCTCTCCTCCTCCTGGCAGTCTCGTCTCTGGTATCCCCAGGTGTGAAGAGGTTACTCTATATCTCAGTTCCTTCCTTTACCTTTGCTTTCCCTATGGAACCATTTCATTTTCTCTCTTTCAGGTAGCGACTCATGACTAATTCAGTCACTTTCCAACCATTTCTCTTAATTAATCCAAAAGGAATTCTGCCCAGGGATTGTGGATATTTCTAATGAAATATTCTTCACATTATCAACTTCATATCTGTGTCTTAGCATAGAATATAATGTTGATGATGCATACACATGAGACTATTTATGAGTGATATGTATAGAAACAATGTAATAATCAAGTAAGGTTTTCTATATCCTCTATGCCCGAAGTGGCGGTCTTAATCCCTTTTCCTATAGGCTTTGTGAATCTGTATAGGGCCTTTTCTGTTATGTTATCACTGTGTCCTCATGTGTCAGTTCGCTGATGTGTGATGGTATGAAGGATCATCAACTAAGGGCTCCATTTTGGATTTTACTGTATGGACTCTACGCTCTATGTATGATACAGTCTTGATTTGAAATAAGCACAAAGTCATCAAATTTAGCCTACTTGTGCCATGCTGTGCTGAGTAAAACACAACTATTGTGAGGTAGATGCCGATTCATCTTCATGTAATGATAAAAAAATCAGCTTGACAGCAGGAATAAATCTATGATTCAATTATCTCTATGTTAGCAATCTAATACAGAAGACTTAGTCATATACAAGATATTTGCAAACAACAAGGAGAGAACGATGCTACAGAAATGACACATGTGACATACATTGCAGCATGTTATTCATCATAATCGCTGAATGACAAGATATATATATGATGCATCGGGATTTCAAGAACAGACATTAGTCACAATGATGTTCCAGCCATGCTTGAATAAAGTGCTATAGTACATAAAAAAAAGTGTTTCACCAGTTGACTGTCTGGCTGTCCCTATATACAAAGTAGGAACACTGTCATTAAATCACTTGGCTCAAGAATGGAGATAGCTATCTCCATCATTTCCATAACAGTGATCTGTGATCGTGTGCCCCTTTAAATAAGATTTATGATGTAGTGGTCCGAGGTGATAGAGTGGTTCCCATCTCAGGGATGGTAGATGTACAGTTAGGTCCATATATATTTGGACAGAGACAACATTTTTCTAATTTTGGTTCTAGACATTACCACAATGAATTTTAAACAAAACAATTCAGATGCAGTTGAAGTTCAGACTTTCAGCTTTCATTTGAGGGTATCCACATTAAAATTGGATGAAGGGTTTAGGAGTTTCAGCTCCTTAACATGTGCCACCCTGTTTTTAAAGGGACCAAAAGTAATTGGACAGATTAAATAATTGTAAATAAAATGTTCATTCCTAGTACTTGGTTGAAAACCCTTTGTTGGCAATGACTGCCTGAAGTCTTGAACTCATGGACATCACCAGACGCTGTGTTTCCTCCTTTTTGATGCTTTGCCAGGCCTTCACTGCGGTGGTTTTCAGTTGCTGTTTGTTTGTGGGCATTTCTGTCTGAAGTTTAGTCTTTAACAAGTGAAATGCATGCTCAATTGGGTTGAGATCAGGTGACTGACTTGGCCATTCAATAATATTCGGCTTCTTTGCTTTAATAAACTCCTGGGTTGCCTTGGCTTTATGTTTTGGGTCATTGTCCATCTGTAGTATGAAACGACGACCAATCAGTTTGGCTGCATTTGGCTGTATGTGAGCACACAGTATGGCTCTGAATACATCAGAATTCATTCGGCTGCTTCTGTCTTGTGTCACATCATCAATGAACACTAGTGACCCAGTGCCACTGGCAGCCATGCATGCCCAAGCCATCACACTGCCTCTGCCGTGTTTTACAGATGATGTGGTATGCTTTGGATCATGAGCTGTACCACGCCTTCACCATACTTTTCTCTTTCCATCATTCTGGTAGAGGTTGATCTTGGTTTCATCTGTCCAAAGAATGTTCTTCCAGAACTGTGCTGGCTTTTTTAGATGTTTTTTAGCAAAGTCCAGTCTAGTCTTTTTATTCTTGATGCTTATGAGTGGCTTGCACCGTGCAGTGAACCCTCTGTATTTACTTTCATGCAGTCTTCTCCTTATGTTAGATTTGGATATTGATACGCCTACCTCCTGGAGAGTGTTGTTCACTTGGTTGGCTGTTGTGAAGGGGTTTCTCTTCACCATGTAGATTATTCTGCGATCATCCACCACTGTTGTCTTCCGTGGGCGCCCAGGTCTTTTTGCATTGATGAGTTCACCAGTGCTTTCTTTCTTTCTCAGGATGTACCAAACTGTAGATTTTGCCACTCCTAATATTGTAGCAATTTCTCGGATGGGTTTTTTCTATTTTTGCAGCTTAAGGATGGCTTGTTTCACCTGCATGGAGAGCTCCTTTGACCGCATGTTTACTTCACAGCAAAACCTTCCAAATGCAAGCACCACACCTCAAATCAACTCCAGACCTTTTATCTGCTTAATTGAGAATGACATAATGAAGGGATTGCCCACACCTGTCCATGAAATAGCCTTGGAGTCAATTGTAGATTTACTTTTGGTCCCTTTAAAAACAGGGTGGCACTTGTTAAGGAGCTGAAACTCCTAAACCCTTCATCCAATTTTAATGTGGATACCCTCAAATGAAAGCTGAAAGTCTGAACTTCAACTACATCTGAATTGTTTTGTTTAAAATTCATTGTGGTAATGTCTAGAACCAAAATTAGAAAAATGTTGTCTCTGTCCAAATATATATGGACCTAACTGTACATAGAATTCTGAGTGAAAAAGAAACTCCAAGCGAATGTGGCGCTAGTCACCTTAGGATTTCTTAAATACATGTATTTTGTATGTTGCTTGTTTTTTGTTACCTGATGAAGGCTGCACTGTAAAAATAGCAGCCGAAATGCGTTGTACTGTATTTTAACATTTTTTCTTGGAGAAATTAAATTTATTTTTTTGGAACTGATTTTTTACTGAAATTGGATGTATTTAAGAAATCCTAAGGTGACTAGCGCCACATTCGTTTGGAGTTTCTTTTTCACTCAGAATTTACTACCTATGTAGATCCGAATCATGATCAGTACATAGTTCTCCAAAGTGAGCTGCACACCTTATTGGACTATACAAGACATGGAGGAGAGGGGCCCAAAGAATTGATTCCTTGAGAATCTCAACATGCATTTCTTACTGATTAAAGGTGAGCATAACCACAACGAAAATAATTTTTTACTGTTGGTAAAAACGTATAACGCTCAGAGGAAACGCCGCACTTTTCTTTCTTCCCTCTCTCCATATTAAGGTTCTTCTAATGATATACATAGAAGACAGTTCAAGGACAGCTTTATTCACAAACAGGCAATATGCTTATTGGTTACACATTCTCTCTATAGACAATTTGTTTGGTTGTTACAATAATCTCAATAGCTTAGTTTGAACAGTAGATAGCATTTAAAAAAATAGTGGAATTGCATTTGTGACATTTGTTACAGTTTGCAGTCAATCTCCTCAACAGCTCTTCCTTTACTCTGGCCAGAGGCGTAGCTAGGGGTTCAGCTCAAAGAGAACAAAAGATATCTGAGTGGGCCCATAACCTAGGTAACGGTGTTCATCCAGTGATCTTTGAGCTTTCCTACGCAATATACCTGGCTGGACAGAGTCTAAGCTGCACAGTGATATTATGAATATATAGGGTGGCATTTGGCAACAGAGACAGATGTTGCTGAAGCAGGTCCAGGTACAGATGTACCTTAGAGCACCTTTGGCTGTTATGATCTGCATAAAACATGTTGCGTAGACAAACACCAGCTTCTGGCAGCTTTCCTAAGGAATCTTAGCCCATTCCTAATGGACAATGGATTCCAATTCATTATTACTCTTGGCTTTCCATGCTGCAACCACCTTCTTCAAATCCCATTAAAGATTCCCTATGGGGTCCAAGTCAGATGACAGTGATGTCCAATCCAGGACTTCTTCTACAACCAAAGCTTGGTGGATTTTGAGCTATGCTTGGGGAAATTGTCCTACTGGAAGGTCCAATGATGCCCAAATCTTCTGCTTTGGATTTGTAGAGATGTACATCTTTGAGTACAGGCATGGTGACCTTCATTGTTTAGTATGGGACTTAGGGCGTAGTCAGACGGCTGTATTACTCGCACAAGGCTCCCATCGTAATCCTCGGACTGGCCGTTGACTCTCGTCACCTGAACGTGACAGCATGTATTTCTATGCAGCAGCTGTTACACTAGGGTCAAGAGAGCCAACGGCCAGTACGACGATTGCGACTCGATACTCACGCAAGTAATACAGCCGTCTAACGGCGCTCTTACTGTGAAAACAGAAACCTCAGTATCTGCTGCCACCAAATTTTGCTTCAGTTCTTTTGCAGTCATTCAACAGCTTTTGACCACCTGCTACCTTAGGAGTCTGGTAGCAACCGGTGCTTGATCTTTCTGCCATGTCCAGGTCGTGTAGCCAGTGTTCTTTTAACTTTGAACTTTCAAACTGGTTTTCTAACTGTATTTCTAGTAACATTCAATGCCTTTGCATTATTTTTTATATTCTTTTTCTTGTTTGCCTAAGGCAATGATCTCTTCCTTTAATGTATTATTCCCCAAAAAAAAACATTTTATCCCCCATCCATATGATAGGGAGTAACCTTCTGATTACTGGGGGTCCGACCGCCGCTGAGACCCACATCAATCCCAAGATCGTGCCTTCTTAACCCTGAGAAGGCGGCTCTGCAGCCTCGTCCTGAATGAAGCACTGCAATTGGCAGTCCCATAGAAAATGAATGTGTACCTCCTCTCTATTTACGATGGGGCTGCAGTGCCCATTTTTTGGGATACCAAAGCCCTCTCTATTTACGATGGGGCTGCAGTGCCCATTTTTTTGGGATACCAAAGCCCTGATCTAAGAATTGCTGGGAGACCCCTCAGTTGGACATGGATGAAGAGCATAGGGAATAACTTGCTTTTTTGGGAATAACCTTTTATCTTTTTGGATCACTATCAACATCCCAAGAATATTAGTGAACTAGTGGCACTTGTCATGAAGGGGGTTAAGAATTCTAAGACTACAGTAGTCATTAATAGTGGAATTGTGTTGAATTTCAAACAATACACTATAAAGCTGTAGAAATTTATCTTATTTGATTGGTTACTTGCAAACAGCAGAAAGATTGACATTTTGCTAATAAATCTAATTTGTATTGTTTGTTTTTTTTACATTTTATTAACTTTTCTCTTCTGGGCCCAAATTTTTGAAATCCTGTACATCTTCCTTTTAAATAAATGTTCAGTGTTACTAGAATAATATGTGAAGGCTGCAGCTGAAACTCTACTTAAAACTAGAAAATTCAGTCATTACAACAGTCAATGTCCAACTCACAGGTGCCCAGGAAGCTAGGATGAGGCCAGGTGTGTTCATATGAATACCTGATGGTCTAACAAACAAAGGTATAATAATAAAATGCAGCGTTCACATCATACTTTGCCTCCAAATGCAGTGCGTAGTCCAGAAAATTCTTCCCCATAGACTAACATTAGCCAGCCATATGCTAAAAGAATGTCTATTTGAGTGTCTATACTTGTGATCAATGTATGTCAGGGACCACTTGAACCTGTTTGCATAGACTATCAATGTTCTCAGCAGCACATGTCCTATTTACACAGTCCAATGTGCTGCTGAGAACAAAGATTTTTAAGCAAGCTTAAAAGTAATTTCACCCGGCAAACAAACATTTTGCTTGTCCATTGGGTGATTGGCAACCTTTTCGCACTGGCCGATTATCAGGAAATGAGCATCTCTAGTTCAAGATTATGATATTGTGTATGTAAATGCACCCTTAGTTGATTTTTTGGGACAAATTCTACATTTTGCAATACTTTCTACAAGCTAATTAGCTAGTTTCCTGTCATCAGACCAAGATCAAAAAGATCTGCTCTGTCACAAAGTAATATTCAATTATAAATATATTATTATGCTGCATCTTATTTTTCATCGGTAGGAAGAAACGGCAGATGGATGAAGCTCTCAACAAGCTGTGTCAATAATCTGTCCATTGAGTATAGAACTGTCATATACTCACAGCCTTTGTGATAAGTACATCACAGTGCTGACTATGTGCCCATCACCATTCCACGGGTCATATATGACATTTCAGCATAGCCATATATACATATATACAGAAGATCAGTGATAGTGGTCCTGGCCAAAAAAGAAAATTGCTTGGGTGGTCCCCTCCTTAGTAGTAGTGTTTGATCGCTTAATTCCAAAACCTCTCCCTTATCTATACATGATACCTTTATAAAGCGACTGGCCCACCAGTGAACTAGCAGATTCTCCAGTGCGCCCACGGTCGGAGACAGTAATGGGCATTAATATTCCAGCAAAAGACGAGCTGACTCTATGTTCTGCATTAATGATATCATACAGAATAATGATAATGGGTTCTCAGAATAATTTCTTCCCCAACTTTGATACTGCTTTTATTTGTGAATTAGATCATATCATATCGCGCTTCTTTATCCATGCCACAAATATGCAAACACTGATTTCTACTTGCCATCTATTTCTTTATTGCATTCTGTAATAGTCTATAATATTAAACATCTACTTGAAGCTACAATAACAGGAGCCACCTACTTCAGCTCGGAGGCTAAGAACTGCCATAGCTCAAATGTTTATTATTAAATGCCATCAAGACAGTTGAGCCGCCCGGAGACCATAAAAACGCGTTTCTCCAGAATCTGCTGTCGTCTGTTTAGGCCCGCAGGATCGTCTATGACATGTTCATGATTCCTGTGATAGCATTCATCCATCTTTGTTCTTTTCCCTTTAAGTCTTTGAGGCATAATTGTCTTTTCCGTTGAGCTGGGCAAAATAAGATAAAGCTTCAGTCTGGTTGTCTGTGCTTCAAATGAGAGAATAAGCGTGATTTGGTCTTCTGAATGAAATATCGGGATTTACATTTATTTTCCAAATATTTTGAAGTACGTGCAAGAGTCTGACAGCAGGCTGGGCATATACAGAATATATGATCCTTGCTATATCAGTAAAATAACTCTTTTATTAGAATGGGTAAACGGTTAATCCTCGCCCTTCCTCCTTGTGCAAGCACATATTAATCTTCATGATAGTGAAGACAAGCGTGACCACTGGGGTGTTTCCAGGGAGGGGGGAGGTAGATGAAATATAGACTGTGTATATGGCTGGGTACATACTGTTGGCTAGTGGAGGATAACACATAACATATACTCCTTAGACTGTTTCTGCAGAGACTTCTTTCTCCTTATACCTGCTGTGGGTTGCAGAAATGATGCTCCTTGTTTCCACAGTAACACAGTCAAAAACTGCATTGCCGGCTCTTCTGACAACATAAAACATCCTTGCAATTTTCTGGCAGATATTCTGAGCACGCGAAGAGGTGACAGTTGTTTGAATTCTGCATAAACCCTCGCAGCCGGCTTGCTTGCCAAAAAAAGTTTATAGCTTTGTTGTGATGATGCAACTTTTTGATGAATAATTTGTTTACTATATAGTCAGCAATTAATCATCAGCAAATCGACCACATAGTATATAATAATATTTATTTGGGTTTTGGTGTTATCTAAATTACCTGATTGGATATATCTGGAAACCTAAAATGAACTGGGTGTTAGTCTTCAGGTGGTGTACCAAAACACAGACTAGTCTTCATTAGGGTTCGCTCACATCAGCGTATATAAAATCGGCCCGATGTTCATCCTGTAAAGTTAGACGAGTGTCATGCAAGCGTCCTATGTATGCTACTCCGCATGTCATGCGAATACAATTTGAGTGTGCAATTTTTTTTCTCATCTTTTACACACTATAATATTCTACTGTTGAAACCAGAAGTTCACATACACTATATAAAAAGACACATATTCATGTTTTTCTCAATATCTGACATGAAATCAGAATAAATCTTTCCCATTTTAGGTAAATTAGGATTACCATCATTTTTAATATTTGCCAAATGCCAGAATAATGAGAGGGAGAGAATGTTTTAAGGCATTTTATTACTTACTGCAAAATCAAAAATTTACATACATTTTATTAGTATTTGGGATATCCTTCCACAAGCTTCTCACAATAGTTGGTCGGAATTTGGGCCCATTCCTCCTGACAAAACTGGTGTAACTGATCCAGGTTTGTAGGTCCTGCCTTTTCAGCTGGCACCTGCCTTTTCAGCTTTGCCCATAAATTTTCAATAGGATTGAGATCAGGGCTTTGTGATGGCCACTCCAAAACATTGACTTTGTTACCCTTAAGCCACTTTGTTACCATTTTGGCAGCATGCTTGTTACCATTTTGGCAGTATGCTTCGGGTCACTGTTAGTGATGAGCGAATATATTTTAAAAACGATTGCAAGTATTAAATTTGACACGAATATGGCACATTCGGATTCGTCATAGGAAACACAAGCATTTTTTCTTAAAATAGGCAAAAAACTGTAACATTTGGTGAAAATATGCGGGAAATTATTGCTTTGCAACTAAAGTGTTTTTAACACTATGGCTAGCATAGTGATGGTGTATGATGAGCGGGGGGACATGTTTGATGAGGGGGGGGATGGGGAGAGCTGGCAGGAGCTGAGAGCAGTGCCGTGCTAACGTGCTTGTAGTCTTTTTTTTCCCCTAACTTTATATGTGCAAATCACGGCTAGCCAATCAGGGCACAGGAAGCATCCACTCTGTCTAGACGCAAGGGCTTGTGCCATTGGCTGCTGAAACCACATGTTTCTATATAAAGAGTGGACATGTTGTGTCAGCGCCATTTGCTGATTATAACAGGACACAGACACTGCTGCTGGACGTTGCTCCTGCATACTGAGAGATTTTAGCTAGCTAGATAGGTGGTTGCTTCTAAGTCAGATAGTTTAGATAACTAGTGTCCTGTGTGTCTGTGAAATCAACCTTCCAGCAGATTTTTTTTTCTTGTGCCATTATTGAGGTCTAGACAAAAACAGCAGGGCCCATGTCGTAGAACTCTCTTGTGCTCTGCTTCTATTGTGCTACATGCACGAGTATCCCTTAAAAAATCTATTTTTTTAATTTGCTAATGTGATACAGCAAGCCCTACTAGCCCACGTTGTCATTTTGTGAGGTTTAAATTCAGCTGTATGCAGGGCTCCTGAGTGCAGAGTACAAAAAATCAATTTTTTTAATTTGCTAATGTGATACAGCAAGCTATAGTAGCCCACCTTGTCATTTTTTGGGGTGAAATTCAGCTGTATGCACAGTAAAAAAATCTGTTTTTTCTATTGCTAACAAGAGTAAAAAAACACATTTTTTCTGCGAAAATGTGATACAGTCTGCCATAAGCCACCTTCTCCTTTTGTGATGGTGAAATTAAACTGTATGTAGATGTAAAAACCTATTTTTTCTGTTGCTAACAAGAGTAAAAAAATATTTTTTTTTCTGTGACAAACATGATACAGTTCACCATAAGCCACCTTGTCCTTTTGTGGCGGCGAAATTAAGCTGTGTGTAGACCGAGTAAACAAACCATTTTTTTCTGTTGCTAACAAGAGTAAAAAAAATATTTTTTTTCTGTGACAAACTTGATACAGTACGTCATATGTCACCTTGTAATTTTGAGCCGTGAAATTCAGCTGTTTCAGAGTAAAAAAATCTATTTTTTCTGTTGCTAACAAGAGTAAATAAATATATTTTTTTCTGAGACAAACGAGATACAGCCCGCCATAAGCCACCTTGTCCTTTTGTGGTGGTGAAATTCAACTGTATGCAAAGCTCATGCATAGTAAAAAAAATCTATTTTTTTCTGTGACTAACGTGATAAAGCAGTCTAGATTTGAGTTTGAAATATCTTGGAGCATATATTCTATGTTATACATGCCTCATCCTCAGTAAAAAAATACTTTCTTCTGTTACTAACGTCATAAAGTAGGGGACATCTCAGTTTTAAATAGTTTGAACCATATCTCCTATGTTATACAGGTGTCAACCACACTAAAAAAAATACTTTCTTCTGTTACTAACGTCATAAAGTAGGGGACATCTCAATTTGAAATTGTTTTGAGCATATCTTGTATGTTACAAAGGCCTCATACCCAGTAAAAAAAATACTTTGTTCTGCTACTAACGTTACACAGTAGGGGAGATCTCAATTTGAAATAGTTTGGAGCATATCTGCTATGTTATACAGGCATCATCCCCAGTAAAAAAAAATACTTTCTTCTGTTACTAACGTTATACAGCAGGGGACCTCTCAGTTTGAAATAGTTTGGAGCATATCTGCTATGTTATACAGGCGTCATCCACAGTAAAAAAAAAAAAATCTTCTGCTACTAACGTTATGCAGTAGGGGAGATCTCAGTTTGTAATAGTTTGGAGCATATCTGCTATGTTATATAGGCATCCTCCACACTAAAAAATACTTTCTTCTGTTACTAATGTTATACAGCAGGGACATCTCAGTTTGAAATAGTTTGGAGCATATCTGCTATGTTATATATGCGTCATCCACACTAAAAAATACTTTTTTCTGTTACTAATGTTATACAGCAGGGGACCTCTCAGTTTGAAATAGTTTGGAGCATATCTGCTATGTTATATAGGCGTCATCCCACTAAAAAATACTTTCTTCTGTTACTAATGTTATACAGCAGGGGACCTCTCAGTTTGAAATAGTTTGGAGCATATCTGCTTTGTTATATAGGCGTCATCCACACTAAAAAATACTTTCTTCTGTTACTAATGTTATACAGCAGGGGACCTCTCAGTTTGAAATAGTTTGGAGCATATCTGCTATGTTATATAGGCGTCATCCACAGAAAAAAAAAAATTCTTCTGCTACTAACGTTATGCAGTAGGGGAGATCTCAGTTTGTAATAGTTTGGAGCATATCTGCTGTTATACAGGCGTCATCCACAGTAAAAAAAATACTTTATTCTGTTGCTAATGTCATACAATGGGGAACATCTCAGTTTGAAATAGTTTGGAGCATATCTCCTATGTTATACAGGCGTCATCCACACTAAAAAATATTTTCTTCTGTTACTAACGTCATAGAGTAGGGGATATTTCAGTTTTACATAGTTTGGAGCATATCTGCTATGTTATACAAGCATCATCCATACTAAAAAAATATTTTTTTCAGTTACTAACATACAGTAAGGGACATCTCAGTTTGAAATAATTTGGAACATATCTTGTATGTTATACAGGCCTCATCCACAGTAAAAAAAAATACTTTCTTCTGTTACTAACGTTATACAGTAGGGGACATCTCAGTTTGAAATAGTTTGGATCATATCTTGTATGTTATACAGGCCTCATCCACAGAAAAAAATACTTTCTTCTTTTTCTAACGTTATACAGCAGGGGACATCTCAGTTTGAAATAGTTTGGAGCATATCTGCTATGTTATATAGGCGTCATCCACACTAAAAAATACTTTCTTCTGTTACTAATTTTATACAGCAGGGGAAATCTCAGTTTGAAATAGTTTGGAGCATATCTGCTATGTTATACAGGCGTCATCCACACTAAAAAAATACTTTCTTCTTTTTCTAATGTTATACAGCAGGGGACATCTCAGTTTGAAATAGTTTGGAGCATATCTGCTATGTTATATAGGCGTCATCCACACTAAAAAATACTTTCTTCTGTTACTAATGTTATACAGCAGGAGAAATCTCAGTTTGAAATAGTTTGGAGCATATCTGCTATGTTATACAGGCGTCATCCACAGTAAAAAAAATAATTTCTTCTGCTACTAACGTTATGCAGTAGGGGACATCTCAGTTTGAAATAGTTTGGATCATATCTTGTATGTTATACAGGCCTCATCCACAGAAAAAAATACTTTCTTTTGTTACTAACGTCATAGAGTAGGGGACATTTCAGTTTTACATAGTTTGCAGCATATCTGCTATGCTATACAGGCATCATCCATACTAAAAAAATATTTTTTTCAGTTACTAACATACAGTAAGGGACATCTCAGTTTGAAATAATTTGGAACATATCTTGTATGTTATACAGGCCTCATCCACAGTAAAAAAAAATACTTTCTTCTGTTACTAACGTTATACAGTAGGGGACATCTCAGTTTGAAATAGTTTGGATCATATCTTGTATGTTATACAGGCCTCATCCACAGAAAAAAATACTTTCTTCTTTTTCTAACGTTATACAGCAGGGGACATCTCAGTTTGAAATAGTTTGGAGCATATCTGCTATGTTATATAGGCGTCATCCACACTAAAAAATACTTTCTTCTGTTACTAATTTTATGCAGCAGGGGAAATCTCAGTTTGAAATAGTTTGGAGCATATCTGCTATGTTATACAGGCGTCATCCACACTAAAAAAATACTTTCTTCTTTTTCTAACGTTATACAGCAGGGGACATCTCAGTTTGAAATAGTTTGGAGCATATCTGCTATGTTATATAGGCGTCATCCACACTAAAAAATACTTTCCTCTGTTACTAATGTTATACAGCAGGGGAAATCTCAGTTTGAAATAGTTTGGAGCATATCTGCTATGTTATACAGGCGTCATCCACAGTAAAAAAAATAATTTCTTCTGCTACTAACGTTATGCAGTAGGGGACATCTCAGTTTGAAATAGTTTGGATCATATCTTGTATGTTATACAGGCCTCATCCACAGAAAAAAATACTTTCTTCTGTTACTATCGTCATAGAGTAGGGGACATTTCAGTTTTACATAGTTTGGAGCATATCTGCTATGCTATACAGGCATCATCCATACTAAAAAAATATTTTTTTCAGTTACTAACATACAGTAAGGGACATCTCAGTTTGAAATAATTTGGAACATATCTTGTATGTTATACAGGCCTCATCCACAGTAAAAAAAATACTTTCTTCTGTTACTAACGTTATACAGTAGGGGACATCTCAGTTTGAAATAGTTTGGATCATATCTTGTATGTTATACAGGCCTCATCCACAGAAAAAATACTTTCTTCTTTTTCTAACGTTATACAGCAGGGGACATCTCAGTTTGAAATAGTTTGGAGCATATCTGCTATGTTATATAGGCGTCATCCACACTAAAAAATACTTTCTTCTGTTACTAATGTTATACAGCAGGGGAAATCTCAGTTTGAAATAGTTTGGAGCATATCTGCTATGTTATACAGGCATCATGCACACAAAAAAAATACTTTTTTCAGTTACTAACGTCAGACAGTAGGGGAAATCTCAGTTTGAAATAGTTTGGAGCATATCTGCTATGTTATACAGGCGTCATCCACAGTAAAAAAAAATAATTTCTTCTGCTACTAACGTTATGCAGTAGGGGAGATCTCAGTTTGTAATAGCTTGGAGCATATCTGCTATGTTATACAGGCGTCATCCACAGTAAAAAAAAATACTTTATTCTGTTACTAATGTCATACAATGGGGAACATCTCAGTTTGAAATAGTTTGGAGCATATCTCCTATGTTATACAGGTGTCATCCACACTAAAAAATACTTTCTTCTGTTACTAACGTCATAGAGTAGGGGACATTTCAGTTTTACATAGTTTGGAGCATATCTGCTATGTTATACAGGCATCATCCATACTAAAAAAATATTTTTTTCAGTTACTAACATACAGTAAGGGACATCTCAGTTTGAAATAATTTGGAACATATCTTGTATGTTATACAGGCCTCATCCACAGTAAAAAAAATACTTTCTTCTGTTACTAACGTTATACAGTAGGGGACATCTCAGTTTGAATTAGTTTGGATCATATCTTGTATGTTATGCAGGCCTCATCCACAGAAAAAAATACTTTCTTCTTTTTCAAACATTATACAGCAGGGGACATCTCAGTTTGAAATAGTTTGGAGCATATCTGCTATGTTATATAGGCGTCATCCACACTAAAAAATACTTTGTTCTGTTACTAATGTTATACAGCAGGGGAAATCTCAGTTTGAAATAGTTTGGAGCATATCTGCTTTGTTATACAGGCGTCATGCACACTAAAAAAATACTTTTTTCAGTTACTAACGTCAGACAGTAGGGGACATCTCAGTTTGAAATAGTTTGGAGCATATCTGCTATTTTATACAGGCGTCATCCACAGTAAAAAATAATAATTTCTTCTGCTACTAACGTTATGCAGTAGGGGAGATCTCTGTTTGTAATAGTTTGGAGCATATCTGCTATGTTATACAGGCGTCATCCACAGTAAAAAAAATACTTTATTCTGTTAGTAATGTGATACAATGGGGAACATCTCAGTTTGAAATAGTTTGGAGCATATCTCCTATGTTATACAGGCGTCATCCACACTAAAAAATACTTTCTTCTGTTACTAACGTCATAGAGTAGGGGACATTTCAGTTTTACATAGTTTGGAGCATATCTGCTATGTTATACAGGCATCATCCATACTAAAATAATAGTTTTTTCAGTTACTAACATACAGTAAGGGACATCTCAGTTTGAAATAATTTGGAACATATCTTGTATGTTATACAGGACTCATCCACAGTAAAAAAAATACTTTCTTCTGTTACTAACGTTATACAGTAAGGGAAATCTCAGTTTGAAATAGTTTGGATCATATCTTGTATGTTATACAGGCCTCATCCACAGAAAAAAATACTTTCTTCTGTTACTACCGTTATACAGCAGTGGACATCTCAGTTTGAAATAATTTGCAGCATATCTGCTATGTTATACAAGCATCATCCACACTAAAAAAATACTTTCTTCTGTTACTAACGCGATACAGCAAGCCATATCTCACCTTGCCATTTAGTGCCGCTGAAATTCAGCTGTGTGCAGAGCTGTTGCAAAGCAAAAAATATATATTTTTCAGTTGCTAATGACGCGCCCCTGGGCCTGTGTCGCGCAGCGTTGTGCACGCGGGAGCTTACCCGGAGCCGGATCTGTTGAGGGTTGTAGTCTCGTGGCGGTGATCCGGTCCGTGCCCAGGGAGTCAGACTAAGTGGCGCTGTTTTAGCGGTGATGTTGGACGACTATGCCACCCGTTGAGTGCAGCCAGGGAGCTGCTGCTGCAGGGCAGACCACTGAGGCCGGTGGTAGGATTGTGCAGCGTGATAGTATAACCCCCAACGGGAGGGGTATGGCCTCAGGGCAGCCGACGTGGATGATGGGGGTAGCAGGAACCACTCGGAGACGGTACTGTGTAGTTCAGGGTCTTTACTGGTAACAAAGATAGACCCTCCCGGAGTACTGGCTAGCGATTGGGGCCTGGTCAGTCCTTGAGCAGATGGGATCTCCCCTGGCCAGGCGGAGTTGTAGGCCTCCCAAACTAACGATACTTTTCTGGCTACCTTGCTAGAGGCGGGTATAAGTAGCCCACGTCCCTGAGTGTACCGTGTGGTGCTCACCCGTATGGCCGGTGACTCGGGGCCTTCTAGTAGCTTCCGCTCCACGACGGCGGTGCTGGTCCCACGCGTGTGACCGTGCCTTCGGGTTTCTTGGCCAGAGGACCTGGAATCCCCTGCCTGACGGATTCTGCTGCTGGGTAGGAGTTAGTCCCCACAGCCTCGGACTCCGGGTCCGGTAAGAAATCTTCTCAGTCAGGGCGAGCTCTGCAGCTGCCAGCCCCTGACTCCTTGTAACACTGCTCCCACAGAGCTCCTGATGTTCTGTTCCTATATTTGCTTCTTTTCTCTGTCTCTACTTCTTCTCTACTCACTAACCCTGCCTCAGCCCTAGGTTTATATAGGGGAAGTCCTTCCCCTCCCAGGACTGGGCAGGAGGTGTGGCATGCATCGGATTCCTGACCAAGAGACCTCCCACCTGCTCTCAGACGTAATATCTCTATCACTGTGGCAACCAGACCCCTGGGGTGTCACATTCCCCCCTAGTGAAATTTAGTACTCCGGGACTAAACATATTTTAGAAAAACATAACAAGATATAACAATAACAATACAATAAAGAAACACATAAAGGTGGTCACGGCATGTCCGTAACCGGGTGCAGTCTTTGAAGAAAGCAAGGTGTCCATTTCACCAAAACAGGGAGATGTAACCAGGTAGGGGTCTGTCCTGCCCCGAGTCCTTAACAGTCTTTAGTCCGTCCTGGGTTACGCTCCAACTATGTACACAGGATTCCCGGTAAATCCACCAAAGACTCCTATAAACAACTAGAAACACATAATTATACACAAACAACAAGAAAAACAGGTAACCACAAATAAAACAATTTATACATTTCAAATCCTCCAACGTGCGGGTAACTGGCCTCTAGTGGCCCTAGTGGACCTACGGAGCTGACTGTCTAGCCCTGAACTACAGGGTGTAGGAGCTGTCAAGGGTAAACTGGGCAGCTGTCTACCGGCTCTTTGGCTCACTAGGGGTACGGCAGGCTCACTATAAGCAGAGGGTTGATCCTCCTGTTCTGCTTGTGTGGAGTCTTCTGCCTCCTGGACCGGCTGCTCTTCCAGCTCTACCTGTTGCTCCGTAGGTGCTTGGGATGCTGGTTGGAGGAAGGTGAGTACGGGTACCACAACTGCGCCATTGACTTGAGTCCAAGACCGAGGGAAGTCTCCGAGCACAGTACTAACCATGTCTTCCCTTTCCTCTACGGGTCGAGGGTCTTCTTGTTCCTCTTCAGGGTTCCGTAGCTGTTCGGGACACTTCTTCAGGTAATCCCGGGATACAATGGTTGTGGCTTCCCCTCCGTCTTTACTGATGGTACAGACCTTTGGGTTGTCGTGGCTTGAGGGCAGTACGGTGTACGGGTCCTTCTCCCACTGGTCGTCCAACTTGTGGAGCCGTCTTTTTCTCTTCAAGACCTGCTCTCCGGGTACCAGGGGAACAGCGGGAGCATACTGGTTGTAAGTTTTCTCTTGTCTTTCCCTAGCCTGACAGAGACTTCGCTCCACGCTCTCCTGTACTCTACGGTACTGCTGCTGCCTCTCTGTGTCCCAGTCTGCTTCTGGTGAAGTGTCCTCGGGTGTCAGGACTCCCATTTCCAGGTCAACAGGTAACTTACCAGGTCTCGCCCTCATTAGGTAAGCCGGGGTACAGTTGGTGGAACCTACCGGGATGTGGTTGTATAGGTCCACCAGATCGGGCAGCTTCTCAGGCCACAGACCGCGTTCTTCCAGGGGCAACGTTTTCAGAAGATCCATTACCACCTGGTTCATTTTCTCACAAAGTCCATTAGTTTGCGGATGATAGGGTGTCGTCCTTATCTTCCGGCAGCCATACAGAGTGCAGAATTCTTGGAAGACCTCCGCTTCAAAGGCAGGTCCCTGGTCTGTCAACACTTGGTCCGGGTACCCGTGTGGACGGCAGAAATGCTGCTGGAAGGCTCTAGCTGCTGTTCGAGCTGTTAAGTCCTTGACGGGGACGACAACCAAGAACCGGGAGTAGTGATCCACGATGGTTAGTGCGTAGACGTAGCCACTTCTGCTTGGGGTCAGTTTTACATGATCCAAGGCTACCAGTTCCAACGGCTGCCGGGTGACGATGGACTGCAGGGGAGTCTTCTGGCTGGCACGGTCCTTCCTTCTTAGGTTGCACGGGCCACAGTCTCTGCATCACCTCTCGATGGTTCCCCTCATGCCTACCCAGTGGAACCGCTCGCGCAGCAGGAACTCCAGCTTCTTCCATCCGAAGTGTCCAGCCCCGTCGTGGTATGCCTCCATCACCATGGCTGCGTCTCTTCGTGGCACCACTACTTGCCAGATTAGTTCATGCGTCCGGGAGTTAACCATTTTGCGGCACAACTTCCCCTTGTAAAGGAACAGTCTACTCTTTTCTGCCCACAGTTGCTTGGCTTCCTCCGGAGCGTCTGGGTCAAGGCGAGCCTCTGGCCGAGTCAGCATCTCCTTCACCAGCCGGACGGCAGGGTCACTGTCCTGCGTTTCCGCCCAGTTGTAGTGAGGTAAGGGGTTAAGCGTAGTGCCTTGCTTACTCCTTACCCGATGGGAATACTGGATAGTCCCATGACGGTGAAACGCGGGGAGTTCGACTTCTTCCAGTCCCTCTGGATCTTCTCCTACAGCCGGTAGGTTTGGCATCCTGGACAGGGCGTCCGCGTTGGTATTGGAGCGTCCTGCCTGGTATTTGATGGTGAACTCGTAGTTGGACAGGCGGGCCATCCATCTCTGCTCTAGGGCACCGAGTCTTGCCGTGTCCAGGTGTGTCAACAGGTTGTTATCCGTGTACACGACGAACCGGGAAGAAGCGAGGTAGTGCTTAAAGCGTTCGGTGACTGCCCACACCACTGCCAGGAACTCTAGCTTAAATGAGCTGTAATTCTCAGGGTTTCTTTCGGTGGGTCGCAGTTTTCGGCTGGCGTAAGCGATTACTCGCTCTTTCCCCTGCTGGATCTGGGACAGCACGGCTCCTAGCCCGATGTTACTTGCGTCGGTGTAGAGGATAAAGGGCTGGCTGTAATCCGGGTACGCCAGGATTTCATCCCCCGTGAGGGCCATCTTCAGCTGGCGGAAGGACTCTTCTTCCAACTTCTCCCATCTGAAGGGCGGCTTCTGGTTCTTGGCCTTCCGGGACTGGCCTATCAGGAGGTCTTGCATAGGAGCTGCCTTTTTGGTGAAACCGGGGATGAACCTGCGGTAGTAGCCTACCAACCCGAGGAACTGCCGCACTTCTTTTACACTGGAGGGACTTGGCCATTCCTTAATTGCGGTGATCTTATCAGGGTCGGGAGCCACTCCGTCAGCGCTCACCACGTGTCCCAGGTACTGCACCTTTGGTTTCAGGAGGTGACACTTGGAGGGTTTCACCTTTAGGCCGTAGCTTGCCAGAGCTTCGAACACTTCCGCCAGGTGTTTCAGGTGGTCCTCATAAGTCTTAGAATATACAATGACATCGTCCAGGTACAACAGGACCGTCTCGAAGTTTCTGTGGCCCAGACAGCACTCCATTAATCGTTGGAAGGTTCCTGGTGCGTTGCAGAGTCCGAACGGCATACAGGTAAACTCGCTAAGTCCCATCGGGGTGGTGAATGCGGTCTTCTCCCGGTCCGCCTCTGCTACAGGAACCTGCCAGTACCCACCAGTGAGATCCAAGGTAGAGAAGAAGTTAGCAGATCTTAAAGCAGCCAAAGACTCCTCTATCCTTGGTAAGGGGTACGCATCCTTGTGTGTGATATGGTTGATTTTCCGGTAATCTACACACATCCTCATGGTGTTGTCTTTCTTTTTGACTAAGACTAGTGGAGCTGCCCAGGGGCTACAGCTATCCCTGATCACCCCAGCCTCCTTCATGTCTCTAAGCATCCCCTTGGCGTGTTGGTAGTGTGCAGGGGGTACGGGTCGATACCTCTCTTTTATGGGAGGATGGTCTCCCGTGGGGATGTGGTGTTCTACCCCCTTGACTCGCCCGAAGTCTAACGGGTGTTTACTAAACACTCTCTCGTACTCTTGAACCACCCGATAGACTCCCTGTTTCTGGTGTGAGGGAGTGGAGTCAGTACCCAAATGTAGTTGCTGACACCAGTCCTCCATTGTTTTCTTAGAGCCGTTACCTTCCTCCGGGTGAGATGGAGGCAAGGGTTCCACAGATTGTATAGCATTTTGGTTGATGGTATATAATTTGGCTAGCGTGGCATACCGGGGCAGGTACACTTCCCTCTTCCCGATATTGATTATGCGAACGGGCACCCTCCCATGGCGTACATTAACCACCCCCCGTGCTGTCAAGATGGTGGGCCTACTGTCTGAGTAAACTGGTTCTACCATTGCCTGGTAATCTCTACCTCTCAGACCAATAGCTGCCCGCACCAAATCATCATTTCACTTTTTGGGGGCATGGCAATAGGGAAAGGGTCACACATTCTCACGCTACCAATCTCACCACCGGAGAGTTCCACCTGTTGCCGTCGCATCAGTGCCCGGATCTCTTTTTGGAGCACTCGCTGCTCGCCGGAGCTGGCGTTCTTGGCAACCTGCTGTAAAAGGAAAATCACCTCTGCAAGACAATTTTCAATTACATTAGTTCCTAGAGTTATCTTTGGGTGACTCTCGTGTTTGTCAATGTCTACAATGATCAGTCCCTGTGCTGCCAGTTCAACTCTACCAATTTTAATGGTCACCTCTTTAAATCCGATCTGTGGCACGGGCTGACCATTGCTGGCGATGATACTCAAATCGTCGTCAGGGTAGCGGGTAATATCCGAGTCATTCCAGTACTGCTTGAAGAGCACGTACGGGATGGTGGTGACCTGTGATCCGGTGTCCAGTAGGGCACTCATAGGAATGCCATCCAGTACCACAGGCAAGACTGGACGTCCGCCCACATATTTGTCGCGCCAGTTCGATGGGCCTGATGATCTTTTTCCTAGGGGTTGGCCCTCTACCCTAGGTTGTGCCCGTTTAAAGGACAGTACCTTGCCATATGTCCGGGTTGATTGCAGCGGCGGCAGATGGGTTGTCCGTCCTCGTTGTATCGGTCGCTGGGTCTTCCTCTGGCCGGTGGGGTCCTCCTTGGTCGACGCCACGGGATGTCCTCCGGTCCGGATGCCAGCTGGATCTTCCCTGGAGTGGAAACCTGTAAAGACTGCACAGTTCGGGTTAGCGCAGCAACGCTTTTAGCCAGCTCTTGGACCTGATGGTGCAGGTCTGGAGCCGAGTCATTGTTCAAAGCCTGCGCATCAGCTCCCACAGGCCCTGCCGACAAGGGCGCCGCCTCCTGGTGGTAAGTGGTAGTGGGGCGTCTGTGGGTCACAACGCCACCTGGTGCCGGTTCTCGGAGCACCCGGATGGCTCTGTCCTTGAACTGTGCAAATCCCAGATGAGGGTCCTGTAAGGCCATTGCGCGCAACTGGGTTCGGTGGGCATTGCAATATAAACCCTCTATAAATTGTTCAGTTAACAGCCTGTCCTCGTCTCCCACGCCGTCAGGGTCGGTCTGCTTAATGGCCCTCAGGGCCTCTTGTAGGTTCAGGGCATAGTCCCTTATACTCTCATGTGCCCGCTGTTTGCACCCGTAGAATCTAAGCTTGATCTCGGCTGAGGTGCGGGTATCAAAGGTGTCCCTCAGCCGGGTTAGTATCCCTGCGACAGTCCTCCCCCCAGGTGGCCAGGACTTTACCTCCCTTTGGGCTGCCCCGGTTAATTGGGCCACCAGGATGCTCACTTTTTGCTCTTCTGTGAGGGGGTACACCTGGAAGAGGCTATCCAGTTTTTCTCTAAAGTCCTGCAGGGTATGTGACTCCCCTGAGTACTGGGGTAGCCAGGCTGCCCCCGGGATATAGGGCATGGTGAAAGGCATGACCGCCACAGCGGTGGCGCTGGCGGGGGTTGGAGCGGTGAAGCTCTCCTCCGTATCCGACATCCTTCTCCCCCCTAGTGGACCGTGGCCTACCTTGCGATGATCCTCTTCCGTAGGCCGCGGCTCCGCAGTGGATCGTCAGGGTTGAGGACCTTCCGTCGCGCTCCTGTGACGTCGGCGTCTGCTGGGCTCCTTCCAGGACCTTACGCAACGTCCGGACGTGAGGCGGGGCTTCAGTTCTCGCGCGCTTTCGGAGTCCACGCCCCTCTTCTTCCCGCGCGGCGTCTTCAAGATGGCGGCCAACGGCGGGAAAACTCCACGGATGGCGGGAAGAAGGCTGAAGATGGCGCCGGATGGCGGGAAAACCTCACGGATGGCGGGAAGAAGGCTGAAGATGGCGCCGGATGGCGGGAATCTTCACGGATGGCGGGAAGAAGGCTGAAGATGGCGCCGGATGGCGGGAAAACTTCACGGATGGTAAGTTTTAAAAGTCTCTTTTTCAGGCACGCAGTACCCGGTGGTTGCGGGCACGAAATCCTGCCGACTACGCCAAAAGTTGACGCGCCCCTGGGCCTGTGTCGCGCAGCGTTGCGCACGCGGGAGCTTACCCGGAGCCGGATCTGTTGAGGGTTGTAGGCTTGTGGCGGTGATCCGGTCCGTGCCCAGGGAGTCAGACTAAGTGGCGCTGTTTTAGCGGTGATGTTGGACGACTACGCCACCCGTTGAGTGCAGCCAGGGAGCTGCTGCTGCAGGGCAGACCGCTGAGGCCGGTGGTAGGATTGTGCAGCGTGATAGTATAACCCCCAACGGGAGGGGTATGGCCTCAGGGCAGCCGACGTGGATGATGGGGGTAGCAGGAACCACTCGGAGACGGTACTGTGTAGTTCAGGGTCTTTACTGGTAACAAAGATAGACCCTCCCGGAGTACTGGCTAGCGATTGGGGCCTGGTCAGTCCTTGAGCAGATGGGATCTCCCCTGGCCAGGCGGAGTTGTAGGCCTCCCAAACTAACGATACTCTTCTGGCTACCTTGCTAGAGGCGGGTATAAGTAGCCCACGTCCCTGAGTGTACCGTGTGGTGCTCACCCGTATGGCCGGTGACTCGGGGCCTTCTAGTAGCTTCCGCTCCACGACGGCGGTGCTGGTCCCACGCGTGTAACCGTGCCTTCGGGTTTCTTGGCCAGAGGACCTGGAATCCCCTGCCTGACGGATTCTGCTGCTGGGTAGGAGTTAGTCCCCACAGCCTCGGACTCCGGGTCCGGTAAGAAATCTTCTCAGTCAGGGCGAGCTCTGCAGCTGCCAGCCCCTGACTCCTTGTAACACTGCTCCCACAGAGCTCCTGATGTTCTGTTCCTATATTTGCTTCTTTTCTCTGTCTCTACTTCTTCTCTACTCACTAACCCTGCCTCAGCCCTAGGTTTATATAGGGGAAGTCCTTCCCCTCCCAGGACTGGGCAGGAGGTGTGGCATGCATCGGATTCCTGACCAAGAGACCTCCCACCTGCTCTCAGACGTAATATCTCTATCACTGTGGCAACCAGACCCCTGGGGTGTCACACTAACGTGATACAGCAAGCTATATTTCACCTTGTAATTTAGTGCAGCTGAAATTCAGACGTGTGCAGAACTGGTGCAGAGTAAAAAATCGAATTGTTTTTTGTTAATAGCAAGCTCCTACCACACTATCTGAGCAGCAGGAGTGGGATAAAGAGAAGTCGTGGTAGAAGGGGGAATAGGCTTGGTGTCCAAGGTATACATGGGGTAGATGGCAATGTTAGTGAAAGCACTAGTGAACCAACACCGTCATGTCCTAGCCAAAGACAACTGACAACTTCTGTTTCTGGACTCCACTCCCTTTCTTTGGCAGCCATACAGAGAGTGTGATGCCAAGAGTAGGAAAGCATCTGCACCGATGCCCAAAATTTTTTTCGCTTGGATTCAGGGCATGACGAAGTAGGGTTCGAACAGGTTCCTGACCCTCGTCATCAGACGTTAACCACCAGGGGCTGAGGTGATCCTGATGAGACTCAGATACCTGAGGCTCATGCGGACTATACTGTGCGGTCTGGGCAAGAAGAGGAGAGGGGTCACTCTCAGGGCGAGGAATGGGATAACACATTGGATGATGATGAGGTTGTAGATCCCACTTGGTGTGAACCCAGAGTAGCTCATCTGAAGAGGTAGAGGAGGAAGATGATAAGGTTACGTTTCACCCTACAGCGCAGACACAGAGTGATGCAAACGCGAGGAGCACTGCGTCCTTAGCCACAACTGTGGCTGTGGCCAGCAGCGGTTGCGGGTCTACAGCTCACAGGGGCAACAAGGGTTGCCTAGCCTGGACCTTTTTTGACACGGCAAAGGATGAGCCAACTCACGTTATCTGCAAACTTTGCAAGAAAAAGCTCAGTAGAGGGAAAAAGTGCAATCATTTGACTACTACATGCATGAACCATCACATGCGCAATCAACATGTGTTTCACTGGCAATCTCACTGCGATAAATTGCGGACCACAACAACCATAAGCTGACCCATCAAACGCATCTGCTGCTTCTTCCTCCTCCTCTGTTACCGTGTCAAGTATTGTCATGCAATTTTCCCACTGCAGAACCTCTGGTTCTTTACCCGCTCTAGTCAAGCTGAGTGAGAGTCCGTCAGCTGTACCGGAAGCGGACATGTCTGCTGTGTTTGTTTCACCAAGCACACCAAATGTTTCTCAATCCACCATAACATCTGCGCCTCCATCTTCATTTACGTGGTCACGTAAAAGATTGTTTCATCCTACACATGACAAAGCTAAGAAGTTGAACTCCTCCATCTCCAATCTGTTGGCCACGGAGATGCTGCCTTTCCACCTGGTAGATACAGACGGTTTCTGAAAGCTGATGGCTGTCGCAGTCCCCCAGTACCAGTTGCCCAGTTGCTTTTACTTCTCTAAGAAAACTGTGCCTGCACTACACCAGCATGTCGAAGACAACATCACCGGTTCCTCGACTAAAGCTATGTCAGTCAGGGTGCTTTTCACCACAGACACCTGGAAGAGTAAGCATGGCCAAGGGCGTTACATCTCGCTGACTGGGCACTGGGTGACTCTGGTGGCTGTGGGGGCAGGTGGGGAAGGGGCTGCTCCACAAGTCTTGGAATCCCCAAGGCTTGCAGAACAAACCTCTGTATTTCACACTTCCTCCACTGCTACTGCCTCCTCCACTTCCTCTAGGGCCTCCACCTGCCCACTCAATCTCTGCCTTAATGAGACAGGCATTCCAACAGTGCAGAGCAAATCCACACCACCTCTGTACTGTGCAGCCAGGGCTCACCGCAATCAGGCAGTGTTAAAAGTAATTTGCCTTGGAGATCGCAGTCATACAGTTGAATAGTTGTGGACAGCTCTCCAGGCTGAGTTTGAACAATGGCTGTCTCCGCTGAACCTGACGTCAGGGAAGGCCGTGTGCGATAACGGTGTGAACCTGGTGGTGGCCCTATGCCGAGGCGAGCTCACACATGTGCCTTGCATGGCTCACGTCCTCAACCTGGTGGTACAGCAATTTCTCTGCCACTATCCTGGCCTGGGTGAGCTGCTTCAGAAAGCAAGGAAGCTGTGTGCTCACTTCCGCCGTTCGCACCCCTCAGATGATCGACTTGCATCGATACAGAGGTCTTTGTCCATGCCAGTTAACAGGTTGATATGACATGTGCTGACACGGTGTAATTCCACTCTGCACATGTTGCAGTGACTGTAGCAGCAGCAACGAGCCCGGATGCAGTATGTTATGTCATATAGCCTGGGCCAATGCAGTACCGACATGGGGCATATCACATTTGCGGAGTGGGCACAGATTAAGGACCTCTGCACCCTTCTGCAAAGTTTTGAAATGGCTACTAAGATGGTTAGCGCTGATGATGCCGTGACCAGCATCACTATTCTGGTCATCTACATGCTGGAGCAGACTTTGAATAGCCTGCGGCAGGAGGAGGTGGTCCCAGAAGAAGAGGAGGATGCGGAAGGGATGTCGCAAAGTTCGCAAAGTTCCAGACTGTCGTCACACAGGCGGATGCCAAGTGAGGGTGGATTACTGTAATCCAGGGGGATTGGTGATACCAGACAAACTGTTAGTGAAGGTGCAAAAGCCGAGGAACAAATAGAGGGGGAAGAGGTGATAAGTGAGCAACAGTCAGAAGATGAAGAGGATAATCATCCCCTCTCTGTTGGTCGTGGTTGGCAGGTTGGGACAAAGGAAACAAGCATCAGTGTTACCCAGCCATCAGTACAGCATGGCCTTGGTCCTCATGGAAGAGCCTGACATATTAGTGCCTTCTTGCTGCACTATCTGCAACATAATAGTTATAATTCGAAATAATTCTGACTACTGGGTTGCCACTCTGTTAGATCCACGTTATAAGAGTAAATTTTGCCAGATGCTTCCCGCCCTGGAAAGGGACACACAAATGCTGAAGTATCGAAACAAGCTTTTGTACAACTTTAACAGAAGTTTTCCCCAAGACAGCAGTGAGGCACACAGTGTGCATCGCAGCTGTAGACTTTCAACCTCCGGCACGTCAATTCATCAATGCCAAAACATTAGCAGCAGCATAAGAGGCAGAAGCAATTTCTGGGAGTCCTTTCACACATTTTTTAGACCCGCTTGTGCACCAGCACAACAGAGTACAAGTCTGACACGTGGCGAACAACTGGAGAGGATGGTGCAGGAGTATCTGGAGCTCAATATCAAAACCATCAGGGATGATTTGGACCCTTTTACATTTTGGTTTTCAAAAATGGAAGAGTGGCCTGATCTCGCCTGCCACGCCTTGGAGGTTTTATCATGCTCAGCAGCCAGCGTTCTCTCAGAACATGTCTTCAGAGCTGCTGGTGGTGTCCTGACGTATAAGCGTAGCCAGTTGTCCCCTGAAAATGGAGACCGCCTAACTTTCATCAAGATGACCAAGTCATGGATCTCCAAGGACTTTTGCACCCCAATCGCAGACTGCACAGACTAGGCGATGTTTTAGTTTTGAGTATGCTGCATTGACCTTGCGTAATTGCAGTCTGTGATATCTTTAGCATGGCTTCTATGGCTGCTCTTGCCGCTGCAAGTATTAACACAAATTTTTGGAAATGTGAACACTCCTGGTTGGGTCTCCATCTGCTGGGCTGGCTGTAGTGGAAGAGGTGTAGGTCTTAATTATACTACACTGCTCAAAAAAATAAAGGGAACACTTAAACAAAAGAATATAACTCCAAGTACAGTACAGACCAAAAGTTTGGACACACCTTCTCATTTAAAGATTTTTCTGTATTTTCATGACTATGAAAATTGTACATTCGCACTGAAGGCATCAAAACTATGAATTAACACATGGGGAATTATATACTTAACAAAAAAGTGTGAAACAACTGAAAATGTGTCTTATATTCTAGGTTCTTCAAAGTAGCCACCTTTTGCTTTGATGACTGCTTTGCACACTCTTGGCATTCTCTTGATGAGCTTCAAGTAGTAGTCACCAGAAATGGTTTTCACTTCACAGGTGTGCCCTGTCAGGTTTAATAAGTGGGATTTCTTGCCTTATAAATGGGGTTGGGACCATCAGTTGTGTTGTGCAGAAGTCTGGTAGATACACAGCTGATAATCCTACTGAATAGTCTGTTAGAATTTGTATTATGGCAAAAAAAAAGCAGCTAAGTAAAGAAAAATGAGTGGCCATCATTACTTTAAGAAATGAAGGTCAGTCAGTCCGAAAAATTGGGCAAACTTTGAAAGTGTCCCCAAGTGCAGTTGCAAAAGCCATCAAGCGCTACAAAGAAACTGGCTCACATGAGGACCGCCCCAGGAAAGGAAGACCAAGAGTCACCTCTGCTTCTGGGGATAAGTTTAGCCGAGTCACCAACCTCAGAAATCGCAGGTTAACAGCAGCTCAGGTTAGAGACCAGGTCAATTCCACACAGAGATCTAGCAGCAGACACATCTCTACAACAACTGTTAAGAGGAGACTTGCGCAGCAGGCTTTCATGGTAAAATAGCTGCTAGGAAACCACTGCTAAGGACAGGCAACAAGCAGAAGAGACTTGTTTGGGCTAAAGAACACAAGGAATGGACTTTAGACCAGTGAAAATCTGTGCTTTAGTCAGATGAGTCCAAATTTGAGATCTTTGGCTCCAACCACCGTGTCTTTGTGCGACGCGGAAAAGGTGAACGGATGGACTCTACATGCCTGGTTCCCACCGTGAAGCATGGAGGAGGAGGTGTGATGGTGTGGGGGTGCTTTGCTGGTGATGACTCGCCCAGAGGGATATGGGGGACTTGGTACCCGGGCCTTTACCTTCTTGGGATGTCACGGCGGTCGGCTCCCGGGCCCGTACCCTGGGGTCACTCTTAAAAAGGGGTTGTTGCTTGAAGGGATGAATAATAGTTTTGTCTCGTGACGCCACTTGTGGTTCCCGGTAATGGGTACCAGCGCTGCTGCAGACCTCTGGGGCAGATGTTAGGGCAGCTGAGTTGGTGCGGCTCTCCACAGGCAGAGCACAGATCCAGGGCAGTGTAGGTGCAGGTGGTGATGCTGGGCATTGTAGCGCAGGAGCGATAGCGTGGTAGAAATAACTGACAGAAGCAGTGGGGTGCAGTCATCCGAGTTTACTCACAGTTATTTAGGTTCCTCAGGTAGCACTATACAGCTGACAGTCTTCCACGTCGCGCTGCGTTTACCAGGCAGGGGTTCAGCACTCCCTCAAGTTTCTCAAGAGCACTTAACGGGACCCCTCTCTGTATGTTCCTTTCTTAGCCGTCTTCCCGTGCTGGGACTCTTCCTTCTGCCCTGCACCCCGCCACACAAAGTCCCGATCAGGTACCTTGAGATCCCTCTGGGCAACCTGAAGTTCCCGGACCTTGCTTGGTGCCCTTCTCGGCGGCTTAGGTGCGGATGTGGCAACTGCACCTTGAAAGTGCAGAAGCCTCTGGTTTTCTAGCTGAGACGTAAAGTAACTCGGCTAGTCCAGGGACCGATTCCCTTCTTGCGGCCTGATCCCTCTGACGCCTGGCAGATTCGGGCGTTCGGGTGCCATCCTGCACTCACCGTACCCCCTGGGATCCCTTTTGTTACTGGAGCCTTCCTCCCTTGCTCCCACTCCTCTCTCAGCCTTGGGCATGACAGGCCGAGCCTGCCTCCCAAGCAGAGCTCCTGAAGAGCCTCTGCTCCTTTCACTTCTTCTCAACTCTTACTGACTACCCTTCAAAGATGGCTCCCTCTTTTATATCACTTCCTTCACAAGTGCTCCCCTGATCTACGTCCTCCACCCACACCCACTACATGGTTCCCCTCCACTCCAGCCAGGGACCAGGGACTGTGCTCTCCCTTAGGAGCAATCTCGCCCAGCGATACTGAAGTGGACGTGTTGGATGCAGGTGTTAGGGTCCCGGGCAGCACTCTATCCTTACCTTAGAGTGGGATACCACACCTCTGGGTGAGATGCAGTACCTCTGTGGCGACTGAACCCGCAGGGGTGCCACAGTGACACTGTTGTGAATTTATTCAAAATTGAAGGCATACTGAACCAGCATGGCTACCACAGCATCTTGCAGCGGCATGCTATTCCATCCAGTTTGCGTTTAGTTGGACCATCATTTATTTTTCAACAGGACAGTGACCCCAAAAACACCACCAGGCTGTGTAAGGGCTATTTGACCAAGAAGGAGAGTGATGGGGTGCTACGCCAGATGACCTGGCCTCCACAGTCACCAGACCTGAACCCAATCGAGATGGTTTGGGGTGAGCTGGACCGCAGAGTGAAGGAAAAAGGGCCAGCAAGTGCTAAGCATCTCTAGGAACTCCTTCAAGATTGTTGGAAGCCCATTTCCGGTGACTACCTCTAATTTAGGGAAATGTGAACACTCCTGGTTAGGTTTGAAATTGTTTGGATCATATCTCCTATGTTATACAGGCCTCATCACCACTAAAAAAATTCTTTCTTTGTTACTAATGTAGCACCCTGAGGACTCGGCTGCTACAGGGGTATTGCACCTCACGCCAGAGGTGTGATATTCCACTCCCGGGTAAGGATGGAGTATGGAACTGAGCTAGTAGGCTGCATGCACTACATACATCCCATTTCCGGGGGACAGAACAACGGTACTCCCACCAGTAAATGTGCAGGTACGACAGCGTCTGTCCCTGGCTGGAGTGGGAGGGGGGGTGGAACATCCCAGTAGTGTAGGGGCAGATAGGGGGAGCAGCCTGGGTAAAGCTAGGAGCTCATTGGGTGCTGGTCACCTGAGCTCACACATAGAGGGAGTATATAAGGTGGGCACCATCTTAGATCAGGGTCAGTCAGTCAGTCAGTCAGCCTGTGAGTCAGTCAGACAGTCTGTCTGAGAGCCTGAGAAGCAGAGCGGAGGAGAAGGAAGAGGGACCCAGAGGCGCAGGACGAGAGGGGACCCCAAGATCCTAGAATAAGGACAAAAGGGTGAAGGGTCGGCAAAAGGGTACCGGATCCCAAGCTGGCAGAGGCTACAGCACACCTTAGCCAGGAACCGGAGGTCGTGGGCAGGATCTGCCACGACCCTCACCAAATCCACTAGAAAGGCATACCAAGCATAGGGTCAGGGAGCCCAGAGGAGGCTTGACCACCAAGAGACCCGAGGGAGCCGGCCAAAAGTGGATCCCTGGTGGGAACGGCCAGAAGAAGGGAGAGTCAGAAAGGAGCTCAGGACCATACTCAAGAATTGCCCGGGAGTTGACCGAGTCCAGGACCTGGTGGACGCAGCACGGCTTGGGTGGTCACTGCTGTACACAGTGACCCGAGCAACACCAGTAAGTAAAACCCTGGAACTGCATTTTATGCCTCTGAGTCTCCTTGCTGCACCTTCACAACCACCATCCTCCACGTCTGACCCCCTGAGGCTATACCCCTCCCGTTGGGGGTTATACTACCACAGCTGCACACACACCACCAGCCTCAGCGGACCATCCTGCAGCGGCGGCCTTTTGACCGCAAATCAACGGGTGGCGTAGTCGACACTAAGAACTAATAACATCTGTAAAGACTGCCACACACTGAGCTTGACACCCTGGGCACGGACCGGGTCACAGCCACTCGGAGACTACAACCCCCATCTGATCCGGCTCCGGGTATCCCTAACAACATGGCCCAGGGGGCGCGTCAACTTTGGCGTAGCCGGCAGGATAACGTGCCCGCAACAACCGGGTACTGCGTGCCTGAAGAAAAGTTCACCGTTACCTCAAAAAGAAGTCTCCCGCCGGTTCCGGAGGGTCCCCGCCAACGGACCCCATCACAGGTCGTTTCCCGCCGGTTGTCCGCCATTTGCAGCTTTTTCCCGCCATCCATGGAGTTTCCCGCCACTGGGAGACGATTCCCGCCATTTCCAAAGATTTCCCGCCTTGGAAGAGCGGACGCCATTATGGGCGTGCCAGAGGGTGGCAAAAGGCCACCTCCCATCGTGGGCCAGGTCGAAGAATGGCGCCAAAAGCGGAAACCGCGCCCACCAACAGAGACTGTGATGCTGGAAGTGTCCATCAGCGTGAGAGAACTGCCCCTGGAACTGACAATCACTAAGTTGCCCCGGGACCATCCTCAATGTGGGCGGAGACAGAACAAAAGAACGAAGATGGGTGCAGCCTGGAGGAGTCTGGAGAGAGCGCACCCGGAGACAAGAAGTCTGGAGAGGAGTCCAGAGAAAGCGTACCCGGAGATGGAGGGAGAGACTGGCAGCACCGACCCAGTGGTCAGGAGCCTGCTGCAAGCAACAACCCCACTAGGCTTAGTGGAGATCCTAGCACAGCTCCCCCGAGACCGGGAGTGTGCACAGACCGCGCTGGAGGGCCTCGCACGGAGGATGGCCCAGGTGCAGCAAGACACACTGACGGAGTGGAGCCGTGAGATGGCCCAGCAGACCGGAACCCGTCAGCGGAGCACGCCGCCCGAGACGAGGAGACAGACCGCCTCTGAGGATGGCGCAGGAAGAATGAAGGCCGGAGACGGCGCCGAGAAGGGAGCTGAACGGACGGAGGCAGGTAAAGGGGACGTCTCTACCCCGAGCCGAGAAACTGTGTACCTGTCCCAGCTCCCCGTCGCAGAGCCCGAAATTCCCCCTGCCGTGCCCGTCGCTGCATCGTCACCGTGCCAGACTAGGCCTCAAGCGGAAGCCGCGGCCGCGACCCCTGTGACGTCACGTGCCTCAATCCTGAGCGCGGCGAAGCAGGAAATACCATCGGCCTGGTCGCAAGGCCGAGTGCCCCCGGGCGCCGCAGTACCAACAGCGCCCTCTACCTCTGCCGAGCCACCGGCCTGGTCGCAAGGCCAGTAACACCCGGGCGCCGCCGTCTTCACGGTGCCCTTTACCTTTAGGGTGCCCCAGGCCTGGCCGCAAGGCCTGGTCAATCCGGGCGCCGCTTCCACCACCGCGCCCTCAACATCTAGAGTGCCACACCTGGGTGAAGACTTGTTTGCCCAGCACACGTGCCCGTATGGGCAGCCCTTTGTGTGGCCACCGGAGTACCACCATCCCCGACTCCGGAAAGAAAGACCCCTAGATGAGCCCCTGATTCCGGTTCCGAAGCCCGTTAAGATCACCCCGCTCCCGCTGGAAGAAGCGCAGTTCGAGTGGGACCCCACCGGAGGAGACCTCATGGGATTCACCCAAGAAACGCGGGCGGCCGCAGCTGAGCGTGCGGAGTGCTGCCGGCAGCAGTTAGAGGTCTTCGACCGGGAGAGGAGAGAGAGGCGGGTCCGAGAGCAGCGGCTGCAGGAACAGAGCGCAGGGCAGAAGAGCCGGACCAGGAGGAACCCCCGTGCAGCTCATGGTCCCCGCACCACCGGGACTGTGATTAAATTCAACCTGCAGCATGGGTGGGGCTTCATAAGGGATCATCACACCCCCGGCGACGTCTTTGTCACCCGCAGAGATGTAGAAAGCCATCTGCCGGAGGGACACAGAGGTCATGACCTATATGTAGGGGACGAGGTCACGTTCACCCGGCACAAGTGTGCCAAAGGACCCTACGCCCTCCATGTACATCGCCTGACGGAGGAGGAGCTGCGGTGTGAGGAGGAGCAAGAGGACCCGGACGGGTCTGAAGTTTGTCCGCGAGAAGGAGCAGGAGGACGCCGTCATTAGAGTACGGTATCGTGAAACTGTAAAATAGTTACCCATCAGGGTACAAGAACAGTTAATAGTTTAAAATATAGTCCCCGTTGGGACCAGTGAACTGTACCCGTGTGTCCCTATCCCCTAACAGGCTGAGGACTGTGAACAGCCATTCCTCTTCCCCATTGGCAGAGGACTGAGAGCGGCCATATTCCCCTTGTACATAGTTGCGCTTTCTAAGGCGCCCCCTACCGGTTTTATAGGAAACTGTTGTTTTTCTACCAGAGACTGTGGCACTTACCCGGTCACAATTTGCACCGTGGCCGGAGGAACAAGAATGTTTAATATGAAAAGTTTTATGATATATATAATGTTTTATATGTTTATGTTTTGGAAAAAAAAAATTGTATGTTTTTGGATTTTTATTCTTTTACAGCCCGAGGACGTGCTGTGGTTTACCAGGGGGGAATGTAGCACCCTGAGGACTCGGCTGCTACAGGGGTATTGCACCTCACGCCAGAGGTGTGATATTCCACTCCCGGGTAAGGATGGAGTATGGAACTGAGCTAGTAGGCTGCATGCACTACATACATCCCATTTCCGGGGGACAGAACAACGGTACTCCCACCAGTAAATGTGCAGGTACGACAGCGTCTGTCCCTGGCTGGAGTGGGAGGGGGGGTGGAACATCCCAGTAGTGTAGGGGCAGATAGGGGGAGCAGCCTGGGTAAAGCTAGGAGCTCATTGGGTGCTGGTCACCTGAGCTCACACATAGAGGGAGTATATAAGGTGGGCACCATCTTAGATCAGGGTCAGTCAGTCAGTCAGTCAGCCTGTGAGTCAGTCAGACAGTCTGTCTGAGAGCCTGAGAAGCAGAGCGGAGGAGAAGGAAGAGGGACCCAGAGGCGCAGGACGAGAGGGGACCCCAAGATCCTAGAATAAGGACAAAAGGGTGAAGGGTCGGCAAAAGGGTACCGGATCCCAAGCTGGCAGAGGCTACAGCACACCTTAGCCAGGAACCGGAGGTCGTGGGCAGGATCTGCCACGACCCTCACCAAATCCACTAGAAAGGCATACCAAGCATAGGGTCAGGGAGCCCAGAGGAGGCTTGACCACCAAGAGACCCGAGGGAGCCGGCCAAAAGTGGATCCCTGGTGGGAACGGCCAGAAGAAGGGAGAGTCAGAAAGGAGCTCAGGACCATACTCAAGAATTGCCCGGGAGTTGACCGAGTCCAGGACCTGGTGGACGCAGCACGGCTTGGGTGGTCACTGCTGTACACAGTGACCCGAGCAACACCAGTAAGTAAAACCCTGGAACTGCATTTTATGCCTCTGAGTCTCCTTGCTGCACCTTCACAACCACCATCCTCCACGTCTGACCCCCTGAGGCTATACCCCTCCCGTTGGGGGTTATACTACCACAGCTGCACACACACCACCAGCCTCAGCGGACCATCCTGCAGCGGCGGCCTTTTGACCGCAAATCAACGGGTGGCGTAGTCGACACTAAGAACTAATAACATCTGTAAAGACTGCCACACACTGAGCTTGACACCCTGGGCACGGACCGGGTCACAGCCACTCGGAGACTACAACCCCCATCTGATCCGGCTCCGGGTATCCCTAACAACATGGCCCAGGGGGCGCGTCACTAACATCATACACCAGGCCAGATGTCAGTTTCAAATTTTTGGGAGCTGATATTGTTCTCCACACAGGGGTACATATGATTAAATCGAAATTGGTTTTCTTACTACTGTCGTATATAAAGCAGGCTACATCTCATCTTTTAATTCTTTGGTGAAAATTCTCACAGGGGTACACATGATAAAATAGAAATTGGTTTTCTTATTACCGTGATATATAAACAGGCTATATTTCATGTTTTAATTCTTTAGTGCAGATATTGTTCTCCACACAGGGGTACACAGACATTATAAAATCGAAAATTGGTTTTCTTACTACCGTAGTATATATAGCAGGCTACATTTCATCTTTTTATTCTTTGGTACAGATATTGCTCTCCACAAGGGGTACACATGACAAAAATCAAAATTGTTTTTTTACTACTATGGTGTATAAAGCAGGCTACATTTCATCTTTTAATTATTTGGTGCTGATATTGTTTTCCATTCAGGAGTACACATTAGTGATGAGCGAGAACTAAATGTGCGCAACTTAGTGGTTCAGCGGTTTCTCAAAACCTACCCAGATCTGCCATAGCTACTTGTGAAAGTACAACGCATGTGTGCCCATATCAGGAAAACTCAGCTACAGCTTCCGCCACCCTACCAGTACTTCAGCAGCGTTTGCAGCTTCCTGCTCATTGACTGGTGTGCGATGTCACCACACGTCGGAAATCAATGTTGCAGATGTTGGAAAGGATTTGTGAGCAGCAGCGGGCAGTTGTTGAGTACCAGCTTCAACACGCCCGTTGGAATTAAGGTCAGGCTCCTCACATAAGTGCTGATGAGTGGGCATGGATATCTGACATTTGTGCGATCCTCCAAAACTTTGAGGACTCTACCAAAATGGTGAGCGGCGATGACGCCATAATTGGCCTCACCATCCCACTTCTCTGTCTACTGAAACGCTCGCTGCTCACAATTAAAGAGGAGGCATTGCAGACGGAGAAAGGAACTATACAGGGTGATGCTACATAGCCCAGCCTCATCTCATCTCAAAGCGGATTGGGTGATAATGAGGAGGAGAAGGATGAGGAGGGGAACATGGACAGTCGTCCTCTTGGTGAGAACAGGGAAGTCTTGGCTGTCTTGATACCCCTCTTTCAGTCTGTGGGAAATCTGTATGAGTTTCGCTTAATGATGACCTTCAGTGACCTAAACCGTGGACCACCGAGAAGTGTGAGCTGATGTTGGACGGGCTGCCATTGCTTATGCAACAAGCTGCATTAGAGGACTTCCTGGGAGAAATGACACCCAGAGTAGATACAGTTTCCCTCTATGCCAGTCCTTTCACCAAGCTAAAGAATATGACTGTGGTGAAATACAACTCTCACCGAGAAGCAGACTAAAGAACATTGGGCCCACCAGAGGATTTGATTCTGAGGGCACACCTTTCTCCTCGCTCAAGAGCCCCATAGCAGCTGCAAGGATTGCGCTATGAAATCTCCTGAAGGAGAAGCAAGGGCCCACAGGAGGATTCTCCAGTTCTCTGGTGGGCCCTTCCAACCCTGCCGAGAAGCAGCCCTAGCTAGGAAAAGTCTGTGTGAAGGTTCCTGGACACTCTATGGCTGTTTTTTTACTAAGGAGGAAACCTGAGAACCCAGAGGAAACCCACGCAAACACGGGGAGAATATACAAACTCCTTGCAGATGTTGTCTTTGGTGGGATTTGAACCCAGGACCCCAGTGCTGCAAGACTGCAGTGCTAACCACTGAGCCACCATGTTTCCCTCTCTGTTCTCCCAGCTCTGAAATTTAACAAACAAGTCATGCTGGAGAAACTTGCACCTACTGCCACTCAGTGTCTTCAGCTACTTTGTGAGAAACTAATGTATGGACAGCCACTTAGTCTACCAAATAAAATTCCTGAGAAGGAAATTGTGGATTGCTTCTCTTCTGGTACTGGGTGCACTGCTAATATCATGGCATGCCATAATTCACTGGAAATATTCCTGGCTGGTTGGAGACAAGCTCATTCTCACAGAAAAGTACCAGCAAGCTAAGGAGATGGTGTCCTCTATCATCATTGTTACGGGTCCAGGTGGTGGAACCTCTGTGCTTCGGTGCAAGGAGGGACCAGAGGGGCGTGACTAAGTACCTACTCGGCCTGACCAAGGTCGCACGGCGGCTCAATCGACTCCGTGAACCAGGGAGGGACCGAGCAGGGGGACCAGGTGCCACTCTGGGACTGACCTTGTGTGAGAGCAGGTGACTCCCACGGGTCAGATGGCAGGAACTGACCGGTACAGCGGATGAGCACAGCTGGAAGGCTGACGGGTGGTCCGGGTAGACAACCTAGCAGGCACGACAGGTAACAGGCAGGTGCTCCAGGTAGGCAGGCAGGCGGGCACAACAGGTAACAGACAGGTGCTTCCAGGTAAGCAGGCTGGCAGGCACAACAGGTAACAGGCAGGTGCTTCCAGGTAAGCAGGCTGGTGAGCACGGCAGGTAACTGGCAGGCAGACTGGTGAGCAGGACTGACAGGCAGACAGGCGGGCAGGACTGACAGGCAGACTGGCGGGCAGGACTGACAGGCAGACTGGCGGGCAGGACTGACAGGCAGACTGGCGGGCAGGACTGACAGGCAGTGGGACCTGAGGGCTGAAGCAAGTGTTAGCACACGGAACAACAACCATTGCACAGGCAGCTCCATATTGGAGGAGGTGCTTTAAATAGGGGAGGGGAAGTCCTCCGTTGGCCGGGGACTTCTTAGGACGGCGCGCGCGGCCCCTTTAAGAGGGAGCGCGCGCGGCCCCTTTAAGAGGGAGCGCGCGCGCGGCCCCTTTAAGAGGGAGCGAGCGCAAGGCCCCTTTAAGAGGGAGCGCGCGCGCCCTAAGCACAGTGCCCAGGAAACTGCGCGCAGTGCGCGCCACAGTAGCTGCTGGACGGAAGCCGGAAAACGCCGGACCAGGGCCGTGGCGGTGAGGGGAACGGCGTCTCTTCCCAGCAGGAGGCAGAGAAGCCGATGCTACAACCATAAAGGAGTTAGCGCGTTGTCTAGGAGACCGACCACCGCTGCTGTCTACCTTGTGAACATTGTGTTCAAGTTTGCAAGGTGTCATGGGTTTACCGTGACAGAGAGGAGCCAGAAGACCGCAGTGTCTGATTCCTACCACTCCTGCACTCATTAGAAGCCTTTCGCCTTCATATTAATCGGTGCAGGTTTCTTTTAGCAGTGCAGGGGTTAATCTGCTCAGTTGTGAGCTCCGTCCTGGAAGCTTACCTTCATTTAGGCTCTCAGCAGATTTGTCCCGTGCATCTCCTCTACTGTGTAACTCTGTACCCCAACACATCAGACTCTCACCTATCGTGGAAATCTTCAAAATGAAGCTGAGGACCCACTTCTTCTGACAAGCGTACAATCTGCAGAAACCCTCGCTCCACCATACCGCTGCATGACCAGCTGTACCCTGACCTACTGTATCCTCACCCATCCCTTGTAGATTGTTTGTGCACCCTCGCGGGCAGGGTCCTCTCTCCTCTTGTACCAGTCGGTGACCCATTTTCACATGTAAAGTACCATGGATTAAAAGGCACTATAATAATAAATAATAATTATACTACTTGTACTCTACGTCAATTGATGGCACTTTCCTGGTGTCTGTCCCTAATTTGATGTGTTTTGGCAGCTTTTGGGCCTGTTTGAAGGTGTTGTGAATGCGTTTGTTTTTGCCCCCCATTGAATCCAATGGTGTTCGGCTATGCTTGGCGAATATTCAACAAATAAATCGGCGAATATTGCAAATTCAATGATCGCAATCCAAACCGAATATTGAAACATTCGCTCATCTCTAGTCATTGTCCATTTGGAAGACCCATTTCCACCCAAGCTTTAACTTCCTGGCTGATGTCTTGAGATGTTGCATCAGTATTGCCACATCTTCTTTTCTCATGATGCCATCTATTTTGTGAAGTGTCCCTCCTGCAGCAAAACAATCTCACAACATGATGCTGCCACCACCGTGTTTCACAGTTGGGATGGCAAGCTTCTCCTTTTTTCCTCCAAACGTAACGATGATCATTAGGCCCAAAAAGTAAAATTTTAGTTTCATCAGACCACAGGACATGTCTCCAAAAATTAAGGTCTATGTTCTTGTGTGCATTTGCAAACATTAATCTGGCTTTTTTATGTTTCTTTTGAAGTAATGGATTCTTCCTGGCAGAGTGGCCTTTCAGCCCATGTTTATACAGTACTCGTTTCACTGTGGATATTGACACAATCTTACCAGCTTCCGCCATCATCTTTCAAGATACCTGAAGGTGCCTCGTTCATCTGTACAAACAATTATACGCAAGCACAAACAAGATGGGAATGTCCAGCTATGATACCGCTCAGGAAGGAGACAGGTTCTGTGTCCCAGAGATGAACGTGCTTTGGTCCAACATGTGCATATCAACCCAAGGACAAAAGCAAAAGACCTTGTGAAGTTGATGGCGGAAGCTAGTAAGATTGTGTCAATATCCACAGTGAAACGAGTACTATATCAACATGTGCTGAAAGGCCACTCTGCCAGGAAGAAGCCATTACTCTAAATGAAACATAAAGCCAGATTAATGTTTGCAAATGCACACAGGAACAAAGACCTTAATTTTTGGAAACATGTCCTGTGGTCTGATGAAACTAAAATTGGACTTTTTGGGCATAATGACCATCGTTATGTTTGGAGGGAAAAGGGAGAAGCTTGGAAGCCTAAGAACACCATCCCAGATGTGAAGCACGAGGGTGGCAGCATCACGTTGCGGGGTTATTTTGCTGCAGGAGGGACTGGTGCATTTCTCAAAATAGATGGCATCATGAGAAAAGAAGATTATGTGGCAATACTGAAGCAACATCTCAAGACATCAGCCAGGAAGTTAAAGCTTGAGCGAAAATGGGTCTTCCAAATGGACAATGACGCGAAGCATAGTACCAAAATGGTAACAAAGTGGCGTAAGGATAGCAAAGTCAATGTTTTGGAGTGGCCATCACAAAGCCCTGATCTCAATCCTATTGAAAATTTATGAGCAAAGCTGAAAAAGCAGGGGCGAGCAAGGCGAACTACAAACCTGGATCAGTTACTCCACTTTTGACAGGAGGAATGGGCCCAAATTCCAATCAACTATAGAAGCTTGTGGATGGATTTCCCAAATGTTTGACCCAAATCATTCAGTTTAAGGGCAATGTACCAAATACTAATGAAATGTATAGAAACTTTTGACTTTGCAGTAAGTAATACAAATGCCTTAAAACATTCTCTCTCTCTCTCATTATTCTGGCATTTGGCAAATATTAAAAATCATGGTAATCCTAATTTACCTAAACCGGTAAAGGTTTATTCTGATTTCATGTCAGATATTGAGAAAAACATGAATATGTGTCTTTTTATATAGTGTATGTAAACTTCTGGTGTCAACTGTACGTAACTTATTTAGATCATCTGTTGGAGCATCAGAAAAGATAAATCAGACCAAAGGAGAACATTTTATAGTATTTAAAATGAAAAAAAAAACACAAAAAAGGAGTGTCTTCCATTGTGACTCATCATCCATTAAAGAGGTCACATTAAAATATTGTAATATTGTGGACTTCTACTGGAGACAAAATAAATCATCATACCTAATCCATTACTTGCCAATTCTATAACCTTCCTCCTATTCCTACCTCAAAGGGGTATTCCCATCTCCAAGATCTTATCCCAATATGTAGTAGGTGTAACATTAATAGTATTAGCAAATACCTTCAATTAGAAATGTAGTATAGTTCTTCTGATTCGCTATGTCGCCTACCTCATGTGCAGGGCATTACAGGACCTCATGTATCCATGAATACGACCACTCATATAGTGACAGTTAGTTACTTAGTTAGCTCTTAGTGGTCGCAACCATGGATAGCTAAGCTACTGCAATGCCCTACATAAGTTAAGCAACATAGTGAATCTGAAGAATTATACATTTCTAATTAGAGGTATTTAGTAATATAATAAATATTACACCTACTATATATTGGGATAGGATGTTGGAGATGGGAGCTACGTTCCCACTATGAGCTTTTGATGTTACAGATTTTCTGCCTTGTTTCTGCACCTATTAGGTAAATTTGGTTACTTGTGTTTTTATTGTGTTTTTGATGCTGCATTTTTTGCCTCTTGTTGATATATCATGTTTTAAATAAAGTTGCTTTCTTTTTCATACTTAATTTGGCTTTGACAAAACTTTACTGATATAGTCATGCGCAGATTACATGCCTTTTTGATGCGATTTCACCGCAGAAACCTACTAAAAACGCATGTGAATTTTTTACCTGCAGAATTTCTGCATCTAAAGTAATTCTGTGGTAAGAATCTGCAAATAAAACTCAGAGTACTCACAAGAGAAATTGACATGCTGTGGATTTGAAACGCGCACCGCAGGTCAGTTTACACTTAGTAAAAAATAAGCTCAGTGGGCAGGAGATTTTTATAAATCCGATCCACTTTGCTGGAACTATCAGATGCTGCTTTTTTTACACAGCGTCAAAATCGCACCAAGAACTCATCACAACCTAAAGATGCACATATTCCTCAGATAGCTGTGGCCTGTTTAGACAGACCTGACAGAATTCTGTGCGCGTATGTAATATGTTAATGTCATTTATGTGATCGCTTTTTGCACATAGAATATTATCGTTTTTGGCAGCACATTTCCTGTTTACATCACATACATAATGCAAGAATTATGATTTTAATGCCGGCATGAATTCAATATCAGCAGAGAAACTAGCATTTTGGTTAGTTTGTCCGGTGATTGCCAGCACGTTTACTCAAACCAATAATCGGTGTTCACAATTTTTGGTTCATCTAAACAGAATATTAGGCACAGTCAGAGCTGTCTAGTAGCAGCTTTTCTCCCTGGGAAACAAAAGGATCAGGAGTGATAATTAAACATGCCCAATCCCTCTCTTCCCTGACAGATAGTGTTAGGGAAGAGAAGGGTGGCTCCCATTACTGTAGATCATCCAGTCCCAACCAAATAAAAGGGTTTGGGTGACATTAATCTAATGTGAATGAAAGACTTAAAAGTGGACTTCACATGCTGTCCCTATTTTCTAGGTAACATCTAACCAAGTGTCAAATCCAGAGGGTAAAATTAACCTGTCAGGAGATTCATGCTGCCCAAACTGCCAGCAGCATGAATCGCAGTCTGGCTGCACAATTGCACTAATTTATATTATTCTCTAAAATGCTCTGGCATTTCAGAGAAAATATACTTTGAAGATCCGGCCAAATTAGTCCTGCTCCACTCTTGGCCGGCTATTCCCAGACCTGATAGAAGTTATGGACAGATCTCTGTAGAGAAGAAAAATTCCAGCATCTGTCATGTTATGAAATATTAAAACATGACTTTTAATTGCGTTATTTAAAATATGTAAGAACAAAACATTTCAATAAAATCTACTCTGTGCACATGCTCATTATTATGCGATTAATCCAAGGTCTGTGTCTAATCACATCATTTGTGTTTTTTTCTCTTCCTGTTCCCTATATATTCTACTGTCAGGATTTAGAGCGTTCAGCTCGAAACGCGTAGACCTGTGTCACCCTTTTTTTCCTCGACTCCTCCACCTCTTTTTGTCTCCCCGTTTTTATTGAAAAGTTTTGTTCTTACATATATTAAATTACACAATTAAAAGTCATGTTTTAATATTTCATATCATGGCGGATGCGGGAACTTTTCTTCTCTACGTTGCTCTCTGCCCAGAAGCCGGTCTGGAGTCCATGCACAGCAGTTTTTGATGGACGAATTCCTTCCACACTTCGTGAGCTGAACTTTCCCTCCCTCCTTTTTTCCCATTTTTCCTTTTGATGGACAGATCTCTGCCTATGTACACACGGGAGAGACCTGTCAATCACCTGCAACAGCACTGGGAAGAGCTGGCTTTGGCATTTTAGATAAAATCATTCAGCCAGGATGTGATTTATGCTGCCTGCAGTTTGGACAGCATAAATCGCTTGACTGCTTCCCTTTAAAGTTATAAAATCTCCACACTGAAAATATTTTCTGGTGTAAATTAGTCATGTAATGAATAGAAGAAATAAGATTATTTGACAGTAGCCAAACACAAGCAGTATTAGCACTATTATTATGGTTGACATCTTAGTTTAGCATTACAAATTAATCCTTACAAAGATGGATCATTTAAAGGGGTTGTATCAACATCAAGAATGGTTAAAATTGCATTACCCAGCCAACTTTATTATCCCCTGCTCCGGTGCTTCTGCAGCATTAGAGAGCACGCACAGTTCAAGCGGTGTAACCATGCTGCTGGTCCAAACTATTAATCCTCAGGAGTAGAGATGAGCGTTGTTCGACTCGAACTGTTCGCCAATCTCAAATTCGAGCTGTTTTGGGCGGTGTTCGAGCCGTTCGGCGAACACGAACGATTTGAGAAAAATTCGGCTGTTCGAGGTTATGTTCGATAACTGTTCGTGCACCAAAATCATAACTGGATTTTTCCTCAGTAATGATGAAAATTAATGTTAATACGCAGTTTGAGTGTACAGCGGGGTGGGGGGAGGGGCAGGGGATGGATCTCTGCAGGAATAATGAGATCTCCATTTTTTTTTCTCTTTCCCGCATTTGCAGTGGGGAGGTGCAATCTGTCAGCCTATCAGCAGCGCACACACGGAGCGAAGTGCTTTTTTTCACACAAGCAAGGGCATGTGTCATTGGCAGTGTATGTCACATGTCCTTGCCCTATAAGACCAAGCCATTTTCCCCGTCGCCACCATTTTCTCACTGCTGCAGCTGCGTGTTAGACGGCACCGCTGTTGCTGTGTGCGCTATACCTTGTTAATTTCAAGCCAATTTTCGCACAAATCTACAGATAGCTTGGGAGTAGGGAATAGTTGTGATTGCAGTGCTTTTAAGGACTAGGTTACAGCATTTCCTACGACTTTTATCAGGCAGGTCTGTGCTCTTAAATAGATAGATTGTGGGAGTAAAGACTAATTGTAACTGCAGTCCTTTTCAGGACTAGGTTACATCAGTTCCTATCAGTTTTTGCTAGGCAGGTCTGTGCCAGTGCTGTGCAAGTTTTTTTCACAGCATTTGACTGAATCTAGCAAAGCTAATCCTTTTTGGCCTATTGCAGAGTGTGTTAGTCAGTGGAGTAGCCTATCTGTGTTGCAAGATATACCACCTGTGTATAGAATACCAATTTTTTTACTGCACCTAGTGAAGTAAAATCTTTTGGGCATAGCATCATTCTATTAGTCCATCTATACTGACCTCTATCAGGTTGCAAATTGAATATAATTTTTTTATCCATCTAGCTCTGAAAAAATATTTGAGCTTCTAGCAGTGTGTGGGACTTGTTCTATTAGTCCATCTATACAGACCTCCATCAGGTTGCAAATTGAATATAATTTTTTTCTGCATCTAGCTCTGAAAAAATATTTGGGCTTCTAGCAGTATGTGGGACTTGTTCTATTAGTCCATCTATACTGACCTCCATCAGGTTGCAAACTGAATATAATTTTTTTCTGCATCTAGCTCTGAAAAAATATTTGGACTTCTAGCAGTGTGTGGGACTTGTTCTATTAGTCCATCTATACTGACCTCCATCACGCTGCAAATTGAAAATAATTTTTTGTCTGCATCTAGCTCTGAAAAAATATTTGGCCTTCTAGCAGTGTGTGGGACTTTCTCTATTAGTCCATCTATACTGACCTCCATCAGGTTGCAAATTAAAAATAATTTTTATCTGCATCTACCTCTGAAAAAATATTTGGGCTTCTAGCTGTGTGTGGGACTTGTTCTATTAGTCCATCTATACTGACCTCCATCAGGTTGCAAATTAAAAATAATTTTTTGTCTGCATCTAGCTCTGAAAAAATATTTGGCCTTCTAGCAGTGTGTGGGACTTTATCTGTTAGTCCATCTATACTGACCTCCATCAGGATGCAAACTGAATATATATTTTTTCTGCATCTACCTCTGAAAAAATATTGGGCTTCTACCTGTGTGTGGGACTTGTTCTATTAATCCATCTATACAGACCTCCATCAGGTTGCAAACTGAATATAATTTTTTTCTGCATCTACCTCTGAAAAAATATTTGGGCTTCTAGCTGTGTGTGGGACTTGTTCTATTAGTCCATCTATACTGACCTCCATCAGGTTGCAAACTGAATATAATTTTTTTCTGCATCTAGCTCTGAAAAAATATTTGGCCTTCTAGCAGTGTGTGGGACTTTCTCTATTAGTCCATCTATACTGACCTCCATCAGGTTGCAAATTAAAAATAATTTTTTGTCTGCATCTAGCTCTGAAAAAATATTTGGCATTTTAGCAGTGTGTGGGACTTTCTCTATTAGTCCATCTATACTGACCTCCATCAGGTTGCAAATTCAAAATAATTTTTTGTCTGCATCTAGCTCTGAAAAAATATTTGGCCTTCTAGCAGTGTGTGGGACTTTCTATATTAGTCCAGCTATACTGACCTCCATCAGGCTGCAAATTAAAAATAATTTTTATCTGCATCTACCTCTGAAAAAATATTTGGCCTTCTAGCTGTGTGTGGGACTTGTTCTATTAGTCCATCTATACTGACCTCCATCAGGTTGCAAACTGAATATAATTTTTTTCTGCATCTAGCTCTGAAAAAATATTTGGCCTTCTAGCAGTGTGTGGGACTTTCTCTATTAGTCCATCTATACTGACCTCCATCAGGTTGCAAATTAAAAATAATTTATATCTGCATCTAGCTCTGAAAAAATATTTGGCGTTCTAGCAGTGTGTGGGACTTTCTCTATTAGTCCATCTATACTGACCTCCATCAGGTTGCAAATTAAAAATAATTTTTTGTCTGCATCTAGCTCTGAAAAAATATTTGGCCTTCTAGCAGTGTGTGGGACTTTCTCTATTAGTCCATCTATACTGACCTCCATCAGGTTGCAAACTGAATATATATTTTTTCTGCATCTACCTCTCAAAAAATATTGGGCTTCTAGCTGTGTGTGGGACTTGTTCTATTAATCCATCTATACAGACCTCCATCAGGTTGCAAACTGAATATAATTTTTTTCTGCATCTACCTCTGAAAAAATATTTGGGCTTCTAGCTGTGTGTGGGACTTGTTCTATTAGTCCATCTATACTGACCTCCATCAGGTTGCAAACTGAATATAATTTTTTTCTGCATCTAGCTCTGAAAAAATATTTGGCCTTCTAGCAGTGTGTGGGACTTTATTAGTCCATCTATACTGACCTCCATCAGGTTGCAAATTAAAAATAATTTTTATCTGCATCTACCTCTGAAAAAATATTTGGGCTTCTAGCTGTGTGTGGGACTTATTCCATTAGTCCATCTATACTGACCTCCATCAGGTTGCAAACTGAATATATTTTTTTTCTGCATCTACCGCTGAAAAAATATTGGGCTTCTAGCTGTGTGTGGGACTTGTTCTATTAATCCATCTATACAGACCTCCATCAGGTTGCAAACTGAATATAATTTTTTTCTGCATCTACCTCTGAAAAAATATTTGGGCTTCTAGCTGTGTGTGGGACTTGTTCTATTAGTTCATCTATACTGACCTCCATCAGGTTGCAAACTGAATATAATTTTTTTCTGCATCTAGCTCTGAAAAAATATTTGGCCTTCTAGCAGTGTGTGGGACTTTCTCTATTAGTCCATCTATACTGACCTCCATCAGGTTGCAAATTAAAAATAATTTTTTGTCTGCATCTAGCTCTGAAAAAATATTTGGCATTCTAGCAGTGTGTGGGACTTTCTCTATTAGTCCATCTATACTGACCTTCATCAGGTTGCAAATTCAAAATAATTTTTTGTCTGCATCTAGCTCTGAAAAAATATTTGGCCTTCTAGCAGTGTGTGGTACTTTCTCTATTAGTCCATCTATACTGACCTCCATCAGGCTGCAAATTAAAAATAATTTTTATCTGCATCTACCTCTGAAAAATATTTGGGCTTCTAGCTGTGTGTGGGACTTGTTCTATTAGTCCATCTATACTGACCTCCATCAGGTTGCAAACTGAATATAATTTTTTTCTGCATCTAGCTCTGAAAAAATATTTGGCCTTCTAGCAGTGTGTGGGACTTTCTCTATTAGTCCATCTATACTGACCTCCATCAGGTTGAAAATTAAAAATAATTTATATCTGCATCTAGCTCTGAAAAAATATTTGGCCTTCTAGCAGTGTGTGGGACTTTCTCTATTAGTCCATCTATACTGACCTCCATCAGGTTGCAAATTAAAAATAATTTTTTGTCTGCATCTAGCTCTGAAAAAATATTTGGCCTTCTAGCAGTGTGTGGGACTTTCTCTATTAGTCCATCTATACTGACCTCCATCAGGTTGCAAACTGAATATATATTTTTTCTGCATCTACCTCTCAAAAAATATTGGGCTTCTAGCTGTGTGTGGGACTTGTTCTATTAATCCATCTATACAGACCTCCATCAGGTTGCAAACTGAATATAATTTTTTTCTGCATCTACCTCTGAAAAAATATTTGGGCTTCTAGCTGTGTGTGGGACTTGTTCTATTAGTCCATCTATACTGACCTCCATCAGGTTGCAAACTGAATATAATTTTTTTCTGCATCTAGCTCTGAAAAAATATTTGGCCTTCTAGCAGTGTGTGGGACTTTCTCTATTAGTCCATCTATACTGACCTCCATCAGGTTGCAAATTAAAAATAATTTATATCTGCATCTAGCTCTGAAAAAATATTTGGCCTTCTAGCAGTGTGTGGGACTTTCTCTATTAGTCCATCTATACTGACCTCCATCAGGTTGCAAATTAAAAATATTTTTTTGTCTGCATCTAGCTCTGAAAAAATATTTGGCCTTCTAGCAGTGTGTGGGACTTTCTCTATTAGTCCATCTATACTGACCTCCATCAAGTTGCAAACTGAATATATTTTTTTTCTGCATCTTCCTCTGAAAAAATATTGGGCTTCTAGCTGTGTGTGGGACTTGTTCTATTAATCCATCTATACAGACCTCCATCAGGTTGCAAACTGAATATAATTTTTTTCTGCATCTACCTCTGAAAAAATATTTGGGCTTCTAGCTGTGTGTGGGACTTGTTCTATTAATCCATCTATACAGACCTCCATCAGGTTGCAAACTGAATATAATTTTTTTCTGCATCTACCTCTGAAAAAATATTTGGCCTTCTAGCAGTGTGTGGGACTTTCTCTATTAGTCCATCTATACTGACCTCCATCAGGTTGCAAACTCAATATATATTTTTTCTGCATCTACCTCTCAAAAAATATTGGGCTTCTAGCTGTGTGTGGGACTTGTTCTATTAATCCATCTATACAGACCTCCATCAGGTTGCAAACTGAATATAATTTTTTTCTGCATCTACCTCTGAAAAAATATTTGGGCTTCTAGCTGTGTGTGGGACTTGTTCTATTAGTCCATCTATACTGACCTCCATCAGGTTGCAAACTGAATATAATTTTTTTCTGCATCTAGCTCTGAAAAAATATTTGGCCTTCTAGCAGTGTGTGGGACTTTATTAGTCCATCTATACTGACCTCCATCAGGTTGCAAATTAAAAATAATTTTTATCTGCATCTACCTCTGAAAAAATATTTGGGCTTCTAGCTGTGTGTGGGACTTATTCTATTAGTCCATCTATACTGACCTCCATCAGGTTGCAAACTGAATATATTTTTTTTCTGCATCTACCTCTGAAAAAATATTGGGCTTCTAGCTGTGTGTGGGACTTGTTCTATTAATCCATCTATACAGACCTCCATCAGGTTGCAAACTGAATATAATTTTTTTCTGCATCTACCTCTGAAAAAATATTTGGGCTTCTAGCTGTGTGTGGGACTTGTTCTATTAGTCCATCTATACTGACCTCCATCAGGTTTCAAACTGAATATAATTTTTTTCTGCATCTAGCTCTGAAAAAATATTTGGCCTTCTAGCAGTGTGTGGGACTTTCTCTATTAGTCCATCTATACTGACCTCCATCAGGTTGCAAATTAAAAATAATTTTTTGTCTGCATCTAGCTCTGAAAAAATATTTGGCATTCTAGCAGTGTGTGGGACTTTCTCTATTAGTCCATCTATACTGACCTCCATCAGGTTGAAAATTCAAAATAATTTTTTGTCTGCATCTAGCTCTGAAAAAATATTTGGCCTTCTAGCAGTGTGTGGGACTTTCTCTATTAGTCCATCTATACTGACCTCCATCAGGCTGCAAATTAAAAATAATTTTTATCTGCATCTACCTCTGAAAAATATTTGGCCTTCTAGCTGTGTGTGGGACTTGTTCTATTAGTCCATCTATACTGACCTCCATCAGGTTGCAAACTGAATATAATTTTTTTCTGCATCTAGCTCTGAAAAAATATTTGGCCTTCTAGCATTGTGTGGGACTTTCTCTATTAGTCCATCTATACTGACCTCCATCAGGTTGCAAATTAAAAATAATTTATATCTGCATCTAGCTCTGAAAAAATATTTGGCCTTCTAGCAGTGTGTGGGACTTTCTCTATTAGTCCATCTATACTGACCTCCATCAGGTTGCAAATTAAAAATAATTTATATCTGCATCTAGCTCTGAAAAAATATTTGGCCTTCTAGCAGTGTGTGGGACTTTCTCTATTAGTCCATCTATACTGACCTCCATCAGGTTGCAAATTCAAAATAATTTTTTGTCTGCATCTAGCTCTGAAAAAATATTTGGCCTTCTAGCAGTGTGTGGGACTTTCTCTATTAGTCCATCTATACTGACCTCCATCAAGTTGCAAACTGAATATATTTTTTTTCTGCATCTACCTCTGAAAAAATATTGGGCTTCTAGCTGTGTGTGGGACTTGTTCTATTAATCCATCTATACAGACCTCCATCAGGTTGCAAACTGAATATAATTTTTTTCTGCATCTACCTCTGAAAAAATATTTGGGCTTCTAGCTGTGTGTGGGACTTGTTCTATTAATCCATCTATACAGACCTCCATCAGGTTGCAAACTGAATATAATTTTTTTCTGCATCTAGCTCTGAAAAAATATTTGGCCTTCTAGCAGTGTGTGGGACTTTCTCTATTAGTCCATCTATACTGACCTCCATCAGGTTGCAAACTGAATATATATTTTTTCTGCATCTACCTCTCAAAAAATATTGGGCTTCTAGCTGTGTGTGGGACTTGTTCTATTAATCCATCTATACAGACCTCCATCAGGTTGCAAACTGAATATAATTTTTTTCTGCATCTACCTCTGAAAAAATATTTGGGCTTCTAGCTGTGTGTGGGACTTGTTCTATTAGTCCATCTATACTGACCTCCATCAGGTTGCAAACTGAATATAATTTTTTTCTGCATCTAGCTCTGAAAAAATATTTGGCCTTCTAGCAGTGTGTGAGACTTTATTAGTCCATCTATACTGACCTCCATCAGGTTGCAAATTAAAAATAATTTTTATCTGCATCTACCTCTGAAAAAATATTTGGGCTTCTAGCTGTGTGTGGGACTTATTCTATTAGTCCATCTATACTGACCTCCATCAGGTTGCAAACTGAATATATTTTTTTTCTGCATCTACCTCTGAAAAAATATTGGGCTTCTAGCTGTGTGTGGGACTTGTTCTATTAATCCATCTATACAGACCTCCATCAGGTTGCAAACTGAATATAATTTTTTTCTGCATCTACCTCTGAAAAAATATTTGGGCTTCTAGCTGTGTGTGGGACTTGTTCTATTAGTCCATCTATACTGACCTCCATCAGGTTTCAAACTTAATATAATTTTTTTCTGCATCTAGCTCTGAAAAAATATTTGGCCTTCTAGCAGTGTGTGGGACTTTCTCTATTAGTCCATCTATACTGACCTCCATCAGGTTGCAAATTAAAAATAATTTTTTGTCTGCATCTAGCTCTGAAAAAATATTTCGCATTCTAGCAGTGTGTGGGACTTTCTCTATTAGTCCATCTATACTGACCTCCATCAGGTTGCAAATTAAAAATATTTTTTTGTCTGCATCTAGCTCTGAAAAAATATTTGGCCTTCTAGCAGTGTGTGGGACTTTCTCTATTAGTCCATCTATACTGACCTCCATCAAGTTGCAAACTGAATATATTTTTTTTCTGCATCTTCCTCTGAAAAAATATTGGGCTTCTAGCTGTGTGTGGGACTTGTTCTATTAATCCATCTATACAGACCTCCATCAGGTTGCAAACTGAATATAATTTTTTTCTGCATCTACCTCTGAAAAAATATTTGGGCTTCTAGCTGTGTGTGGGACTTGTTCTATTAATCCATCTATACAGACCTCCATCAGGTTGCAAACTGAATATAATTTTTTTCTGCATCTACCTCTGAAAAAATATTTGGCCTTCTAGCAGTGTGTGGGACTTTCTCTATTAGTCCATCTATACTGACCTCCATCAGGTTGCAAACTCAATATAATTTTTTTCTGCATCTAGCTCTGAAAAAATATTTGGCCTTCTAGCAGTGTGTGAGACTTTATTAGTCCATCTATACTGACCTCCATCAGGTTGCAAATTAAAAATAATTTTTATCTGCATCTACCTCTGAAAAAATATTTGGGCTTCTAGCTGTGTGTGGGACTTATTCTATTAGTCCATCTATACTGACCTCCATCAGGTTGCAAACTGAATATATTTTTTTTCTGCATCTACCTCTGAAAAAATATTGGGCTTCTAGCTGTGTGTGGGACTTGTTCTATTAATCCATCTATACAGACCTCCATCAGGTTGCAAACTGAATATAATTTTTTTCTGCATCTACCTCTGAAAAAATATTTGGGCTTCTAGCTGTGTGTGGGACTTGTTCTATTAGTCCATCTATACTGACCTCCATCAGGTTTCAAACTTAATATAATTTTTTTCTGCATCTAGCTCTGAAAAAATATTTGGCCTTCTAGCAGTGTGTGGGACTTTCTCTATTAGTCCATCTATACTGACCTCCATCAGGTTGCAAATTAAAAATAATTTTTTGTCTGCATCTAGCTCTGAAAAAATATTTCGCATTCTAGCAGTGTGTGGGACTTTCTCTATTAGTCCATCTATACTGACCTCCATCAGGTTGCAAATTAAAAATATTTTTTTGTCTGCATCTAGCTCTGAAAAAATATTTGGCCTTCTAGCAGTGTGTGGGACTTTCTCTATTAGTCCATCTATACTGACCTCCATCAAGTTGCAAACTGAATATATTTTTTTTCTGCATCTTCCTCTGAAAAAATATTGGGCTTCTAGCTGTGTGTGGGACTTGTTCTATTAATCCATCTATACAGACCTCCATCAGGTTGCAAACTGAATATAATTTTTTTCTGCATCTACCTCTGAAAAAATATTTGGGCTTCTAGCTGTGTGTGGGACTTGTTCTATTAATCCATCTATACAGACCTCCATCAGGTTGCAAACTGAATATAATTTTTTTCTGCATCTACCTCTGAAAAAATATTTGGCCTTCTAGCAGTGTGTGGGACTTTCTCTATTAGTCCATCTATACTGACCTCCATCAGGTTGCAAACTCAATATATATTTTTTCTGCATCTACCTCTCAAAAAATATTGGGCTTCTAGCTGTGTGTGGGACTTGTTCTATTAATCCATCTATACAGACCTCCATCAGGTTGCAAACTGAATATAATTTTTTTCTGCATCTACCTCTGAAAAAATATTTGGGCTTCTAGCTGTGTGTGGGACTTGTTCTATTAGTCCATCTATACTGACCTCCATCAGGTTGCAAACTGAATATAATTTTTTTCTGCATCTAGCTCTGAAAAAATATTTGGCCTTCTAGCAGTGTGTGGGACTTTATTAGTCCATCTATACTGACCTCCATCAGGTTGCAAATTAAAAATAATTTTTATCTGCATCTACCTCTGAAAAAATATTTGGGCTTCTAGCTGTGTGTGGGACTTATTCTATTAGTCCATCTATACTGACCTCCATCAGGTTGCAAACTGAATATATTTTTTTTCTGCATCTACCTCTGAAAAAATATTGGGCTTCTAGCTGTGTGTGGGACTTGTTCTATTAATCCATCTATACAGACCTCCATCAGGTTGCAAACTGAATATAATTTTTTTCTGCATCTACCTCTGAAAAAATATTTGGGCTTCTAGCTGTGTGTGGGACTTGTTCTATTAGTCCATCTATACTGACCTCCATCAGGTTTCAAACTGAATATAATTTTTTTCTGCATCTAGCTCTGAAAAAATATTTGGCCTTCTAGCAGTGTGTGGGACTTTCTCTATTAGTCCATCTATACTGACCTCCATCAGGTTGCAAATTAAAAATAATTTTTTGTCTGCATCTAGCTCTGAAAAAATATTTGGCATTCTAGCAGTGTGTGGGACTTTCTCTATTAGTCCATCTATACTGACCTCCATCAGGTTGCAAATTCAAAATAATTTTTTGTCTGCATCTAGCTCTGAAAAAATATTTGGCCTTCTAGCAGTGTGTGGGACTTTCTCTATTAGTCCATCTATACTGACCTCCATCAGGCTGCAAATTAAAAATAATTTTTATCTGCATCTACCTCTGAAAAATATTTGGCCTTCTAGCTGTGTGTGGGACTTGTTCTATTAGTCCATCTATACTGACCTCCATCAGGTTGCAAACTGAATATAATTTTTTTCTGCATCTAGCTCTGAAAAAATATTTCGCCTTCTAGCATTGTGTGGGACTTTCTCTATTAGTCCATCTATACTGACCTCCATCAGGTTGCAAATTAAAAATAATTTATATCTGCATCTAGCTCTGAAAAAATATTTGGCCTTCTAGCAGTGTGTGGGACTTTCTCTATTAGTCCATCTATACTGACCTCCATCAGGTTGCAAATTAAAAATAATTTATATCTGCATCTAGCTCTGAAAAAATATTTGGCCTTCTAGCAGTGTGTGGGACTTTCTCTATTAGTCCATCTATACTGACCTCCATCAGGTTGCAAATTCAAAATAATTTTTTGTCTGCATCTAGCTCTGAAAAAATATTTGGCCTTCTAGCAGTGTGTGGGACTTTCTCTATTAGTCCATCTATACTGACCTCCATCAAGTTGCAAACTGAATATATTTTTTTTCTGCATCTACCTCTGAAAAAATATTGGGCTTCTAGCTGTGTGTGGGACTTGTTCTATTAATCCATCTATACAGACCTCCATCAGGTTGCAAACTGAATATAATTTTTTTCTGCATCTACCTCTGAAAAAATATTTGGGCTTCTAGCTGTGTGTGGGACTTGTTCTATTAATCCATCTATACAGACCTCCATCAGGTTGCAAACTGAATATAATTTTTTTCTGCATCTAGCTCTGAAAAAATATTTGGCCTTCTAGCAGTGTGTGGGACTTTCTCTATTAGTCCATCTATACTGACCTCCATCAGGTTGCAAACTGAATATATATTTTTTCTGCATCTACCTCTCAAAAAATATTGGGCTTCTAGCTGTGTGTGGGACTTGTTCTATTAATCCATCTATACAGACCTCCATCAGGTTGCAAACTGAATATAATTTTTTTCTGCATCTACCTCTGAAAAAATATTTGGGCTTCTAGCTGTGTGTGGGACTTGTTCTATTAGTCCATCTATACTGACCTCCATCAGGTTGCAAACTGAATATAATTTTTTTCTGCATCTAGCTCTGAAAAAATATTTGGCCTTCTAGCAGTGTGTGAGACTTTATTAGTCCATCTATACTGACCTCCATCAGGTTGCAAATTAAAAATAATTTTTATCTGCATCTACCTCTGAAAAAATATTTGGGCTTCTAGCTGTGTGTGGGACTTATTCTATTAGTCCATCTATACTGACCTCCATCAGGTTGCAAACTGAATATATTTTTTTTCTGCATCTACCTCTGAAAAAATATTGGGCTTCTAGCTGTGTGTGGGACTTGTTCTATTAATCCATCTATACAGACCTCCATCAGGTTGCAAACTGAATATAATTTTTTTCTGCATCTACCTCTGAAAAAATATTTGGGCTTCTAGCTGTGTGTGGGACTTGTTCTATTAGTCCATCTATACTGACCTCCATCAGGTTTCAAACTTAATATAATTTTTTTCTGCATCTAGCTCTGAAAAAATATTTGGCCTTCTAGCAGTGTGTGGGACTTTCTCTATTAGTCCATCTATACTGACCTCCATCAGGTTGCAAATTAAAAATAATTTTTTGTCTGCATCTAGCTCTGAAAAAATATTTCGCATTCTAGCAGTGTGTGGGACTTTCTCTATTAGTCCATCTATACTGACCTCCATCAGGTTGCAAATTCAAAATAATTTTTTGTCTGCATCTAGCTCTGAAAAAATATTTGGCCTTCTAGCAGTGTGTGGGACTTTCTCTATTAGTCCATCTATACTGACCTCCATCAGGCTGCAAATTAAAAATAATTTTTATCTGCATCTACCTCTGAAAAATATTTGGCCTTCTAGCTGTGTGTGGGACTTGTTCTATTAGTCCATCTATACTGACCTCCATCAGGTTGCAAACTGAATATAATTTTTTTCTGCATCTAGCTCTGAAAAAATATTTGGCCTTCTAGCAGTGTGTGGGACTTTCTCTATTAGTCCATCTATACTGACCTCCATCAGGTTGCAAATTAAAAATAATTTATATCTGCATCTAGCTCTGAAAAAATATTTGGCCTTCTAGCAGTGTGTGGGACTTTCTCTATTAGTCCATCTATACTGACCTCCATCAGGTTGCAAATTAAAAATAATTTTTTGTCTGCATCTAGCTCTGAAAAAATATTTGGCCTTCTAGCAGTGTGTGGGACTTTCTCTATTAGTCCATCTATACTGACCTCCATCAGGTTGCAAACTGAATATATATTTTTTCTGCATCTACCTCTGAAAAAATATTGGGCTTCTAGCTGTGTGTGGGACTTGTTCTATTAATCCATCTATACAGACCTCCATCAGGTTGCAAACTGAATATAATTTTTTTCTGCATCTACCTCTGAAAAAATATTTGGGCTTCTAGCTGTGTGTGGGACTTGTTCTATTAGTCCATCTATACTGACCTCCATCAGGTTGCAAACTGAATATAATTTTTTTCTGCATCTAGCTCTGAAAAAATATTTGGCCTTCTAGCAGTGTGTGGGACTTTCTCTATTAGTCCATCTATACTGACCTCCATCAGGTTGCAAATTAAAAATAATTTATATCTGCATCTAGCTCTGAAAAAATATTTGGCCTTCTAGCAGTGTGTGGGACTTTCTCTATTAGTCCATCTATACTGACCTCCATCAGGTTGCAAATTAAAAATAATTTTTTGTCTGCATCTAGCTCTGAAAAAATATTTGGCCTTCTAGCAGTGTGTGGGACTTTCTCTATTAGTCCATCTATACTGACCTCCATCAAGTTGCAAACTGAATATATTTTTTTTCTGCATCTTCCTCTGAAAAAATATTGGGCTTCTAGCTGTGTGTGGGACTTGTTCTATTAATCCATCTATACAGACCTCCATCAGGTTGCAAACTGAATATAATTTTTTTCTGCATCTACCTCTGAAAAAATATTTGGGCTTCTAGCTGTGTGTGGGAATTGTTCTATTAATCCATCTATACAGACCTCCATCAGGTTGCAAACTGAATATAATTTTTTTCTGCATCTAGCTCTGAAAAAATATTTGGCCTTCTAGCAGTGTGTGGGACTTTCTCTATTAGTCCATCTATACTGACCTCCATCAGGTTGCAAACTGAATATATATTTTTTCTGCATCTACCTCTCAAAAAATATTGGGCTTCTAGCTGTGTGTGGGACTTGTTCTATTAATCCATCTATACAGACCTCCATCAGGTTGCAAACTGAATATAATTTTTTTCTGCATCTACCTCTGAAAAAATATTTGGGCTTCTAGCTGTGTGTGGGACTTGTTCTATTAGTCCATCTATACTGACCTCCATCAGGTTGCAAACTGAATATAATTTTTTTCTGCATCTAGCTCTGAAAAAATATTTGGCCTTCTAGCAGTGTGTGAGACTTTATTAGTCCATCTATACTGACCTCCATCAGGTTGCAAATTAAAAATAATTTTTATCTGCATCTACCTCTGAAAAAATATTTGGGCTTCTAGCTGTGTGTGGGACTTATTCTATTAGTCCATCTATACTGACCTCCATCAGGTTGCAAACTGAATATATTTTTTTTCTGCATCTACCTCTGAAAAAATATTGGGCTTCTAGCTGTGTGTGGGACTTGTTCTATTAATCCATCTATACAGACCTCCATCAGGTTGCAAACTGAATATAATTTTTTTCTGCATCTACCTCTGAAAAAATATTTGGGCTTCTAGCTGTGTGTGGGACTTGTTCTATTAGTCCATCTATACTGACCTCCATCAGGTTTCAAACTTAATATAATTTTTTTCTGCATCTAGCTCTGAAAAAATATTTGGCCTTCTAGCAGTGTGTGGGACTTTCTCTATTAGTCCATCTATACTGACCTCCATCAGGTTGCAAATTAAAAATAGTTTTTTGTCTGCATCTAGCTCTGAAAAAATATTTCGCATTCTAGCAGTGTGTGGGACTTTCTCTATTAGTCCATCTATACTGACCTCCATCAGGTTGCAAATTCAAAATAATTTTTTGTCTGCATCTAGCTCTGAAAAAATATTTGGCCTTCTAGCAGTGTGTGGGACTTTCTCTATTAGTCCATCTATACTGACCTCCATCAGGCTGCAAATTAAAAATAATTTTTATCTGCATCTACCTCTGAAAAATATTTGGCCTTCTAGCTGTGTGTGGGACTTGTTCTATTAGTCCATCTATACTGACCTCCATCAGGTTGCAAACTGAATATAATTTTTTTCTGCATCTAGCTCTGAAAAAATATTTGGCCTTCTAGCAGTGTGTGGGACTTTCTCTATTAGTCCATCTATACTGACCTCCATCAGGTTGCAAATTAAAAATAATTTATATCTGCATCTAGCTCTGAAAAAATATTTGGCCTTCTAGCAGTGTGTGGGACTTTCTCTATTAGTCCATCTATACTGACCTCCATCAGGTTGCAAATTAAAAATAATTTTTTGTCTGCATCTAGCTCTGAAAAAATATTTGGCCTTCTAGCAGTGTGTGGGACTTTCTCTATTAGTCCATCTATACTGACCTCCATCAGGTTGCAAACTGAATATATATTTTTTCTGCATCTACCTCTGAAAAAATATTGGGCTTCTAGCTGTGTGTGGGACTTGTTCTATTAATCCATCTATACAGACCTCCATCAGGTTGCAAACTGAATATAATTTTTTTCTGCATCTACCTCTGAAAAAATATTTGGGCTTCTAGCTGTGTGTGGGACTTGTTCTATTAGTCCATCTATACTGACCTCCATCAGGTTGCAAACTGAATATAATTTTTTTCTGCATCTAGCTCTGAAAAAATATTTGGCCTTCTAGCAGTGTGTGGGACTTTCTCTATTAGTCCATCTATACTGACCTCCATCAGGTTGCAAATTAAAAATAATTTATATCTGCATCTAGCTCTGAAAAAATATTTGGCCTTCTAGCAGTGTGTGGGACTTTCTCTATTAGTCCATCTATACTGACCTCCATCAGGTTGCAAATTAAAAATAATTTTTTGTCTGCATCTAGCTCTGAAAAAATATTTGGCCTTCTAGCAGTGTGTGGGACTTTCTCTATTAGTCCATCTATACTGACCTCCATCAAGTTGCAAACTGAATATATTTTTTTTCTGCATCTTCCTCTGAAAAAATATTGGGCTTCTAGCTGTGTGTGGGACTTGTTCTATTAATCCATCTATACAGACCTCCATCAGGTTGCAAACTGAATATAATTTTTTTCTGCATCTACCTCTGAAAAAATATTTGGGCTTCTAGCTGTGTGTGGGAATTGTTCTATTAATCCATCTATACAGACCTCCATCAGGTTGCAAACTGAATATCATTTTTTTCTGCATCTAGCTCTGAAAAAATATTTGGCCTTCTAGCAGTGTGTGGGACTTTCTCTATTAGTCCATCTATACTGACCTCCATCAGGTTGCAAACTCAATATATATTTTTTCTGCATCTACCTCTCAAAAAATATTGGGCTTCTAGCTGTGTGTGGGACTTGTTCTATTAATCCATCTATACAGACCTCCATCAGGTTGCAAACTGAATATAATTTTTTCTGCATCTACCTCTGAAAAAATATTTGGGCTTCTAGCTGTGTGTGGGACTTGTTCTATTAGTCCATCTATACTGACCTCCATCAGGTTGCAAACTGAATATAATTTTTTTCTGCATCTAGCTCTGAAAAAATATTTGGCCTTCTAGCAGTGTGTGGGACTTTATTAGTCCATCTATACTGACCTCCATCAGGTTGCAAATTAAAAATAATTTTTATCTGCATCTACCTCTGAAAAAATATTTGGGCTTCTAGCTGTGTGTGGGACTTATTCTATTAGTCCATCTATACTGACCTCCATCAGGTTGCAAACTGAATATATTTTTTTTCTGCATCTACCTCTGAAAAAATATTGGGCTTCTAGCTGTGTGTGGGACTTGTTCTATTAATCCATCTATACAGACCTCCATCAGGTTGCAAACTGAATATAATTTTTTTCTGCATCTACCTCTGAAAAAATATTTGGGCTTCTAGCTGTGTGTGGGACTTGTTCTATTAGTCCATCTATACTGACCTCCATCAGGTTTCAAACTGAATATAATTTTTTTCTGCATCTAGCTCTGAAAAAATATTTGGCCTTCTAGCAGTGTGTGGGACTTTCTCTATTAGTCCATCTATACTGACCTCCATCAGGTTGCAAATTAAAAATAATTTTTTGTCTGCATCTAGCTCTGAAAAAATATTTGGCATTCTAGCAGTGTGTGGGACTTTCTCTATTAGTCCATCTATACTGACCTCCATCAGGTTGCAAATTCAAAATAATTTTTTGTCTGCATCTAGCTCTGAAAAAATATTTGGCCTTCTAGCAGTGTGTGGGACTTTCTCTATTAGTCCATCTATACTGACCTCCATCAGGCTGCAAATTAAAAATAATTTTTATCTGCATCTACCTCTGAAAAATATTTGGCCTTCTAGCTGTGTGTGGGACTTGTTCTATTAGTCCATCTATACTGACCTCCATCAGGTTGCAAACTGAATATAATTTTTTTCTGCATCTAGCTCTGAAAAAATATTTGGCCTTCTAGCATTGTGTGGGACTTTCTCTATTAGTCCATCTATACTGACCTCCATCAGGTTGCAAATTAAAAATAATTTATATCTGCATCTAGCTCTGAAAAAATATTTGGCCTTCTAGCAGTGTGTGGGACTTTCTCTATTAGTCCATCTATACTGACCTCCATCAGGTTGCAAATTAAAAATAATTTATATCTGCATCTAGCTCTGAAAAAATATTTGGCCTTCTAGCAGTGTGTGGGACTTTCTCTATTAGTCCATCTATACTGACCTCCATCAGGTTGCAAATTCAAAATAATTTTTTGTCTGCATCTAGCTCTGAAAAAATATTTGGCCTTCTAGCAGTGTGTGGGACTTTCTCTATTAGTCCATCTATACTGACCTCCATCAAGTTGCAAACTGAATATATTTTTTTTCTGCATCTACCTCTGAAAAAATATTAGGCTTCTAGCTGTGTGTGGGACTTGTTCTATTAATCCATCTATACAGACCTCCATCAGGTTGCAAACTGAATATAATTTTTTTCTGCATCTACCTCTGAAAAAATATTTGGGCTTCTAGCTGTGTGTGGGACTTGTTCTATTAATCCATCTATACAGACCTCCATCAGGTTGCAAACTGAATATAATTTTTTTCTGCATCTAGCTCTGAAAAAATATTTGGCCTTCTAGCAGTGTGTGGGACTTTATTAGTCCATCTATACTGACCTCCATCAGGTTGCAAATTAAAAATAATTTTTATCTGCATCTACCTCTGAAAAAATATTTGGGCTTCTAGCTGTGTGTGGGACTTATTCTATTAGTCCATCTATACTGACCTCCATCAGGTTGCAAACTGAATATATTTTTTTTCTGCATCTACCTCTGAAAAAATATTGGGCTTCTAGCTGTGTGTGGGACTTGTTCTATTAATCCATCTATACAGACCTCCATCAGGTTGCAAACTGAATATAATTTTTTTCTGCATCTACCTCTGAAAAAATATTTGGGCTTCTAGCTGTGTGTGGGACTTGTTCTATTAGTCCATCTATACTGACCTCCATCAGGTTTCAAACTGAATATAATTTTTTTCTGCATCTAGCTCTGAAAAAATATTTGGCCTTCTAGCAGTGTGTGGGACTTTCTCTATTAGTCCATCTATACTGACCTCCATCAGGTTGCAAATTAAAAATAATTTTTTGTCTGCATCTAGCTCTGAAAAAATATTTCGCATTCTAGCAGTGTGTGGGACGTTCTCTATTAGTCCATCTATACTGACCTCCATCAGGTTGCAAATTCAAAATAATTTTTTGTCTGCATCTAGCTCTGAAAAAATATTTGGCCTTCTAGCAGTGTGTGGGACTTTCTCTATTAGTCCATCTATACTGACCTCCATCAGGCTGCAAATTAAAAATAATTTTTATCTGCATCTACCTCTGAAAAATATTTGGCCTTCTAGCTGTGTGTGGGACTTGTTCTATTAGTCCATCTATACTGACCTCCATCAGGTTGCAAACTGAATATAATTTTTTTCTGCATCTAGCTCTGAAAAAATATTTGGCTTTCTAGCATTGTGTGGGACTTTCTCTATTAGTCCATCTATACTGACCTCCATCAGGTTGCAAATTAAAAATAATTTATATCTGCATCTAGCTCTGAAAAAATATTTGGCGTTCTAGCAGTGTGTGGGACTTTCTCTATTAGTCCATCTATACTGACCTCCATCAGGTTTCAAATTAAAAATAATTTTTTGTCTGCATCTAGCTCTGAAAAAATATTTGGCCTTCTAGCAGTGTGTGGGACTTTCTCTATTAGTCCATCTATACTGACCTCCATCAGGTTGCAAACTGAATATATATTTTTTCTGCATCTACCTCTCAAAAAATATTGGGCTTCTAGCTGTGTGTGGGACTTGTTCTATTAATCCATCTATACAGACCTCCATCAGGTTGCAAACTGAATATAATTTTTTTCTGCATCTAGCTCTGAAAAAATATTTGGGCTTCTAGCTGTGTGTGGGACTTCTTCTATTAGTCCATCTATACTGACCTCCATCAGGTTGCAAACTGAATATAATTTTTTTCTGCATCTAGCTCTGAAAAAATATTTGGCCTTCTAGCAGTGTGTGGGACTTTCTCTATTAGTCCATCTATACTGACCTCCATCAGGTTGCAAATTAAAAATATTTTTTATCTGCATCTACCTCTGAAAAAATATTTGGGCTTCTAGCTGTGTGTGGGACTTATTCTATCAGTCCATCTATACTGACTTCCATCAGGTTGCAAACTGAATATTTTTTTTTTCTGCATCTACCTCTGAAAAAATATTGGGCTTCTAGCTGTGTGTGGGACTTGTTCTATTAATCCATCTATACAGACCTCCATCAGGTTGCAAACTGAATATAATTTTTTTCTGCATCTACCTCTGAAAAAGTATTTGGGCTTCTAGCTGTGTGTGGGACTTGTTCTATTAGTCCATCTATACTGACCTCCATCAGGTTGCAAACTGAATATAATTTTTTTCTGCATCTAGCTCTGAAAAAATATTTGGCCTTCTAGCAGTGTGTGGGACTTTCTCTATTAGTCCATCTATACTGACCTCCATCAGGTTGCAAATTAAAAATAATTTTTTGTCTGCATCTAGCTCTGAAAAAATATTTGGCATTCTAGCAGTGTGTGGGACTTTCTCTATTAGTCCATCTATACTGACCTCCATCAGGTTGCAAATTCAAAATAATTTTTTGTCTGCATCTAGCTCTGAAAAAATATTTGGCCTTCTAGCAGTGTGAGGGACTTTCTCTATTAGTCCATCTATACTGACCTCCATCAGGCTGCAAATTAAAAATAATTTGTATCTGCATCTACCTCTGAAAAATATTTGGCCTTCTAGCTGTGTGTGGGACTTGTTCTATTAGTCCATCTATACTGACCTCCATCAGGTTGCAAACTGAATATAATTTTTTTCTGCATCTAGCTCTGAAAAAATATTTGGCCTTCTAGCAGTGTGTGGGACTTTCTCTATTAGTCCATCTATACTGACCTCCATCAGGTTGCAAATTAAAAATAATTTATATCTGCATCTAGCTCTGAAAAAATATTTGGCCTTCTAGCAGTGTGTGGGACTTTCTCTATTAGTCCATCTATACTGACCTCCATCAGGTTGCAAATTAAAAATATTTTTTTGTCTGCATCTAGCTCTGAAAAAATATTTGGCCTTCTAGCAGTGTGTGGGACTTTCTCTATTAGTCCATCTATACTGACCTCCATCAGGTTGCAATCTGAATATATATTTTTTCTGCATCTACCTCTGAAAAAATATTGGGCTTCTAGCTGTGTGTGGGACTTGTTCTATTAATCCATCTATACAGACCTCCATCAGGTTGCAAACTGAATATAATTTTTTTCTGCATCTAGCTCTGAAAAAATATTTGGGCTTCTAGCTGTGTGTGGGACTTGTTCTATTAGTCCATCTATACTGACCTCCATCAGGTTGCAAACTGAATATAATTTTTTTCTGCATCTAGCTCTGAAAAAATATTTGGCCTTCTAGCAGTGTGTGGGACTTTCTCTATTAGTCCATCTATACTGACCTCCATCAGGTTGCAAATTAAAAATAATTTATATCTGCATCTAGCTCTGAAAAAATCTTTGGCCTTCTAGCAGTGTGTGGGACTTTCTCTATTAGTCCATCTATACTGACCTCCATCAGGTTGCAAATTAAAAATAATTTTTTGTCTGCATCTAGCTCAGAAAAAATATTTGGCCTTCTAGCAGTGTGTGGGACTTTCTCTATTAGTCCATCTATACTGACCTCCATCAGGTTGCAAACTGAATATATTTTTTTTCTGCATCTACCTCTGAAAAAATATTGGGCTTCTAGCTGTGTGTGGGACTAGTTCTATTAATCTATCTATACAGACCTTCATCAGGTTGCAAACTGAATATAATTTTTTTCTGCATCTACCTCTGAAAAAATATTTGGGCTTCTAGCTGTGTGTGGGACTTGTTCTATTAATCCATCTATACAGACCTCCATCAGGTTGCAAACTGAATATAATTTTTTTCTGCATCTACCTCTGAAAAAATATTTGGCCTTCTAGCAGTGTGTGGGACTTTCTCTATTAGTCCATCTATACTGACCTCCATCAGGTTGCAAACTGAATATAATTTTTTTCTGCATCTACCTCTGAAAAAATATTTGGCCTTCTAGCAGTGTGTGGGACTTTCTCTATTAGTCCGTCTATACTGACCTCCATCAGGTTGCAAATTGAAAATAATTTTTATCTGCATCTAGCTCTGAAAAAATATTTGGCCTTCTAGCTGTGTGTGGGACTTGTTCTATTAGTCCATCTATACTGACCTCCATCAGGTTGCAAACTGAATATAATTTTTTTCTGCATCTAGCTCTGAAAAAATATTTGGCCTTCTAGCAGTGTGTGGGACTTTCTCTATTAGTCCATCTATACTGACCTCCATCAGGTTGCAAATTAAAAATAATTTTTTGTCTGCATCTGGCTCTGAAAAAATATTTGGCCTTCTAGCAGTGTGTGGGACTATCTCTATTAGTCCATCTATACTTACCTCCATCAGGTTGCAAACTGAATATATTTTTTTTCTGCATCTACCTCTGAAAAAATATTGGGCTTCTAGCTGTGTGTGGGACTTGTTCTATTAATCCATCTATACAGACCTCCATCAGGTTGCAAACTGAATATAATTTTTTTCTGCATCTACCTCTGAAAAAATATTTGGGCTTCTAGCTGTGTGTGGGACTTGTTCTATTAATCCATCTATACAGACCTCCATCAGGTTGCAAACTGAATATAATTTTTTTCTGTATCTACCTCTGAAAAAATATTTGGCCTTCTAGCAGTGTGTGGGACTTTCTCTATTAGTCCATCTATACTGACCTCCATCAGGTTGCAAACTGAATATAATTTTTTTCTGCATCTAGCTCTGAAAAAATATTTGGCCTGTTAGCAGTGTGTGGGACTTTCTCTATTAGTCCGTCTATACTGACCTCCATCAGGTTGCAAACTGAATATAATTTTTTTCTGCATCTAGCTCTGAAAAAATATTTGGCCTTCTAGCAGTGTGTGGGACTTTCTCTATTAGTCCGTCTATACTGACCTCCATCAGGTTGCAAATTAAAAATAATTTTTTGTCTGCATCTAGCTCTGAAAAAATATTTGGCCTTCTAGCAGTGTGTGGGACTTTCTCTATTAGTCCATCTATACTGACCTCCATCAGGTTGCAAACTGAATATATATTTTTTTCTGCATCTACCTCTCAAAAAATATTGGGCTTCTAGCTGTGTGTGGGACTTGTTCTATTAATCCATCTATACAGACCTCCATCAGGTTGCAAACTGAATATAATTTTTTTCTGCATCTACCTCTGAAAAAATATTTGGGCTTCTAGCTGTGTGTGGGACTTGTTCTATTAGTCCATCTATACTGACCTCCATCAGGTTGCAAACTGAATATAATTTTTTTCTGCATCTAGCTCTGAAAAAATATTTGGCCTTCTAGCAGTGTGTGGGACTTTATTAGTCCATCTATACTGACCTCCATCAGGTTGCAAATTAAAAATAATTTTTATCTGCATCTACCTCTGAAAAAATATTTGGGCTTCTAGCTGTGTGTGGGACTTATTCTATTAGTCCATCTATACTGACCTCCATCAGGTTGCAAACTGAATATAATTTTTTTCTGCATCTAGCTCTGAAAAAATATTTGGCCTTCTAGCAGTGTGTGGGACTTTCTCTATTAGTCCATCTATACTGACCTCCATCAGGTTGCAAATTAAAAATAATTTTTTGTCTGCATCTAGCTCTGAAAAAATATTTGGCATTCTAGCAGTGTGTGGGACTTTCTCTATTAGTCCATCTATACTGACCTCCATCAGGTTGCAAATTCAAAATAATTTTTTGTCTGCATCTAGCTCTGAAAAAATATTTGGCCTTCTAGCAGTGTGTGGGACTTTCTCTATTAGTCCATCTATACTGACCTCCATCAGGCTGCAAATTAAAAATAATTTTTATCTGCATCTACCTCTGAAAAATATTTGGCCTTCTAGCTGTGTGTGGGACTTGTTCTATTAGTCCATCTATACTGACCTCCATCAGGTTGCAAACTGAATATAATTTTTTTCTGCATCTAGCTCTGAAAAAATATTTGGCCTTCTAGCATTGTGTGGGACTTTCTCTATTAGTCCATCTATACTGACCTCCATCAGGTTGCAAATTAAAAATAATTTATATCTGCATCTAGCTCTGAAAAAATATTTGGCGTTCTAGCAGTGTGTGGGACTTTCTCTATTAGTCCATCTATACTGACCTCCATCAGGTTGCAAATTAAAAATAATTTTTTGTCTGCATCTAGCTCTGAAAAAATATTTGGCCTTCTAGCAGTGTGTGGGACTTTCTCTATTAGTCCATCTATACTGACCTCCATCAGGTTGCAAACTGAATATATATTTTTTCTGCATCTACCTCTCAAAAAATATTGGGCTTCTAGCTGTGTGTGGGACTTGTTCTATTAATCCATCTATACAGACCTCCATCAGGTTGCAAACTGAATATAATTTTTTTCTGCATCTACCTCTGAAAAAATATTTGGGCTTCTAGCTGTGTGTGGGACTTGTTCTATTAGTCCATCTATACTGACCTCCATCAGGTTGCAAACTGAATATAATTTTTTTCTGCATCTAGCTCTGAAAAAATATTTGGCCTTCTAGCATTGTGTGGGACTTTCTCTATTAGTCCATCTATACTGACCTCCATCAGGTTGCAAATTAAAAATAATTTATATCTGCATCTAGCTCTGAAAAAATATTTGGCGTTCTAGCAGTGTGTGGGACTTTCTCTATTAGTCCATCTATACTGACCTCCATCAGGTTGCAAATTAAAAATAATTTTTTGTCTGCATCTAGCTCTGAAAAAATATTTGGCCTTCTAGCAGTGTGTGGGACTTTCTCTATTAGTCCATCTATACTGACCTCCATCAGGTTGCAAACTGAATATATATTTTTTCTGCATCTACCTCTCAAAAAATATTGGGCTTCTAGCTGTGTGTGGGACTTGTTCTATTAATCCATCTATACAGACCTCCATCAGGTTGCAAACTGAATATAATTTTTTTCTGCATCTACCTCTGAAAAAATATTTGGGCTTCTAGCTGTGTGTGGGACTTGTTCTATTAGTCCATCTATACTGACCTCCATCAGGTTGCAAACTGAATATAATTTTTTTCTGCATCTAGCTCTGAAAAAATATTTGGCCTTCTAGCAGTGTGTGGGACTTTCTCTATTAGTCCATCTATACTGACCTCCATCAGGTTGCAAATTAAAAATAATTTTTATCTGCATCTACCTCTGAAAAAATATTTGGGCTTCTAGCTGTGTGTGGGACTTGTTCTATTAGTCCATCTATACTGACCTCCATCAGGTTGCAAACTGAATATAATTTTTTTCTGCATCTAGCTCTGAAAAAATATTTGGCCTTCTAGCAGTGTGTGGGACTTTCTCTATTAGTCCATCTATACTGACCTCCATCAGGTTGCAAATTAAAAATAATTTTTATCTGCATCTACCTCTGAAAAAATATTTGGGCTTCTAGCTGTGTGTGGGACTTATTCTATTAGTCCATCTATACTGACCTCCATCAGGTTGCAAACTGAATATATTTTTTTTCTGCGTCTACCTCTGAAAAAATATTGGGCTTCTAGCTGTGTGTGGGACTTGTTCTATTAATCCATCTATACAGACCTCCATCAGGTTGCAAACTGAATATAATTTTTTTCTGCAGCTACCTCTGAAAAAATATTTGGGCTTCTAGCTGTGTGTGGGACTTGTTCTATTAGTCGATCTATACTGACCTCCATCAGGTTGCAAACTGAATATAATTTTTTTCTGCATCTAGCTCTGAAAAAATATTTGGCCTTCTAGCAGTGTGTGGGACTTTCTCTATTAGTCCATCTATACTGACCTCCATCAGGTTGCAAATTAAAAATAATTTTTTGTCTGCATCTAGCTCTGAAAAAATATTTGGCATTCTAGCAGTGTGTGGGACTTTCTCTATTAGTCCATCTATACTGACCTCCATCAGGTTGCAAATTCAAAATAATTTTTTGACTGCATCTAGCTCTGAAAAAATATTTGGCCTTCTAGCAGTGTGTGGGACTTTCTCTGTTAGTCCATCTATACTGACCTCCATCAGGCTGCAAACTAAAAATAATTTTTATCTGCATCTACCTCTGAAAAATATTTGGCCTTCTAGCTGTGTGTGGGACTTGTTCTATTAGTCCATCTATACTGACCTCCATCAGGTTGCAAACTGAATATAATTTTTTTCTGCATCTAGCTCTGAAAAAATATTTGGCCTTCTAGCATTGTGTGGGACTTTCTCTATTAGTCCATCTATACTGACCTCCATCAGGTTGCAAATTAAAAATAATTTATATCTGCATCTAGCTCTGAAAAAATATTTGGCGTTCTAGCAGTGTGTGGGACTTTCTCTATTAGTCCATCTATACTGACCTCCATCAGGTTGCAAATTAAAAATAATTTTTTGTCTGCATCTAGCTCTGAAAAAATATTTTGCCTTCTAGCAGTGTGTGGGACTTTCTCTATTAGTCCATCTATACTGACCTCCATCAGGTTGCAAACTGAATATATATTTTTTCTGCATCTACCTCTCAAAAAATATTGGGCTTCTAGCTGTGTGTGGGACTTGTTCTATTAATCCATCTATACAGACCTCCATCAGGTTGCAAACTGAATATAATTTTTTTCTGCATCTACCTCTGAAAAAATATTTGGGCTTCTAGCTGTGTGTGGGACTTGTTCTATTAGTCCATCTATACTGACCTCCATCAGGTTGCAAACTGAATATAATTTTTTTCTGCATCTAGCTCTGAAAAAATATTTGGCCTTCTAGCAGTGTGTGGGACTTTCTCTATTAGTCCATCTATACTGACCTCCATCAGGTTGCAAATTAAAAATAATTTTTATCTGCATCTACCTCTGAAAAAATATTTGGGCTTCTAGCTGTGTGTGGGACTTGTTCTATTAGTCCATCTATACTGACCTCCATCAGTTTGCAAACTGAATATAATTTTTTTCTGCATCTAGCTCTGAAAAAATATTTGGCCTTCTAGCAGTGTGTGGGACTTTCTCTATTAGTCCATCTATACTGACCTCCATCAGGTTGCAAATTAAAAATAATTTTTATCTGCATCTACCTCTGAAAAAATATTTGGGCTTCTAGCTGTGTGTGGGACTTATTCTATTAGTCCATCTATACTGACCTCCATCAGGTTGCAAACTGAATATATTTTTTTTCTGCATCTACCTCTGAAAAAATATTGGGCTTCTAGCTGTGTGTGGGACTTGTTCTATTAATCCATCTATACAGACCTCCATCAGGTTGCAAACTGAATATAATTTTTTTCTGCATCTACCTCTGAAAAAATATTTGGGCTTCTAGCTGTGTGTGGGACTTGTTCTATTAGTCCATCTATACTGACCTCCATCAGGTTGCAAACTGAATATAATTTTTTTCTGCATCTAGCTCTGAAAAAATATTTGGCCTTCTAGCAGTGTGTGGGACTTTCTCTATTAGTCCATCTATACTGACCTCCATCAGGTTGCAAATTAAAAATAATTTTTTGTCTGCATCTAGCTCTGAAAAAATATTTGGCATTCTAGCAGTGTGTGGGACTTTCTCTATTAGTCCATCTATACTGACCTCCATCAGGTTGCAAATTCAAAATAATTTTTTGTCTGCATCTAGCTCTGAAAAAATATTTGGCCTTCTAGCAGTGTGTGGGACTTTCTCTATTAGTCCATCTATACTGACCTCCATCAGGCTGCAAATTAAAAATAATTTGTATCTGCATCTACCTATGAAAAATATTTGGCCTTCTAGCTGTGTGTGGGACTTGTTCTATTAGTCCATCTATACTGACCTCCATCAGGTTGCAAACTGAATATAATTTTTTTCTGCATCTAGCTCTGAAAAAATATTTGGCCTTCTAGCAGTGTGTGGGACTTTCTCTATTAGTCCATCTATACTGACCTCCATCAGGTTGCAAATTAAAAATAATTTATATCTGCATCTAGCTCTGAAAAAATATTTGGCCTTCTAGCAGTGTGTGGGACTTTCTCTATTAGTCCATCTATACTGACCTCCATCAGGTTGCAAATTAAAAATAATTTTTTGTCTGCATCTAGCTCTGAAAAAATATTTGGCCTTCTAGCAGTGTGTGGGACTTTCTCTATTAGTCCATCTATACTGACCTCCATCAGGTTGCAATCTGAATATATATTTTTTCTGCATCTACCTCTGAAAAAATATTGGGCTTCTAGCTGTGTGTGGGACTTGTTCTATTAATCCATCTATACAGACCTCCATCAGGTTGCAAACTGAATATAATTTTTTTCTGCATCTACCTCTGAAAAAATATTTGGGCTTCTAGCTGTGTGTGGGACTTGTTCTATTAGTCCGTCTATACTGACCTCCATCAGGTTGCAAACTGAATATAATTTTTTTCTGCATCTAGCTCTGAAAAAATATTTGGCCTTGTAGCAGTGTGTGGGACTTTCTCTATTAGTCCATCTATACTGACCTCCATCAGGTTGCAAATTAAAAATAATTTATATCTGCATCTAGCTCTGAAAAAATATTTGGCCTTCTAGCAGTGTGTGGGACTTTCTCTATTAGTCCATCTATACTGACCTCCATCAGGTTGCAAATTAAAAATAATTTTTTGTCTGCATCTAGCTCTGAAAAAATATTTGGCCTTCTAGCAGTGTGTGGGACTTTCTCTATTAGTCCATCTATACTGACCTCCATCAGGTTGCAAACTGAATATATTTTTTTTCTGCATCTACCTCTGAAAAAATATTGGGCTTCTAGCTGTGTGTGGGACTTGTTCTATTAATCCATCTATACAGACCTCCATCAGGTTGCAAACTGAATATAATTTTTTTCTGCATCTACCTCTGAAAAAATATTTGGGCTTCTAGCTGTGTGTGGGACTTGTTCTATTAATCCATCTATACAGACCTCCATCAGGTTGCAAACTGAATATAATTTTTTTCTGCATCTACCTCTGAAAAAATATTTGGCCTTCTAGCAGTGTGTGGGACTTTCTCTATTAGTCCATCTATACTGACCTCCATCAGGTTGCAAACTGAATATAATTTTTTTCTGCATCTAGCTCTGAAAAAATATTTGGCCTTCTAGCAGTGTGTGGGACTTTCTCTATTAGTCCGTCTATACTGACCTCCATCAGGTTGCAAATTGAAAATAATTTTTATCTGCATCTAGCTCTGAAAAAATATTTGGCCTTCTAGCTGTGTGTGGGACTTGTTCTATTAGTCCATCTATACTGACCTCCATCAGGTTGCAAACTGAATATAATTTTTTTCTGCATCTAGCTCTGAAAAAATATTTGGCCTTCTAGCAGTGTGTGGGACTTTCTCTATTAGTCCATCTATACTGACCTCCATCAGGTTGCAAATTAAAAATAATTTTTTGTCTGCATCTGGCTCTGAAAAAATATTTGGCCTTCTAGCAGTGTGTGGGACTTTCTCTATTAGTCCATCTATACTGACCTCCATCAGGTTGCAAACTGAATATATTTTTTTTCTGCATCTATCTCTGAAAAAATATTGGGCTTCTAGCTGTGTGTGGGACTTGTTCTATTAATCCATCTATACAGACCTCCATCAGGTTGCAAACTGAATATAATTTTTTTCTGCATCTACCTCTGAAAAAATATTTGGGCTTCTAGCTGTGTGTGGGACTTGTTCTATTAATCCATCTATACAGACCTCCATCAAGTTGCAAACTGAATATAATTTTTTTCTGCATCTACCTCTGAAAAAATATTTGGCCTTCTAGCAGTGTGTGGGACTTTCTCTATTAGTCCATCTATACTGACCTCCATCAGGTTGCAAACTGAATATAATTTTTTTCTGCATCTAGCTCTGAAAAAATATTTGGCCTTCTAGCAGTGTGTGGGACTTTCTCTATTAGTCCGTCTATACTGACCTCCATCAGGTTGCAAATTGAAAATAATTTTTATCTGCATCAAGATCTGAAAAAATATTTGGCCTTCTAGCTGTGTGTGGGACTTGTTCTATTAGTTCATCTATACTGACCTCCATCAGGTTGCAAACTGAATATAATTTTTTTCTGCATCTAGCTCTGAAAAAATATTTGGCCTTCTAGCAGTGTGTGGGACTTTCTCTATTAGTCCATCTATACTGACCTCCATCAGGTTGCAAATTAAAAATAATTTTTTGTCTGCATCTAGCTCTGAAAAAATATTTGGCCTTCTAGCAGTGTGTGGGACTTTCTCTATTAGTCCATCTATACTGACCTCCATCAGGTTGCAAATTAAAAATAATTTTTATCTGCATCTACCTCTGAAAAAATATTTGGGCTTCTAGCTGTGTGTGGGACTTATTCTATTAGTCCATCTATACTGACCTCCATCAGGTTGCAAACTGAATATATTTTTTTTCTGCATCTACCTCTGAAAAAATATTGGGCTTCTAGCTGTGTGTGGGACTTGTTCTATTAATCCATCTATACAGACCTCCATCAGGTTGCAAACTGAATATAATTTTTTTCTGCATCTACCTCTGAAAAAATATTTGGGCTTCTAGCTGTGTGTGGGACTTGTTCTATTAGTCCATCTATACTGACCTCCATCAGGTTGCAAACTGAATATAATTTTTTTCTGCATCTAGCTCTGAAAAAATATTTGGCCTTCTAGCAGTGTGTGGGACTTTCTCTATTAGTCCATCTATACTGACCTCCATCAGGTTGCAAATTAAAAATAATTTTTTGTCTGCATCTAGCTCTGAAAAAATATTTGGCATTCTAGCAGTGTGTGGGACTTTCTCTATTAGTCCATCTATACTGACCTCCATCAGGTTGCAAATTCAAAATAATTTTTTGTCTGCATCTAGCTCTGAAAAAATATTTGGCCTTCTAGCAGTGTGTGGGACTTTCTCTATTAGTCCATCTATACTGACCTCCATCAGGCTGCAAATTAAAAATAATTTGTATCTGCATCTACCTCTGAAAAATATTTGGCCTTCTAGCTGTGTGTGGGACTTGTTCTATTAGTCCATCTATACTGACCTCCATCAGGTTGCAAACTGAATATAATTTTTTTCTGCATCTAGCTCTGAAAAAATATTTGGCCTTCTAGCAGTGTGTGGGACTTTCTCTATTAGTCCATCTATACTGACCTCCATCAGGTTGCAAATTAAAAATAATTTATATCTGCATCTAGCTCTGAAAAAATATTTGGCCTTCTAGCAGTGTGTGGGACTTTCTCTATTAGTCCATCTATACTGACCTCCATCAGGCTGCAAATTAAAAATAATTTTTTGTCTGCATCTAGCTCTGAAAAAATATTTGGCCTTCTAGCAGTGTGTGGGACTTTCTCTATTAGTCCATCTATACTGACCTCCATCAGGTTGCAATCTGAATATATATTTTTTCTGCATCTACCTCTGAAAAAATATTGGGCTTCTAGCTGTGTGTGGGACTTGTTCTATTAATCCATCTATACAGACCTCCATCAGGTTGCAAACTGAATATAATTTTTTTCTGCATCTACCTCTGAAAAAATATTTGGGCTTCTAGCTGTGTGCGGGACTTGTTCTATTAGTCCGTCTATACTGACCTCCATCAGGTTGCAAACTGAATATAATTTTTTTCTGCATCTAGCTCTGAAAAAATATTTGGCCTTGTAGCAGTGTGTGGGACTTTCTCTATTAGTCCATCTATACTGACCTCCATCAGGTTGCAAATTAAAAATAATTTATATCTGCATCTAGCTCTGAAAAAATATTTGGCCTTCTAGCAGTGTGTGGGACTTTCTCTATTAGTCCATCTATACTGACCTCCATCAGGTTGCAAATTAAAAATAATTTTTTGTCTGCATCTAGCTCTGAAAAAATATTTGGCCTTCTAGCAGTGTGTGGGACTTTCTCTATTAGTCCATCTATACTGACCTCCATCAGGTTGCAAACTGAATATATTTTTTTTCTGCATCTACCTCTGAAAAAATATTGGGCTTCTAGCTGTGTGTGGGACTTGTTCTATTAATCCATCTATACAGACCTCCATCAGGTTGCAAACTGAATATAATTTTTTTCTGCATCTACCTTTGAAAAAATATTTGGGCTTCTAGCTGTGTGTGGGACTTGTTCTATTAATCCATCTATACAGACCTGCATCAGGTTGCAAACTGAATATAATTTTTTTCTGCATCTACCTCTGAAAAAATATTTGGCCTTCTAGCAGTGTGTGGGACTTTCTCTATTAGTCCATCTATACTGACCTCCATCAGGTTGCAAACTGAATATAATTTTTTTCTGCATCTAGCTCTGAAAAAATATTTGGCCTTCTAGCAGTGTGTGGGACTTTCTCTATTAGTCCGTCTATACTGACCTCCATCAGGTTGCAAATTTAAAATAATTTTTATCTGCATCTAGCTCTGAAAAAATATTTGGCCTTCTAGCTGTGTGTGGGACTTGTTCTATTAGTCCATCTATACTGACCTCCATCAGGTTGCAAACTGAATATAATTTTTTTCTGCATCTAGCTCTGAAAAAATATTTGGCCTTCTAGCAGTGTGTGGGACTTTCTCTATTAGTCCATCTATACTGACCTCCATCAGGTTGCAAATTAAAAATAATTTTTTGTCTGCATCTGGCTCTGAAAAAATATTTGGCCTTCTAGCAGTGTGTGGGACTTTCTCTATTAGTCCATCTATACTGACCTCCATCAGGTTGCAAACTGAATATATTTTTTTTCTGCTTCTACCTCTGAAAAAATATTGGGCTTCTAGCTGTGTGTGGGACTTGTTCTATTAATCCATCTATACAGACCTCCATCAGGTTGCAAACTGAATATAATTTTTTTCTGCATCTACCTCTGAAAAAATATTTGGGCTTCTAGCTGTGTGTGGGACTTGTTCTATTAATCCATCTATACAGACCTCCATCAGGTTGCAAACTGAATATAATTTTTTTCTGCATCTACCTCTGAAAAAATATTTGGCCTTCTAGCTGTGTGTGGGACTTTCTCTATTAGTCCATCTATACTGACCTCCATCAGGTTGCAAACTGAATATAATTTTTTTCTGCATCTAGCTCTGAAAAAATATTTGGCCTTCTAGCAGTGTGTGGGACTTTCTCTATTAGTCCGTCTATACTGACCTCCATCAGGTTGCAAATTGAAAATAATTTTTTTCTGCATCTAGCTCTGAAAAAATATTTGGCCTTCTAGCTGTGTGTGGGACTTGTTCTATTAGTCCATCTATACTGACCTCCATCAGGTTGCAAACTGAATATAATTTTTTTCTGCATCTAGCTCTGAAAAAATATTTGGCCTTCTAGCAGTGTGTGGGACTTTCTCTATTAGTCCATCTATACTGACCTCCATCAGGTTGCAAATTAAAAATAATTTTTTGTCTGCATCTAGCTCTGAAAAAATATTTGGCCTTCTAGCAGTGTGTGGGACTTTCTCTATTAGTCCATCTATACTGACCTCCATCAGGTTGCAAACTGAATATATTTTTTTTCTGCATCTACCTCTGAAAAAATATTTGGGCTTCTAGCTGTGTGTAGGACTTGTTCTATTAGTCCATCTATACTGACCTCCATCACGTTGCAAACTGAATACAATTTTTTTCTGCATCTACCTCTGAAAAAATATTTGGGCTTCTAGCTGTGTGTGGGACTTTTTCTATTAGTCCATCTATACTGACCTCCATCAGGTTGCAAATTGAATATAATTTTTTTCTGCATCTAACCCAGCCAATAGTTTTGGCCTAATACCACAGTTTGGCCACTCAGCTCTGCTCGGTTACCATCCATTGTTTTTTTGTGCAAACAACTCCAGAGTTGTGAATTAATTAACCACCAAAATGAGTGGAAAAAGGCCTGCTGCTGGTGGAAAGGGGAATAGGCGTGTTGGGAAGGGGAAAAAAGGTTGTGTCCGTGGGGTAGGTGTTAAAGCAACAGTAACATCTGCAGAAGAAAGACCATCTTCCAGCCAAACTAAAATGTCTACTTCTTTTAGCGGACAATGTGATAAGATCCCTTTCTTACGGCCACGCCAATCGCTACAAATTCCAGATGAGGCACAAAAACAGCAGGTGCTTCAACGGATATCAAGTGCTCCTTTAAGTGGGCTCTCCTCCACATCAACTTCAACATCACAAATACTCCAGTCCTCAAAGGTGTCACCCCAATCGCACTTGCTTCCTCACAGCTCCCAAATCTCCAGCTGCCCGTCTGAGTATGAGGTAGAACAGATGGTTGAGTCTGCAGAGCTGTTTACTCATACTATAGCCTGGGAATCAGAGGTCGACTCCAGCGCTTCTGTGAATCCAGACGAGGAAATGATCTGCACTGATGCCCAGAATCTTTATGAGTCGGATCCAGGACCAGACGCAGAAGGTTCTGACCATAATGTAGACCCTCATTCCCAAACTGTAACTCCTGTTGGTGGAGACAATGAGGAAGACGATGATGAGACTCAAATACCTGATTGGAGCGACAACTTTAGTTTTTTGTCAGGGCAGGAACAGGTTGGCTCTGAGGACAACGGGTGTGATAACGCACAGGGTGATGATGATGAGGTCGGAGATCCCACTTACTGTCAACCCACAGTCAGCCAAGAGATGAGGTCAGCAGAGGAGGTGGAGGAAGATGCTAGTGACGACGAGGTCAGGTTGCGCCTTCCTGGACAGAGACGTAGTACTGGAAGTACGTCAACAACTGCATCCTCAAACACAACTCTGCCTCTCACCACAAGTCGTGGTGGCTCTTCAGGTCGCATGGGTGCTAAGCCTTGCATAGCCTGGGCATTTTTTCAGATCGATAAAGATGACCCAACACGTGTTATCTGTAACATTTGTCAGCAAAAGCTAAGTAGAGGCCAAAAAATACATAGTTTGAGTACTTCATGCATGAACCGGAACATGGACATGAAGCATAAGTTGCAGTGGGAAGCTCAGTGTGCTACAATGCGGCCTAGCCGGCCGGGCCAACCACCGTCTGCCATATCTTGTGCATCCGCGGCCTCTTCATCCTCTGTGACTGGGGGGACAGCAGTCACACCTGTTTTGGGGCGCAGACCTGCCACCTCTTTACCCGCAACAGCCAGCGTGATTGGCAGGTCATCATTTTCTTTGGAGGTGGTAACAACAGCTGGTGTTGAGCGCTGTCCGACATCGATAGCACCACCTTTGGATCAAGGCAACCTAACATGTCCGCCTGCATCTTCCTCACAGACCGGCAGTTTGCCGGGGACACCCTTATCAACCCCGTCTAAGCACAATAGCCAGCCCTCGGTCCCTCAGATGTGAACAAGTAAAAGACCATTTCCTCCTAGCCATGAGAAAGCTAAGAGGTTGAATTTCACCATCTGCAAGCTCTTGGCTACAGAAATGCTGCCTTTCCGCTTGGTGGACACAGAGGATTTTCGAGACCTTATGTCCATCGCAGTGCCCCAGTACCAGATGCCCAGTCGGCACTACTTCTCAATGAAAGGTGTGCCTGCGCTCCACCAGCATGTCGCACACAACATCACCGCTTCTTTGAGAAACTCTGTGTGTGACAGGGTGTATTTCACCACAGACACGAGTAGGCATGGACAGGGGCGTTACATGTCGCTGACTGGGCACTGGGTAACTATGGTGACAGCAGTACAAGGGGCTGCTGTCCAAGTCTTGCCGTCCCCACGAGTTGTGCGTCAATCCTCTTTATGTCAAAGTTCCTCCACTGCTTCTGCCTCCTCAACCTCCTCTCGGTCTTCCACCTGCACCCAAAGCCTGTCTGGTCATGCTACAAGCTTTCTAACTGCGCAGAAGGGATCCTGCACACCTCCTTACTATGCTGACAGTAGGGCTCAACGTCATCAGGCGGTTTTTACTTTGAAATGTCTGGGAAATGTGAGTCACACAGCTGAGGAGTTGTGGTCAGCTCTGGAGAACCAATTTCATGAATGGTTGTCTCCACTGGACCTGAAACCAGGGAAGGCCGTGTGCGACAATGCTGCAAACCTGGGTGCGGCCCTTCGCCGGGGCAATGTCACAGACGTGCCTTGTATGGCTCACGTGTTGAACCTGGTTGTCCAGCAATTTTTAGCCCACTATCCCAGACTAGATGGCCTTCTGCAGAGGGCACGGTCGCTGTGTGCTCACTTCCGCCGTTCGCATCCCGCAGCTCAGCGACTTACATCTCTACAGAAGTCGTTGGGCCTGCCACTTCACCGGCTAAAATGCGATGTGCCTACCCGGTGGAATTCAACTCTGCACATGTTGCAGCGACTGTGGCAGCACCGACAAGCCCTGGTGCAATACGTTCTGACGTATAGCCTGGGCCAACGAGATCCAGAGGTGGGGCAAATCACGCTGGAGGAGTGGTCTCAGATCAGGGACCTATGCACCCTTCTGCACAGTTTTGAAATGGCGACGAAGATGTTATTGCTGACGATGCCATTATCAGCATGACTATTCCGGTGATTTACATGCTGGAGCACATGTTAAACAGAATTCGGAGTCAGGTGGTGGCACAAGAGGAGGTGGAGGAAGTAGAGGAGGAGGAGTTGTATGCGGAAGGGCTAACATCTGCAAGGTCCAGATGGTCGGCAGCACCAAGGCGGCAGGCATGTGAGGGTGGGGGAGATGGTTTTACCAGGGCGCATGGTAGCAGCCAAACTAGTGAGGAAGGTGCAGGAGCCCAGGAAGAAGTGGAGGACGAACTGATGGAAGACTCATCAGATGAGGGAGACCTTGATCACATTTCTGTTGTGCGAGGTTGGGGGGAGAGGACAGAGGAAGGAAGCATGATTGTTACCTCGCCACCAACACAACAGGAACTTGGTGCTCCTGGATGCGCAACACACATGAGTGGCTTCTTGCTGCACTACCTGCAACATGACCCTCAAATTGTGAGAATTAGAAATAATCCTGACTACTGGGTTGCCACACTGTTAGATCCCCGGTACAAAAGTAAATTTGCAGAAATTATTCCTGCCATAGAAAGGGATGCACGCATGCAGGAGTATCAGCAGAGACTGTTGCAGAATCTTACATGTGCTTTTCCACAAAACACCAGTGGTGCACGTAGTGAATCTCACAGTTCCAACTTGCCAACCGTGGGACCGTCAAGTGTTCAGCACTCAAACCGTAACAGAACCACAGTATCTGCTGGTAACATCAATTTTGCGGAATCATTTCACCACTTTTTTAGCCCATCCTTTGCAAGGCCACAGGAGACCAGAAGTCTGACACATAGTCAACTCCTAGAGACGATGGTACAGGAGTATCTCCAAGTAAACATTGAAGCCATGACTGTGTCACTGGACCCTTGCTCTTTTTGGACTTCCAATCTGGATAAATGGCCGGAGCTAGCCACTTACGCCTTGGAGATCTTGTCATGCCCCGCAGCCAGCGTTCTGTGTGAACGTGTGTTCAGCGCTGCTGGTGGTGTGCTGACAGATAAGCGCACGCGACTCTCCATTGATAATGTAGACAGACTCACGTTCATAAAGATGAACAAATCATGGATCCGAAACGACTTTTCTACCCCTGTGTCATCCTGGGGAGAGTAAAAGCTTGATGATTGGTTAAAATCACCGTACCAACCGTTTTAAGCTTTCAAATTACTAATCATGTTTATCTGTATCTTGGCTGGAAAATAATTTGGGCTTTGTAGCAGTGTGCAGCACTGATTCTATTAGGCCATCTATAATAAGCTCCACCAGATTTAAAATTACTAATCATGTTTATCTGTATCTTGACTGGAAAATAATTTGGGCTTTGTAGCAGTGTGCAGCACTGATCCTATTAGGCCATCTATACTAAGCTCCACCAGATTTAAAATTAATAATAATTTTTAGCTGCATCTAGCCCGGAAAATAATTTTGGGGCTCCGAGATGCGCAAGACACATAAGTGCCTTCTTGCTGCACTACCTGCAACATGACCCTCATATTGTCAGAATTCGAAGTAATCATGACTACTGGGTTGCCACACTCTTAGATCCCCCAAACTTTTCGATCAACCTTTTCATTTTAATAAAGACCAAAAAAATGGTTATTTTTGAAATTATAAGCATTAGCAGGTTATTAGAAACTGAAATCAAACAGTTTTCAACTCAAAACTTTATTCTAGGTGATGTTACATTTTCACATAGGACCCCTTGTTCGAAAGGAGCTTCTGAACTCTCTCGTCCATTGAATTTGTCAGGTTTTGGATGGTTTCTGCTTCAATCGTTTTGCATGAGGACAGAATACCCTCCCAGAGCTGTTGCTTAGATGTGAACTGCCTCCCGCCATCATAGACACTCCTTTTGATGATGCTCCAGAGGTTCTGAATGGGGTAGAGGTCAGGGGAGCATGGGGGTCACACAATAAGTTTGTCCCCTTTTATGCCCATATCAGCCAGAGATGCAGATGTTTTATGTGCAGCATGAGATGGTGCATTATCATGCAAAAAAATGATCTTGCTGTGAAATACACGGTTCTTCTTCTTGAACCATGGCAGGAAGTGCTGTTTGAGAAAATCCACATACATTATGGAGTTCATCTTTAGCGCCTTCAGGGATCCTAAAGGGGCCGACAATCTCTCTCCCCATGATTCCAGCCCAAAACATTACTCCACCTCCTCCTTGTTGGCGCTGTAGCCGTGTTTGCGTGGGGTGTCCATCAACCAGCCATCCTCCACTCCATCCATCTGGACCATCGAGCGCTGCACGGCACTCATCCGTGAACAAAACAGTTTTGAAATCAGTCTTCATGTAATGTTTGGCCCACTGGAGCCGTTTCTGCTTGTGTGAAGTGGATAGAGGAGGTCGACAGGATGGCGTATGCACAGCTGCAAACCTCTGAAGGACCCTGCATCTTGTTGTTCGGGGGACGTTGGAGGCACCAGCAGCTTCAAAAACTTGTCTGCTGCTATGACAAGGCTTTTTTGCCGCTGCTCTTTTAACCTGACGTAATTGCCTGTAGGAAAGAGTCCTCAATTTGCCCTTATCAGCACGCACACGTGTGTACTGTGACCAGCTACATACTTCTTGATTGCCAAGACACTTCATCCTGATCATCGCACAATGTTGATTGTAGTCATGCCTTGACCTAAACACTCCACAATTTGTTGCTTCTCAGCAGCCGACACATCCTTTTTCTTTCCCATTTTGGCAGAAAATGTAGGCTGCTTAATAATGTGAGACAGCCTTCTTAAGTAATCTTGCCTTTCATTGGACACACCTGCCAAACTAATTAGCACAGGTGTCTGCAATTGCTTACAGTGATATAAAGAGCCCTGACACACATCACCATCAATGAGTTTAACTGACAAACAAACAAATTCTTCCCTTATCCCTCCTAAACACTTTTTGCATAATAATTTGGAACACAGTGTACATGTGCTTTTCCACAAAACACCAGTGGTTCACGTAGTGAATCTTACAGTTCTAACTTGCCAACCGTGGTCTGTATGGAGTTGTTCAATAAAGGGCCCAAAATTAAGATAACATAGATGGGAGAGGTCTCTATGAATAGGAATTCCTAAGTATTTGATACCCTGTGAGGGCCAGGCAAAGGGAAAGTTGGACTGGATGGAATCCTATATGGATTTGGGGAGGGAGACATCGAGGGCCTCAGACTTCGCTGCATTGATTTTAAAATTTGACCATGTAACAAAGTGATCTATTTCAGCCATAACAGCATGGATGGATATATGTGATTGAGTGATATATACTAGGACATCATCAGCAAATAGAGAGCACTTGTACTCGGTGCCTCCCACCTCAATCCACCTAAAATTGGGGTTATGGCGAATTGATGAGAGCAGGTGCTCCGTCACTAGGATGTATAAGAGAGGGGACAGAGGACATCCCTGCCTTGTCCCATTGGTGATTGTGAAAGGTGATGAAAATGTTCTGATGCACCCCCTGGGCCTTGGGACACCCGGAGCCGGACCCTTTTTGGTGGATGCTGGTGGTTGTAGTCTTCGTGGCGGCGACCCGGTTCCGTGGCTCAGGGTGGTCAAACCAGTGGCAGAACTATTTATGTGGTTTTGATGTTTAAATGTCTGACTACGCCACCCGTGGATTGCGGTCAGAGTGAACCGCCGCTGCAGGGCAGACCGCTGAGGCTGGTGTTGTGGGTGCAGCAGAGCGTAGCATAACTCCCCACGGGAGGAGTATAGCCTCAGGGCAGTGTATGCGGAGGATGGGGGTGATGGTGCAGGGCAGCAGCAGTAACGACACGGAGTCAGTGATGCAGTCCAGGGCCTTTACTCACAGTTCTTATTATCCAGACCACGTCTGCAGGTAACGGCTGCCCACGTCGTACTGTGCTCACCAGGTGAGGAGCTCAGACAACTCCCAGATAACTTTGGAGCGCTTCACAGAACCCCCTTTGTGTGTCCTTTGTCTGGCCTTTCTTACCAACCCTTCTGTCCGGCTGCCTCGGGCCTCCTCTTGGTAAACTTGGCGCCAGTTTCCCTGACCCTATGTGGTGCCTTCCTAGCGGGTGTAGCGAGGGGCTGCGCCACATAAAATGTCACAGCCTCCGGTTTCTAGCTGAGGGTCGTTTCCTGCCTCCACTAGTTTAGGGGACCGGTCTCCCCCTTTGGCCTGACCCCTCCACGCAGGTGGATTCGGGCGTGCGGTGGCGACTCGCCCGTCCGCACCCCTGGGATCTCTTCATTCCTCGTTCCTGGAGCCTTCTCCGCTCCTCTTCCTTCCTTCTCCCTCTTCCAGGCCTGGGCCTCTGTTACTAGGCCCGCCTCCGGAGGAGAGCTCATGCAGAGCCCCTGCTCCCTGCCACTTCTGCTCAGACTTCTCTGCACTGAACTAAGATTGTGCCCACCTTTTATACTCCCTTCTCAATGCACCCAGGAACTGCTTCCTCCCTGCTCCTGCACTACAGGGTTCCCCTTCCTCAGTGTTCCCTCCCCCCACTCCAGCCAGGGACAGGGACTGTCGTGCCCATCTCAGAGGCATATTGGTCGCCCTGCCCCACGGCAATGTGGTGTAATGCATGCAGGTGTCGGGTCCTGATCCACACTCCATCCTTACCTGAGAGTGAGATATCACACCTCTGGGTGAGGTGCAATACCTCTGTAGCAACCGAGCCCTCAGGGTGCTACAGTTCCATTTATCTTCAGCCTAGGTGACGTATTGTGATACAGGGCCGTGATTTTGGCTATAAAAGGGTCCCCTAGACCCCTACCCCAAGCTTTTTAAGAGAATCATATATGGCGTGCCAGGAGACTCTATGGAATGCTTTCTCAGCATCCAACGAGAGTATCTAATTACAAATTTTTAACTGCATCTAGCCCAGGAAATACTTTGTGCCTAGTAGCAGTGTCTGCTAGTCAGCGGATTATCCCGGCTGTTAAGCAAGCTACACCACCTGTAGTTTGGACACTTAATTTTTTCAAAGGAAATGCTTCGGGACCACGGGATACTCAGTGAAGAGCATCAGGAGGCACCCCAAGGCATAGGGGCAGGGACTGGCAGTAGGATGCCGTGCGGTGGACAGCCGAGCTCGATCCTTATAAAAGCTTTTTAACTGCAGCAGCTTTAATGGACGCTACTGGAGCTGGAATTACGCGGCTGCTGGCATGAGACTTGCCCTCCAATAGATCCTTGTAAATGGATTTAAAGTGTATTCATTCAAATTAGAGAGACAATTTAAATTAAAAAGCTTAGAGCTGCCTCCACCACAGGGGGGCTCGCTCGACCCACCAGCGGACAGGCACCAGTATTGGGAGAGGGGGGCTGGCCGTCAGGGTTCACCGCGGCTCTGGCACAAACCCGGCGACACGGAGGTGGCACGGGCAGGAGCGGACTGGCCGTGTCGGCTTCTCACTTTTTGGATTTTAGAAGGGCATGACATGCCTATATCTGTGTCTCCCCCTCCTTTTACTCCTCCACCTCTTTTCTTTTCGCATGACTATATGTACTTGTCACTTTTCCATGTGTTAGTTGTGTCTTCTGAGCAGTTTGTCAGCTTTTGGACACCTTTGAAGGTGTTTTCTATGTGTTTCTATGTGTTTTTGTTTGCCTGCCATTGGTTTTAACGGTGTTCGAAGGTGTTCGACGAACAGTTCGACGAACAGTTCGGCGAACACACGGGTGTTCGACGAACCGAACCGAACTCGAACACTACGGGGGTGGCTCAACACTACTCAGGAGTTCACCATCGCCGGCAAACTGAATCTGGGATACGATGGATTGGTGCTCTCACAAACATGACAAGGAAGAACAACTTTTTAATTAAACGTATTTTACATTAAAGACTCTGCTATTAGATGACCTAATGGTCAAATGCAAATCACAGATCGATATTTTAATCATAGAGGTCAGAGAAGTCTATACATATTGATCCATTCTATAGTTTTTTTATGGGGAAAACACAAATCCATCATTTTAGTTCCTAGTGGTGAATCTCATTTTCTTCACACTTTGCCAAATACTGTTTATATTCAATGTTTGCCATCTCAACCCAGACTTATCTATTTACTTATCTCTAAGTATAAGCTGTTAATTTATTATGGCACTCGATAGTCTATAGAAATCCCGTCTGTCAATATTTATAGACGAAGACTTCAAACATTTCTTAGACATTTACATATCTTTTTGTTTGAGTTCATTAATTAATTCTTTAAAGGAAAAGTCTACGTTTGTTGATATCCCTCCTCATATAAAGTATCCCCCATTTTTTTGTGGTTGCTGTATTTCTAATAGGATGGTACTTAGCTAAAACACCAATGTGAAATTGCAGTGAAAAAAATTCTTCTAGACAGAACTGTTAGGCCACGGCACCACTATCTGTATTTGGTCAGTATTCAGTCAGTATTTTTTCTCAGGAGCAGGAGCCAAAACCAGGTGAGGAACAATCAGAGAAAAGGTGTAATAGAAACAAGTCACCAATTCTGCATTTATCACCCACTCCTGGTTTTGGCTCCCACTCCTGAGAAAAAATACTGACCGAACACTGACCAAATACTGATAGTGGGGCCGTGGCCTTAGTTTAAGTTCCTGGGCCCAAATACAAATAAGTAACTTGGACGCCATCTACCATGTGCAGTTTATGATACTAATGTTTTCTTACACGACATAGGGGTATTTGGCTTCCTTTAGTATATTCACATGGAGTTTTTCATTATGGATCTTTCTAAAAAAAAAAAAAATCATGTTTAAAAACCACATTGAAAAAAGTTTATGGAGTGTTTCTGGCATGATTTTATGTGTTTTTTCTCTTCGAGACATTGTTTTCTGCTCAATTGATTCAGTAGTCAAATTTGGAGTGTATTTTTCCAGCAGAAAGGGCAGGCTTACATTGAGTTTTTAATTTTTACTAGATTTTGGAGAAGATGCTAATTCAAAAATCGATATGAAAAACCACTTCAAATACTCTTTGAATACTCTTCCTTTTCATTCCAATGGGAAAACACACCTATATTGCATATGGCGCTGTTTTTTTCCACGTGGAGTCATCTTTTCTGCGTGAAAAAAACATTCTAAAGCTACGGCCCCACTATCAGTATTTGGTCAGTATTCGATCAGTATTTTTTCTGAGGAGTGGGAGACAAAACCAGGAGTGGGTGATAAATGCAGAATTGGTGACTTGTTTCTATTATACCTTTTCTCTGATTGTTCCTCACCTGGTTTTGGCTCCCACTCCTGAGAAAAAATACTGACCGAATACTGACCAAACACTGATAGTGAGGACGTGGCCTAAATATGACTTCTGGAGCAATTTCATTTTAAAAAAAAGTTTTCTAAAGTTTTCCAAACTCAAAAAACACAAAAAAATGTTGTTAAAATGGCTCTAATGGTGACTTTTGCACCATATTCATTATTTAATTTGTGCATTTCTTTAAGTTTACTTGCTTTTTTTCTCTTTTTTATTGTTTGATAGCATGGCCGAGATTTTCCCTAGCCAGATGTTTTAGCCTATTTCATAATTTGGGACTGTGAAATGTTTCAAAATTTTTGTGAAATTGTACTTCAGTAGAATACTGGAGTACCAAACCTGTCAAACTTTATTTTTGCTCAGTTGAAGACTAGTGTGCAACATTTTTTGTAAATATTGAAGGGGGCACTTACAGGGCATTATTATTTGAGTCATACTTACATGCAACATTTTTAATGATCCTGTGACTTTTTGGACAAAAAAGACGCGAAAAAAAGGAAAAAACAAAAAAGAGTGTGTCTTTAATTTTCTGCACCATTTTGAAGAATTTGGTGCAAAAATTGGCAACTAATATCACAAGAAAAAAGTCACTGTAGTTTAAAAAACAAAAGTGGTGAGTTTTTTAAGTGCTTTTTTGACGTGGATTTTTCAGCCAGAGAAATTTGCATAAAAAAATTCCACGTGAACATACCCTATGATATCAAACCACAGGTATGATAGGTACGTCTGCACATCTACAGTTATGCAACTGCTTCTAAAAAAGTATTCATCTCTCGATCAGGCTTGAAATTCTCAAAAATGTGGTCTTCTGGAAAGGTCTTCTACATTGACAAAATTATGTATCATAGTAGAAAGAAAGTTCCAGAAACATAGCATTTGAAGTCAGCCTAAATAGTGATGGAGAGGAACAGTGGCGTCGGAAGCGCCAAAGATCCAGGGCACTGGTCTCAGACACTTTGCCTGGTGTACCTGATATCTGGCGAGCTCCACTTTCAACTATATCGCCGTCAACATGATGCCAATAGAGTTTGATCCTGTGGTAGACAAGAGATTAACAGGATCCCTGTCCTACCACTCTCTGTCTTGTAGGACGTTATCTGCTGTGGGCCTGCAGCCTACAAGATGTCAGTATCCCGGAGCAGATGGCGCAATGACATCACTGTATTGAATCACCTAAACTGTGTCACACTTGAGTGCAGGGCACTAGAGGAATCAGTGCGCTGAGGGACCAGCTTAGGTAAGTATGACATCTATTTTTTGCGGGTGATGCAGCAGGACAGGGGGCATTATTACAGAAAATAGCATGTTGGGGGAGTCTTATTGTGTGGGTATTGTTATAGCAGAAGATGAGGCCCCTCAAGTCAAAAGCCCCATCTATGCTATATAAGTCTGAAAGTTACTTTAGGTCAAAAGAAAAACACCAGCTATGAATGTTCCTTCTTGAATCAATAATGCGTCCTTGCCAGTCATCAGAATGTATCTGATTTAATGTGTCTAATTCAATGTGTCCGATTGAATGTTTCAACACAAGCACGAGAATAGAAGTTAGTCTTTGTGTGCAAAAATTGTATAATCAAACCATATATGGTAAATCCGTTTCCTGCCTTCACGGTGGATATAAAACCCATGCTTTGTAATAAAGTTTAGAGCTTGTTTGACACACATCCTGTCCTGTGTCTCACTCTCTCTCCGATATCGTAATCCAAAGGATAGAAGACTCAGAATGCAGTGACGACAGCTGGCGCTCGAACAGGGACCTTGAGTTAATCTACCCAGGGGTGCTCGACCGGTCGGAGACGTGGGACGAGTGAAGCTCTCTGTTGGTGATATATACAGCGCTGAGGTAAGAATAATTGTTATATTCTACCTAATTATATCACTGCATAGAAGAGACTCCCTCACCCCCGAGCGGTCGGCTCCCCAGGTAATTCAACAGATTGTTGTCTGGCTCAGGTCCCTTTGAACCAGTAGAATCCCCTCAGATCAGTCCTGCCTTCTATCCTTTGGAGAATTTAAGAATGAAAGTATGGATCCGATGATTGTGTTGTGGATGTGTCCCGGGATTGATGTTTTTGGTCTGTTTTTCTGGCTGGCGTATAAGTCCTAGAGAGGCTAGTAGTGGAATGGTTCAGAAACCTTTGTGGCCCATTGTCTAAGTGACCATTGTCTAAGTGACTGAGGAGTCTCTTCTAGGTGAGGAGAACCGGAAAAAAAAATGGGGAACCAAAATGCCAAGGAAGGCATTCTAGCCAAAGACTTAGTAGTACGCAGAGAAGGGAAACAGGCACTGATTGGAATTGACAAAATATTGTGTAAAGCGGGAATAAATGAGAATGGAGAGATGAATGGAGAGAAATGGAAATCCTTCTTTAACTCCAATCATGGATGGCTGAAAGATAAGGGTCTGTTAGGGACAGTAGATGTATGGATGAATGCATGCGCTTATTTTGAAGGAAAGATTGAAGAACTAGGAGACGGACGTTACAGACTGACAAAAACCGGAATGACAGATTTTCCTCCTTGTCCGCTCCCGACGTCACCCCCACCTCAGTATCAGAATTCCCAGGAACCTAAATGTTGGGTTTGCCCCAGATGTGGACAGCAGAACCCCTTGACAGTAGACATCTGTGTGGCATGTGGAGGACCGAGACCCCACCCAGCTAGACAATTCCCAATGAGGACGGTAGTCGTGCCAGGAGCACCGGGAGCAGCAGCAGCAGCAGCAGGGGGGGATGCAGTGGTTCCAGGTCAGGAAGCTCGTACAATGTTAATGTATAGACCATGGAGTCCTTCAGAGCAGTTGGCACTGATCTCCCAGCTGCCAGACCCATCCCAGTCCCCTATGGGTTTCGTTAGAATGATCACCACCATACAGGATACGTACCATGCCACTAGAATAGATCTGCAGGGGGTAATTAAGGGAAAATTGGCAGATGAAGCCCACTATGATAGGTTGATAGATGAGACAAAAAAACAGTATGCCAATAGGACCGGACCCGTAGATGCAGAATCTAATGATGCAGCAGCTGGAGTCCTATTCGCAGCAGCGTTGGTAAAAGCATGTCAAGACAGGCAAGCAGAAAAGCAAGTTACACTAGAAGATAGAGTGCAAGGGAAGGAGGAAGATCCTAAGGATTATTTCTATGCACTAAAGAAAACCTGGTCAGAAATGGGGTTCAACCCCGGGAATAAGACTAGTGAGAGGGTATTAGCAAGTGCTTTCATGAATGGACTAAAGAAAGAGATTGCAGAGAAGGTAAAAGCAAGTAGACCGGACTGGAGATCAGTGAAGGCAGAAGATTTAGCTAGAATAGCTCAGGGGGCACAACATGACATAGCGCAGGCAAAAAGAGCTGCCAGAATACACATAGTAGAGACGACCCCCAGAAACAACAGAGGCAGAGGACGACTGAAGGAGGAGGACAGAAACTGTGTTACGGATGTAAAAAGCCAGGACATTTTAGAAAGAACTGTAGGACCAACCCGTATCCAAATGCTCAGAGTACGGGTCCTCCAGCCGACCAAACAACGCCCCCATAGGATGAGGGTAGCTTGCACATGAACCCCCTCATCTCCTTACCCCCAACTCCCAGTTGTATAGTGCAGGTGAACCTACCAGGGGGACATGAAATCGATTTCCAAGTAGATACGGGGGCCGACAATTCAGTAATTACGCAAGGTGATTGGCCATATACTGACACTGATTTTTCACATCATGTCATTGCCACCCCCTTCAATTCCCCGTCTGTCCTGCTCCCTGTCACTAAAAGAATTCCCCTGCAAATTCAAGGAGTTACTGTACATAGCCAGCTCATGGTATCGCCCCAAGGCCAATGTAATCTTTTGGGAAATGATGTGTTGTCCCAATTACAAGCACATATAGAGTATCATCCCGATGGCACTGTGACCATGACCCCAGGTTTAAAACCAAGTACCCTTTGCAAAATTATGTCACTAGATATTGCCAGCATAGAAGAGACAAATGAGTTTCCCCCGATATTGGAGCATGCTGTGCCACATGATTTTTGGACCTCAGACAAAACAGATGTTGGTAGGTTAAGAGTTCAACCAGTAATGGTAAAATTAAAACCAGGAGCAATCTTGCCTCAACAGAGGCAGTATCCCCTTAGCTCGGCTCAGGAGAATGCCATAGCCCAGCAAGTCCAAAAATTACTACAGAGAGGAGTCCTAGTCAAAACCCAGTCCCCTTGCAACACTCCCCTGTTCCCAGTAAAGAAAAAGAGCGTGCCAGGACAACCAGCCGCATATAGAATGGTCCATGACCTCCGGTTGGTTAACAAAGCCACAGAACTTCTAACACCAGTTGTGCCCAACCCGCATACTCTTCTGTCACAGATACCTTCTAACTCTCTTTGCTTTTCAGTGGTCGATTTGGCAAATGCATTTTTCAGTGTACCATTACATCCTGACTGCCAGTACCTGTTTGCTTTCACGTTCCAGGGCAGTCAATATACATGGACAGTGTTGCCACAGGGTGCCCAGAATTCACCCACAATGTACACTGCAAGTCTGCAGGAAATACTGGAGGGATGGTCTGAACCACATATCGTTGTTTTGCAATATGTCGATGACCTGCTCATTTGTGCCCCCTCCAGGAAACAATGTCATAGTGCAACTATATAGCTTATGTTGTTTCTCTATCACGCTGGCTGCAAGGCATCGAAAGATAAGCTTCAGTTTTGTAAATCTTCAGTCACCTTTTTGGGACATTGCATTACACCAGGAGCTCGTCATTTAACAAATGCACGTAAACTAGCAGTACAGGCATTCACCGTCCCCATTAATGTTGCAGCCCTCAGAACTTTTCTTGGACTTGTTTCCTATTGCAGACAGTGGATTCATGCCGTCTCTGTTTTTATTCTCTCAAGAACCGTATTTTGGCCGCTCCAGCTTTGGGTACCCCTAATTATGAGCTCCCATTTACTCTGTACCTTCATGAACAAGCTGGACATGCAGCAGGAGTTTTAACTCAAACACACGGTGATAATCAGAGACCTGTTGCCTATTTAAGTGACAGATTAGATGCGGTAGCCAGAGGTGCACCATCCTGTGTACGTGCTCTGCATGCTGTTGGACTATTACTCCACAAATCCGCAGACATTGTTCTAGATCATCCGCTCACCGTTCTAACACCTCATGATGTTTACACTATATTAAACCAAGTGCAACCCGCTCACCTCTCAGCAGCACGTCATCTCAGGTTACAATGTGCACTGTTAATGCCTCCCAATGTTTCTTTACAGAGGTGTACTACTCTGAACCCAGCAACTTTGTTACCTCTCTCGGATCTAAAGGAGGGGTCAGGTACTGTGCTTTTTAAGGAAGATTCAAGAGAGGAAGTTCCTCATGACTGTGTACAAATAATGGCACAAGAAACGGCAGGTTTACCTACTGTATTTGAACATGAATTACAAAATGCAGATTTTGAATTTTTTGTAGATGGATCCCGTCATCAGGACGATTCAGGTACCTTCCATACTGGATATGCAGTTGTCTCCCTCAATGCAGTAATCAAGGCAGAACCAATGCTCCCACACCAATCGGCTCAAGAAGCTGAACTTAGGGCCCTAACCGAGGCCTGTAAATTAGCAGTGACGCGCCCCTGGGCCTGCTGTGTCGCGCAGCGTCTCGCGCACGGGGGCTTACCCGGAACCGGATCAGATGAGGGTTGTAGTCTCCGAGTGGCGGGGACCCGGTCCGTGCCCAGGGGGTCAGATTCAGTGTGTGGCAGTCTTGATAGATGTTATTTGAGTGTCGACTACGCCACCCGTTGATTTGCAGCTATGGAGCTGCCACTGCAGGGCAGACCGCTGAGGCCGGTGTAGAATTGTGCAGCGTGATAGTATAACCCCCAACGGGAGGGGTATGGCCTCAGGGCAGCCGACGTGGAAGATGGGGGTAGCAGGAACCACTCGGAGACGGTGCGGTGTAATTCAGGGTCTTTACTGGTAACAACGATAGACCCTCCCGGAGTACTTGCTAGCGAACGGGGCCTGGTCAGTCCTTGAGCAGATGGGATCTCCCCTGGCCAGGCGGAGTTGTAGGCCTCCCAAACTGACTGTACTCTTCTGGCTAGCTTGCTAGAAGCGGATATAAGTAGCCCACGTCCCTGAGTGTACCGTGTGGTGCTCACCCGTATGGCCGGTGACTCGGGGCCTTCTATTGGCTTCCGCTCCACGATGGCGGTGCTGGTCCCACACGTGTGACCGTGCCTTCGGGTTTCTGGGCCTGAGGACCTGAAATCCCCTGCCGGTCGGCTTCTGCTGCTGGGTAAGAGTTAGTCCCCACAGCCTCGGACGCCGGGTCCGGTAAGAAAGCTTCTCAGTCAGGGCGAGCTCTGCAGCTGCCAGCCCCTGACTCGTAGTAGTATTGCTCCCACTGAGCTCCAGCTGTTTCTTCCTATGACTGTCTCTTGTCTCTACTCTCCTTGACTCCTAACCCTGCTTCAGCCCCGGGTTTATATAGGGGAAGTTCTTCCCCTCCCAAGACTGGGCAGGAGGTGTGGCATGCACAGGATCCCTGACCAAGAGACCTCCCACCTGCTCTCAGACGTAATATCTCTATTACTGTGGCAACCAGACCCCTGGGGTGTCACATTCCCCCCTAGTGAAATTTAGTACTCCGGGACTAAACATATTTTAGAAAAAACATAACAAGGTATAAACAATAATAGTACAATAAGGAAAACATATAAAGATGGTCACGGCGTGTCCGCAACCGGGTGCAGTTTTGAAAAGCAAGGTGTCCATTTCACCAAAACAGGGAGACGTAACCAGGTAGGGGTCTGTCCTACCCCGAGTCCTTAACAGTCTTTAGTCCGTCCTGGGTTACGCTCCAACTATGTACGAGGATTCCCAGTAAATCCACCAAGGACTCCTACAAATAACTAGAAACACAAAATTATACACAAGCAACAATACACAGGTAAACATAAATAAAACAATTTATACACTTCAAATCCTCCACCGTGCGGGTAACTGGCCTCTAGTGGCCCTAGTGGACCTACGGAGCTGACTGCCTAGCCCTGAACTACAGGGTGTAGGAGCTGTCAAGGGTAAACTGGGCAGCTGTCTACCGGCTCTTTGGCTCACTAGGGATATGGCAGGCTCACTGCAAGCAGAGGGTTGATCCTCCTGGTCTGCGGGTGTGGGGTCTTCTGCCTCCCGGACCGGCTGTTCTTCCAGCTCTACCTGTTGCTCCGTAGGTGCTTGGGATGCTGGTTGGAGGAAGGTGAGTACGGGTACCACAACTGCACCATTGACTTGAGTCCAAGACCGAGGGAAGTCCCCGAGCACAGTACTAACCATATCTTCCCTTTCCTCTACGGGTCGATGGTCTTCTTGTTCCTCTTCAGGGTTCCTCAGTTGTTCGGGACACTTCTTCAGGTGGTCCCGGGATACAATAGCTGTGGTTTCCCCTCCGTCTTTACTGATGGTACAAACCTTCGGGTTCTCGTGGCTTGAGGGCAGTACGGTGTACGGGTCCTTTTCCCACTGGTCGTCCAACTTGTGGAGCCGTCTCTTCCTCTTCAAGACCTGCTCTCCGGGTACCAGGGGAACAGCGGGAGCATACTGGTTGTAAGTTTTCTCTTGTCTTTCCCTAGCCTGACAGAGACTTCGCTCCACGCTCTCCTGTACTCTCCGGTACTGCTGCTGCCTCTCCGTGTGCCAGTCTGTTTCTGGTGAAGTGTCCTCGGGTGTCAGGATTCCCATTTCCAGGTCAACAGGTAACTTACCAGGTCTTGCCCTCATTAGGTAAGCCGGGGTACAGTTGGTGGAACCTACCGGGATGTGGTTGTATAGGTCCACCAGATCGGGCAACTTCTCAGGCCACAGACTGCGTTCTTCCAGGGGCAACGTTTTTAAAAGATCCATTACCACCTGGTTCATTTTCTCACAAAGTCCATTAGTTTGCGGATGGTAGGGTGTCGTCCTTATCTTCCGGCAGCCATACAGATTGCAGAATTCCTGGAAGACCTCCGCTTCAAAGGCAGGTCCCTGGTCCGTCAGCACTTGGTCCGGGTACCCGTGTGGACGGCAAAAGTGCTGCTGGAAGGCTCTAGCTGCTGTTTGAGCCGTTAAGTCCTTGACGGGGACGACAACCAAGAACCGGGAGTAATGATCCACGATGGTTAACGCGTAGACGTAGCCACTTCTGCTTGGGGTCAGTTTTACATGATCCAAGGCTACCAGTTCCAACGGTTGCCGGGTGACGATGGACTGCAGGGGAGTCTTCTGGCTGGCACGGTCCTTCCTTCTCAGGTTGCACGGGCCACAGTCTCTGCACCACTTCTCAATGGTTCCCCTCATGCCTACCCAGTGGAATCGCTCGCGCAGCAGGAACTCCAGCTTCTTCCACCCGAAGTGTCCAGCTCCGTCGTGGTATGCCTCCATCACCATGGCTGCGTCTCTTCGTGGCACCACTACTTGCCAGAGTAGTTCATGCGTCCGGGAGTTAACCATTCTGCGGCACAACTTCCCCTTGTAAAGGAACAGTCGACTCTTCTCTGCCCATAGTTGTTTGGCTTCCTCCGGAGCGTCTGGTTCAAGGCAAGCCTCCGGGCGAGTCAGCATCTCCTTCACCAGTCGGACGGCAGGGTCGCTGTCTTGCGTTTCCGCCCAGTTGTAGTGAGGTAAGGGGTTCAACGTAGAAGCCTGCTTACTCCTTACCCGGTGGGAATACTGGATAGTCCCATGACGGTGGAACGCAGGGAGTTCAACTTCTTCCAGTCCCTCCGGATCTTCTCCTTCGTCCGGCAGGTTGGGCATCCTGGACAGGGCATCCGCGTTGGTATTGGAGCGTCCGGCCCTCTATTTGATTGTGAACTCGTAGTTGGACAGACGGGCCATCCACCTCTGCTCCAGGGCACCGAGTCTTGCCGTGTCCAGGTGTGTCAACGGGTTGTTATCCGTGTACACGGTGAACCGGGAAGAAGCGAGGTAATGCTTAAAGCGCTCGGTGACTGCCCATACTACGGCCAGGAACTCTAGCTTAAATGAGCTGTAATTCTCGGGGTTCCTTTCGGTGGGTCGCAGTTTTCGGCTGGCGTAGGCGATTACTCGTTCCTTCCCCTGCTGGATCTGGGACAGTACGGCTCCTAGCCCGATGTTACTGGCGTCGGTGTAGAGGATAAAGGGCTGGCTATAATCCGGGTACGCCAGGATTTCGTCCCCCGTGAGGGCCATCTTCAGCTGGCGGAAGGACTCTTCTTCCAGCTCCTCCCATTTGAAGGGCGGCTTCTGGTTCTTGGCCTTCCGGGACTGGCCTATCAGGAGGTCCTACATAGGTGCTGCCTTTTTGGTGAAACCGGGAATAAACCTTCGGTAGTAGCCTACCAACCCGAGGAACTGCCGCACTTCTTTTACGCTGGAGGGGCTTGGCCATTCCTTAATTGCGGTGATCTTATCAGGGTCGGGAGCCACTCCGTCAGCGCTCACCACGTGTCCCAGGTACTGCACCTTTGGTTTCAGGAGGTGACACTTGGAGGGTTTCACCTTTAGGCCGTAACTCGCCAGAGCTTCGAACACTTCCGCCAGGTGTTTCAGGTGGTCCTCATACGTCTTGGAATATACGATGACATCGTCCAGGTACAACAAGACCGTCTCGAAGTTTCTGTGGCCCAGACAACACTCCATTAGTCGTTGGAAGGTTCCTGGTGCGTTGCAGAGTCCGAACGGCATGCAGGTGAACTCGCTAAGTCCCATCGGGGTGGTGAATGCGGTCTTCTCCCGGTCCGCCTCTGCTACAGGAACCTGCCAGTACCCGCTAGTGAGATCCAAGGTAGAGAAGAAGTTAGCAGATCTTAAAGCAGCCAATGACTCCTCTATCCTTGGTAAGGGGTACGCATCCTTGTGTGTGATACGGTTGATTTTCCGGTAATCTACACACATCCTCATGGTGTTGTCTTTTTTTCTGACTAAGACTAGTGGAGCTGCCCAGGGGCTACAGCTATCCATGATCACCCCAGCCTCCTTCATGTCTCTAAGCATCCCCTTGGCGTGTTGGTAGTGGGCAGGGGGTACGGGTCGATACCTCTCTTTTATAGGAGGATGGTCTCCCGTGGGGATGTGGTGTTCTACCCCCTTGACTCGCCCGAAGTCTAACGGGTGTTTACTGAACACTCTCTCGTACTCCTGAACCACCCGATAGACTCCTTGTTTCTGGTGTGAGGGAGTGGAGTCAGTACCCAGATGTAGTTGCTGACACCAGTCCTCCATGTTTTTCTTAGAGCCGTTACCTCCCTCCGGGTGAGATGGAGGCAAGGGTTCCACAGATTGTATAGAATTTTGGTTAATGGTATATAATTTGGCTAGCGTGGCATACCGGGGCAGGTACACTTCCCTCTCCCCGATATTTATTATGCGAACGGGCACCCTCCCATGGCGTACATCAACCACCCCCCGTGCTGTCAAAATGGTGGGCCTACTGTCTGAGTAAACTGGTTCCACCATTGCCTGGTAATCCCTACCTCTCAGACCAATAGCTGCCCGGCACCAAATCATCATTTCACTTTTTGGGGGCATGGCAATAGGAAAAGGGTCACACATTCTTACGCTACCAATCTCACCGCCGGAGAGTTCCACCTGTTGCCGTCGCATCAGTGCCCGGATCTCTTTCTGGAGCACCCGCTGCTCGCCGGAGCTGGCGTTCTTGGCAACCTGCTGTAAAAGGAAAATCACCTCTGCAAGACAATTTTCAATTACATTAGTTCCTAGAGTTATTTTTGGGTGACTCTCATGTTTGTCAATATCTACAATGATCAGTCTCTGTGCTGCCAGTTCGACTCTACCGATTTTGATGGTCACCTCCTTAAATCCGATCTGTGGCACGGGCTGGCCATTGCTGGCGATGATACTCAAGTCGTCGTCAGGGTAGCGGGTAATATCCGAGTCATTCCAGTACTGCTTGAAGAGCACGTACGGGATGGTGGTGACCTGCGACCCGGTGTCCAGTAGGGCACTCATGGGAATGCCATCCAGTACCACCGGCAAGACTGGACGTCCTCCCACATATCTGTCGCGCCAGTTCGATGGGCCTGGTGATCTTTTTCCTGGGGGTTGGCCCTCTACCCCAGGTTGTGCCCGTTTAAAGAACAGTACCTTGCCATATGTCCGGGTTGATTGCAGCGGCGGCAGATGGGTCGTCCGTCCTCGCTGTATCGGTCACTGGGTCTTCCTCTGGCCGGTGGGGTCCTCCTTGGTCGACGCCACGGGATGTCCTCCGGTCCGGATGCCAGCTGGATCTTCCCTGGGGTGGAAACCTGTAAAGACTGCACAGTTAGCGCAGCAACGCTCTTAGCTAGCTCTTGGACCTGATGGTGTAGGTCTGGAGCCGGGTCATTGTCCAAAGCCTGCACATCAGCTCCCACAGGCCCTGCCGACAAGGGCGCCGCCTCCTGGTGGTAAGTAATAGCTGGGCGCCTGTGGGTCATAACGCCACCCGGTGCCGACTCTCGGAGCACCCGGATGGCTCTGTCCTTGAACTGTGCAAAGCCCAGATGGGGATCCTGTAAGGCCATCGCCCGCAACTGAGTTCGGTGGGCATTACAATACAGTCCCTCTATAAATTGTTCGGTCAACAGCCTGTCCTCGTTTCCCACTCCATCAGGGTCGGTCTGCTTAATGGCCCTCAGGGCCTCTTGTAGGTTTAGTGCATAGTCCCTTATACTCTCATGCGCTCGCTGCTTGCACCCGTAGAATCTAAGCTTAATCTCGGCTGAGGTGCGGGTATCAAAGGTATCCTTCAGCCGGGTTAGTATCCCTGCGACAGTCTTCCTCCCAGGTGGCCAGGATTTTACTTCCCTTTTGGCTGCCCCGGTTAGTTGGGCCACCAGGATACTCACTTTTTGCTCTTCTGTGAGGGGGTACACTTGGAAGAGGATATCCAGCTTTTCTCTAAAGTCATGCAGGGTATGTGACTCCCCTGAGTACTGGGGTAGCCAAGCGGCTCCCGGGATATAGGGCATGGTGAAGGGCATAACTGCAGCAGCGGTGGCGCTGGCGGGGGTTGAGGCAGTGAAGCTCTCCTCCGTATCCGACATCTTCCTCCCCCCTAGTGGACCGTGGCCTACCTTGCGATGATCCTGTTCCGTAGGCCGCGGCTCCGCAGTAGATCGTCAGGGTTGAGGACCTTCCGTCGCGCTCCGGTGACGTCGGCGTCTGCTGGGCTCCTTCCAGGACCTTACGCAACGTCCGGACGTGAGGCGGGGCTTCAGTTCTCGCGCGCTTTCGAAGTCCACGCCCCTCTTCTTCCTGCGCGGCGTCCTCAAGATGGCGTCCAATGGCGGGAAAACTCCACGGATGGCGGGAAGAAGGCCGAAGATGGCGCCGGATGGCGGGAAAACTCACCACTGGTAAGTTTGAACAGTCTTTGCTTTTCAGGCACGCAGTACCCGGTGGTTGCGGGCACGAAATCCTGCCGACTACGCCAAAGTTGACCCGCCCCTGGGCCTGCTGTGTCGCGCAGCGTCTCGCGCACGGGGGCTTACCCGGAACCGGATCAGATGAGGGTTGTAGTCTCCGAGTGGCGGGGACCCTGTCCGTGCCCAGGGGGTCAGACTCAGTGTGTGGCAGTCTTGATAGATGTTATTTGAGTGTTGTCTACGCCACCCGTTGATTTGCAGCTATGGAGCTGCCGCTGCAGGGCAGACCACTGAGGCCGGTGTAGAATTGTGCAGCGTGATAGTATAACCCCCAACGGGAGGGGTATGGCCTCAGGGCAGCCGACGTGGAAGATGGGGGTAGCAGGAACCACTCGGAGACGGTGCGGTGTAATTCAGGGTCTTTACTGGTAACAACGATAGACCCTCCCGGAGTACTTGCTAGCGAACGGGGCCTGGTCAGTCCTTGAGCAGATGGGATCTCCCCTGGCCAGGCGGAGTTGTAGGCCTCCCAAACTGACTGTACTCTTCTGGCTAGCTTGCTAGAAGCGGATATAAGTAGCCCACGTCCCTGAGTGTACCGTGTGGTGCTCACCCGTATGGCCGGTGACTCGGGGCCTTCTATTGGCTTCCGCTCCACGATGGCGGTGCTGGTCCCACACGTGTGACCGTGCCTTCGGGTTTCTGGGCCTGAGGACCTGAAATCCCCTGCCGGTCGGCTTCTGCTGCTGGGTAAGAGTTAGTCCCCACAGCCTCGGACGCCGGGTCCGGTAAGAAAGCTTCTCAGTCAGGGCGAGCTCTGCAGCTGCCAGCCCCTGATTCGTAGTAGTATTGCTCCCACTGAGCTCCAGCTGTTTCTTCCTATGACTGTCTCTTGTCTCTACTCTCCTTGACTCCTAACCCTGCTTCAGCCCCGGGTTTATATAGGGGAAGTTCTTCCCCTCCCAAGACTGGGCAGGAGGTGTGGCATGCACAGGATCCCTGACCAAGAGACCTCCCACCTGCTCTCAGACGTAATATCTCTATTACTGTGGCAACCAGACCCCTGGGGTGTCACAGCAGAAGGTAGTATTGTTAACATTTACACAGATTCTTCTAGGTACACATTTGGTATATCGCATGATTTTGGTCCAATATGGAAGTCAAGAGGTTTCCTGACGGCAGCAGGACACCCCATTAAGAATGCTGATGCGGTCCAGCAGTTAATTGATGCGCTACAACTACCCAAACAAGTAGCTGTCATAAAGATCCAGATCAAGACTCTAGCAGCCATACGCTGCAACCTGGAGACTGGGTGGTTATAAAAAGACACGTGAGGAAAAGCCTAGATCCACGGTTTGACAGACCCTTTCAAGTTCTGTTGACCACAAGTACAGCCGTTAAGCTAGAGGGAAAAGAGACCTGGATCCACGCGTCCCATTGCAAAAAGATACTAGGAGAACCAGCGGACAAAGAATGATGACATTGTTTATACTTACCTGCATACTTGAGACCACAGGTGCATGGACTACGTTAGGCACCATGGATGGAGATGACAATAGATTCATTAGACACCATCTTGCTCTAATCGATGGACTAAAGGAGCAAAACCAGACCATTGCTAACTGTTGGATATGTACACATGCCCCTGTGACGTCCACTAGCATACCCTTTCTCGCTGTTCCAGTCTCATGGGAAGAGATAAACTTTTGGGTGAACTGTTCAGATACTTGGGCCAATAATGCCACACAGAGACTGTGGAATACCACTGTTGGGATTCCCGTAGTAGGATGGACAAAATTTCCGTGGTGGCAAGGGAACCTGACGGGACAAAAAATTCCCAGGTTGTATATAGCATTTAAAGGAGGGGAGTGGGTACCTCGTAACAAAATGATGAGGCCAACCTTAAGAACCAGGATTCCTGGTGGGCAAACACCTTTTCCTTTCTAAATCCCGCAAATTGGTTTAAAGGTATCGGTGGGTGGTTGGCTGGCATAGTGCAAGCGATTTTTCAGGTTTTACTAATGTGTCTTGCGGTTTATTTCGTTTTTAAGCTTTTTCTAATGTGTATTCAGCGTTGTACTAAAAGAAAACATAGAGATTCGTATTGATAAATGAAGGAACAAAAGGATGGAATGTTATAGCAGAAGATGAGGCCCCTCAAGTCAAAAGCCCCATCTATGCTATATAAGTCTGAAAGTTACTTTAGGTCAAAAGAAAAACACCAGCTATGAATGTTCCTTCTTGAATCAATAATGCGTCCTTGCCAGTCATCAGAATGTATCTGATTTAATGTGTCTAATTCAATGTGTCCGATTGAATGTTTCAACACAAGCACGAGAATAGAAGTTAGTCTTTGTGTGCTAAAACTGTATTATCAAACCATATATGGTAAATCCGTTTCCTGCCTTCAGGGTGGATATAAAACCCAGGCTTTGTAATAAAGTTTAGAGCTTGTTTGACACACATCCTGTCCTGTGTCTCACTCTCTCTCCAATATCGTAATCCAAAGGATAGAAGACTCAGAATGCAGTGACGACAGTATTATTACAGAAGGTGGAACATAAGGTGGGGATTTTTGCTGAAGGACAACACTGGAAGCGCACTTTGGTGAGGGATTTTTCTGTGATGCATTCTTAGAGGGGATGCAACATTGGAGGGGATTTTTACTTGGAGGGCATTATTTGTGAATGGGGCACTCTGGGGATGTTATAACTGAAAGGGACATTCCTACTGGAAGGGCGTCTAGGGTCAATATTATTGAAGGAGGCACTCTGGGGGCATCATTATTGATGTGGACACATAGGGGGCATAATTACTTGAGCCACAGAATTAGGGATGGCAGCAGGATGGAGAGTTTGTGTAGGTTAAGAATTTGGTGGGGACAATGCTAAAAATGTGAAAAGTAAAATGTGATTGTGTTGCACATTCTGTAGATACAAGTTGTCAAGAATTCGCTAGGTGATCTGGGCCAAATAGAAGAGATGTGAAAAGTGAACGACTCCAATCAGAAAGAACATCAACTATAAGACATTAAACTTAACTCTACAGTAATCACAGTCTGCAGAACAGGCATCTACCACTACAGTATTTTTTTTGTTTACTAACAGTTTGGTTGTGCAAGTCAGTCATTCAGTCACTCAGTCATTCTGTAGTGCTTAGTGTGTAGCAGTATTATTGGTAAAAAAAAATTGTATAGTGTTTTCTTTAGTAGAAGTATAATGCATTCACTATGTGTTGGTAATGGTAGTGGTCATGGTTTGGTGGTATTATATTAGCCTAGCATAGTGGTATTATTGGTAATAATGCATAATGTGTTTTGTTCATAACAGTATGTAGGTATTTTCTATTCCTGGTATAGATGTTACTGTGCTATATGATAAAATTAAATTCTATACATATTGTGATGAATGCCGGCCGGTGGGTGCAGCTCTCTGGTGCCCCGTTACCTCTCAGGTGAGTCAAGGTACTGCACCTACAGTAAATAGTGCCAGGAAGCTGCTACCAGCGGGGGAAAACATGGTGGTGTGTTGTCCCTTACACGTCACCAATCCGTAATGCCACGATACAGACACAACTCTCTGGCACCCCCTTTCCTCTCAGGTCAGTCAAGGTACTGCACCTAGAGTGAGTGGTCGCCGGAGAGGCCGTCCTGTAGCCCTCTGGGTATTTGAGGCCCTCTGCAGTGAGTGAGGCCCTCTGCAGTGAGGGCGATATATATATTTCCCTGGCTGCACCAGCAATATATATCCACACCTCCGACCGTCACTGCCAGCCTTCCTCAAATCCCCCAGATGGTATGCTGCCACCAGTTCTCATTTGATACAAGCCCGGTCCGTTAATAGACTTGTATCGGGTCAGGAACCAACCCAGTAGTGTTTCAGCCAAGCGTTTCCGGACCAATGGATTCGTATATGCAGAGTAAAGGTTACAGCCCACGATTAATTTATGATTTAATCGATTATAAGAATACACTAGATTACAAGGCTATACAATTAACTATACAACGGTATTTGGCAAGAATAAGAGATATAACAATTAGAATTACAAAACACAGGAATAACAACAATAAAACAGTTACCGTTCTTGAGGTGCAATGGAGGATTTGCGGTCCCACAGGTTCAAGCTTAGTTGCAGTCGTCCAGGCTTCAGTAGCACATGGCAAAGGTGATCCTCCCACTCAGAGACCGGGACCCGACGTTAGGAGTTGTTCACATCATCTCCTGGGTCCAAACTGAGGGGGTTTCTGGCTGTCGGCTATACTAAAGTCCTGTCACGCCCACTCTTGGTGATGTCAGTTTACTAAGCCCCGCGCCCCCCTACCAATGCTCATTTTAGTTCCATTTTAGAAAAGTACTCATAATTTTCCCTGAGGTGATCTCATCATATCACCAGAGGTCTCGTCGTGATCCTACTCTTCTGGGGAAGCCATTGACTCTAAACATGCCTCCCCTGGGACCTTGTATATGGTTCTTCTAAATATCTAGCTTTCCAGGCCACTCATGGATTTATAAGTCCCATGATTGTGTCCGCGGGCACCTTCCCCACATGATACATTTTATTCGGGTTCCCTAACTTGTATCGTGTGGTTATGAATGGATAGTATCTGCAGCTGTTGGCGGCCATTTTCCACAAGGAAAGCACATGGTTTCTTCAGACAATGGAAAGGTTTGCAGGCTTGCACAAATGGTTTGCTTCTGGTTTCCAGTGACAGCCAGGTGTTAATTACCCCCCTGGGGCCTAGCTGACTCTGTCCTGCTTGGACACAGCAAAACTGGCCCATCTATTTACCATATCAAAGAAGTTTCTGGAGACTGATCTCCAGAGGTGGGGGCGAATTGCTCTGTTTACCAGGGGCTGCAGAAATGTGACATGGTAGAAGCTGTGTGAGGGATGTTTAGAAATGGCAATAGGGAATATTCTCAGGTATGACGTATCATACCTAAGATGGAGGCTGACTTTCATGACACCTCCCCCTATAAGATGGCACGAGGGGGTAACACACTCCTGTGTTCTCCCATGCATCCTTCTGCACCCTCCCCTTGCCGGGATAACCCGTCAGCGTTACCGTGGTCACAGCCTCTTCTGTGGCGAATGGAGAAGTGATACTGCTGGAGAGCGAGGCTCCAGCGTAGCATCCTTCCATTCGACCCAGAGACCGTGTGTAACCAGCTGAGGGGGTTGTGGTCCGTCTCCACGGTGAAATGGCTCCCGTACAAGTAGGGCTGCAGACGCTGCAGGGCCCATACAATTGCCAGGCATTCCTTTTCCACCATGGAGTAGGCCACCTCCCGTGGCAGTAGCTTTCCTGCTCAGGTACAAGACAGGATGTTCCTGGCCTGTCGTGTTGACCTGACTTAGTACAGCACTGAGGCCAAAGTCACTGGCGTCGGTCTGTACCACAAACGGCCGGTCGAAGTCAGCAGCTTGAAGTACAGGGGAGCTACTTAGGGCGGTCTTGAGTGCCCTGAAGGCTGTCTCGCAGGCGACAGTCCAGTCGACTGCGACAGGCAGCTTCTTCTTGGTGAGGTCCGTCAGGGGCTTGGCCAAGATGCTATAGTGTGGAACGAACCTCCTGTAGTACCCGTCAGTCCCCAAGAAGGACAGCACCTGCTTTTTGGTCCTGGGGGTGGGCCAGGATGCGATGGCATCCACTTTTCCAGGTTCTGGCTTCAGAACACCCCCGCCTACCTGGTGACCCAGGTAGAGGACCTCACTCATGCCCAGCTGGCACTTTTCCGGCTTGATGGTCAAGCCTGCCCGGTGGATCCAACCGAGCACCTGCTGCAGGTGCTCTAGGTGATCCTCCCAGGTGGGACTGAAGACTGCAATATCGTCCAAGTACTCAGCCGCGTACCCTCCAAGTCCCTCAAGCAGCGTATTGACCATCCGCTGAAAAGTGGCAGGGGCATTCCTCATGTCGAATGGCATCACTGTGGACTTGTATAGTCCAAAAGGGGTGATAAAGGCAGAGCGTTCCCTTGCCGTATCCCCGGCTCAGATCCATGATGGTCAGGTACTGGGCCCTGACCATACGATCGAGCAGGTCATCGATGCATGGTATGGGAAACGCATCGGGGACCGTCACCGCGTTGAGCCCCCGGTAGTCCATGCAGAACCGCGTAGTTCGGTCCTTTTTAGGAACGAGAACTACAGGTGAGGCCCACGCGCTGTTGGATGCCTGGATCACCCCCAGCTTCAGCATCTCGTCTATCTCTTGGCACAGGTTTCCTGCACCTCGAAAGAGACCCGATATGCTGAACGCCGGATCGGGGGGTGATCGCCGGTGACCACGTCGTAGACAGCCATCTCAGTCCATCCGGGCAGGCTGCTGAACAGCTCCCGGAAGGAGTGCAGGGTGGCCTCCAGCTGGGACCGTTGGTCCTCTGTGAGCTGGTGGCCAACCCTCACATCCTCGATGGATCCACCCGCCTTGGCTTGGGCGAGCAGATCCAGGAGGGTTTCTACTTCTCCCTCCTCAGGAAGGTTGCACACTGGGTGGGCATATGCTTCCCGCTCATGATGAGCCTTCATCATGTTCACGTGGAAGGCCTTCCTCCTTCCACGGGCGTGGTCCAGGGTGACCAGATAAGTGACGGCGTTGAGTTTCTGGTGCTCGAGATATGGACCTTCCCAGTCTGCCTGAAGCTTGTTCTGTGGTAAGGGGACCAGTACCCACACTTTTTGACCCACCTGGTAGGTCCTCTCACAAGCATTCTGGTCGTACCACCGCTTCTGGCCGGCCTGGGCCTGGGCCATATTGTCCTGCATCAGCTTTGCCAAGGCCATCATCCTGTCCCGGTCGCGCGCGACATACTCGATGACCGACACCTCCGAGGTGGCTAAATCCTCTTCCCATGCTTCCTTCACGAGAGCCAGGGGTCCCCGTACACGTCGCTCGTACAGGAGCTCAAAGGGGGAGAACCCCGTTGAGGCCTGCGGAGCCTCCCGGTAAGCAAATAGCAGGTGCGGGAGAAGACGTTCCCAGTCGCTCCCGTAGGAGTCAGCGAACATCTTAAGCATCTGTTTCAAGATGCCATTGAACCGCTCACACAGGCTATTAGTCTGTGGGTGATACAGGCTGGCCACCAGGTGTTGCACCTGTATTTGCTTACATAGGGACTCCATCAGCCCCGACATGAACTGGGTCCCCTGATCAGTGAGCATTTCCAGGGGAAATCATACTCTGGAGAAAATCTCCAATAAGGCGGTTGCCACTTTGTCGGCCTTAGTGGACGACAAAATTACCGCTTCCGGGTACCGGGTGGCGTAGTCTACTACAGTCAGTATGAAGCGTTTCCCGTGGGGGCCAGTGGGCAGGGGTCCCACGAGATCCACAGCCACCCTCGAGAAAGGCTCTCCAATGATTGGCAGAGGTATCAGTGGGGCTTTGGAGCGCCGCCCTGACTTCCCCACCCTCTGACTGGTGACACACGACTTGCAGTAGGCCGTCGCCTCGGCTCCCATCCCAGGCCAGTAGAAATGCTGAGCTATCCTGGCCTTGGTTTTAGCCATCCCCAGGTGTCCGGCCATCGGAATCTCGTGTGCGAGCCGCAACAATTCCGCCCTGAACGGATAGGGTACCACTAACTGTCGGTCCCTGGGCCACGCCTCCGGTGAACCCTGCTGGACCGTCATCCGGTACAGCCGTCCCTGGTCCCAGACCACATGCTCGCCGTCTGAGTCCTGGGGAGGCTGTGCCGCCCGCTCCTTGAGCGCTTTCAGGCTGTCGTCGGCTTCCAACGCAGCCCGAAACTCCTGACTCGATGGGGCAAGAATCAAAGAAACTGCCACATCTTCCGTCAGCACCTCCGGACATGTCTCCTGGCCGCTGTCTGACCCAGCTGCCACTTGGTCAGAAATGGGGAAGCCTTCGGACCTTTGCGAGACTCCTTGGGATCCGGCGCTCCCACTCCTGGTGACAGCGGCTATGACCGCTGTGACCGTGGGTAGTGCCCGCTTCCCCTCGGTTTCTGACCAAGCCGCCAGATCAGGCAGGCTTCCTAGTCCTGTCGACATCCCGGACATGGGGAACTCCTGCTCTGGGGTCTTACCTGGCGGTTCCTCTCCTGGGACAACCCCACCCCCCATGGCTTGAGCCCCCCCTGCAGAGGCCCTAGACTCAGCGGCCTGGATTCTCCTGGAAGCCCTACACTGCCGGTAGCATCCTTCCTCTCCATCCCTGAGCCTCCCTCTACAGGATCCTGCCTCCCTCCTCCCTCACTGGAGAACAAGAGATCCCTGTGCGCTGGCTGAGCACCTCTGGGGGCATCCTCACCTTCCTCACCTGCTCTCACTAACAACCCTGTTTGTGTTGTGTCTGTGTGTGGGTTACTCTCAGGTTCCACTCCCTCCTCCTCCGCAGGAGACACACTCCATACAACATTATTGGTGTTAGAAGCAGATAAATCAAGACATTTTGGGGGGCTGAACTTGGGGGTTCAGTGGGTACATACTGCGACACTAGCCGCCCCAAGTCGGTCCCTAATAAAACGTTTGCGGGAATATTTGGTGTTACTCCCACCTCCCGCATCCCCTTCCCGGCACCCCAATCCAAATACACCATGCCAACTGGAAGTGCCGGCTCCACGCCTCCAATCCCAGAGACGGAAAGAGTCTTTCCCGGTACAAGGTCTTGAGGGGACACCACCTCAGGCCGTACCAGGGTTCGTTCAGCGCAGTGTCCCGCAGTCCCATGACCGCAGAACGGCCTATGGTGATGGGTTGGATATTGTCCAGGGACCTACCACCACCCCCTCCCACACACAGAACATTGGGCGCTCTCTGGGACTGGGATGGGGCCCTTTGGCGCTGGGAACACTCAGCCCTAAAGTGTCCTGGCTTGTTGCAATGATGACAACGTCTTACGTCTGCTCCTTGCCTGGAGAGGGCAACAGGGGGATACACCCCTTGTGTTCTGGGGGCTGGGGAAACAGGGGCAGGATTGGGCTTACCCCCTCTCCAGGTGCTGCTGGCAGACTTCTTCGGCTCAGGCGCCCTGTTATTGGCATACTCATCTGCCAGGGCGGCTGTAGCAGAAGCCCCCGTTGGTTTGCGGTCACGGAGGAACAGTCAGAGGTCCTCTGGGCAGTTCCACAAGAACTGCTCCGTGACGAATAGTTCCTGGACCTCCTGATGGGTAGTAAGCGCTAGACCCGAGGTCCAGTGCTCTGCGGCTCTCAACAGCGCCCGCATATGATCGGTCCAGGTGTCCTTGGGGCCACGCAGCAGGCTCCGGAACTTCTGGCGGTAAGACTCCGGAGTGAGGTTGTACTGCAGGATCAGGGCCCGCTTGATGCTGTCGTAGTCCTGTACCTCCCCGGCAGGTAAGTCCCCCAAGGCATCCAGGGACTTACCCCTCAAATGGGGGGTCAGGTATCTTGCCCACTGATCCTGGGCCAGATGGTGCTGAAGGCAGGTCCTTTCGAGTGCCACCAGAAAGGAGTCCAGGTCTCCATCTTTCTCAAGCAGGGGGAAGTCCTCGGCTCGGACTTTACAGGTCTTCGCCTCCTGCTGTGCTGGAGGTGCTGGATGGAATCTACGCTGAGCCAGGTCCAGTTAATGCTTGCGCTCCGTAGCTCGTTCTGCACACTCCGCCTCTCGTTCTGCACGCTCCGCCTCTCGTTCTGCACGCTCCGCCTCATCCATGAGGAGCCGAAAAGTGGCGGTGTCCTCAGACCGCTGACTGGCCAGGGCCGATTGCAGGAGGGCATCCATGCTGGACAGGCTGTGGTGGGCAGGCGGTGGGCAGTCCACTGCGGGACCGACTACTGGGGACTGGCTCCTTGAGGTGCCCGAGCTGAGCTCCTCCCCACCATGAGTAACATTGTCCTCCCCCGCCTGCTCACCGACCAAAGCATTGGTCTTCTCCTTCACTTTGTTCCTGGTGCCTTCCGCCATCTTGGTAACCTTGGGTCACTGACACCGCTGCAACCCTTAGTTTGCACACACCTTGTTATAATTTTACTCTGACCGTCTAGTGTTGGGCTGACCTTAAGACTCCAGCAGTGGAAATTACCACTGGCAGTCTTTAGTGTCTGTGAGTAGGGATCCCACGTACACTATACTCTGCAATCCCACTGCTCTGCCACCAATGTGATGAATGCCGGCCAGTGGGTGCAGCTCTCTGGCGCCCCCTTACCTCTCAGGTGAGTCAAGGTACTGCACCTAGAGTAAGTAGTGCCAGGAAGCTGCTACCAGCGGGGGAAAACACGGTGGTGTGTTGTCCCTTACACGTCACCAATCCGTGACGCTACGATACAGGAACAACTCTCTGGCGCCCCCTTTCCTCTCAGGTCAGTCAAGGTACTGCACCTAGAGTGAGTGGTCGCCGGAGAGGCCGTCCTGTAGGCCTCTGGGTATTTGAGGCCCTCTGCAGTGAGGGCGGTATATATATTTCCCTGGCTGCGCCAGCAATATATATCCACACCTCCAACCGTCACTGCCAGCCTGCCTCAAATCCCCCAGATGGTATGCTGCCACCAGTTCTCGTTTGATACAAGCCCAGTCCGTTAATAGACTTGTATCGGGTCAGAAACCAACCCGGTAGCATTTCAGCCAAGCGTTTCCGGACCAATGGATTCGTATATGCAGAGTAAAGGGTACAGCCCACGATTAATTTATGATTTAATCGATTATAAGAATACACTAGATTACAAGGCTATACAATTAACTATACAACGGTATTTGGCCAGAATAAGAGATATAACAATTAGAATTACAAAACACAGGAATAACAACAATAAATCAGTTACCGTTCTTGTGGTTCAAGCTTAGTTGCAGTCGTCCAGGCCTCAGTAGCACATGGCAAAGGTGCTCCTCCCACTCAGAGACCTGGACCCGACGTTAGGAGTTGTTCACAGCATCTCCTGGGTCAAACTGAGGGGGTTTCTGGCTGTCGGCTATGCTAAAGTCCTGTCACGCCCACTCTTGGTGATGTCAGTTTACTAAGCCCCGCCCCCCCACCAATGCTCATTTTAGCTCCATTTTAGAAAAGTACCCATAACTTTCCCTGGGGTGATCTCATCGTATCACCAGAGGTTTCGTCGTGATCCTACTCTTCTGGGGAAGCTATTGACTCTAAACATGCCTCCCCTGGGACCTTGTATATGGTTCTTCTATATATCTAGCTTTCCAGGCCACTCATGGATTTATAAGTCCCATGATTGTGTCCGCGGGCACCTTCCCCACATGATACATTTTATTCGGGTTCCCTAACTTGTATCGTGTGGTTATGAATGGATAGTATCTGCAGCTGTTGGCGGCCATTTTCCACAAGGAAAGCACATGGTTTCTTCAGACAATGGAAAGGTTTGCAGGCTTGCACAAATGGTTTGCTTCTGGTTTCCAGTGACAGCCAGGTGTTAATTACCCCCCTGGGGCCTAGCTGACTCGGTCCTGCTTGGACACGGCAAAACTGGCCCATCTATTTACCATATCAAAGAAGTTTCTGGAGACTGATCTCCAGAGGTGGGGGCGAATTGCTCTGTTTACCAGGGGCTGCAGAAATGTGACATGGTAGAAGCTGTGTGAGGGATGTTTAGAAATGGCAATAGGGAATATCCTCAGGTATGACGTATCATACCTAAGATGGCGGCTGACTTTCATGACACATATATTGTTAAAGGGAACCTGTCAGCTTTCAAATGCAGTGCAATCTGCCAGCAAGTTATAGAGCAGATGGAGTTGAACAGAGTTGAAATCCCTGCTCCTCCTGTGCACTCAGGTCCAGTGGGCGGTCCTAATCAATGATTGACAGTTTTCCTTTTGTAAGTGTGCATGCTGTGATAGTCAATCACCAATTAAAAAACCACCTACCGGACCTGAGTGCACAGGAAGAGCAGGAATAAAATACGTGTTTTACGGAGTCTTTTCCCACACTACTATATACCAACTAGCTATTGAGCCCATTCTACGCCCGGGTGGCGAGCATTTTTATTGGTATATGTTTTCCCATGCTGGTATGTGCTACCCCCCTCCTGCTATTTGTGCTGCCCCCATCCTGCTATTTGTGCTCCCCAATCCTGTTCCTCCATCCTGTTATGTGCCGCCCTCATCCCTATCCTGGTATGCATGGTACCCCTCACCACCAATCCTGGTATGCATGGTACCCCTCACCCCCAATCCTGGTATGCATGGCACCCCTCTTCCCCAATCCTGGTATGCATGGCACCCCTCATCCCCAATCCTGGTATGCATGGCACCCCTCATCCCCAATCCTGGTATGCATGGCACCCCTCACCCCCAATCCTGTATGCATGGCACCCCTCACCCCCAATCCTGGAATGCATGGAACCCCTCATCCCCAATCCTGATATGCATGGCACCCCTCATCCCCAATCCTGGTATGCATGGCACCCCTCACCCCCAATCCTGTATGCATGGCACCCCTCACCCCCAATCCTGGAATGCATGGAACCCCTCATCCCCAATCCTGATATGCATGGCACCCCTCATCCCCAATCCTGGCATGCATGGCGCCCCTCATCCTGGTATGCATGGCTCCCTCTTACCCAATCCTGGTATGCATGGTACCCCATCCTTCATCCCTATTCTGATATGTATGGTACACCTCATCCTGGTATGAATGGTACCCCTCATCCCTATCCTGGTATGCATGGCACCCCATCCCTCATCCTGATATACATGGTACCCCTCATCCCTATCCTGGTAGACATGGCCCTTCATCCGAATCCTGGTATGCATGGCCCCCCCAGATCCCTATCCTGGTATGCATGGTACCCCTCATCCCTATCCTGGTATGCATGGTACCCCTCATCCCTATCCTGGTATGCATGGCACCCCTCAACCCAAATCCTGGTATGCATGGTGCCCCTCATCCCCAATCCTGGTATACATGGCACCCCTCATCCCCAATCCTGGTATGCATGGCCCCCTCATCCCAAACTTGATATACATGGCACCCCTCATCCCAATCCTGGTATGCATGGCTTCCTCATCCCCAATCCTGGAATGCATGGTACTCCGCATCCCTATTCTGGTATGTATGGTACCCCTCATCCTGGTATACATGGCACCCCTCATCCCAATTCTGGTATGTATGGCCTCCTCATCCCTCAATCCTGGTATGCATGGTACCCCGTATTCCTATTTTGGTATGCATGGTACCCCTCATCCTGGTATGCATGGCACCCCATCCCTCATCCTAGTATGCATGGTACCCAACATCCCTATTCTGGTATGTATGGTATCCCTCATCCTGGTATACATGGCACCCCTCATCCCAAAATCCTGGTATGTGTGGCCCCCTCATCCCCCAATCCTGGTATGTGTGGCCCCCTCATCCCCCAATCCTGGTATGTGTGGCCCCCTCATCCCCCAATCCTGGTATATATGGCACCCCTCATCCCTTTCACGCTGCACACATACAAAAAAAACCCACTTATACTCACCTTTCTTCCCTGTGCTCCAGCGTTGCTGTGTCCCGTTGTGCCGGAGGCTGGGGGAGGAGTGTGGCGCCGGAGTACGCGCGTGCCCATACCACGCTGTCCGGCGCCATTTTGCTGAAGACACACTGTAAATGTGTCTTCAGTAAAATGGCGCCGGATGGCGCTATCCGCATGCGCCAACGCCTCACTCCTGCCTCGGTCTACGGCGAGAAGAGAGGCGCCGCATCAACACTCCTCCCGGTCATGTAAGTATGGCGCCGGAGATTGCGGTATGCGTTCAGTGTCTATGCATACCGCCATCCCCGGCGCCATACACACTCCTCTTACCTGTTGTAGTGCCGGCGTCCCTGCCCTCTGCTAGGCAGGGACGCTGTTCCCCTCACCGCTCTGCTCCGTGCCCGGCGTCCCTCTCCCGCTCTGCTGGCAGCGCGTGCTCCTTCCCGGCCACTGTGCTTAGGGCGCGCGCGCGCGCCCTCCCTCCCTCTTAAAGGGGCCGCGCGCGCCGTCCTAAGGAGTCCCCGGCCAATGGCCGGAGGACTTTACCATATATAAGGCACCTCCTCCAAAATGGAGGTGCCCGAGCAATGTTGTTGCACCGTTCTACTCTGCTTCAGCCCTCAGGTCCCTTGCCAGTTACCTGCCAGTTACCTGCCAGATTCCTGCCAGCTTGCTGTCCTAATCCTGCCTGATTTCCTGTTACCTGCCTGCCTGCCTGAGGTCCGACGGTCTGCCTTACAACTCCGGTCAGTCTGTCTAAGGACCAACTTGCCCGCTCACCTGGGAGCACACATCAGCTACCTGCCTGCTTGCCTGAGGTCCGACGGTCTGCCTTACAACTCCGGTCAGTCTGTCTATGGACCAGCTTGCCCGCTCACCTGGGAGCGCTTCTCCGCTACCTGCCTGCTTGCCTGCCCGGAGGCTCCGCTGTCACGTGCTGTGACCACCAGCTATTCCAGACTCTTGCCCGCTCACCTGGGAGCGCTTCTCCGCTACCTGCCTGCTTGCCAGCCCGGAGGCTCCGCTGTCACGTGCTGTGACCACCAGCTATTCCAGACTCTTGCCCGCTCACCTGGGAGCGCTTCTCCGCTACCTGCCTGCTTGCCTACCTGGAGGCTCCGCCGTCACGTGCTGTGACCACCTGCTATTCCAGAGACTCTCGCTTGCTCACCTGGGAGCACACATCCTCCATCTGCCTTGCTAGCCTACCTGGAGGTTCAGCCATCACAGGTCGTACCTACCCTTTACCTAGAGACTGCCCCGGTCACTTGCCGTGACCTCCAGCCCGTTCTTCCAGAGACTGCCCCGGTCACTTGCCGTGACCTCCAGCCCGTTCTTCCAGAGACTGCCCTGATCACTTGCCGTGACCTCCTGCCCGTACACCCAGAGACTGTCCCGGTCACCTGCTGTGACTGCCTGCCTGGTCGCCACCCGCTCCCTTACAAGGACCGCTCCCTTGTATAGTAGCCCAGAGGTTCCGCCTCCCAGACCCGTTACAGTTTGCTCGGGCCATGGAACCCGGTGGCACCCAAGCTCCCTCGCTCTCGGACCTGTGTCATGAACTGTCCCGTCAGAGGTCCCAACAGGAGTCCATCCTGGGTCACCTGCGGAATGTCAATACTCGCCTGGAAACTCTGACTGCTCCACCAACAACCTCCGCCAGTGCCATGTCTCGCAATCCGGCAGCTCCGCTGTCCACTAACACCATGATATCCTACCCCGGACCTCGGCTTTCTGCACCTCCTCGCTTCGGAGGCGACTCAGCCCAGGCTCGGGGCTTCATAAATCAGTGCACCCTGCACTTTGAACTATTGTCCCACCAGTTTAACTCCGACCGAGCCAAAATTGCATTCATCATGTCCCATCTCACCGGGGAGGCCCTGGCCTGGCTAAATCCTCTATGGGAGAGAGGAGACCCCCTGGTGTCCAACTTGCCTGCTTTTCTCACGGCTTTCCGGAAAGTCTTCGACGAACCCGGACGGAAGACCTCATCCACATCATCGTTGCTACGCCTCCGTCAGGAAAGTCTCACCGTGGGCCAATATGCCATACGGTTCCGTACCCTTGCCTCGGAGCTGGCCTGGGATAACGACGCTCTGGTTTCCGTCTTATGGGAGGGTCTGTCCGGCCGTATTAAAGATGAACTTGCCGGTCGGGACATTCCTACCACTCTCGATGACTTAATAACTCTTGCCACCCGGATTGACCTACGGTTCCAGGAGCGTGCCAGAGAGGTCCACCTAGACAAAAATAAATCCTCTCCATCCCTGCTGTTGTCAGTTTCAATCGTCTACGGGGAGAACCGTTATTTCGAACTAGCCCAACTGGACTCTGGAGCAGCCGGGAATCTTATTTCACAGTCCCTGGTAGAGAAATACCGCATCCCCACCAAACCTCTGGCTGTACCCTTGTCTGTTGCTGCCGTGGATGGGGGGCTCTTACCACGCCCCATCCAACTCATCACCGAATCCATTACTCTGCAGGTGGGAATGCTGCATTCTGAAAGTATCTCCTTCCATGTTCTGCCTGGACTCTCTCACGCCCTCTTGCTAGGCCTACCTTGGCTCCAGAAACATGCACCCGTTCTTGACTGGCAGACCGGAGAAGTCCTTCGCTGGGGACAGGGCTGCCATAAGACCTGCCTGGTTCCCGTTCATCCCGTCCGTCCTTCTCCTACCCCAGCTAATCTACCTGGACTTCCGATTCCTTATTGGTCTTATGCTGATGTCTTTAATAAAAAGGAGGCAGAGACACTACCCCCTCATAGACCATACGACTGCCCTATCGACCTGTTACCTGGTACTTCTCCTCCCCGTGGGCGTATTTATCCATTATCCGCTGCTGAGACCCGGTCGATGTCTGAATATATTGAGGAGAATCTGGCCAGGGGATTCATCCGGAAATCTACCTCCCCGGCGGGAGCAGGCTTCTTTTTCGTCAAAAAGAAGGACGGCTCTCTCCGTCCCTGTATAGACTATAGAGGCCTTAACCAGATCACTGTGAAGAATAAGTACCCCCTTCCGCTCATTCCGGAGTTATTTGATCGTCTGAGGGGGGCTAGAATCTTCACCAAACTGGACCTCCGTGGGGCGTACAACCTGGTTCGTATCCGTCAGGGGGATGAATGGAAGACGGCATTCAACACCCGGGACGGCCACTATGAATATCTGGTAATGCCCTTTGGCCTCTGTAACGCTCCTGCCGTCTTTCAAGAGTTGGTCAATGACATCTTCCGGGACCTTCTCTACTCCTGCGTAGTGGTGTACCTGGACGACATCTTGGTCTTCTCTCCGGATCTCCAGACTCATCGGAGGGATGTTCGTCAGGTCCTGCTCAGGCTCAGGCAGAACCATCTCTATGCTAAATATGAGAAGTGCCTCTTTGAGCAGACCTCGCTTCCGTTTCTGGGCTACATTATCTCTCAGACCGGCCTACAAATGGATCCTGAGAAACTGTCTGCCATCGAGAAATGGCCCCGACCAGAGGGGTTGAAGGCTATTCAACGGTTCCTGGGCTTCGCCAACTATTACCGCCTCTTCATCCCGCACTTCTCTTCCCGGACTGCCCCAATTTCCGCGCTCACCCGTAAGGGTACTAATCCCAAAGAGTGGCCGCCCGAAGCAGAGGAGGCCTTTCTTTCCCTAAAACAGGCCTTCTCTTCCGCCCCGGTGCTGCATCGCCGGACGGCAACAAGCAGTTCTTCCTGGAAGTTGACGCCTCCTCCTCTGGAGCCGGAGCGGTACTTACTCAAAAATCATCTTCCGGGAGAATGGTAACTTGTGGCTTCTTCTCCAAACTCTTCTCCTCTTCTGAGCGCAACTATTCCATAGGAGACCGAGAGTTATTGGCCATCAAGCTGGCGTTGGAGGAGTGGCGTTACCTACTCGAGGGGGCTCTTCATCCGGTAATAATTTACACTGACCACAAGAACTTGGCTTACCTCCAGCATGCCCAGAGACTTAACCCGCGCCAAGCCCGGTGGTCCTTGTTTTTTGCTCGCTTTGATTTTGTTCTTCATTTTCGCCCGGCTGACAAAAACGTCAAAGCAGACGCCTTGTCCCGATCCTTTCTGGTGTCCGATCTCGAGGAAGAACCTAAACATATCATCGATCCCGCCAGAGTAATGCAGGTGGCTCCCGTGAGTCTAAATCGTCTCCCTCCCGGTAAGACGTTTGTTTCAGTACCTGATCGGGAGAAGATCCTACACTGGGGCCATTCGTCTAAACTAGCTGGCCACGCCGGTCAGAAAAAGACCCTCCAGCTTATTGCCCGGCACTATTGGTGGCCTACCCTGCACAAGGACATAATAGACTTTGTTTCTGCCTGTGTGTCCTGCGCCCGCAACAAAGTCCCGAGACATCTGCCAGCCGGACGCCTCCTTCCGCTTCCTGTACCTGCTGTCCCCTGGCAGCATATAGCAATGGACTTTATAACTGATCTCCCCGTCTCTGCCGGTTGTACGGTCATTTAGGTGGTCGCTGACCGCTTTTCCAAGATGGCTCACTTTATTCCCCTGCCAGGCCTTCCGTCTGCACCCGAGCTGGCTAAAGACTTTATCCGCCACATCTTCCGTCTTCATGGCCTGCCCCTCCACATCGTGTCGGATCGTGGGGTACAGTTCACCTCACGTTTCTGGAGAGCCACTTGTAAACTACTAGACGTCACCCTGGACTTCTCTTCCGCTTACCACCCACAGTCCAATGGTCAAGTGGAGCGGATCAATCAGAACCTGACCAGTTACCTCCGGCACTTCATTAATGCCCACCATTCTGACTGGGTGGATCTCCTACCATGGGCCGAGTTCTCTTATAATAATCACGAGAGCGAATCCTCCTCCAAATCCCCGTTTTTTGTAGTCTTTGGTCAGCATCCTCGGATTCCTTTTCCTGTCTCCACCTCTGTGGACAACCCGGCTGCGGAATCTCTCATTAGCAAATTTTCCTCCATATGGGAGAGTACCCGGTCCGCACTCCTTCTGTCATCCGAGCGTATGAAAAGACACGCTGACAAAAAACGCCTGGATCCTCCACAATTTCGTCCAGGAGATAAAGTCTGGCTCTCATCTAAATATGTTCGACTCAAGATACCTTCTTACAAGTTAGGACCTCGGTTCATCGGTCCTCTGGAGGTCATCAGTCAGATCAACCCGGTGGCCTATAAATTGAAACTCCCGGCCAACTTACGGATCCCTAACTCCTTCCATGTATCTCTCCTCAAACCCGTGGTGCTTAACTCTTTTTCCAAGTCTACAGGTACGCCTCCTGCTCCGGTTTCTGCTGAGGACGAGTTTGAGGTAGAGAACATTCTTGCCACCAAAAGGGTAAGAGGAAAGACCTTTTTTCTGGTAGATTGGAAGGGGTTTGGTCCTGAGGAGAGAACGTGGGAGCCCCAGGAGAACATCCATGCCCCTCTCATCCTAGCTAAATTTCTATCTGGCCTAAAAAAGGGGGGGCCTAAAGGGGGGGGTACTGTAGTGCCGGCGTCCCTGCCCTCTGCTAGGCAGGGACGCTGTTCCCCTCACCGCTCTGCTCCGTGCCCGGCGTCCCTCTCCCGCTCTGCTGGCAGCGCGCGCTCCTTCCCGGCCACTGTGCTTAGGGCGCGCGCGCGCGCCCTCCCTCCCTCTTAAAGGGGCAGCGCGCGCCGTCCTAAGGAGTCCCCGGCCAATGGCCGGAGCACTTTACCATATATAAGGCACCTCCTCCAAAATGGAGGTGCCCGAGCAATGTTGTTGCACCGTTCTACTCTGCTTCAGCCCTCAGGTCCCTTGCCAGTTACCTGCCAGTTACCTGCCAGATTCCTGCCAGCTTGCTGTCCTAATCCTGCCTGATTTCCTGTTACCTGCCTGCCTGCCTGAGGTCCGACGGTCTGCCTTACAACTCCGGTCAGTCTGTCTAAGGACCAACTTGCCCGCTCACCTGGGAGCGCACATCAGCTACCTGCCTGCTTGCCTGAGGTCCGACGGTCTGCCTTATAACTCCGGTCAGTCTGTCTATGGACCAGCTTGCCCGCTCACCTGGGAGCGCTTCTCCGCTACCTGCCTGCTTGCCTGCCCGGAGGCTCTGCTGTCACGTGCTGTGACCACCAGCTATTCCAGACTCTTGCCCGCTCACCTGGGAGCGCTTCTCCGCTACCTGCCTGCTTGCCAGCCCGGAGGCTCCGCTGTCACGTGCTGTGACCACCAGCTATTCCAGACTCTTGCCCGCTCACCTGGGAGCGCTTCTCCGCTACCTGCCTGCTTGCCTACCTGGAGGCTCCGCCGTCACGTGCTGTGACCACCTGCTATTCCAGAGACTCTCGCTTGCTCACCTGGGAGCACACATCCTCCATCTGCCTTACTAGCCTACCTGGAGGTTCAGCCATCACAGGTCGTACCTACCCTTTACCTAGAGACTGCCCCGGTCACTTGCCGTGACCTCCAGCCCGTTCTTCCAGAGACTGCCCCGGTCACTTGCCGTGACCTCCAGCCCGTTCTTCCAGAGACTGCCCTGATCACTTGCCGTGACCTCCTGCCCGTACACCCAGAGACTGTCCCGGTCACCTGCTGTGACTGCCTGCCTGGTCGCCACCCGCTCCCTTACAAGGACCGCTCCCTTGTATAGTAGCCCAGAGGTTCCGCCTCCCAGACCCGTTACACCTGTAATGGCTCCATGCGTTCTTCTGTCTGGAGCCAGACTGTGCGTCGTGCATGCGCAGTCTATAGAGGCTTCAGACAGAGGGACGCTTGCAGCGTTATATTATAGATCTGTTCAGCGCCTCCTGCTCTATAACATGCCCTAGCAGACTGCACTGAATTTCCAGGCTGATTGGAACATTTTAAGTGGCAAGGGGCTGTATGGGGAGACATCCTTTGGGATCTGGCAACTTGATCTTTTAAGACCCTAGAAATGCCCCTGGAGAGGGATCAATTCTAAGATAGTTATCAAAACTTGCAAATGTGACTGTTACATTTTGTTACATTACAGGCCATCTTTCTTGTTAAGTGGTCTTTATCTTTTCTTGCCTCAAGAATGGTTATTTCCTTAGCCTCAAAGAAAATGTGGGACCTATTTCAAAATGCCTGGAGGTAAAGTCTTGTAAATCTATTACTATTTGACATGACATGTAAGTTTATAGCCACCAGATACTTCTATCTTTCCATAAGCACTGTAATAGACAGGCTTCATGTAATACCTAACTCTCCATAGTGAAATCATTTATAGAGCAGGTTAACCTAAGGAACAGTGGAGTAGAGGCTGAAAAATCTCTTGTGACTGCTCTCCTGGGGTGGACTGATGCAAAATCATTTCAGGAATGACCTGTGGTTCATGAAATAAGGTCCTTTCATCCAGAACCGACACAGTGATGGACAGTATTGATGGAAAGACCTATCAGAACCTTTTACCAATACAAGGAGAAAGGGACATATGTTACAATGAGTTTGTCCTTTATATAAACAGAATAGACACAAAATCAGTCAACGGCGCATCTCCAAACTCTGGGTGACAATCTGACATATGGACGGTTGGCCATTAAATCCAGTCGCTAAAGTACAACCCAACACAGTAGAATCAGGATCAAAACAGACATGTTTCCCGGCCACTCTGTGCAGAATCTCTCCGTCAGTCTAGATTAGTCAACCACCTAGTAGATATATTTAATTCCCTTGCACGTCTCTCAGGTTCTTCAGCGGTGCTACAGTCACCCGATGAAAAGGGACAGCTTTTCTTTCAGACTTCTCGAGAGTCTTATAACAATTAACATAATCCTTAGCAACAACATGAATCAAGCCAATGCTCGTTAACATTGATCGCTAAAGAGAATCGTTGACTCTGAACAAAGACTCCAGGAAACAAGATATATTGATAACATTCTTCATCAGATGCTTTTAATAATTAAAATCTCCTCAGCAATGTAGTGAAGGATAAGCATGCTCTGGAGTCTGTTGTGCAGACATACACTTTATTGACGAATAAAATGAGCGTCACAGCTCTGCAATAGCTTATACGATGTGAATAAACTTACATATTGATTTGAAACCACGCACGGAAGGATTTTATATCAGAAAGATAGAACACAGCCTCATAGTGATAAGGTCCAGAAAGGTCAATGCCAACCTTGACAGCGCACAAGATTTGTGGCTAGCTAAGCCTTTGTTCTACTCTAGATGAGAAAATATATCTGTGTAGCATTTAAAGTAGCATTTATTTTCCCTTTTATAGGCAGTAAAATACATGAGACTAGTTTATTGTGTGGAAAAGTTTATGTATTGTCTATAGATTGCCGCTTACAAATTTGTATATGTGTCTTGTGGGAGCAGCCAGTTTAGCAGCTTGTCTTAGTCAAGTCTGTAATATAGGAAGCTTTATGCTTGTGTTAAAAAATTCATGACTCCCAGTAGTCTGCAGTCTTCCAAGTAAAGGGATTAATAAAATGAGAATGTTGAGCTGATCAGAAGAAGCATAGCTACAGGGGGTGCAGAGGTAGCAGTCACACCTGGGTCTTGTGAGGTCTCACCTGGTTAGGTGGATCCTCAAATCCTTTGGTCCAGACGAGCAGTTATTATGCAGCATGATCAGGTGGCATTGGTACAGCAGTGCAGGGCTGTGTAGTCGGTAAGTCAAACCTCCGACTACTCACTTTCCCTGACTCCTGACTCTGACTCCACAGCACTGCCTCAATACTGTACATAAAGTGCAGCACAGATTCATCTCAACTAAAATCCTAGATCCTTAGAAATAGAACAGACATTTATAGGATATTTCATAACTGTCCCAAATTCTTATGAAAACATTTACAGCACATCCTTTATTGTACTACTGTACCCAATTTATTATATATTTTAGGAGTCGGTCCATTTTATACTGGCTCCAACTCCACCAAAATGGACACCGATTCCGACTCCACAGCCTTACAACAGAGTAGACAGCATGGAACAATGGAGGCACATATAGCAGAACAGGAACAATAGCAACTGGTGTAGAAGAATTGGAACAAAAGTAACTGATGTAGCATAGTTCAAACAATGGCAACTGAGGTAGCACAGTTGTAATCCATGATGCAGCAGAGTTCATAGTTTACACAACAAAGTAGCAAAATTGGAGCAAAATTGGAGCCGCTGCGGGTTTGACGCTGTGTGCTTATGGAGCGTCAAACCCCCAGCGGCCAGATGTTACAGCATAGTGGATGGGATTTGTAGAAATCCCCTGTCCACTAGGCGTCTGTGGCTCACCCACGGAAACTGACATGCGGCGCGTCTTTCCAGACCGCAGAATGTCAATTTCTCTGGCGGGTCCGCATGCGCGCTTTTCCCATAGACCTAACCTCTATGAGGAAAGTCCACAAGTGAAAAAAAAAAGGCGCAGCTCATTTGCATAAATGGCGGCTATTCTGCAGTGTCGGGGCCGCAGGCGGTTCCGGAAAGTGTGCACATACCCTTAGCAGAGTTTTAGCAAAGGAGGATGATGCAGCAGCGATGACCAAAAAAGGCCTGCTACTTAAAAAGACACCAGTTATATAGATAGACCATGGCAGCTGGGAGCCTTGTTATAGATTTTACCTTGTTACCCAAGAGTTTCAAGTTACACCTTTACTGATAGGATTAGGGTTTGACTAGGTTGATAGTGTGGTGTGAATAAATCTTAAAGGGAATGTGAGATCGAAAATGACTTATTGCTTAAATCAGGTTATTATGATTAATGTAATCTTTAAAAATGTGTAGTATTTTTTTCGATATCACAATTTCTATTAAAAAATAGAAATCTTGTAATTTCACTCTAGCCACTGGATATATTTTATATCCATTCTTCCTGTTCTTTATGGAAATGCACATTAGCAGCAATAGGCTGACTCAGATCCTGACTTTTGTGTAGAAGCATTCAGTGAGTGTGGACAAAGGTCATTGAGAAGGGAGATGGAGCAGGGGGAGCTGTGACAATACTTAAAGAAATTGTCCACAAGTTTTTAAGATTCCCCCAATGTATTAACCCTGTGATTATAAGACTTTTTGTAATAAACCTTGCTGTGTCTTTATTGCCTGTGAGCGGCGCTATCCTTGGCCGCTCACAGGCATCACGTGATCCCCCGCTGCAGGGCCGGTTCCAGGTTTTTGTAGGCCCTGGGCGAAAGAGTCTCAGTGGGCCCCTTTAACACATACCATGAATCATGATACACAGATACCGCAGAGAAATATATATATAGTACAATGCAAAGATTTCACTTCTTACATTACATGAGCGATTTCTATTGTAAATTCCACAATAGCTCAGAAACCGGCAAATTCTCTCAAAGCACAGTGCAGACCGGACAGTACAGTCCTCCATACAGTATTATGGGAACCACTAAGTCCTCCATACAGTCTTATGGACCCCATACAATGCTTCATACAGAATACTGGCCCTCATATAACACTCCATACAGGATACTGGCCCCCTTATAACGCTCCATACAGGATGCCGGCCTCCATATAATGCCCCATGCAGGCTGTGCCCCTTCCCCACATAATACCCCATGCAGAATGTCACTTCCCCCCCATATAATGCCCCATGCAGGATGTCGCTTTCACCCCTTATATAATACCCCATGCAGGATGTCACTTCCCCCCATATAATGCCCCATGCAGAACGTCACTCCCCCCCTCATATAATGCCCCATGCAGCCTGTGCCCCCCCTCCCCCACATAATGCCCCATGCAGAATGTCACTTCCCCCCATATAATGCCCCATGCAGGATGTCACTCCCCCCCATATAATACTCCATGCAGGATGTCACTTCCCCCTCCCATATAATGCCCCATGCAGGATGTCACTTCCCCCTCCCATACAATGCCTCATGCAGAACGTCACTTCCCCCCCTTATATAATGCCCCATGCAGGATGTCATCACCCCCCATCATATAATGCCCCATGCAGGATGTCATCACCCCCCCATCATATAATGCCCCATGCAGGATATCATCACCCCCCCATCATATAATGCCCCATGCAGGATGTCATTACTCCCCCATCATATAATGACCCATGCAGGATGTCATCACCCGCCCATCATATAATGCCTCATGCAGGATGTCATCACCCCCCCATCATATAATGCCCCATGCAGGATGTCATCACCCCCCCATCATATAATGCCCCACGCGTCCATACATAAAGAAAAAAAAATCAAATACTCACCTCACTTCTCACCTGCTGCCGCTGCTCCAGACTCCTCACCCACGCCCGCGTCTTCCCGCTCTGTGTTGTGACAGCTCAGCAGAGGGCGCGGTAGAAAGATGTCACCGCACCCTCTGACCTGAGACGTTACAGTCAGAAGTCACGGAAGACATCAGAGCTGCTGCGGAGGCACGGGGAGAGGCAAGTATTATGCCGCCGGCTGCCGGGGCCTTGAGCAAGCGGGGGAGGTGGCGGGTGCTGGCACTCCTCCGCTCACGGGTCCCATAGCACACAAGGGTGCCCATCGGCGAGTGGGCCCCCCCGCCTGCTCAGGGCCCCAGCACTTGCCCGGGTGCGCCGGGTGCTGATGCCGGGCCTGCCCCGCTGATGTCACATCAAGTGAGGCGTGACATCAGTGACGCGGTCCCCGCGGTGGATGCTGGGTTGTGGGCGGGGTTACCCCGCACGTCAAACCCAGCATCCATCGCGCTCTTTCCTAATGAATGAGGAGAGGGAAAGCACGCGGTGGATGCCGGGTGTGATGCGCAGGGTAACCCCGTCCACAACCCAGCATCCACCGTGGAACGCAGCAGAGAGAGACCCCCGGCTACATCCTGAACATGACATGACATCAGCGGATGTCAGAGCCGACCGCAGCCGGGGGGTCACGTGATGCCTGTGAGCGGCCAAGGATAGCACCACTCACAGGCAATAAAGACACAGCTAGGTAATTACAAAAAGTCTTATAATCACAGGGTAAATACATTGGGGGAATCTTAAAAAGTAGTGGACAACTCCTTTAATCTGATTTATGAATCCTGTGTTATCAGCTGTGTGTAGAGGTTTTACCTGTCATTGTAATCCTACCTATGATGGTAATGAATCTAATGAAAAGTCTTATAGAAAGAATTGGAAGTGAATCTAAAAACGCCCCATTGGCCAGATTGAAAAATGCAAGATTTCTAGTTTCTTCTAATTCAGATTATGATACAAACAATGTCAATTTTAAAAATATAGCTTTTACAAAAAAACAGATTTAACCAATAGGTAATTTTTGATCATACATTCGATTTAAAAGTCCTTTACACCCAGTCACTTTACAGTAATTAAGAAGCTTAAAACAAAAGAGATGTGTGATACATTGGTTAGGACCACAAGAAAATGTACATTTCAACAAAGAAACCTTTAAAGGAGTTGTCCAGGTTCATCACTAAAGTCTGAAGTCACTGTGTGTGACTGCAGACTTGTGAATCTTCAAAGCCACCAGCACTGGAGAATCCTGACAGCGTGCACTGTGAGGATTCACAAGTCTACAGTTACACAGAGTGACTGCAGATTTTAATGATGAACCTGGACAACCCCTTTAAATCCACTTTGTTTCCCAAATTCTAGTTCAATTATCAAAACAAAGTGGAAGTTTACCAAGCAATTCCTAGTGAACTTTTTTTGTATCTAGTACATTTATGGTTATTTATTGTAACGGGTCTGGGAGGCGGAACCTCTGGGCTACTATACAAGGGAGCGGTCCTTGTAAGGGAGCGGGTGGCGACCAGGCAGGCAGTCACAGCAGGTGACCGGGACAGTCTCTGGGTGTACGGGCAGGAGGTCACGGCAAGAGATCAGGGCAGTCTCTGGAAGAACGGGCTGGAGGTCACGGCAAGTGACCGGGGCAGTCTCTGGAAGAACGGGCTGGAGGTCACGGCAAGTGATCAGGGCAGTCTCTGGGTAAAGGGTAGGTACGACCTGTGATGGCTGAACCTCCAGGTAGGCTAGCAAGGCAGATGGAGGATGTGTGCTCCCAGGTGAGCAAGCGAGAGTCTCTGGAATAGCAGGTGGTCACAGCACGTGACGGCGGAGCCTCCAGATAGGCAAGCAGGCAGGTAGCGGAGAAGCGCTCCCAGGTGAGCGGGCAAGAGTCTGGAATAGCTGGTGGTCACAGCACGTGACAGCGGAGCCTCCGGGCAGGCAAGCAGGCAGGTAGCGGAGAAGCGCTCCCAGGTGAGCGGGCAAGCTGGTCCATAGACAGACTGACCGGAGTTGTAAGGCAGACCGTCGGACCTCAGGCAAGCAGGCAGGTAGCTGATGTGCGCTCCCAGGTGAGCGGGCAAGTTGGTCCTTAGACAGACTGACCGGAGTTGTAAGGCAGACCGTCGGACCTCAGGCAGGCAGGCAGGTAACAGGAAATCAGGCAGGATTAGGACAGCAAGCTGGCAGGAATCTGGCAGGTAACTGGCAGGTAACTGGCAAGGGACCTGAGGGCTGAAGCAGAGTAGAACGGTGCAACAACATTGCTCGGGCACCTCCATTTTGGAGGAGGTGCCTTATATATGGTAAAGTCCTCCGGCCATTGGCCGGGGACTCCTTAGGACGGCGCGCGCGGCCCCTTTAAGAGGGAGGGAGGGCGCGCGCGCGCGCCCTAAGCACAGTGGCCGGGAAGGAGCGCGCGCTGCCAGCAGAGCGGGAGAGGGACGCCGGGCACGGAGCAGAGCGGTGAGGGGAACAGCGTCCCTGCCTAGCAGAGGGCAGGGACGCCGGCACTACAGTACCCCCCCCTTTAGGCCCCCCCTTTTTTAGGCCAGATAGAAATTTAGCTAGGATGAGAGGGGCATGGATGTTCTCCCGGGGCTCCCACGTTCTCTCCTCAGGACCAAACCCCTTCCAATCTACCAGAAAAAAGGTCTTTCCTCTTACCCTTTTGGTGGCAAGAATGTTCTCTACCTCAAACTCGTCCTCAGCAGAAACCGGAGCAGGAGGCGTACCTGTAGACTTGGAAAAAGAGTTAAGCACCACGGGTTTGAGGAGAGATACATGGAAGGAGTTAGGGATCCGTAAGTTGGCCGGGAGTTTCAATTTATAGGCCACCGGGTTGATCTGACTGATGACCTCCAGAGGGCCGATGAACCGAGGTCCTAACTTGTAAGAAGGTATCTTGAGTCGAACATATTTAGATGAGAGCCAGACTTTATCTCCTGGACGAAATTGTGGAGGATCCAGGCGTTTTTTGTCAGCCGGGCGAAAATGAAGAACAAAATCAAAGCGAGCAAAAAACAAGGACCACCGGGCTTGGCGCGAGTTAAGTCTCTGGGCATGCTGGAGGTAAGCAAAGTTCTTGTGGTCAGTGTAAATTATTACCGGATGAAGAGCCCCCTCGAGTAGGTAACGCCACTCCTCCAACGCCAGCTTGATGGCCAATAACTCTCGGTCTCCTATGGAATAGTTGCGCTCAGAAGAGGAGAAGAGTTTGGAGAAGAAGCCACAAGTTACCATTCTCCCGGAAGATGATTTTTGAGTAAGTACCGCTCCGGCTCCAGAGGAGGAGGCGTCAACCTCCAGGAAGAACTGCTTGTTGCCGTCCGGGCGATGCAGCACTGGGGCGGAAGAGAAGGCCTGTTTTAGGGAAAGAAAGGCCTCCTCTGCTTCGGGCGGCCACTCTTTGGGATTAGTACCCTTACGGGTGAGCGCGGAAATTGGGGCAGTCCGGGAAGAGAAGTGCGGGATGAAGAGGCGGTAATAGTTGGCGAAGCCCAGGAACCGTTGAATAGCCTTCAACCCCTCTGGTCGGGGCCATTTCTCGATGGCAGACAGTTTCTCAGGATCCATTTGTAGGCCGGTCTGAGAGATAATGTAGCCCAGAAACGGAAGCGAGGTCTGCTCAAAGAGGCACTTCTCATCTTTAGCGTAGAGATGGTTCTGCCTGAGCCTGAGCAGGACCTGACGAACATCCCTCCGGTGAGTCTGGAGATCCGGAGAGAAGACCAAGATGTCGTCCAGGTACACCACTACGCAGGAGTAGAGAAGGTCCCGGAAGATGTCATTGACCAACTCTTGAAAGACGGCAGGAGCGTTACAGAGGCCAAAGGGCATTACCAGATATTCATAGTGGCCGTCCCGGGTGTTGAATGCCGTCTTCCATTCATCCCCCTGACGGATACGAACCAGGTTGTACGCCCCACGGAGGTCCAGTTTGGTGAAGATTCTAGCCCCCCTCAGACGATCAAATAACTCCGGAATGAGCGGAAGGGGGTACTTATTCTTCACCGTGATCTGGTTAAGGCCTCTATAGTCTATACAGGGACGGAGAGAGCCGTCCTTCTTTTTGACGAAAAAGAAGCCTGCTCCCGCCGGGGAGGTAGATTTCTGGATGAATCCCCTGGCCAGATTCTCCTCAATATATTCGGACATCGACCGGGTCTCAGCAGCAGATAATGGATAAATACGCCCACGGGGAGGAGAAGTACCAGGTAACAGGTCGATAGGGCAGTCGTATGGTCTATGAGGGGGTAGTGTCTCTGCCTCCTTTTTATTAAAAACATCAGCATAAGACCAATAAGGAATCGGAAGTCCAGGTAGATTAGCTGGGGTAGGAGAAGGACGGACGGGATGAACGGGAACCAGACAGGTCTTATGGCAGCCCTGTCCCCAGCGAAGGACTTCTCCGGTCTGCCAGTCAAGAACGGGTGCATGTTTCTGGAGCCAAGGTAGGCCTAGCAAGAGGGAATGAGAGAGTCCAGGCAGAACATGGAAGGAAATACTTTCAGAATGCAGCATTCCCACCTGCAGAGTAATGGATTCGGTGATGAGTTGGATGGGGCGTGGTAAGAGCCCCCCATCCACGGCAGCAACAGACAAGGGTACAGCCAGAGGTTTGGTGGGGATGCGGTATTTCTCTACCAGGGACTGTGAAATAAGATTCCCGGCTGCTCCAGAGTCCAGTTGGGCTAGTTCGAAATAACGGTTCTCCCCGTAGACGATTGAAACTGACAACAGCAGGGATGGAGAGGATTTATTTTTGTCTAGGTGGACCTCTCTGAGCGAACCTAGACACAGGCGTTTCCCGACCTCTCCGGGCAGGCACGGATCCGGTGCTCCTTACTGCCACAGTAGAAGCAGGTCCCCTCGGCACGGCGTAAGTCCTGACGGGTCTTGACCATCTTGGTCTGGTCGACCTGCATAGGCTCAGGAGGGTGTACCTGGTTAGAGACAGAAGGAGTGACGGGTTTCTGAAAAGTAGGAGCTAGACGTGGTAACCTCCTCTCACGGGTGACCTCTCTGGCACGCTCCTGGAACCGTAGGTCAATCCGGGTGGCAAGAGTTATTAAGTCATCGAGAGTGGTAGGAATGTCCCGACTGGCAAGTTCATCTCTAATACGGCCGGACAGACCCTCCCAGAAGACGGAAACCAGAGCGTCGTTATCCCAGGCCAGCTCCGAGGCAAGGGTACGGAACCGTATGGCATATTGGCCCACGGTGAGATTTTCCTGACGGAGGCGTAGCAACGATGATGCGGATGAGGTCTTCCGTCCGGGTTCGTCGAAGACTTTCCGGAAAGCCGTGAGAAAAGCAGGCAAGTTGGACACCAGGGGGTCTCCTCTCTCCCATAGAGGATTTAGCCAGGCCAGGGCCTCCCCGGTGAGATGGGACATGATGAATGCAATTTTGGCTCGGTCGGAGATAAACTGGTGGGACAATAGTTCAAAGTGCAGGGTGCACTGATTTATGAAGCCCCGAGCCTGGGCTGAGTCGCCTCCGAAGTGAGGAGGTGCAGAAAGCCGAGGTCCGGGGTAGGATATCATGGTGTTAGTGGACAGCGGAGCTGCCGGATTGCGAGACATGGCACTGGCGGAGGTTGTTGGTGGAGCAGTCAGAGTGTCCAGGCGAGTATTGACATTCCGCAGGTGACCCAGGATGGACTCCTGTTGGGACCTCTGACGGGACAGTTCATGACACAGGTCCGAGAGCGAGGGAGCTTGGGTGCCACCGGGTTCCATGGCCCGAGCAAACTGTAACGGGTCTGGGAGGCGGAACCTCTGGGCTACTATACAAGGGAGCGGTCCTTGTAAGGGAGCGGGTGGCGACCAGGCAGGCAGTCACAGCAGGTGACCGGGACAGTCTCTGGGTGTACGGGCAGGAGGTCACGGCAAGAGATCAGGGCAGTCTCTGGAAGAACGGGCTGGAGGTCACGGCAAGTGACCGGGGCAGTCTCTGGAAGAACGGGCTGGAGGTCACGGCAAGTGATCAGGGCAGTCTCTGGGTAAAGGGTAGGTATGACCTGTGATGGCTGAACCTCCAGGTAGGCTAGCAAGGCAGATGGAGGATGTGTGCTCCCAGGTGAGCAAGCGAGAGTCTCTGGAATAGCAAGTGGTCACAGCACGTGACGGCGGAGCCTCCAGGTAGGCAAGCAGGCAGGTAGCGGAGAAGCGCTCCCAGGTGAGCGGGCAAGAGTCTGGAATAGCTGGTGGTCACAGCACGTGACAGCGGAGCCTCCGGGCTGGCAAGCAGGCAGGTAGCGGAGAAGCGCTCCCAGGTGAGCGGGCAAGAGTCTGGAATAGCTGGTGGTCACAGCACGTGACAGCGGAGCCTCCGGGCAGGCAAGCAGGCAGGTAGCGGAGAAGCGCTCCCAGGTGAGCGGGCAAGCTGGTCCATAGACAGACTGACCGGAGTTGTAAGGCAGACCGTCGGACCTCAGGCAAGCAGGCAGGTAGCTGATGTGCGCTCCCAGGTGAGCGGGCAAGTTGGTCCTTAGACAGACTGACCAGAGTTGTAAGGCAGACCGTCGGACCTCAGGCAGGCAGGCAGGTAACAGGAAATCAGGCAGGATTAGGACAGCAAGCTGGCAGGAATCTGGCAGGTAACTGGCAAGGGACCTGAGGGCTGAAGCAGAGTAGAACGGTGCAACAACATTGCTCGGGCACCTCCATTTTGGAGGAGGTGCCTTATATATGGTAAAGTCCTCCGGCCATTGGCCGGGGACTCCTTAGGATGGCGCGCGCGGCCCCTTTAAGAGGGAGGGAGGGCGCGCGCGCGCACCCTAAGCACAGTGGCCGGGAAGGAGCACGCGCTGCCAGCAGAGTGGGAGAGGGACGCCGGGCACGGAGCAGAGCGGTGAGGGGAACAGCGTCCCTGCCTAGCAGAGGGCAGGGACGCCGGCACTACATTTATTCTCTGTATGAGGTGTACAGTTGTGGCCTAAAATTTTGAGACTGACACAAATTTTGGTTTTCACAAAGTTTGCAGCTTCAGTGTTTTATGATCTTTTATTCAGACATTTCTATAGTTACTAAAGTACAATTATAAGCATTTGAGAGGTTTTTACACTTTTATTAACAAATGCATAAAGTTTATGCAAAGACTCAGTGTTAACCCTTATTATTCAAGACTACTACAATTCACCCTGGCATGCTGGATATCAACTTCTGAGCCAAATCCTGACTGATGGCAGCCAATTCTTGCCTAATCAGTGCTTGGTAGAAATAAGCATATCGATCAGCGGAGAATCAAGTGCAAGACAAATTTTCTGAAATTTGTGGTTTCACCCGAATTTGAACATTTTGACATTCGATACGTGGTTCACAAAAAAAAACCTCCCCTGCACCCTTTCCCACATTTTACATTGCCAAATGAGCTTCCCATTACTGACCTGCAGCTAAGACATCTTATGGATTATCACACTTTGTACAGGGGGGGGAGGGGGTCAGTACCTTGGCCAGCACAGATTTGCGGTTTCCAGTGGAGCACAGTTTGTACAGCAGTTTTTTCCATTTCCAGATTCACTGGAAAAGTCTCTTTCTTCTGTAACATGTCTTATGGTCAGCCATGTCCGTTCTCTCTCGGCCTGTAAAAGTCTAAGCTCTTATTGTCAGCAGAGCTCTCTCCCATCTCCCACCCTTGTATTTATGGAATAAATACAAGCTTTTCATTATTAAGAATCACATGTTTTGGGGAAAATTCGGCGGTCGGCAAATTGAAATGTCAAAAGATCCGCTTATCTCTAGTACTTGGAGTTTACCAAAATCTCTGTGTTTTTATTTGTCTGCCCAGTTTTTGAGAACTGACCACAGGTACTTGCTAGGATTGATACCTGGGGAGTTTCCTGGCAATGAAACAAAAATTTCAATGTTTTGGCCTCTGAACCACTTAGTTATAACTTTTGCCTTGTGACATGGTGCTCCATCATGCTGAAAAGAAGTTGTGAAAAGTTGCTCCTAGATAATGTATAGATCCCATTATTTATTCATGGTAGTGTTCTTAGGTAACATTGTTACTGAGCTGATTTATTTGGATGAAGAGCAACCTCACACATGAATGATCCCAGGATGCTTTACTATTGGGATGACATAGGATTCATGGTAGCGTTCACCTTTTCTTCTCCAGACAATCATTCTTCCAGATATCCTAATCATTCTAAAGGTAGCTTCATCAAAGAAAATAATTTTACCTCTGTCTTCTGTAGTCAGTCAAATCCCTGTATTTCTTGCAGTGTCAGTCTGTCCTTCATGTTTTTTTGTGTATTTTTAGAGATCTTTGCTGCTTTTCTTCACACCAGGCCAGCTTCCAATGAAAATATCCTTTGCCTCACTGTGCATATAGATGCACTGACACTTTCCTGCTGCTATTCCTGAGCAAGCTATAGAATGGTGTTGAACCCTCTTTAGAAAATGGTCCTGGCTCTTGATTGACTTTCTTGGCCTTGCTGAAGCCTTCCTCACAATAACTGAACCTCTCTCTTTGAAGTTCTTGATGATTCAATAAATGGTTGATTTAGGGGCAATCTTAGAAGTAGCAATGTCCTTGCCTGTAAAGCCATTTTGCTGCAAGGCAATGATGATACTCTTTTGGAGTTAATGCAAATTACCATTATAAAAACTGAAGTAGCAAACTTTGTAAAAAAACAAAATTTATATTTGTCTCAAAACTTTTGACCATGACTGTACTATTGTCCTTTCCAAGTTCTGCGAGTTGAGGCCCTACCTCTGCACAATCACGTCATACCTAGCTAACCGTCATTGATCGCCCAAAACAGTACAACTCTCTGGTGGGGGCACCAACTCGTTTTTTAACTGTTCCCACTGAATTGTTCCTGAGGCTTTTGATGCTGATCCAAAATCCAGACTGGAGCATGAGCATAGCTTCAAAGACCCAAATGGTATTCTGGTTTCAGAATGGAAGTGTCAGCTATTTCTCTGACTAAATAAGCTCACATATCACAGCAAAAGGGAATTCAGAAATGATAAGTACTGTAGTGAAGGAAATAAGTGTAAATGTAATTGTGGGTGATAGGAAGAGATTAAAATTTGTTGTGTAGGGAAAAGAGAATCAGACACTCAGTTCTAATTTTATACTGTCCCTTGGAGGGTAGAGAACGGGCAATGTCTTAGACTCTGTCAGGAAGTCGAAGGGTCAAATCTATTGAGTGTCCTTTGTTTAATCGGAAGAATTGTCAGGAACACATCCAGGTCAGAACACAGGGCAGTATCAAGTACACAATAAGTGGAAATAGTTATGGGAGACTGGCCAATTATATGGGATGCTGGGAACGCCCTGATTGGTCTACCCAACAGCCTCTGTCATCGGTAGACAACAAGTCCCTCACAATCATATGTATTCTGATCCCAACCGAAAGTGGTCACTTAACTTACAGTCCCACCACAGATAAAAAGAATCATTACACAGTTCCTATTGAAATCAGTGGGTTTTGTGAGTAATGCATGGTCTTCCTAGGCAAGAAATCCTCATTCAAGCTTTTTTCTAGTTTTAGATGATGGTCCTCAACATAGACCACTTTTTCATTAACGTAATTAGTGTACTTGGCAAAGAGTATTCTAAATAAGAGAACCCGCTTTACTGCAGTGCTCATCTAAAATTGTGTAATGTTTTTACTCAAGTTTTCTTTCCTTTTCCCAAATAATACACATTTCTTAAAGTTAGAAAATATTTCATGTGATAAATGTAATAGCACTACATTTTGTCCTACTCCAGAGTGGAGACGAATACTGAAATACAAGATTAATGGGACAATGACTTCTCACAGCAATGAGTCGTGGTATTAGTTTTATATACATTGGCAGAATACTTGTATATTTCTGTTTTTGGAGTTTCTTTTCGTGTGCTTCTGCAAACATAAAGAAATACCTCTACTGTGGCTGCTTTCGTGAAGACATTTGTCAGAGGCAGCCCTAGGCCTTTCTACTCTTTCTAATACTCATTTATGTTCACGTGTATTTATACTATGGTAGCTATGGGGGTATTACCATGAGTACAACAACTTTATTAGGTAATATTCCATTAAATCAGTATTGTTTTTGATGTTGGAGTCATACAGAATCTTTACAATATCAGGCTTTATAATCATTGTACTGTAACAGAGGGCAACGGTATAAATGGAAGAGAGAAGCTCTATTAAAAATTTCACAATGCGACCCCATTATGGTACGAGATTATGCCACACAGACCAGGACGACCCTACGTTTGATTTATGAGAGCACTAATGTGGCTTACCGATTGCCACAGTGGCATTGCCTCCCTCACAAGAGGTGATGCCATGCCTGGAAGCAAGCAGGGGTCCCCTAATCAGGTTTTACTAAGCATGCAACACTTTGCTGGCTCCAGACCAGCAAGGGGAGTTCCTCCCCTTAGCAACTGGGATCTGGGGCGGGGTTAATGAGACTTAGTGTGAGGAGTTGAAGTCAGGACGTCTAGGAGAGAAGAGCTGGGGACTGGAGCTGAGCGGCAGTTCACCCCAGAAGAACCAGCACAGAAGAACCGGACACGGGAGTCTGAGGCTATGGGGCACCGAAGGCCCAGCAGTAGAGACAGAAGGGCAGGAGACTGCAGGTATCCTGGCCCCATCAGACGCCCGGAGGCTCAGCAGCACAGAGGGCCCAGCACTGCCACGTGGGAGCGATGCACCAGCAAGGCCCGAGCTGCCTGCCATATGGGTGAGCACAGAAACGTTGCACTCAGGGACGAGGGTCATCGCACAGCTACAAGCAGCAGGGCCAAAGAATTTAGTGGAAAGGGTAGGCCTCCAACTTCACCTGGCAAGGAGGATTCTTTACTTGCTGCCCGGACTTCCACTTCAAGCCTAGTCCCAGTTTGCCTAATCACCGCCAGTAAAGATAAGAGGAAACCGCCATTAAGTTGTGGACTGATTATTGCTGCGCCATCAAACCCTGCACTACAACGCCCAGCATAACCTATAACATCTACACTGCCCTAGAGCTAAGCTCTACCTGTGGAGAGCAACACCATCTCTGCTGCAGTAACATCAGCTCCAGAGGACCTGCTCCGCAGCGGCGGCTCCCCTAGCCGCATACCACAGGTGGCGTCACAAACTTTATACAATCACTATAAATCCCGTATCAATAACCCTTTTTTTTATTGACCGCCCTGGGTGACGGACCGGGTCACTGCCACTGTGACACCCCCCAGCATTTATCGGCCCGGCACCGGGTACCCCATGGCCCAGGGGGCGCGTCACTAACCTAATATGTAATTAAGAATAAATCTGCACATGATCTGTATGGATTAATGGTAGGCATTCAGAATCATTTCATCATATTGTGCCAAGACAGGCCAGTCTAATACTGCTACTGTAAAGAAAATTAATAAAATGGAGTCCCATTCCTTGAGAAGATATTAACATGCCAAACAAATACTGCCTTCCCCTCACAGATGACCCCTTTTTTTATAAACTGCAAACACATATACAGTTCTGTGCAAAAGTTATAGGCAGGTGTTGGAAACAATACTGCAAGATGAGAATACGTTCATCAGGGTCGTATTTAGTGCAGGGCAGGATGGGGGCATTTACTTCGGGCACAGCTGGTAGCCAAAAGTGTCTCCCAGGCAGCTAGTGTGTCCCAGGCCGCTGCATTTTGCTGCCCCCCGGAATGGGAGTCGGACGTTCTCCGAGCCGACTCAGAAAAGGAGTAACACGCCAGCTCCCTGGATTCAATTGTATTTGTGTCTTTCAGGCACAAGTACTATTGAAGCCCTGACTACCACCATTTCGGGTGAGGATGATGTCAGCAGCGTGATCAGGTCAACTGATCACCCTGCTGATGTCACTCCTGCGTCGCAGAAGACATGTTCGGCGGCAAGGTGAGTATGACAAGAGACAGTGTGGGCAGGACGGGGAAGGTGGAATATGTGAGAAGACAGATTGGGCAGTAGGAGGGAGGGTAGAATAAGCGAGAAGACAGTATAGGGGGGAGGGCGGAATATGTGCGAAGTCAGTGTGGACAGGCGGGTGGAACATGAGAGAAGACAAAATAGGCAGAAGGATGGACTATGTGAGAAGACAGTATAAGCAGGAGGGGGGAGGGTGGAATATGTGAGAAGACAGTAGGAGCAGGGGGCTAGGAATGTGTTAGGAGACAGTATGGACAGGGGGGCTGGGAATGTGTGAGGAAACAGTATGGACAGGGGGTCTGGGAATGAGTCAGCAGATAGTATAGGCATTGGGGAATGTGTGAGGAGACAGTATAGACAGGGGGAATGTTTGAGAAGACAGTGCAGGCAGGGTTAAATGTGTGAGGAAAACTGTGTCCAAACCAATGAGCGGGTGCGGAATGTGTGAGGAGACAGTATGGGAAGGGGGGATGTGAGGTGACAGTATGGATGTGAAAAGTGTGTGGGGGACAGTACAGTGACTGGGTTGTATGGGGGCAGTATACAAAAGGGACAGCATGGGGGATAATGTGAGGACACAGTATGGAGGGGACAATATGCAGAGGGGTAGAGTGTGATAGAGACTGGGCAGTGTAGGGGGGACACTGTGTGAGGGGACAGTGTGAAGAAAAGGTACAGTATGGAAAGGAGAAAATGGTTTGGAGGCCATGTAGCATAAGAGGAACAGAATGAGGGTCATATTTTGTGCACGAAACACAGTGGGGGACAATTATATTTTTATTCAGGAGCATTATAATGACACTGTTATTTTTAAGGACACAGTGTCAGGATGTGTTGCAGAAGACCAGAGTAGATGAAAGTCTGCAGAGTCGGGATGTGGATGTGAAAAATCATCATTGCGTCTGGACAAGACAGTGAAGGAAAGAACGAGATCAACTCCAATCAGAGAAGATGCCACTTATAAAGTACCTGGATGTAAATGTTTATTGATGATACTGATTACATCTCATCAGTGCTGTGGTTCCTGTATAGTCCAGTCTAATTATGGCTTGTAACAACTCCCAGTATCTCCTTACCATTGTTAAGAACATGCTGGGAGTTTATAGGTTCATGCAATACAATTGTGCATGGGGCTGACCTGACATTACAATTGAGAACTGCACTAAGCTTGGTGCTGTATTCATGTACTGATGGTGGTCCTGGTGATGTATCCCTGTAATAATGATGCTTCTGGTGATGTATTTCTGTACTTATGGTGGTTTGGGTGATATATTTATATATTGATGGTGGTTGTGATGCTGTATTTCTATACTGATGGTGATTCTAGTGATGTATTCCTGCATTAATCATGGTTAAGACATTGTATTTCTATTCTGATTGTGGTTCTTGTGATGTATTCATGTACTGATGGTGTTTCCGGTAATGTATTTCTATACTGATGGTGGTTGTTATGCTGTAGTTCTATACTGATGATGGTTGAGGTGAGGTATTTTTGTACTGATGGTGGTTCTGGTGATGTATTCCTGTACTGATGGAACCTGTGATGCTATATTTCTGTACTGTTGGTGGTTCTGGTGCTGTATTTCTGTATCCCTATACAGTTATTAGTTCTGATCATGTACACATGTAGCAATCCATAACTTGTCAGATAACGTGATACATGGCTATGTTAATAAAGTATTGTGCTATCTAACAAGTTAAGGATTACTACATCTGTATTTATGCTAGGAACATTAATTATAAAATTCAACACTGTAAAATGCTACTAATATACTCACTGTCAGGATTGATCTCTGCTTGCCGATTCCAGCAGTCATCAAGTGACCACTCATATGTGATTTTTATACTTAGTCATGTGCCGCCTAGCTACTCGTCTTGCTTCTCTCAGTGAAGTAGGGGCTGGAGTTGATCACTGAACATTGAGAGAATCAGGAAGAGAAGCTAGTTTGCATGAGACTCTGAGGTTATGTGCAGACTATCAGGAGACGGCTGCGGCCCCGAGGCTGCGGAGAAGCCGCCTCTGGCTTCCGCTCATTGTGCAAATGAGTGCAGGCCTCTTTTTTTTCTCACATGCAGACTTTCCCCATAGAGATTAGGTCTATGGGAAAAGCCCGCATGCGGACCCGCCGGAGAAATTGACATACTGCGGTCTAGAAAGATGTGCCGCATGTCAGTTTCCGCAGGTGAGCCGCAGACGCATAGTGGACATGGAATTTCTACAAATCCCATCCACTATGCTGTAACATCTGTCCGCTGCGGATTGCACGCAGCGCACTTGCGCTTTGTCCAATCCGCAGTGAACACTGATCGTGTGCACATACCCTAAGTGTGAAAATCGCATTTGATTCATGATGACCACTCAAACAACTTAATCTGTGTATAGGGGGAGAACACCAAACTGAATTTTTGCCCCTGGTGGAGAAAAACCTAGATTTGCCTCTGACTTTCATAAATAGAAGTGTTAATAGTCTAAAATGCAAAGTGAAGGAACAAAAGAAATATCTAAATCAGATCAATATTTGGCATGAAAGCCCTTTTCCATCAAAACTGCATCAGTACTTTTAGGTACATTTGCACTCAGTTTTTGAAAGAATTCAGCAGGGAGGCTGTTCCAAATATCTTGGAGATGTAACCACAGATCTTCTATGGATGTAAGCTTGTGAAAATCTTTCATTCTCTTCATGTAATTCCAGACAGACTCGATGATGTTGAGATCAGGACTCTGTGGGGACCATATCATCACTTCCAGGACTCCTTGTTCTTCTTTTATGCTGAAGATAGGTTTTACTGAAATTGGCTGTATGTTTGAGGTTGTTGACCTGCTGCTAAATAACTTTGGAGTCAGGTGCTTTGGACAGATGAGCCAAAAACTAAAATATTTGACTGTAACATAAGGAAGTTTGTTTCACCAGAGATTGGCATAATAATGAATGTCTGTAGGCAAAATGAAACATAGTGGAGCTTCCTTGCAAGCTTGGGACAGCATTTTAACAAATGGAGTTAAGGATTTGGTCAGAATTAGTGGTGTTCTTAATACTGAGAAATACAGGCAGAAGCTTAGCCCTCATGCAATACCACCAGGAAGTTGCTTTATTGACTTAAATTTTTTTCTGCAACAAGGCAAAAACCCCAAATATACAGTCAATATCATTAAGAACTATCTTAAGTATGAAGAATAAGGTGGAAGAGATGGTATGGCCCCCACAGAGCCATGATCTCATCATCATCAAGTCTGTCTATGATTACATGAAGAGACAAGAATTTGCAAAAGCCTACATCCACAGAAGATCAGTGGTTAGTTCACAAAAACTGTGTGCAAGTGTACATAGGAGAATTGATGCTTTTATGATGCTTTGGTGATTACACCAAATATTGATTTGATTTAGGTATCTCCTTTGTTCATTCACTTTGCATTTTATTAATTGATAAAAATAATCTATTAACTCTTTTATTTTTAGGCTCACCTGGAAGGCACATGGAACAGTAGGATGCAGACAGTAGGCTATTCTGGATGGCAGACCAATAAGCAAGGTAGGACACATCAGAGGCCAGAAAACCAAGAGAGCAGAAAAGAGGAAAACGGCAGGTCAAAAGTAAAACTCAGATGTAGGTAGCAGAATCAACAGCAGATTGCAACATAGTGTGAACAAAGTCTAATAACAGTTTGTGATGCGTACAGCAAACAAGGGGTTAACTAGCAAGTCACAGCAGCAGCAAATGCAAATAGGCATTTAAGTGGGCATTTAAAGACCATGAAAGATGATAACACTGAGGAATTCCAGGCCGCTTCTAAGACCCAAAGTGGAGCACAACAAAAGGCGGCAATCATAGGGTAAGGGAGCTCAACCCCCTGAAGACGAGACAGGTGCATAACTTTTATTTTTGTAAGCATTCTTACTTTTTAGCTTTTATCTACACCTGCCTACAATTTTTTCACACAATGCTGTATTTCGTATTTTCCAACTTTTCATAGTGCCCATCCTGGAGGAAAGTAAACTCGGTGTGTGAAGTCCATTGGCATGCCCTCTTTTATAGCAATGCTCACTCCATACCCTCTTACCATGCCCCGTGATTATGTGTCTTGGTTAAGCCATAAAATCCCCAAAACTTCTATCCGGGAGGTTTATGTATGCATGAGCGGTGCTCAGGAAATCTGTTAAATCTTACAGGAGGTCTCTTCTTTTTCTGAGAGCCTACATGATGTTCCGGGAGAGTTGGCAAGTGTGATATTTATATGTTTCTTTTCCAAGCCTTCCACCCACACTGGCTTTGTCAGCACTACTGGAACTTAGTTATATAGTGTTCACAACTCTATAGATAAATCATAGGAGCTGCGGAGCCTAGCAAAAAAAATGACCTACTTCTAGTGGGGTAGCGTGGTTTGCCAATGTCCAGGGCATGGCAAGTATTGTGTCTCCTAATCCAATAATAATGCAGAGCACACAGCAGGCCGTCATAGGTGGGCAACGTAGTGACATCAATGTACCACCTGCACCGGGACACTAGCATTTTTTTGACCATATCCCTTCAGGATGGATAGTGGTGGGGTTTCTAAGTCTCTCAGTTTTACCACAAGATTCTACTGTATCAGCATCATGTTTACACTGCTACAGTTCAAAATGCCGCTTGTCTGGAGATCTGGGGCACCCAGCCAGAAGTTCAGGGCACTACCCAGCTCAAATTTTTTTTCTCTATATTGCATTTCTTTATTGCTGCCTGGTGCCAGGTTCCAAATCCCAAGACCTCATGGCTAGAGATGAGCGTTGTTCGACTCGAACTGTTCGCCAATCTCAAATTCGAGCTGTTTTGGGCGGTGTTCGAGACGTTCGCGAAAACACGAACGATTTGAGAAAAATTCGGCTGTTCGAGGTTATGTTCGATAACTGTTCGTGCACCAAAATCATAACTGGATTTTTCCTCAGTAATGATGAAAATTAATGTTAATACGCAGTTTGAGTGTACAGCGGGGTGGGGGGAGGGGCAGGGGATGGATCTCTGCAGGAATAATGAGATCTCCATTTTTTTTTCTCTTTCCCGCATTTGCAGTGGGGAGGTGCAATCTGTCAGCCTATCAGCAGCGCACACACGGAGCGAAGTGCTTTTTTTCACACAAGCAAGGGCATGTGTCATTGGCAGTGTATGTCACATGTCCTTACCCTATAAGACCAAGCCATTTTCCCCGTCGCCACCATTTTCTCACTGCTGCAGCTGCGTGTTAGACGGCCCGCTGTTGCTGTGTGCGCTATACCTTGTTAATTTCAAGCCAATTTTCGCACAAATCTACAGATAGCTTGGGAGTAGGGAATAGTTGTGATTGCAGTCCTTTTAAGGACTAGGTTACAGCATTTCCTACGACTTTTATCAGGCAAGTCTGTGCTCTTAAATAGATAGATTGTGGGAGTAAAGACTAATTGTAATTGCAGTCCTTTTCAGGACTAGGTTACATCAGTTCCTATCAGTTTTTGCCAGGCAGGTCTGTGCCAGTGCTGTGCAAGTTTTTTTCACAGCATTTGGCAGAATCTAGCAAAGCTAATCCTTTTTGGCCTATTGCAGAGTGTGTTAGTCAGTGGAGTAGCGTATCTGTGTTGCAAGATATACCACCTGTGTATAGAATACCAATTTTTTTACTGCACCTAGTGAAGTAAAATCTTTTGGGCATAGCATCATTCTATTAGTCCATCTATACTGACCTCCATCAGGTTGCAAATTGAATATAATTTTTTTCTGCATCTAGCTCTGAAAAAATATTTGAGCTTCTAGCAGTGTGTGGGACTTGTTCTATTAGTCCATCTATACTGACCTCCATCAGGTTGCAAACTGAATATAATTTTTTTATGCATCTAGCTCTGAAAAAATATTTGGCCTTCTAGCAGTGTGTGGGACTTGTTCTATTAGTCCATCTATACAGACCTCCATCACGCTGCAAATTCAAAATAATTTTTTGTCTGCATCTAGCTCTGAAAAAATATTTGGCCTTCTAGCAGTTTGTGGGACTTTCTCTATAAGTCCATCTATACTGACCTCCATCAGGTTGCAAATTAAAAATAATTTTTATCTACATCTACCTCTGAAAAAATATTTGGGCTTATAGCTGTGTGTGGGACTTGTTCTATTAGTCCATCTATACTGACCTCCATCAGGTTGCAAACTGAATATAATTTTTTTCTGCATCTAGCTCTGAAAAAATATTTGGCCTTCTAGCAGTGTGTGGGACTTTCCCTATTAATCCATCTATACTGACCTCCATCAGGTTGCAAATTAAAAATAATTTTTATCTGCATCTAGCTCTGAAAAAATATTTGGCCTTCTAGCAGTGTGTGGGACTTTCTCTATTAGTCCATCTATACTGACCTCCATCAGGTTGCAAATTAAAAATAATTTTTTGTCTGCATCTAGCTCTGAAAAAATATTTGGCCTTCTAGCAGTGTGTGGGACTTTCTCTATTAGTCCATCTATACTGACCTCCATCAGGTTGCAAATTCAAAATAATTTTTTGTCTACATCTAGCTCTGAAAAAATATTTGGCCTTCTAGCAGTGTGTGGGACTTTCTCTATTAGTCCATCTATACTGACCTCCATCAGGCTGCAAATTAAAAATAATTTTTATCTGCATCTACCTCTGAAAAAATATTTGGCCTTCTAGCTGTGTGTGGGACTTGTTCTATTAGTCCATCTATACTGACCTCCATCAGGTTGCAAACTGAATATAATTTTTTTCTGCATCTAGCTCTGAAAAAATATTTGGCCTTCTAGCAGTGTGTGGGACTTTCTCTATTAGTCCATCTATACTGACCTCCATCAGGTTGCAAATTAAAAATAATTTATATCTGCATCTAGCTCTGAAAAAATATTTGGCCTTCTAGCAGTGTGTGGGACTTTCTCTATTAGTCCATCTATACTGACCTCCATCAGGTTGCAAATTAAAAATAATTTTTTGTCTGCATCTAGCTCTGAAAAAATATTTGGCCTTCTAGCAGTGTGTGGGACTTTCTCTATTAGTCCATCTATACTGACCTCCATCAGGTTGCAAACTGAATATATTTTTTTTCTACATCTACCTCTGAAAAAATATTGGGCTTCTAGCTGTGTGTGGGACTTGTTCTATTAATCCATCTATACAGACCTCCATCAGGTTGCAAACTGAATATAATTTTTTTCTGCATCTACCGCTGAAAAAATATTTGGGCTTCTAGCTGTGTGTGGGACTTGTTCTATTAGTCCATCTATACTGACCTCCATCAGGTTGCAAACTGAATATAATTTTTTTCTGCATCTACCTCTGAAAAAATATTTGGGCTTCTAGCTGTGTGTGGGACTTGTTCTATTAGTCCATCTATACTGACCTCCATCAGGTTGCAAACTGAATATAATTTTTTTCTGCATCTAGCTCTGAAAAAATATTTGGCCTTCTAGCAGTGTGTGGGACTTTCTCTATTAGTCCATCTATACTGACCTCCATCAGGTTGCAAATTAAAAATAATTTATATCTGCATCTAGCTCTGAAAAAATATTTGGCCTTCTAGCAGTGTGTGGGACTTTCTCTATTAGTCCATCTATACTGACCTCCATCAGGTTGCAATTTAAAAATAATTTTTTGTCTGCATCTAGCTCTGAAAAAATATTTGGCCTTCTAGCAGTGTGTGGGACTTTCTCTATTAGTCCATCTATACTGACCTCCATCAGGTTGCAAACTGAATATATTTTTTTTCTACATCTACCTCTGAAAAAATATTGGGCTTCTAGCTGTGTGTGGGACTTGTTCTATTAATCCATCTATACAGACCTCCATCAGGTTGCAAACTGAATATAATTTTTTTCTGCATCTACCGCTGAAAAAATATTTGGGCTTCTAGCTGTGTGTGGGACTTGTTCTATTAGTCCATCTATACTGACCTCCATCAGGTTGCAAACTGAATATAATTTTTTTCTGCATCTACCTCTGAAAAAATATTTGGGCTTCTAGCTGTGTGTGGGACTTGTTCTATTAGTCCATCTATACTGACCTCCATCAGGTTGCAAACTGAATATAATTTTTTTCTGCATCTAGCTCTGAAAAAATATTTGGCCTTCTAGCAGTGTGTGGGACTTTCTCTATTAGTCCATCTATACTGACCTCCATCAGGTTGCAAATTAAAAATAATTTTTCTCTGCATCTAGCTCTGAAAAAATATTTGGCCTTCTAGCAGTGTGTGGGACTTTCTCTATTAGTCCATCTATACTGACCTCCATCAGGTTGCAAATTAAAAATAATTTTTTGTCTGCATCTAGCTCTGAAAAAATATTTGGCCTTCTAGCAGTGTGTGGGACTTTCTCTATTAGTCCATCTATACTGACCTCCATCAGGTTGCAAATTCAAAATAATTTTTTGTCTGCATCTAGCTCTGAAAAAATATTTGGCCTTCTAGCAGTGTGTGGGACTTTCTCTATTAGTCCATCTATACTGACCTCCATCAGGCTGAAAATTAAAAATAATTTTTATCTGCATCTACCTCTGAAAAAATATTTGGCCTTCTAGCTGTGTGTGGGACTTGTTCTATTAGTCCATCTATACTGACCTCCATCAGGTTGCAAACTGAATATAATTTTTTTCTGCATCTAGCTCTGAAAAAATATTTGGCCTTCTAGCAGTGTGTGGGACTTTCTCTATTAGTCCATCTATACTGACCTCCATCAGGTTGGAAATTAAAAATAATTTATATCTGCATCTAGCTCTGAAAAAATCTTTGGCCTTCTAGCAGTGTGTGGGACTTTCTCTATTAGTCCATCTATACTGACCTCCATCAGGTTGCAAATTAAAAATAATTTTTTGTCTGCATCTAGCTCTGAAAAAATATTTGGCCTTCTAGCAGTGTGTGGGACTTTCTCTATTAGTCCATCTATACTGACCTCCATCAGGTTGCAAACTGAATATATTTTTTTTCTGCATCTACCTCTGAAAAAATATTGGGTTTCTAGCTGTGTGTGGGACTTGTTCTATTAATCCATCTATACAGACCTCCATCAGGTTGCAAACTGAATATAATTTTTTTCTGCATCTACCTCTGAAAAAATATTTGGGCTTCTAGCTGTGTGTGGGACTTGTTCTATTAGTCCATCTATACTGACCTCCATCAGGTTGCAAACTGAATATAATTTTTTTCTGCATCAAGCTCTGAAAAAATATTTGGCCTTCTAGCAGTGTGTGGGACTTTCTCTATTAGTCCATCTATACTGACCTCCATCAGGTTGCAAATTAAAAATAATTTTTTGTCTGCATCTAGCTCTGAAAAAATATTTGGCCTTCTAGCAGTGTGTGGGACTTTCTTTATTAGTCCATCTATACTGACCTCCATCAGGTTGCAAATTAAAAATAATTTTTTGTCTGCATCTAGCTCTGAAAAAATATTTGGCCTTCTAGCAGTGTGTGGGACTTTCTCTATTAGTCCATCTATACTGACCTTCATCAGGTTGCAAACTGAATATATATTTTTTCTGCATCTACCTCTGAAAAAATATTGGGCTTCTAGCAGTGTGTGGGACTTGTTCTATTAATCCATCTATACTGACCTCCATCAGGTTGCAAACTGAATATAATTTTTTTCTGCATCTACCTCTGAAAAAATATTTGGGCTTCTAGCTGTGTGTGGGACTTGTTCTATTAATCCATCTATACAGACCTCCATCAGGTTGCAAACTGAATATAATTTTTTCTGCATCTACCTCTGAAAAAATATTTGGGCTTCTAGCTGTGTGTGGGACTTGTTCCATTAATCCATCTATACTGACCTCCATCAGGTTGCAAACTGAATATAATTTTTTTCTGCATCTAGCTCTGAAAAAATATTTGGCCTTCTAGCAGTGTGTGGGACTTTCTCTATTAGTCCATCTATACTGACCTCCATCAGGTTGCAAATTAAAAATAATTTTTATCTGCATCTAGCTCTGAAAAAATATTTGGCCTTCTAGCAGTGTGTGGGACTTTCTCTATTAGTCCATCTATACTGACCTCCATCAGGTTGCAAATTAAAAATAATTTTTTGTCTGCATCTAGCTCTGAAAAAATATTTGGCCTTCTAGCAGTGTGTGGGACTTTCTCTATTAGTCCATCTATACTGACCTCCATCAGGTTGCAAATTCAAAATAATTTTTTGTCTGCATCTAGCTCTGAAAAAATATTTGGCCTTCTAGCAGTGTGTGAGACTTGTTCTATTAGTCCATCTATACTGACCTCCATCAGGTTGCAAACTGAATATAATTTTTTTCTGCATCTAGCTCTGAAAAAATATTTGGCCTTCTAGCAGTGTGCGAGACTTTCTCTATTAGTCCATCTATACTGACCTCCATCAGGTTGCAAATTAAAAATAATTTATATCTGCATCTAGCTCTGAAAAAATATTTGGCCTTCTAGCAGTGTGTGGGACTTTCTCTATTAGTCCATCTATACTGACCTCCATCAGGTTGCAAATTAAAAATAATTTTTTGTCTGCATCTAGCTCTGAAAAAATATTTGGCCTTCTAGCTGTGTGTGGGACTTGTTCTATTAATCCATCTATACTGACCTCCATCAAGTTGCAAATTAAAAATAATTTTTTGTCTGCATCTAGCTGTGAAAAAATATTTGGCCTTCTAGCAGTGTGTGGGACTTTCTCTATTAGTCCATCTATACTGACCTCCATCAGGTTGCAAACTGAATATTTTTTTTTCTGCATCTACCTCTGAAAAAATATTTGGGCTTCTAGCTGTGTGTAGGACTTGTTCTATTAGTCCATCTATACTGACCTCCATCAGGTTGCAAACTGAATACAATTTTTTTCTGCATCTAACCCAGCCAATAGTTTTGGCCTAATACCAAAGTTTGGCCACTCAGCTCTGCTCGGTTCCCATCCATTGTTTTTTTGTGCAAACAACTCCAGAGTTGTGAATTAGTTAACCACCAAAATGAGTGGAAAAAGGCCTGCTGCTGGTGGAAAGGGGAATAGGCGTGTTGGGAAGGGGAAAAAAGGTTGTGTCCGTGGGGTAGGTGTTAAAGCAACAGTAACATCTGCAGAAGAAAGACCATCTTCCAGCCAAACTAAAATGTCTACTTCTTTTAGCGGACAATGTGATAAGATCCCTTTCTTACAGCCACGCCAATCGCTACAAATTCCAGATGAGGCACAAAAACAGCAGGTGCTTCAACGGATATCAAGTGCTCCTTTAAGTGGGCTCTCCTCCACATCAACTTCAACATCACAAATACTCCAGTCCTCAAAGGTGTCACCCCAATCGCACTTGCTTCCTCACAGCTCCCAAATCTCCAGCTGCCCGTCTGAGTATGAGGTAGAAGAACAGATGGTTGAGTCTGCAGAGCTGTTTACTCATACTATAGCCTGGGGATCAGAGGTCGACTCCAGCGCTTCTGTGAATCCAGACGAGGAAATGATCTGCACTGATGCCCAGAATCTTTATGAGTCGGATCCAGGACCAGACGCAGAAGGTTCTGACCATAATGTAGACCCTCATTCCCAAACTGTAACTCCTGTTGGTGGAGACAATGAGGAAGACGATGATGAGACTCAAATACCTGATTGGAGCGACAACTTTAGTTTTTTGTCAGGGCAGGAACAGGTTGGCTCTGAGGACGACGGGTGTGATAACGCACAGGGTGATGATGATGAGGTTGGAGATCCCACTTACTGTCAACCCACAGTCAGCCAAGAGATGAGGTCAGCAGAGGAGGTGGAGGAAGATGCTAGTGACGACGAGGTCAGGTTGCGCCTTCCTGGACAGAGACGTAGTACTGGAAGCACGTCAACAACTGCATCCTCAAACACAACTCTGCCTCTCACCACAAGTCGTGGTGGCTCTTCAGGTCGCATGGGTGCTAAGCCTTGCATAGCCTGGGCATTTTTTCAGATCGATAAAGATGACCCAACTCGTGTTATCTGTAACATTTGTCAGCAAAAGCTAAGTAGAGGCCAAAAAATACATAGTTTGAGTACTTCATGCATGAACCGGCACATGGACATGAAGCATAAGTTGCAGTGGGAAGCTCAGTGTGCTACAATGCGGCCTAGCCGGCCGGGTTAACCACCGTCTGCCATATCTTGTGCATCCGCGGCCTCTTCATCCTCTGTGACTGGGGGGACAGCAGTCACACCTGTTTTGGGGCGCAGACCTGCCACCTCTTTACCCGCAACAGCCAGCGTGATTGGCAGGTCATCATTTTCTTTGGAGGTGGTAACACCAGCTGGTGTTGAGCGCTGTCCGACATCGATAGCACCACCTTTGGATCAAGGCAACCTAACATGTCCGCCTGCATCTTCCTCACAGACCGGCAGTTTGCCGGGGACACCCTTATCAACCCCGTCTAAGCACAATAGCCAGCCCTCGGTCCCTCAGATGTGGACAAGTAAAAGACCATTTCCTCCTAGCCATGAGAAAGCTAAGAGGTTGAATTTCACCATCTGCAAGCTCTTGGCTACAGAAATGCTGCCTTTCTGCCTGGTGGACACAGAGGATTTTCGAGACCTTATGTCCGTCGCAGTGCCCCAGTACCAGATGCCCAGTCGGCACTACTTCTCAAAGAAAGGTGTGCCTGCGCTCCACCAGCATGTCGCACACAACATCACCGCTTCTTTGAGAAACTCTGTGTGTGACAGGGTGCATTTCACCACAGACACTAGGACGAGTAGGCATGGACAGGGGCGTTACATGTCGCTGACTGGGCACTGGGTGTCACGGGTGTGTCGCCACGAAGATCGTCACGATTACACAGCCTGACTTCTCGCAGCTGACTTTTTGGTGCTTTGTGTTTTCGGCAGTGAGGGAGTTAATTCTCTCTCTCTCTGTGCTAGACGAGGTCCAGCCTCGCCCAGCTGCAATCAATGTTGCTGTAGTGAGACTCCTTCAAATGCCTGCTGGTCTGTTTGGGAAGTGTCGGTGAAAGCATTTCTTACAGACTTACAGAGCGGATCGTGGTATTTGGAGTTTCTGAGATAAGTGTATTTGGAGTGTTTTTTCCCTTCCTCGCTTTATCATTTATCTCCTTTCCCGTTGGTGTTCCCTCTGTTGTAGTTGTGTAGTTTTTGTATGCAAGGTGGTTTTGGTTTTTCCCTTGTACTGTCTCGTTCGTCTAAGTACTGTGTGTGGGCATATTATTACTTGTCCTCTTTTGTTGTGATCGGGGTCCTTCTAAGGACTAGATTACTTAGGTGCTGGGATCCTCAGGAGGTAGGGGTTACGCTGGCGGCCTGGACCTCTGTACCTTTAACAGTACCTCCAGGTTGAGGGATTAGTCAGGGCCCCAGCTTAGGGTCAGCTTAGGCCCCCTACCTCCAGTATACAGAGACAGCGTGACATTTTCACCGACCCACTTAGTTTTTCTCCAGCTACCATGGATCCAGTAGCCGGTCTAGCTCGGCAGTTGCAGAGTTTGTCCATGGAGCTGGCGGACGTTAGGTCCAAGGTTTTGCATCCTCAGGAGCAAGCCGGACCAGAACCTAAAGTAGCTCTCCCTGACAGGTTCACTGGGGGGCGGGACAAGTTTTTTGTTTTCCGGGAGGCATGCAAATTGTACTTTCGGCTGCGGCCTCGGTCATCGGGGAGTGAAGAACAAAGGGTGGGAATTGTCATCTCGCTCCTACAAGGGGACCCACAATCTTGGGCGTTCTCTCTTCCGCCGGGCTCCCCGGCTCTCCAGTCAGTGGATAGGTTTTTCGCTGCTCTGGGACTCGTATATGATGACCCAGATCGGATCTCCCTTGCTGAGTCTAAGTTACGTAGGATCCAGCAGGGAGATCGTCCGGCGGAGGAATTCTGTTCGGAGTTCCGTAGGTGGGCCACGGACACCCAGTGGAACGACCCGGCTCTTAGGAGCCAGTTTTGTCAAGGTTTATCCGACAAATTACAGGATGTGTTGGCACAGTATGACTCTCCCGCGTCACTGGAAGCCGCTATGGCCCTGGCTATTCGCGTTGACAGACGGCTTCGGGAGAGGTGCGGGATAACTCGACCCCCTGTGATGACTCCACCTCCTACAAGGTCCCCTCATATGGTGGTTCCCCTGGTCAGTCCAGAGGAGCCTATGCAATTAGGAGGGACATCATTTCGGGGGAGGGGACCGGTGGTGCGCCATAAGACAGGAGGGTGTTTCTTCTGCGGGAGAAAGGGACATTTTATTGGGGGGTGTCCATCCCGTCCCTTGCAGAGTGAAGAGTCGTCGGAAAACTGTTGATCCCAGGTTGTGTGGTGGACGGCAATCTGGGAGTAGGTATTTCGTCCCTAGGTTCGTCTCAGTTTCTCGTACCGGCGGAGGTGGTGGTGGGTACGAGAACTGAGAGGATATCTGTTCTTCTGGATAGTGGGGCCGGGGCTAATCTGGTTGATGCTCGGTTTGCCCGGGTTCAAGGTATGCGATTGAGTGAGTTGGCTAAACCCATCCCCATATTCTCGATCGATGCCAGGCCTCTCGGTCAGGGAAGTTTTTTGCAAGCTGTGCATGACGTAAAACTTCAAGTGGGGGCGATACATAAAGAACTGTTGTCTTGCTACGTGTTGGAGGGTCTTCCCACTCCTATAGTGTTGGGCCTTCCTTGGTTAACTAAGCATAACCCGGTTATTAATTGGCAAACCAGAGAGATAAGCCAATGGAGTAAATTCTGTAATAAAAACTGCATGAACACGGTCATCGGTGCTGTTACTCCTTGGGTCTTACCTCCATTTCTGGCGGACTTTGAGGATGTATTCTCGGAGAAAGAGTGTCAGGAACTACCTCCTCATCGCGAGTATGACTGTTCTGTAAAACTGCTCCCTGAGGCCAAGTTACCTAAAGCTAGGTTGTATAACCTTTCTGGTCCTGAGAGGCAGGCCATGAAGGATTATATTTCAGAAAGTCTGGCTAAGGGGCATATTAGACCTTCATCTTCACCGGTGGCTGCGGGGTTCTTCTTTGTTAAGAAGAAAGATGGAGGCCTACGCCCTTGCCTGGATTTCCGTGAACTTAATCGGATTACGATCCGAGATCCGTATCCACTCCCACTTATTCCCGATCTCTTTAATCAGATCGTGGGCGCCAAATGGTTCTCTAAGTTGGATCTCAGGGGGGCGTACAATCTGATTAGGATGAAGGAGGGGGATGAGTGGAAGACGGCGTTTAACACTCCGGAGGGGCATTATGAGAACCTTGTCATGCCATTCGGTCTGACTAATGCCCCGGCGGTGTTCCAACACTTTGTTAATGACATTTTTCGCCGCCTGGTGGGACAGTTTGTTGTCATATATCTGGATGATATCTTAATTTACTCGCCGGATCTGGTGTCTCATCAGGAGCACGTTAGGCAGGTGTTACAGATCTTGCGGGATAATAAACTGTATGCCAAATGGGAAAAGTGTGTGTTCGCCGTACAGGAACTCCAGTTTTTAGGCTTCCTGGTTTCAGCGTCCGGTTTTCGTATGGACCCTGGGAAAGTGCGGGCAGTTCTTGAGTGGGATCGGCCAGAGAATCTTAAGGCACTACAACGTTTCCTGGGGTTTGCTAATTATTACCGGAAGTTCATTCGTAATTTCTCGTCCATGGTTAAGCCTCTCACAGACATGACTAAAAAGGGGACGGATTTTTCTAGGTGGTCTGACAAGGCTTGTCAAGCATTCTCCTCCTTGAAAAAATGTTTTGCCTCGGCACCCATACTCATTCAACCTGATGCGTCACAGCCATTCATTGTAGAGGTAGACGCTTCCGAGGTAGGGGTGGGAGCAGTATTGTCACAGGGTTCGTCCCCTGGTAAGTGGCATCCGTGCGCCTTTTTCTCTAAAAAATTGTCGTCCGCTGAGAGGAATTACGATGTCGGCAATAGGGAACTCTTGGCCATTAAGTTAGCTTTTGAGGAGTGGCGCCATTTTTTGGAGGGGGCAGTCCATCCGGTCACCGTCATCACCGATCACAAGAACCTGCTATATCTGGAGTCCGCGAAACGTCTGAATCCCAGACAAGCTAGGTGGTCATTGTTTTTTACCAGGTTTAATTTTGTCGTTACATATCGTCCTGGGTCAAAAAATGTAAAGGCGGATGCCTTATCTCGTAGTTTCCCTGGGGCCGGGAATACGGACGACCCGATTCCTATCCTTCAGGAGGGGGTGGTGGTTTCGGCAGTATGCTCTGAGCTGGAGGAGGAGGTATTGGAGGCTCAGGGGGACTCCCCTGTTGGACCTCCGGGGAGACTGTTTGTTCCAGATCAGTTGCGACAAAAGGTGATCGAGGCACACCATAACTCAGTTTTGGCAGGACACCCGGGGAGTAAAGCAACTGTGGATCTCCTCTCGCGTCGGTTTTGGTGGCCTAACTTACATAAGGAGGTGGTAACTTTTGTCGCGTCCTGTGGGGTTTGTGCGCGCTCTAAGACCTCACATACCCGTCCGTCTGGGGCCCTCTTACCTTTGAAGATCCCGGAGCGTCCTTGGACTCATCTGTCTATGGACTTTATTACGGACCTCCCTCCGTCTTCGGGTAAAACGGTCATACTCGTTGTAGTGGACAGGTTCAGCAAGATGGCACATTTTATCGCTCTTCCGGCTCTCCCTAATGCTAAAACTCTTGCGCAGGTGTTCATTGGGGAGATTGTGAGGCTTCACGGGGTACCCTCCGATGTGGTGTCTGATCGGGGGTCTCAGTTTGTGTCCAAGTTCTGGAAGGCGTTTTGTGCACGGCGGGGGATGCATTTGTCATTCTCATCGGCTTTTCACCCTCAGACCAATGGTCAGACGGAACGTATGAACCAGAGCTTGGAGACATATCTCCGGTGTTTTGTGTCAGAGAACCAGGAGGACTGGGCTTCTTTCTTACCTCTGGCAGAGTTTGCTCTTAATAATAGGCGGAGCGAGTCCACTGGTAAGTCCCCGTTTTTTGGGGCATATGGTTTTCACCCCCAGTTTTGTACTTTCAGTAGGGGGGGCTCTTCGGGGGTTCCTGAGGAGGAACGATTTTCCTCATCACTCGCTTCAGTATGGAGAGGGGTCCTGAAGAATCTGAATACTATGGGGAACCGATACAAACGTATGGCTGATAGGAGGAGAGTGTCTGGTCCGGACCTAAGTGTGAACGATCGGGTATGGTTGTCTACCAGGAATATTAAACTTAAGGTTCCCTCCTGGAAACTGGGTCCCAGGTTCATCGGGCCGTACAGAATCAGTTCTATTATTAATCCGGTGGCATTCCGTCTTGACCTCCCCCCTACGTTTAAAATTCACAACGTGTTCCACAGATCGTTGCTTAAGAGGTATGTGGCGCCGGTGGTACCGTCACCTTTACCTCCCCCTCCAGTGGTGGTCAATGGTAACTTGGAGTTCCAGGTATCAAGGGTCATCGATTCACGTTTTAATCGCCGGTCCCTTCAGTACCTGGTTCATTGGAAAGGGTATGGTCCTGAGGAGAGGATGTGGGTTCCTGCGTCGGATATTAACGCAGACCGATTAGTTCGGGCCTTCCACACGACTCACCCGGATAAACCTGGCCCTGAGGGTCCGGAGGCCCCTCGTAGAAGGGGGGGTACTGTCACGGGTGTGTCGCCACGAAGATCGTCACGATTACACAGCCTGACTTCTCGCAGCTGACTTTTTGGTGCTTTGTGTTTTCGGCAGTGAGGGAGTTAATTCTCTCTCTCTCTGTGCTAGACGAGGTCCAGCCTCGCCCAGCTGCAATCAATGTTGCTGTAGTGAGACTCCTTCAAATGCCTGCTGGTCTGTTTGGGAAGTGTCGGTGAAAGCATTTCTTACAGACTTACAGAGCGGATCGTGGTATTTAGAGTTTCTGAGATAAGTGTATTTGGAGTGTTTTTTCCCTTCCTCGCTTTATCATTTATCTCCTTTCCCGTTGGTGTTCCCTCTGTTGTAGTTGTGTAGTTTTTGTATGCAAGGTGGTTTTGGTTTTTCCCTTGTACTGTCTCGTTCGTCTAAGTACTGTGTGTGGGCATATTATTACTTGTCCTCTTTTGTTGTGATCGGGGTCCTTCTCAGGACTAGATTACTTAGGTGCAGGGATCCTCAGGAAGTAGGGGTTACGCTGGCGGCCTGGACCTCTGTACCTTTAACAGTACCTCCACGTTGAGGGATTAGTCAGGGCCCCAGCTTAGGGTCAGCTTAGGCCCCCTACCTCCAGTATACAGAGACAGCGTGACATTGGGTAACTATGGTGACAGCAGGACAAGGGGCTGCTGTCCAAGTCTTGCCGTCCCCACGAGTTGTGCGTCAATCCTCTTTATGTCAAAGTTCCTCCACTGCTTCTGCCTCCTCAACCTCCTCTCGGTCTTCCACCTGCACCCAAAGCCTGTCTGGTCATGCCACAAGCTTTCTAACTGCGCAGAAGGGATCCTGCACACCTCCTTACTATGCTGGCAGTAGGGCTCAACGTCATCAGGCGGTTTTTACTTTGAAATGTCTGGGAAATGTGAGTCACACAGCTGAGGAGTTGTGGTCAGCTCTGGAGAACCAATTTCATGAATGGTTGTCTCCACTGGACCTGAAACCAGGGAAGGCCGTGTGCGACAATGCTGCAAACCTGGGTGCGGCCCTTCGCCGGGGCAATGTCACAGACGTGCCTTGTATGGCTCACGTGTTGAACCTGGTTGTCCAGCAATTTTTAGCCCACTATCCCAGACTAGATGGCCTTCTGCAGAGGGCACGGTCGCTGTGTGCTCACTTCCGCCGTTCGCATCCCGCAGCTCAGCGACTTACATCTCTACAGAAGTCGTTGGGCCTGCCACTTCACCGGCTAAAATGCGATGTGCCTACCCGGTGGAATTCAACTCTGCACATGTTGCAGCGACTGTGGCAGCACCGACAAGCCCTGGTGCAATACGTTCTGACGTATAGCCTGGGCCAACGAGATCCAGAGGTGGGGCAAATCACGCTGGAGGAGTGGTCTCAGATCAGGGACCTATGCACCCTTCTGCACAGTTTTGAAATGGCGACGAAGATGTTTAGTGCTGACGCTGCCATTATCAGCATGACTATTCCGGTGATTTACATGCTGGAGCACATGTTAAACAGAATTCGGAGTCAGGTGGTGGCACAAGAGGAGGTGGAGGAAGTAGAGGAGGAGGAGTTGTATGCGGAAGGGCTAACATCTGCAAGGTCCAGACGGTCGGCAGCACCAAGGCGGCAGGCATGTGAGGGTGGGGGAGATAGTTTTACCAGGGCGCATGGTAGCAGCCAAACTAGTGAGGAAGGTGCAGGAGCCTAGGAAGAAGTGGAGGACGAACTGATGGAAGACTCATCAGATGAGGGAGACCTTGATCACATTTCTGTTGTGCGAGGTTGGGGGGAGAGGACAGAGGAAGGAAGCATGATTGTTACCTCGCCACCAACACAACAGGGACTTGGTGCTCCTGGATGCGCAACACACATGAGTGCCTTCTTGCTGCACTATCTGCAACATGACCCTCGAATTGTGAGAATTAGAAATAATCCTGACTACTGGGTTGCCACACTGTTAGATCCCCGGTACAAAAGTAAATTTGCAGAAATTATTCCTGCCATAGAAAGGGATGCACGCATGCAGGAATATCAGCAGAGACTGTTGCAGAATCTTACATGTGCTTTTCCACAAAACACCAGTGGTGCACGTAGTGAATCTCACAGTTCCAACTTGCCAACCGTGGGACCGTCAAGTGTTCAGCACTCAAACCGTAACAGAACCACAGTATCTGCTGGTAACATCAATTTTGCGGAATCATTTCACCACTTTTTTAGCCCATCCTTTGCAAGGCCACAGGAGACAATAAGTCTGACACATAGTCAACGCCTAGAGACGATGATACAGGAGTATCTCCAAGTAAACATTGAAGCCATGACTGTGTCACTGGACCCTTGCTCTTTTTGGGCTTCCAATCTGGATAAATGGCCGGAGCTAGCCACTTATGCCTTGGAGATCTTGTCATGCCCCGCAGCCAGCGTTCTGTCTGAACGTGTGTTCAGCGCTGCTGGTGGTGTGCTGACAGATAAGCGCACGCGGCTCTCCACTGATAATGTAGACAGACTCACGTTCATAAAGATGAACAAATCATGGATCCGAAACGACTTTTCTACCCCTGTGTCATCCTGGAGAGAGTAAAAGCTTGATGATTGGTTAAAATCACCCTACCAACCGTTTTAAGCTTTCAAATTACTAATCATGTTTATCTGTATCTTGGCTGGAAAATAATTTGGGCTTTGTAGCAGTGTGCAGCACTGATTCTATTAGGCCATCTATAATAAGCTCCACCAGATTTAAAATTACTAATCATGTTTATCTGTATCTTGACTGGAAAATAATTTGGGCTTTGTAGCAGTGTGCAGCAGTGATCCTATTAGGCCATCTATACTAAGCTCCACCAGATTTAAAATTAATAATAATTTTTAGCTGCATCTAGCCCGGAAAATAATTTTGGGGCTCCAAGATGCGCAAGACACATAAGTGCCTTCTTGCTGCACTACCTGCAACATGACCATCATATTGTCAGAATTCGAAGTAATCATGACTCCTGGGTTGCCAGACTCTTAGATCCCCCAAACTTTTCGATCAACCTTTTCATTTTAATAAAGACCAAAAAAATGGTCATTTTTGAAATTATAAGCATTAGCAGGTTATTAGAAACTGAAATCAAACAGTTTTCAACTCAAAACTTTATTCTAGGTGATGTTACATTTTCACATAGGACCCCTTGTTCGAAAGGAGCTTCTGAACTCTCTCGTCCATTGAATTTGTCAGGTTTTGGATGGTTTCTGCTTCAATTGTTTTGCATGAGGACAGAATACCCTCCCAGAGCTGTTGCTTAGATGTGAACTGCCTCCCGCCATCATAGACACTCCTTTTGATGATGCTCCAGAGGTTCTGAATGGGGTAAAGGTCAGGGGAGCATGGGGGTCACACCATAAGTTTGTCCCCTTTTATGCCCATATCAGCCAGAGATGCAGATGTTTTATGTGCAGCATGAGATGGTGCATTATCATGCAAAAAAATGATCTTGCTGTGAAATACACGGTTCTTCTTCTTGAACCATGGCAGGAAGTGCTGTTTGAGAAAATCCACATACATTATGGAGTTCATCTTTAGCGCCTTCAGGGATCCTAAAGGGGCCGACAATCTCTCTCCCCATGATTCCAGCCCAAAACATTACTCCACCTCCTCCTTGTTGGCGCTGTAGCCGTGTTTGCGTGGGGTGTCCATCAACCAGCCATCCTCCACTCCATCTATCTGGACCATCGAGCGCTGCACGGCACTCATCCGTGAACAAAACAGTTTTGAAATCAGTCTTCATCTAATGTTTGGCCCACTGGAGCCGTTTCTGCTTGTGTGAAGTGGATAGAGGAGGTCGACAGGATGGCGTATGCACAGCTGCAAACCTCTGAAGGACCCTGCATCTTGTTGTTCGGAGGACGATGGAGGCACCAGCAGCTTCAAAAACTTGTCTGCTGCTATGACAAGGCTTTTTTGCCGCTGCTCTTTTAACCTGACGTAATTGCCTGTAGGAAAGAGTCCTCAATTTGCCCTTATCAGCACGCACACGTGTGTACTGTGAATCAGCTACATACTTCTTGATTGCCAAGACACTTCACCCTGATCATCGCACAATGTTGATTGTAGTCATGCCTTGACCTAAACACTCCACAATTTGTTGCTTCTCAGCAACCGACACATCCTTTTTCTTTCCCATTTTGGCAGAAAATGTAGGCTGCTTAATAATGTGAGACAGCCTTCTTAAGTAGTCTTGCCTTTCATTGGACACACCTGCCAAACTAATTAGCACAGGTGTCTGCAATTGCTTACAGTGATATAAAGAGCCCTGACACACATCACCATCAATGAGTTTAACTGACAAACAAACAAATTCTTCCCTTATCCCTCCTAAACACTTTTTGCATAATAATTTGGAACACAGTGTACATGTGCTTTTCCACAAAACACCAGTGGTTCACGTAGTGAATCTTACAGTTCTAACTTGCCAACCGTGGTCTGTATGGAGTTGTTCAATAAAGGGCCCAAAATTAAGATAACATAGATGGGAGAGGTCTCTATGAATAGGAATTCCTAAGTATTTGATACCCTGTGAGGGCCAGGCAAAGGGAAAGTTGGACTGGATGGAATCCTATATGGATTTGGGGAGGGAGACATCGAGGGCCTCAGACTTCGCTGCATTGATTTTAAAATTTGACCATGTAACAAAGTGATCTATTTCAGCCATAACAGCATGGGTGGATATATGTGATTGAGTGATATATACTAGGACATCATCAGCAAATAGAGAGCACTTGTACTCGGTGCCTCCCACCTCAATCCACCTAATATTGGGGTTATGGCGAATTGATGAGAGCAGGTGCTCCGTCACTAGGATGTATAAGAGAGGGGACAGAGGACATCCCTGCCTTGTCCCATTGGTGATTGTGAAAGGTGATGAAAATGTTCTGATGCACCCCCTGGGCCTTGGGACACCCGGAGCCGGACCCTTTTTGGTGGATGCTGGTGGTTGTAGTCTTCGTGGCGGCGACCCGGTTCCGTGGCTCAGGGTGGTCAAACCAGTGGCGGAAATATTTATGTGGTTTTGATGTTTAAATGTCCGACTACGCCACCCGTGGACTGCGGTCAGAGTGAACCGCCGCTGCAGGGCAGACCGCTGAGGCTGGTGTTGTGGGTGCAGCAGAGCGTAGCATAACTCCCCACGGGAGGAGTATAGCCTCAGGGCAGTGTATGTGGAGGATGGGGGTGATGGTGCAGGGCAGCAGCAGTAACGACACGGAGTCAGTGATGCAGTCCAGGGCCTTTACTCACAGTTCTTATTATCCAGACCACGTCTGCAGGTAACGGCTGCCCACGTCGTACTGTGCTCACCAGGTGAGGGGCTCAGACAACTCCCAGATAACTTTGGAGCGCTTCACAGGACCCCCTTTGTGTGTCCTTTGTCTGGCCTTTCTTACCAACACTTCTGTCCGGCTGCCTCGGGCCTCCTCTTCGTAAACTTGGCGCCAGTTTCCCTGACCCTATGTGGTGCCTTCCTAGCGGGTGTAGCGAGGGGCTGCGCCACATAAAATGTCACAGCCTCCGGTTTCTAGCTGAGGGTCGTTTCCTGCCTCTACTAGTTTCGGGGACCGGTCTCCCCCTTTGGCCTGACCCCTCCACGCAGGTGGATTCGGGCGTGCGGTGGCGACTCGCCCGTCCGCACCCCTGGGATCCCTTCATTCCTCGTTCCTGGAGCCTTCTCCGCTCCTCTTCCTTCCTTCTCCCTCTTCCAGGCCTGGGCCTCTGTTACTAGGCCCGCCTCCGGAGCAGAACTCATGCAGAGCCCCTGCTCCCTGCCACTTCTGCTCAGACTTCTCTGCACTGAACTAAGATGGTGCCCACCTTTTATACTCCCTTCTCAATGCACCCAGGAACTGCTTCCTCCCTGCTCCTGCACTACAGGGTTCCCCTTCCTCAGTGTTCCCTCCCCCCACTCCAGCCAGGGCAGGGACTGTCGTGCCCATCTCAGAGGCATATTGGTCGCCCTGCCCCACGGCAATGTGGTCTAATGCATGCAGGTGTCGGGTCCTGATCCACACTCCATCCTTACCTGAGAGTGAGATATCACACCTCTGGGTGAGGTGCAATACCTCTGTAGCAACCGAGCCCTCAGGGTGCTACAGTTCCATTTATCTTCAGCCTAGGTGACGTATTGTGATACGGGGCCGTGATTTTGGCTATAAAAGGGTCCCCTAGACCCCTACCCCAAGCTTTTTAAGAGAATCATATATGGCGTGCCAGGACACTCTATGGAATGCTTTCTCAGCATCCAACGAGAGTATCTAATTACAAATTTTTAACTGCATCTAGCCCAGGAAATACTTTGTGCCTAGTAGCAGTGTCTGCTAGTCAGCGGATTATCCCGGCTGTTAAGCAAGCTACACCACCTGTAGTTTGGACACTTAATTTTTTCAAAGGAAATGCTTCGGGACCACGGGATGCTCAGTGAAGAGCATCAGGAGGCACCCCAAGGCATAGGGGCTGGGACTGGCAGTAGGATGCCTTGCGGTGGACAGCCGGGCTCGATCCTTATAAAAGCTTTTTAACTGCAGCAGCTTTAGTGGACGCTACTGGAGCTGGAATTACGCGGCTGCTGGCATGAGACTTGCCCTCCAATAGATCCTTGTAAATGGATTTAAAGTGTATTCATTCAAATTAGAGAGACAATTTAAATTAAAAAGCTTAGAGCTGCCTCCACCACAGGGGGGCTCGCTCGACCCACCAGCGGACAGGCACCAGTATTGGGAGAGGGGGGCTGGCCGTCAGGGTTCACCGCGGCTCTGGCACAAACCCGGCGACACGGAGGTGGCACGGGCAGGAGCGGACTGGCCGTGTCGGCTTCTCACTTTTTGGATTTTAGAAGGGCATGACATGCCTATATCTGTGTCTCCCCCTCCTTTTACTCCTCCACCTCTTTTCTTTTCGCATGACTATATGTACTTGTCACTTTTCCATGTGTTAGTTGTGTCTTCTGAGCAGTTTGTCAGCTTTTGGACACCTTTGAAGGTGTTTTCTATGTGTTTCTATGTGTTTTTGTTTGCCTGCCATTGGTTTTAACGGTGTTCGAAGGTGTTCGACGAACAGTTCGACGAACAGTTTGGCGAACACACGGGTGTTCGACGAACCGAACCGAACTCGAACACTACGGGGGTGGCTCAACACTACTCATGGCATGTTCTCCACAATCCATGAATGGTCAATGGAGAAGCTGTTATAGCTTTTTTTTCAAGGTGACCAGTTTGTTTCAAGATAGTAATACTTTATGTGATTAAAACAAATTATAAATTATCTGATAAAGAAAAAAGAAAGAAATAACATAATGTAATGATCATAACTCGTAGTATATTAATTAAAGCTACCCACAAATATCCAATAAATATCCAACAACAAGTTTTCTATACAGCTGCTAACCAGCGGAGTGTCCCTGGAAAATACTTGAAGGTACTGTAAACTGTGAAATTGTATAGTGTTATTATATTCCTATGCAAACACAGTACATTTCAGGCTGGCTGTTTAGAAACTCTCTGTAGATTTGTATTGTAGACTGCTGTAATTACTGTACACCAAGTCTCCAGTGTCTCACGTTTATTGCTGTATGCTAGATGTGCTCGGTTTCATTGCAGCGCACCTCTGAGCTGTGTAATTATCGCACGTTAACTCTTCATAGTCGGTTGAAAGACTTCGATGTGTTGCGTAACTGTCATTATGTAACGGGTCTGGGAGGCGGAACCTCTGAGCTACTATACAAGGGGGCGGTCCTTGTAAGGGAGCGGGTGGCGACCAGGCAGGCAGTCACAGCAGGTGACCGGGACAGTTTCTAGAAGAACGGGCAGGAGGTCACGGCAAGTGACCGGGGCAGTCTCTGGATGAACGGGCAGATGGTCACGGCAAGTGACCGGGGCAGTCTCTGGGTGAACGGGCAGATGGTCACGGCAAGTGACCGGGGCAGGCTCTGGGTGAACGGGCAGATGGTCACGGCAAGTGACCGGGGCAGTCTCTGGGTGAACGGGCAGATGGTCACGGCAAGTGACCGGGGCAGTCTCTGGGTAAAGGGTTGGTACGACCTGTGGCGGCTGATGGTAGACGTGAGCTCCCAGGTGAGCAGGCGAGAGTCTCTGGATAAACGGGTGGTCACAGCATGTGACGGCGGAGCCTCCAGGAAGATCAACAGACAGGCGGCAGATGAGCGCTCCCAGGTGAGCGGGCAGAAGTCTCTGGACAGGCGGGTGGTCACAGCACGTGATGGCAGAGCCTCCAGGTAGGCTAGCAGACAGGCAGCAGATGAGCGCTCCCAGGTGAGCGGGCAGGAGTCACTGGACAGGCAGGTGGTCACAGCACGTGACGGCAGAGCCTCCAGGTAGGCTAGCAGGCAGGCAGCAGATGAGCGCTCCCAGGTGAGCGGGCAGGAGTCACTGGACAGGCAGGTGGTCACAGCACGTGACGGCAGAGCCTCCAGGTAGGCTAGCAGGCAGGTAGCAGATGTGCGCTCCCAGGTGAGCGGGCAAGCTGGTCCATAGACAGACTGACAAGAGTTGGAAGGCAGACCGTCGGACCTCAGGCAAGCAGGCAGGTAGTTGATGTGCGCTCCCAGGTGAGCGGGCAAGCTGGTCCTTAGACAGACTGACAGGAGTAGTAAGGCAGACCGTCGGACCTCAGGCTAGCAGGCAGGTAGCAGAATATTAGGCAGGAATAAGACAGCAAGCTGGCAGGAATCTGGCAGGTATCTGACAGGTAACTGGCAACGGGACCTGAGGGCTGAAGCAGAGTAGTGAACAGTGCAACAACATTGCTCGGGCACCTCCATTTTGGAGGAGGTGCCTTATATATGGTGAAGTCCTCCGGCCATTGGCCGGGGACTCCTTAGGACGGCGCGCGCGGCCCCTTTAAGAGGGAGGGAGAGCGCGCGCGCGCCCTAAGCACAGTGGCCGGGAAGGAGCGCGCGCTGCCAGCAGAGCGGGAGGAGGACGCCGGGCACGGAGCAGAGAGGTGAGGGGAACAGCGTCCCTGCCTAGCAGAGGGCAGGGACGCCGGCGCTACACATTATACATTTTCATGCACTGTCAGCTATAACTCTGATAGGAACGTGATTGCTCACTAGAGATGAGCGTTGTTCTACTCGAACTGTTCGCCAATCTCAAATTCGAGCTGTTTTGGGCGGTGCTCGAGCCGTTCGGCGAACACGAACAATTTGAGAAAAATTCGGCTGTTCGAGGTTATGTTCGATAACTGTTCGTGCACCAAAATCATAACTGGATTTTTTCTCAGTAATGATGAAAATTAATGTTAATACGCAGTTTGAGTGTACAGCGGGGTGGGGGGAGGGGCAGGGGATGGATCTCTGCAGGAATAATGAAGATCTCCATTTTTTTTTCTCTTTCCCGCATTTACAGTGGGGAGGTGCAATCTGTCTGCCTATCAGCAGCGCACACACGGAGCGAAGTGCTTTTTTTCACACAAGCAAGGGCATGTGTCATTGGCAGTGTATGTCACATGTCCTTGCCCTATAAGACCAAGCCATTTTCCCCGTCGCCACCATTTTCTCACTGCTGCAGCTGCGTGTTAGACGGCACCGCTGTTGCTGTGTGCGCTATACCTTGTTAATTTCAAGCCAATTTTCGCACAAATATACAGATAGCTTGGGAGTAGGGAATAGTTGTGATTGCAGTCCTTTTAAGGGAGGTCTGTGCTCTTAAATAGATAGGTTGTGGGAGTAAAGACTAATTGTAATTGGAGTCCTTTTCAGGACTAGGTTACATCAGTTCCTATCAGTTTTTGCCAGGCAGGTCTGTGCCAGTGCTGTGCAAGTTTTTTTCACAGCATTTGGCTGAATCTAGCAAAGCTAATCCTTTTTGGCCTATTGCAGAGTGTGTTAGTCAGTGGAGTAGCCTATCTGTGTTGCAAGATATACCACCTGTGTATAGAATACCAATTTTTTTACTGCACCTAGTGAAGTAAAATCTTTTGGGCATAGCATCATTCTATTAGTCCATCTATACTGACCTCCATCAGGTTGCAAATTAAAACTAATTTTTATCTGCATCTACAGTACCTCTGAAAAAATATTTGGGCTTCTAGCTGTGTGTGGGACTTGTTGTATTAGTCCATCTATACTGACCTCCATCAGGTTGCAAACTGAATATATTTTTTCTGCATCTACCTCTGAAAAAATATTGGGCTTCTAGCTGTGTGTGGGACTTGTTGTATTAGTTCATCTATACTGACCTCCATCAGGTTGCAAACTGAATATATTTTTTTCTGCATCTACCTCTGAAAAAATATTGGGCTTCTAGCTGTGTGTGGGTCTTGTTCTATTAATCCATCTATACTGACCTCCATCAGGTTGCAAACTGAATATAATTTTTTTCTGCATCTAGCTCTGAAAAAATATTTGGCCTTCTAGTAGTGTGTCGGACTTTCTCTATTAGTCCATCTATACTGACCTCCATCAGGTTGCAAATTAAAACTAATTTTTATCTGCATCTACAGTACCTCTGAAAAAATATTTGGGCTTCTAGCTGTGTGTGGGACTTGTTGTATTAGTCCATCTATACTGACCTCCATCAGGTTGCAAACTGAATATATTTTTTTCTGCATCTACCTCTGAAAAAATATTGGGCTTCTAGCTGTGTGTGGGACTTGTTGTATTAGTCCATCTATACTGACCTCCATCAGGTTGCAAACTGAATATATTTTTTTCTGCATCTACCTCTGAAAAAATATTGGGCTTCTAGCTGTGTGTGGGTCTTGTTCTATTAATCCATCTATACTGACCTCCATCAGGTTGCAAACTGAATATAATTTTTTTCTGCATCTAGCTCTGAAAAAATATTTGGCCTTCTAGTAGTGTGTCGGACTTTCTCTATTAGTCCATCTATACTGACCTCCATCAGGTTGCAAACTGAATATATTTTTTTCTGCATCTACCTCTGAAAAAATATTTGGCCTTCTAGTAGTGTGTCGGACTTTCTCTATTAGTCCATCTATACTGACCTCCATCAGGTTGCAAATTAAAACTAATTTTTATCTGCATCTACAGTACCTCTGAAAAAATATTTGGGCTTCTAGCTGTGTGTGGGACTTGTTGTATTAGTCCATCTATACTGACCTCCATCAGGTTGCAAACTGAATATATTTTTTTCCTGCATCTACCTCTGAAAAAATATTGGGCTTCTAGCTGTGTGTGGGTCTTGTTCTATTAATCCATCTATACTGACCTCCATCAGGTTGCAAATTCAAAATAATTTTTTTCTGCATCTAACCCAGCCAATAGTTTTGGCCTAATACCACAGTTTGGCCACTCAGCTCTGCTCGGTTACCATCCATTGTTTTTTTGTGCAAACAACTCCAGAGTTGTGAATTAGTTAACCACCAAAATGAGTGGAAAAAGGCCTGCTGCTGGTGGAAAGGGGAATAGGCGTGTTGGGAAGGGGAAAAAAGGTTGTGTCCGTGGGGTAGGTGTTAAAGCAACAGTAACATCTGCAGAAGAAAGACCATCTTCCAGCCAAACTAAAATGTCTACTTCTTTTAGCGGACAATGTGATAAGATCCCTTTCTTACGGCCACGCCAATCGCTACAAATTCCAGATGAGGCACAAAAACAGCAGGTGCTTCAACGGATATCAAGTGCTCCTTTAAGTGGGCTCTCCTCCACATCAACTTCAACATCACAAATACTCCAGTCCTCAAAGGTGTCACCCAAATCGCACTTGCTTCCTCACAGCTCCCAAATCTCCAGCTGCCCGTCTGAGTATGAGGTAGAACAGATGGTTGAGTCTGCAGAGCTGTTTACTCATACTATAGCCTGGGAATCAGAGGTCGACTCCAGCGCTTCTGTGAATCCAGACGAGGAAATGATCTGCACTGATGCCCAGAATCTTTATGAGTCGGATCCAGGACCAGACGCAGAAGGTTCTGACCATAATGTAGACCCTCATTCCCAAACTGTAACTCCTGTTGGTGGAGACAATGAGGAAGACGATGATAAGACTCAAATACCTGATTGGAGCGACAACTTTAGTTTTTTGTCAGGGCAGGAACAGGTTGGCTCTGAGGACGACGGGTGTGATAACGCACAGGGTGATGATGATGAGGTCGGAGATCCCACTTACTGTCAACCCACAGTCAGCCAAGAGATGAGGTCAGCAGAGGAGGTGGAGGAAGATGCTAGTGACGACGAGGTCAGGTTGCGCCTTCCTGGACAGAGACGTAGTACTGGAAGCACGTCAACAACTGCATCCTCAAACACAACTCTGCCTCTCACCACAAGTCGTGGTGGCTCTTCAGGTCGCATGGGTGCTAAGCCTTGCATAGCCTGGGCATTTTTTCAGATCGATAAAGATGACCCAACTCGTGTTATCTGTAACATTTGTCAGCAAAAGCTAAGTAGAGGCCAAAAAATACATAGTTTGAGTACTTCATGCATGAACCGGCACATGGACATGAAGCATAAGTTGCAGTGGGAAGCTCAGTGTGCTACAATGCGGCCTAGCCGGCCGGGTCAACCACCGTCTGCCATATCTTGTGCATCCGCGGCCTCTTCATCCTCTGTGACTGGGGGGACAGCAGTCACACCTGTTTTGGGGCGCAGACCTGCCACCTCTTTACCCGCAACAGCCAGCGTGATTGGCAGGTCATCATTTTCTTTGGAGGTGGTAACACCAGCTGGTGTTGAGCGCTGTCCGACATCGATAGCACCACCTTTGGATCAAGGCAACCTAACATGTCCGCCTGCATCTTCCTCACAGACCGGCAGTTTGCCGGGGACACCCTTATCAACCCCGTCTAAGCACAATAGCCAGCCCTCGGTCCCTCAGATGTGGACAAGTAAAAGACCATTTCCTCCTAGCCATGAGAAAGCTAAGAGGTTGAATTTCACCATCTGCAAGCTCTTGGCTACAGAAATGCTGCCTTTCCGCCTGGTGGACACAGAGGATTTTCGAGACCTTATGTCCGTCGCAGTGCCCCAGTACCAGATGCCCAGTCGGCACTACTTCTCAAAGAAAGGTGTGCCTGCGCTCCACCAACATGTCGCACATAACATCACCGCTTCTTTGAGAAACTCTGTGTGTGACAGGGTGCATTTCACCACAGACACTTGGACGAGTAGGCATGGACAGGGGCGTTACATGTCGCTGACTGGGCACTGGGTAACTATGGTGACAGCAGGACAAGGGGCTGCTGTCCAAGTCTTGCCGTCCCCACGAGTTGTGCGTCAATCCTCTTTATGTCAAAGTTCCTCCACTGCTTCTGCCTCCTCAACCTCCTCTCGGTCTTCCACCTGCACCCAAAGCCTGTCTGGTCATGCCACAAGCTTTCTAACTGCGCAGAAGGGATCCTGCACACCTCCTTACTATGCTGGCAGTAGGGCTCAACGTCATCAGGCGGTTTTTACATTGAAATGTCTGGGAAATGTGAGTCACACAGCTGAGGAGTTGTGGTCAGCTCTGGAGAACCAATTTCATGAATGGTTGTCTCCACTGGACCTGAAACCAGGGAAGGCCGTGTGCGACAATGCTGCAAACCTGGGTGCGGCCCTTCGCCGGGGCAATGTCACACACGTGCCTTGTATGGCTCACGTGTTGAACCTGGTTGTCCAGCAATTTTTAGCCCACTATCCCAGACTAGATGGCCTTCTGCAGAGGGCACGGTCGCTGTGTGCTCACTTCCGCTGTTCGCATCCCGCAGCTCAGCGACTTACATCTCTACAGAAGTCGTTGGGCCTGCCACTTCACCGGCTAAAATGCGATGTGCCTACCCAGTGGAATTCAACTCTGCACATGTTGCAGCGACTGTGGCAGCACCGACAAGCCCTGGTGCAATACGTTCTGACGTATAGCCTGGGCCAACGAGATTCAGAGGTGGGGCAAATCACGCTGGAGGAGTGGTCTCAGATCAGGGACCTATGCACCCTTCTGCACAGTTTTGAAATGGCGACGTAGATGTTTAGTGCTGACGATGCCATTATCAGCATGACTATTCCGGTGATTTACATGCTGGAGCACATGTTAAACAGAATTCGGAGTCAGGTGGTGGCACAAGAGGAGGTGGAGGAAGTAGAGGAGGAGGAGTTGTATGCGGAAGGGCTAACATCTGCAAGGTCCAGACGGTCGGCAGCACCAAGGCGGCAGGCATGTGAGGGTGGGGGAGATGGTTTTACCAGGGCGCATGGTAGCAGCCAAACTAGTGAGGAAGGTGCAGGAGCCCAGGAAGAAGTGGAGGACGAACTGATGGAAGACTCATCAGATGAGGGAGACCTTGATCACATTTCTGTTGTGCGAGGTTGGGGGGAGAGGACAGAGGAAGGAAGCATGATTGTTACCTCGCCACCAACACAACAGGGACTTGGTGCTCCTGGATGCGCAACACACATGAGTGCCTTCTTGCTGCACTACCTGCAACATGACCCTCGAATTGTGAGAATTAGAAATAATCCTGACTACTGGGTTGCCACACTGTTAGATCCCCGGTACAAAAGTAAATTTGCAGAAATTATTCCTGCCATAGAAAGGGATGCACGCATGCAGGAGTATCAGCAGAGACTGTTGCAGAATCTTACATGTGCTTTTCCACAAAATACCATTGGTGCACGTAGTGAATCTCACAGTTCCAACTTGCCAACCGTGGGACCGTCAAGTGTTCAGCACTCAAACCGTAACAGAACCACAGTATCTGCTGGTAACATCAATTTTGCGGAATCATTTCACCACTTTTTAAGCCCATCCTTTGCAAGGCCACAGGAGACAAGAAGTCTGACACATACATAGTCAACGCCTAGAGACGATGGTACAGGAGTATCTCCAAGTAAACATTGAAGCCACGACTGTGTCACTGGACCCTTGCTCTTTTTGGGCTTCCAATCTGGATAAATGGCCGGAGCTAGCCACTTACGCCTTGGAGATCTTGTCATGCCCCGCAGCCAGCGTTCTGTCTGAACGTGTGTTCAGCGCTGCTGGTGGTGTGCTGACAGATAAGCGCACGCGGCTCTCCACTGATAATGTAGACAGACTCACGTTCATAAAGATGAACAAATCATGGATCCGAAACGACTTTTCTACCCCTGTGTCATCCTGGGGAGAGTAAAAGCTTGATGATTGGTTAAAATCACCCTACCAACCGTTTTAAGCTTTCAAATTACTAATCATGTTTATCTGTATCTTGACTGGAAAATAATTTGGGCTTTGTAGCAGTGTGCAGCACTGATCCTATTAGGCCATCTATACTAAAGCTTCACCAGATTTAAAATTAAAAATAATTTTTAGCTGCATCTAGCCCGGAAAATAATTTTGGGGCTCCGAGATGCGCAAGGCACATAAGTGCCTTCTTGCTGCACTACCTGCAGCATGACCCTCATATTGTCAGAATTCGAAGTAATCATGACTACTGGGTTGCCACACTCTTAGATCCCCCAAACTTTTCGATCAACCTTTTCATTTTAATAAAGACCAAAAAAATGGTCATTTTTGAAATTATAAGCATTAGCAGGTTGTTAGAAACTGAAATCAAACAGTTTTCAACTCAAAACTTTATTCTAGGTGATGTTACATTTTCACATAGGACCCCTTGTTCGAAAGGAGCTTCTGAACTCTCTCGTCCATTGAATTTGTCAGGTTTTGGATGGTTTCTGCTTCAATTGTTTTGCATGAGGACAGAATACCCTCCCAGAGCTGTTGCTTAGATGTGAACTGCCTCCCGCCATCATAGACACTCCTTTTAATGATGCTCCAAAGGTTCTGAACGGGGTAGAGGTCAGGGGAGCATGGGGGTCACACCATAAGTTTGTCCCCTTTTATGCCCATATCAGCCAGAGATGCAGATGTTTTATGTGCAGCATGAGATGGTGCATTATCATGCAGAAAAATGATCTTGCTGTGAAATACACGGTTCTTCTTCTTGAACCATGGCAAGAAGTGCTGTTTGAGAAAATCCACATACATTATGGAGTTCATCTTTAGCGCCTTCAGGGATCCTAAAGGGGCCGACAATCTCTCTCCCCATGATTCCAGCCCAAAACATTACTCCACCTCCTCCTTGTTGGCGCTGTAGCCGTGTTTGCGTGGGGTGTCCATCAACCAGCCATCCTCCACTCCATCCATCTGGACCATCGAGCGCTGCACGGCACTCATCCGTGAACAAAACAGTTTTGAAATCAGTCTTCATGTAATGTTTGGCCCACTGGAGCCGTTTCTGCTTGTGTGAAGTGGATAGAGGAGGTCGACAGAATGGCGCATGCACAGCTGCAAACCTCTGAAGGACCCTGCATCTTGTTGTTCGGGGGACGTTGGAGGCACAAGCAGCTTCAAAAACTTGTCTGCTGCTATGACAAGGCTTTTTTGCCGCTGCTCTTTCAACCTGACGTAATTGCCTGTAGGAAAGAGTCCTCAATTTGCCCTTATCAGCACGCACACGTGTGTACTGTGAATCAGCTACATACTTCTTGATTGCCAAGACACTTCATCCTGATCATCGCACAATGTTGATTGTAGTCATGCCTTGACCTAAACACTCCACAATTTGTTGCTTCTCAGCAGCCGACACATCCTTTTTCTTTCCCATTTTGGCAGAAAATGTAGGCTGCTTAATAATGTGAGAGAGCCTTCTTAAGTAGTCTTGCCTTTCATTGGACACACCTGCCAAACTAATTAGCACAGGTGTCTGCAATTGCTTACAGTGATATAAAGAGCCCTGACACACATCACCATCAATGAGTTTAACTGACAAACAAACAAATTCTTCCCTTATCACTCCTAAACACTTTTTGCATAATAATTTGGAACGCAGTGTACATGTGCTTTTCCACAAAACACCAGTGGTTCACGTAGTGAATCTTACAGTTCTAACTTGCCAACCGTGGTCTGTATGGAGTTGTTCAATAAAGGGCCCAAAATTAAGATAACATAGATGGGAGAGGTCTCTATGAATAGGAATTCCTAAGTATTTGATACCCTGTGAGGGCCAGGCAAAGGGAAAGTTGGACTGGATGGAATCCTATATGGATTTGGGGAGGGAGACATCGAGGGCCTCAGACTTCGCTGCATTGATTTTAAAATTTTACCATGTAACAAAGTGATCTATTTCAGCCATAACAGCATGGATGGATATATGTGATTGAGTGATATATACTAGGACATCATCAGCAAATAGAGAGCACTTGTACTCGGTGCCTCCCACCTCAATCCACCTAATATTGGGGTTATGGCGAATTGATGAGAGCAGGTGCTCCGTCACTAGGATGTATAAGAGAGGGGACAGAGGACATCACTGCCTTGTCCCATTGGTGATTGTGAAAGGTGATGAAAATGTTCTGACGCACCCCCTGGGCCTTGGGACACCCGGAGCCGGACCCTTTTTGGTGGATGCTGGTGGTTGTAGTCTTCGTGGCGGCGACCCGGTTCCGTGGCTCAGGGCGGTCAAACCAGTGGCGGAACTATTTATGTGGTTTTGATGTTTAAATGTCCGACTACGCCACCCGTGGATTGCGGTCAGAGTGAACCGCCGCTACAGGGCAGACCGCTGAGGCTGGTGTTGTGGGTGCAGCAGAGCGTAGCATAACTCCCCACGGGAGGAGTATAGCCTCAGGGCAGTGTATGCGGAGGATGGGGGTGATGGTGCAGGGCAGCAGCAGTAACGACACGGAGTCAGTGATGCAGTTCAGGGCCTTTACTCACAGTTCTTATTATCCAGACCACGTCTGCAGGTAACGGCTGCCCACGTCGTACTGTGCTCACCAGGTGAGGGGCTCAGACAACTCCCAGATAACTTTGGAGCACTTCACAGGACCCCCTTTGTGTGTCCTTTGTCTGGCCTTTCTTACCAACACTTCTGTCCGGCTGCCTCGGGCCTCCTCTTGGTAAACTTGGCGCCAGTTTCCCTGACCCTATGTGGTGCCTTCCTAGCGGGTGTAGCGAGGGGCTGCGCCACATAAAATGTCAGAGCCTCCGGTTTCTAGCTGAGGGTCGTTTCCTGCCTCCACTAGTTCGGGGACCGGTCTCCCCCTTTGGCCTGACCCTTCCACGCAGGTGGATTCGGGCGTGCGGTGGCGACTCGCCCGTCCGCACCCCTGGGATCCCTTCATTCCTCGTTCCTGGAGCCTTCTCCGCTCCTCTTCCTTCCTTCTCCCTCTTCCAGGCCTGGGCCTCTGTTACTAGGCCCGCCTCCGGAGCAGAGCTCATGCAGAGCCCCTGCTCCCTGCCACTTCTGCTCAGACTTCTCTGCACTGAACTAAGATGGTGCCCACCTTTTATACTCCCTTCTCAATGCACCCAGGAACTGCTTCCTCCCTGCTCCTGCACTACAGGGTTCCCCTTCCTCAGTGTTCCCTCCCCCCACTCCAGCCAGGGACAGGGACTGTCGTGCCCATCTCAGGGGCATATTGGTCGCCCTGCCCCACGGCAATGTGGTGTAATGCATGCAGGTGTCGGGTCCTGATCCACACTCCATCCTTACCTGAGAGTGAGATATCACACCTCTGGGTGAGGTGCAATACGTCTGTAGCAACCGAGCCCTCAGGGTGCTACAGTTCCATTTATCTTCAGCCTAGGTGACGTATTGCGATACAGGGCCGTGATTTTGGCTATAAAAGGGTCCCCTAGACCCCTACCCCAAGCTTTTTAAGAGAATCATATATGGCGTGCCAGGAGACTCTATGGAATGCTTTCTCAGCATCCAACGAGAGTATCTAATTACAAATTTTTAACTGCATCTAGCCCAGGAAATACTTTGTGCCTAGTAGCAGTGTCTGCTAGTCAGCGGATTATGCCGGCTGTTAAGCAAGCTGCACCACCTGTAGTTTAGACACTTAATTTTTTCAAAGGAAATGCTTCGGGACCATGGGATACTTAGTGAAGAGCATCAGGAGGCACCCCAAGGCATAGGGGCTGGGACTGGCAGTAGGATGCCTTGCGGTGGACAGCCGAGCTCGATCCTTATAAAAGCTTTTTAACTGCAGCAGCTTTAGTGGACGCTACTGGAGCTGGAACTCTTTTTTTTATTTTATATAAAAGTACAAAAACACAAAAACAAAACACAAATATAAACCACAAATACAAACATTATACAAGAAAAACAAAAAACCCCAGCAAGACATAGCCCAAATCCAAAAATTATATAGAGTCCAACAAACTAACACATGACACTTGACACGAAACACAAAACGTCTTCGTTCTTTCCAAAAGACCCCCCAGCAAGGGAAGACCTTCCGTACCTACCAGCCAGGCCACGCCCTTAAGCGCACAAGACCCCTAACATCTGCAACATTTATACCTGCACATTCACACCTAACCCCAAAAAGGAAAACTAAATAACCGGCCCACCGCAAAAAATAAGAAATGGGCCACCTGGCCAAAACTAACACTCTACACAGAATTTTTTTTTTTTTTTTTTTTTTTCCCCACCACCATTTTTAAACACCCAAGGTCCCACGAAAGTCTGTGGCCTCTTAACACCAACAAGGTCCCACGAAAGTTTGTGGCCATTTACGCGCAAAAAGGGTCCCTTTCCCGCATCCCGCAGGATGTCAATTTTTCTTTTTTTTTTTTATAAAAACACCCCTTCCCCCTCCCCCCGAAACCCCCCACCCAACCTAAAACTACATCCCCCCACGCGCAATACACATATATATACATATAATACACATATACATACAATACACAACATAAAAGGTCTGTTTTAACACTTAGCAGTAACATGATAATTTCAAACCACAAAGAACCAACCATAAATCAAAAATCAGACCCAAGTTCAGTGCTTGCAAGCCCTATATTCCGATTCCAATACCGCAAAACAAAAAACTACAATGTGAGGGGAGCAGCCCACCACCAGGAAACTGGAGACTACAGAGGCTCTCACCCTAATCTAACACACAACACCCTGTCCCTCCCTATTAAAGAAAAGAAAAAAAAAAAAAAAAAAAAACCTGTCCCTAGCGCCCTACCAATCTTTCCCTACCTGTCCCTACCTGTCCCTCACTGACCCTCACTACCAACCTAATACTAAACTACCTATCCCTGATGACTGTCCCTGTCTGTCCCTCCCTGACCCTACAAAAAAAAATAAAAAATAAATAAATAAAGTATAGAAGGAGATTAACTCACCCTATCACAGACACGCATAACCTAACTCTCCCTAGGGCACATTGAATGAGAACCCCCTCCATAGAAGGGAAGCCCTCCCTGCACCCAGCCTCTCATACTCCAGCGAGCGCACTTTTGCCAGGTCACCCAGGATGTTCCTAATCACCTCTTCCCGGGGGAGGGCTTTCTGCTGGGTGGACACTAAGCACCGCGCGTTCCACGTGTAAAACCTAGTCACTAAGCTAACTAAGAAAACAGTGCCCCGATCTCGGCCACCCAGGGACCTGAATGCCCCATAGGCCCACTCCGCATAGGAAAGGCCTGCCAGCCTGGGCCAGCCAATGGAAGCACCCACCCTACTGTAGACCTCTGTATTAAAGGGACACCGAAGCAGGAAGTGCTCCATGCTCTCAAGCATGCCGCCACACTCCTCGCGGGGACAATCCCGGTCATCAGAGTTCCTGTACTTCAGGTTGTCCCTCACATACAGTCTCCCATGGAAGCAGCGCCAAGCCAAGTCCCAAAACTTCAAGGGGATCCGTTTAGAGTTCAATAACCCAAGCCCTACCTCCAGATCCCGGCTTGGGCAATCCTTGAGCGCCAAGGGCTTCTGAAAGTGGGTCAACAGGACCCTATTGTCAAGTAACCTCCTTGACAAGGTCCTGATCTCCCACACTCCCAGACCCCACCGACGGATCACCTTCAGAACCGGGGTAGCATAAGCCGGAAGATGCCCATGAGGCGTTCGAAGGTCCTTCACCTGCCCTCCTGTCTCCCATTCCTGGAAGAAAGGCCGAAACCACCCCCTACAGGAGAATACCCACGGAGGAGCCCTCTCTAACCAGAGGTTGGCGATGTTTGCCTTAATAAAGGTGTTTACTAGGAACACCACTGGGTTGACCATACCCAACCCTCCAAGTCTCCTCGTGCGGTACGTGACCTCCCTCCTGATTAGGTTCAGCCTATTCCCCCATAATAGTTGAAAGAACAGGCTGTAGACCCGTGTCCAAAGAGGCTCTGGCAAGATGCAGACACTGCCCAGGTATATTAGTAAAGGAAGCAAATACCCTTTGGCCAGGCTAACCCTTTCCCTCAGGGTCAAGGACCAGCCCTTCCACTGATCCACCTTCTGGGCGGCAATCTTAAGTCTGCCCTCCCAGTTTTGCTGGGGGTAGTCCCCCGGGCCGAAACTGATGCCTAGTATTTTTGCTGTGGCCTGAGGCCCTGGAAGAGTGTCCGGGAGATCAAAACTAGGATCTCCCCCTCCCAGCCAGAGACTTTCACACTTATCCCGGTTGATCATGGACCCGGATGCCACCGAGTAGCGCTCAACCTCAGACATGACCCAATCTGCCTCCCCTCTCGAGGTTACAAAAAGGGAAACGTCATCGGCGTACGCCACTACCCTCAAGGTGGCATCTGGCTCCACCTGGTCCATCCCGACTCCCACCAACGGTCCACGCTCCACCCTCCTTAGAAGGGGGTCAATCGCAAATACGTATAACAGTGGGCTCAGTGGACAGCCCTGGCGGACACCAGACTTCACCTCAAAAGGGGGTCCGACCCAACCGTTCACAAGTGGAAAAGTCTCTGCCCCATTGTATAAAACTCTCAACCAATCAACAAACCTCCCGGGCAGACCGTACCTCAGAAGGACGGACCAGAGGTACTCGTGGTTAACCCGGTCAAAGGCTTTCGCCTGGTCTAAGGACAGCAAGTACCCCTTCCAGTGACCTGACCTGCTCTGCTCCACTGCCTCTCGGACACCGAGCACAGCACTAAATGTGCTGCGGCCTGGAACAGAGCAGTGCTGGGCCCCAGAAAGGAGCCGGGGCGCAAATTTCACCAACCGATTAAAAAGCACCTTTGCCAGAACCTTTCGGTCCGTATTGAGAAGCGCTATGGGACGCCAATTCTCAATACGTGACGAGTCTTTACCCTTTGACAGAATAATCAGGGCTGACTTCCTCATTGAACTGGGCAGAGCGTCCGAGGAGAGATACTCATTAAACACCTCAGTCAAGAGGGGGACCAAGGAGTCCCTAAAAGTCTTGTAAAACTCGGATGTTAAGCCATCCGGACCAGGCGACTTTTTGGGCCGGAGCCCATCAACCGCCCGTCTCACTTCCTCTTCCCTGATTGCTTCCACCAAAACATGAAGAGAGGGGTCATCCCCTGGCTCAGGGATGGTTTCAGCCAGGAAAGCCGACATCTCATCCCGATCAGGTTCCCTCCCCCCCCAAGAGGTGCGAGTAGAAGGATCTGACCACCTCCAGGATCCCTGATTTGGATCTGTTCAGGGACCCCGTACTGTCGATCAGTCCTGTTACCACCTTACAACTCACTGACATCCTGCAGTTCCTGTAAGGGTCGGGCGAGCGGTACCTCCCGAAATCCCTCTCAAAAACCAAGGATGTGTGCCTATCATACTGGCACCCCTTGAGCAAGGCCTTCACCCTAGAGACTTCCTCACGGTCCCCTCCAGTCGAGACGAGCTGCTCGAGTTTCCTCCCCAGATCCCGATACAGGCGGTGCCTGTCCAGGCACCTGAGGCTCGAGAGCTGACGGAAGAACCTTGCAACCCTTCTTTTGAAGATCTCCCACCACTCAGACTTAGTACTACAGAGACCCAAGAGAGGTACCTGGCTCTGAAGAAATTCCTCAAAGGATTGTCTTACATCAGCTTCTTCCAACAGGGACGAATTCAGCTTCCACAGGCCTCTCCCCATCCGGGGGGTCTCTGTAACATTCAAGGAAAAGAAAATGAAACAGTGATCGGAGAATTCCACCTCCACAGCGGACACTGCAGAAGAGACGGCCTCCTCCTTTAAATAAAACCTATCTATCCTAGACCTACTGCTACCCCTATGAAAGGTGAAACCCCCGTGACCTGGGGTGTGCCGGGTGTGGACATCCACCAGGCGAGCTTCACTTGCTATGCTATTCAGGGCTATGCTATCATAAGCCAGCCGGTCTCCGGGGCCTCCCCTATCACGGGATCTAGTTACAGTGTTAAAATCCCCACCGAAGACCACCTGCCGGCTTGTAAAAAGATAGGGCTTGACCTTCAGGAAGAGACATTTACGGTCCCACTTAGATTGCGGGCCGTAGATATTAATGAGCCGGAGCTCCTGTCCCCTCATGAAGACGTCAAGAACCAAGCACCTCCCCATTTCTACCTCAATCACCCGTCTGCATTCCACCGAAGCGGCCTTAAAAAGGACCGCTACCCCGCTATACGGCTCGGCCGCAAGAGACCAGTATGAGGGCCCACACCTCCACTCCCTCTTTGCTTTATAAATGGCCCCCATGTCTGTTAGTCTGGTCTCCTGCAAAAATAAAATGTCAGCCTCAACTCGGGTGAAAAAATCAAAGGCCGTAAATCTGGCCGCATCTGACTTTATACTGGCGACATTAATCGACGCCAGAGTCAACGGGGTAGGTTCTGCCATCATGGGTGATTGAGTTAGATGGCCTTCTTTTTCCCCGTACCCCCCTTTTTCCTCTCGCCTTCTGAGGAGGAGCCCGAGTCACCCCTCCTCTTTAGGGATACCGAGGTGTCCATGCCCGCCCCTCCAGCATCGGACACTTCCTTCCTAGCACAGGTTTCCTCGCCTCCAGACCCCGGGGCAGTCCCCCCCCCAGGGGCAGCCGAGTCCCCCGGGGGACAGACCCCGCCGCCCCCTGAAGGCACCCCAGATGTTGTCTCCGGCTCCTTACCCCCAACCTCCGACACAGCAGAGTCATCGAGGGCTTGGAACCGATTGGAGAGGGGGATCAGAGGGGAGCCGGTGAGCCCTTCCGTAGGCACCGTAGTGGTCAAGGGGGGGGGGGGCTTTAGTTTTTTTTACCCTTTTCCTGTTCTTTTTCCTCCGACTACTGGTACTTTTGTCACCTGATTTTTTTGGCTGCTCCACCACCTCCTCATCCAGACTTTCATACTGGGAGGAGTTATCGGAAGCAGCCGCCTCCTCCCTCTCCATCCTCCTGATCTCCTCGCTCACCGCCTTTTCCCCCAGGGCCTCAGAGGCTCCGGCTGCAACCTCCGGGGAGGGGACAGTCATCACCCCAGTCGCCTGGGGCTTATCCTGCCCCCTGTCCCTTCGGCGCCTCACCTGTTGCCACTGGTGGGCAGGTGTATTTGCCTCGCCTTTCCTCCCTGACCCCTCAACTCCCCTCCCGCCCCCACCTCCAGTTCCAGCAGAAGATGAACCACTGGGAACCCCCCCGCGGCCCTCCTCCGCCTGACCAGAGATGGTGTTGGAAAAGGAATGTGGGCAGCGGCTATACGGGTGACCTAGATCACCACACAGGTGACATCTAATGTCACCACAGGCCGCGGCCAGATGACCTACCCCGCCACACAAGGCACATTTCTGCACCTTGCAGCCCGCGCTGAAGTGGCGGGGGTCACCGCACCTGTGGCAGACCTTCGGCTGCCCCTGGTAGAAGATCAGGATCCTGTCCCTCCCCAGGAATGCCGAGGAGGGGATGTGAGTGACAGTACCACCTGAAACCTTCAATTTCATCATGAAGGTCCAGCCCCCTGACCAAATGCCGAACTCGTCCCTGTTCTTCTTTGGGACCTCTGTGACTTCCCCATAACGAGAAAGCCACGTCATAATATCGATCCCTGAGAGTGACTCGTTATTTGTTAGAACGGTCACCCTCTTTACGCCATTTTGGCGAGACACCGCCTGTACGGCAAAGTCTCGCCAGCCGGGCTCCCCCTTCACCAGTTCAAAATTCGACCAGAAAAGCTCTAAGCCCTCCGGCCGAACAAAACTGATGTCAAAGATGGAGGTACCAAAAGGATGGATCAGGGCAAAGATGTCAATTGCCCTGAAGTCCATCTTCAGGAGGAGCTCCACGACCCTCGCTCTAGGCGGGCACGCTTCACTACCCCTCCACCGAAGACGGACTACATTCCTCCTGGCCACCCCCTGCCCGGCTGTCGGGAGGGACCACACTGTTTCCCCCTCCCTTTTATCTTGGAAGGCAGCCTGGCCATGCCTGTCCAGCCAAAAGGCCAGATCCACCTCTCTTTCCTCTACTGTGATCGTCCGTTCTCCCTTCTTGAGGGCCTCCAGAAAACGGCGTCGCAAGTCACCGTCCCTGAGGTCCAGAGGCGAGGAAACCCCCTGAGAGGACCCCGAGGCCCCAGCCACTACCCCCGCAAAACTCCGGGGGCTCGCGGCCGGGGGAGCAGATGGACCAGTCCCCCCCCCGTGCTCCCCGCTACCAACAGACACTCCATTTACGCACCCTACCGCAGACACCCCACCATTTGCATCCCCAGCCACAGACACATTCGTACCCACACCATCCCCATTTGTGTCTACAATCACCCCACTCGCCCCGCTCCCACTCCCATGTGCACCGGGGTCAATGTTTTTCTTTTTTTGTGTACACTTTCTGGGCACAGTTTCACTACCACCGTCCATATTACTTGTGTTGCCAGTACTGCCGCCTGCTGGTGGCATCTTCCCTGCCAGGGGGTTCACTTTTAATGCTGCTGGCCTATCAAGCACCACACTGCAGGACTTAAGCAGTGCAGCACCACTGCTCCCAGCATACCTGGAGCTTCCTGATTTACTGGCAGGAAGAGAGCCAGGTGTAGCTCCTCCCACTGCACCATCCAGCCCTGCTGCAGCTTTCCTGGATACCCGCAGTGCCGGATCCCCTGCCCCAGGTAAGCCCCCAGACACAGCGGACCCCGGCACACAGGCACCCGCATCAGCTACAGCGGCAGCCTCCACACTGGCACTGGCCGCAGCTGTGGTGTCTGTTGCTCCAGGAGCAGCCACCGGCGCCGGCGCTAAGCCCCGCCCCCGGGCGTGGCCACGCCCACATGGGCAGACCCGGCTCGGGAAGCCACGCCCCCAGCTCCCGGCAGCACAGTACTGCTCACTGTGGCCACTCCTACATGGGCGGCCCCCACCTGTGAAGCCACACCCCCTGCACCCGGCAGCACAGTGCGGCCCTCCGTGGCCACTCCCACATGGGTGGGGGACGCCAGGGAGGCCACGCCCCCCAAAAATGGCCGCGACGGGACCCCTAAAACCGGCCCGGAGCCGGGTCTACTCTCGGGGGTCCCTGATCCAGCGGCATCAATTCCCGGAGGCACAGCTCCCCCCACCGTCACTCCCTTAGCCACAAAGAGCTTGGCCACAGCAACTCCGGCGGCCGGCCCCAGGCTAGGCCACTCCCCCTCGGCATCCACCGGCGGCAGAGCCCTCAGCGCCGACCCCTTACTGGGCCCCTGCGCCGGGGGCCCCGACTTCGCCACGGACCCCGCCGGGGGAGCAGGCCCCACCACCTTCCTTTTACGAACCGGCTCTGCCGGAGCTGCAGGCCCCGCACTTTTTGCCCCGCCAGATGCCTTACCGGATGCCTGGGTCCCCAAAAGTGATCCAGATTTAACGGATCCGTGAGTGAGGGACCCAGACACTTTCCCAGCACACGCCGCCGGAGATGCGGCCCCGGCTGCCGGTGTGCCGCCAGCAGAGCAGGTGGCAGCGGCAGTTACGCTCGCCGCCCCCCGCACGCCAGCAGGCACACCAGGTGCCAGGCCAGCCCCCTCTCTCACAGGGGACCCAGCCTGAGCACCACCATGGTTTTTGCCCGCCGCCGGGCCGCCCTCCGTGCCATGCTCCATGTCAGACACATCCGACACACCACCTTCATTACTACAAACAGAGGCGGTGCTCTGCGTACCATGGCCTATAGTCTCCCCGCCCCCTCGCTGCAGACCCACATCAGGGCCCGAGCCGGGGTGGGTGGCGGGTGCCGCACAACGGGACCGGGGGGCCCCAGAGAGGGGGACATACACAAATTTATGTGTTACCGATGTTTTCTTTTTCATAGCTCTCTTCGCTTTCCTCTTCATCCCCCTCCCGGTTGCCTCGTCCTCGCAGATCTCATCCCCGAACGTCAGCTGGTTAAAACGTACCGGGGACTCAATCTGCCTGATCTGCTTCATGACGAGGCAGCCCCCCTCACTAGTACTACCACCATCCTCATCCTCCCCTTCGCTCCCGCTGCCCTCTGAAGGGCTAGAGTCAGACGGGAGAGCCATCTGCTGAGGGGCTATCCCGCTATGCGATGCCTGGAGATCACTTACCAGGCCACCAGATGGCGGGTAGGGTGCAACCTCCTCCTCACAGTCCTCTTCCTCCTCATCCTCCACCGCCACCACCTGGCTGGAGCTCCGTGACCCCTCCAGAGATCCACCGGCCATGGCTCTGAACCGGTCGTCGTTCTCCAACTTTTCTCTGAATGGCCCGCTGCCGGCCAGGATGGTACACCGCCGGTTCTCCACCTCCTGGATGGCCTTCTTAATCCTCCTGACCGCGGCAGATAGCTCAGGCTTCTTGCTGCTAGAGGCCCTGTCGGACCTCTCCTGAGCTACCCTCAACTCCCCCCAGAGGGATTTTAGCTTCCTAGAGGCGTCCTCATACTCGCAGAGGTGCGCATGGATGCGGGAGCCATAGATGACAGTGGACTCCTTCGCCACCTTGGTGCCCCAATCAGGGGGCACCGCTGCAGCACCCCTGCACGTACTCGGCCTACCTCCGGGGGGAGGAGCTGCCGCGGCCGTGGCCTTGGGGGTCCCTCTGGTCTTCATGCCGGACGCCTTGCCTTTTCCGGACCTGGTCATCCCAGCCACGATGGTATTCCTCCTGCCCCCCGCCGGCTTGGACCGGGGGGCAGGAGCTGGGGGCCCAGCCCCGGAGGCCAATCCCACAGCAAGCCTCCTTTCCTGGGAAGGGGGCAGACAAAAAGTCCCAGATGGTAAAGGCAAAACCTCCCTTCCCAGGAGCTCTCTCCACACACCAAACACAGCAGCACACGGCAGGCTCCACCTCTTCCTCCTCCTGCAACCGTGGCTGCTGGCATGAGACTTGCCCTCCAATAGATCCTTGTAAATGGATTTAAAGTGTATTCATTCAAATTAGAGAGACAATTTAAATTAAAAAGCTTAGAGCTGCCTCCACCACAGGGGGGCTCGCTCGACCCACCAGCGGACAGGCACCAGTATTGGGAGAGGGGGGCTGGCCGTCAGGGTTCACCGCGGCTCTGGCACAAACCCAGCGACACGGAGGTGGCACGGGCAGGAGCGGACTGGCCGTGTCGGCTTCTCACTTTTTGGATTTTAGAAGGGCATGACATGCCTATATCTGTGTCTCCCCCTCCTTTTACTCCTCCACCTCTTTTATTTTCGCATGACTATATGTACTTGTCACTTTTCCATGTGTTAGTTATGTCTTCTGAGCAGTTTGTCAGCTTTTGGACACCTTTGAAGGTGTTTTCTATGTGTTTCTATGTGTTTTTGTTTGCCTGCCATTGGTTTTAACGGTGTTCGAAGGTGTTCGACGAACAGTTCGGCGAACACACGGGTGTTCGACGAACCGAACCGAACTCGAACACTACGGGGGTGGCTCAACACTATTGCTCACACAGTATATATGGACATTGGTAATATATGCAAAGTGTATAACTTCTCCAGTATATGGATGAAGATGACTTGCTCCATTTGTAATAGAACTCCTCCCCAGGGATAAGTGCAAGAAACTACTTCCAACATGATAATTAAAACTGGGCTCATACTATGCTAAGTACAAAGTTCCATTTCTAACATGTTCATTAAAGCAGAGAACGGTATAAGTTTATATCCACAGCCCGCTGGAGTGGAGACGTTTTGTGGGTAAATGAATATTCATGAGAAAATATTCAAGTGCATCTCAAATGCCATGTATGCCACCATTGTATAAGATTCAGGCATGATATACTGAAGTGGAAGTCTCTATAAACAGCACATATCCCACATGATTTGTTTCTGTCATCAAGAAAATATCAGTCTCCAAGGAGAATTTAAAGTCGTATCTGTTGGGCAGGGTCAGGGCAAGGAGTAGATCTGAGAGTCAACTGCCTAGAAGACCATATTGATACAGGAAAAATATATATTTTTGTACCGTGTTAGCCAGTAGATAGAAAAATATTACGATTTGAGAGTCCTCACGTCACTTGCCTCATCTATTGCATTATTCATGTGCCCTGTTGTGTATAAATATGTGACTCTTCATATTTTGTGTTATTCTATGCCTGATGAAGAGACATGAGTAGTCTGGAAAGCTTGCAATTTGTTACCATCTTTTCAGTTAGCCATTAAAAGGTATCAACCACTGAGGACTCTCAAATCTTAATATTTTTCTAGAAGACCATAGATTTTTACCCTATCTATAGGGGTGCACCACAATACCACCCCCACCCTTCCCAAATTGATTATGGGCAAAATTTATCCAGGGCTACTGCCTATCAAAGCTATTAAGAGACAATTCACAATCACACATCTGTTTTTGTTTTTTTCACCCATCGAATACTGATCGCTTTTTCTTTATCATTTGTTTTGCTTCCTTTTGGCATTGATTTTTCATCTGTTTTGTATCCATTTTTTCTTCCACTTTTCAAAACTGAAGAAGATAAACTGTCGGAATATCTTATTTACATTGTCACTTAGCAATGGATCAGGTAAAAAAGGATGGAAAATCCATTTTAAATGGATCCTCATAGACCTGTATAGCCGAGTCTTATCTGTAAAAATGGATGAGAATAGGACCTGCACTGAGTTTAAATGGGTTGTATAGTCAGAAAATATTGATGACCTATCCTTTGGGGGTGGAAAGATGAAAACACATGGACCCTACTGTTCTGATATTTATGACCTATCCTGGATATGTTATCAATATATTTGTAAGGGGTACAGGGTGGTAGTAGTGGCGAGGAACTGCAGTTGTTGTGTTCCTACACCCTGACCTCCCACAAATAAAAGATAATGTCCCGGTTGTCTGGTGATTTGCATGTAGTGTACAACACTTACTGTTTCCCGGGACATCTCCGTTTTCTTCAGGAGTTCAGTTGTCGCAGGCAAATAATCACTTTCAGACTCTGTCTCTCTTTTATATAACATAACTTTACTAAACTCCGTTTGTTCAGTTTTAGTCACAGATACAGTCTTTTTGGACATCTCCATTACAGTTTTCATCCTCTCTTCTGTCCCTTCCTGTCCTGTTCTCAGAGTTAGTTTCCCTGGTACCACAGCTTCTCAGAACACGGTCCTACTCTCCTCAGGTATGTCCCCATCCGTTCTCCCCTCCATGGAAGTAGTGAAGGCTGGCTCCATCAGTCCTTCTACAGGCCGTAGACCTCAGACGTTTAGGGAATTTTCCTCAGAGTTGTCCGCTTTATTGTTCCCCAAGCTGCCTAACTCTTTTCCAATCATCCGTCTGTATCTCTATTGACCTTCAGCCCCCAGGGCCCTGAACTTCTCCTCAGTATTCCTCCAGCACAGACTTAAGGTCAGGGTCGGTCTGGGCTGGCGGGATACCGGGAAATTTCCTGGTGGGCCCCGCCCCTGCTGCAGAGTAGAGGGGGGAGAAGAGAACAAAAAAAAATCCTGCGGTTTTAAGGGGCACGGGCCCTTTAAAAGCGCAGGCACAGTGTATGCAGGGACGCGCGCACGCAGCGTTCATTACCTGAACCACCGCGGCGCATGTCCCAGTGAAGCAGCTGAAGCTGCGTGTCTCCCTTCGCCGGCCGGCGTATGACGTCATCGTCATGCGCCTGCTGTGAAGGAGGCGCGCAACTCAGGAGAAGGAGGACACCGCACGGGATCGCAGGAAGGTAAGAGGTGTGTGTGTGTGTGTGTAATGGTCTGGACACACAAGGCGGGGGCCAGCAGGACCCACAAGGGGGGGGCCCAGCTGGACAGACCCACAAGGGGGGGGCCCAGCTGGACAGACACACAAGGGGGGGCCCAGCTGGACAGACACACAAGGGGGGGCCAAGTTGGACAGACACACAAGGGGGGGGCCCAGCTGGACAGACACACAAGGGGGGGCCCAGCTGGACAGACACACAAGGGGGGCCCAGCTGGACAGACACACAAGGGGGGGCCAAGCTGGACAGACACACAAGGGGGGGGCCCAGCTGGACAGACACACAAGGGGGGGCCCAGCTGGACAGACACACAAGGGGGGGCCCAGCTGGACAGACACACAAGGGGGGCCCAGCTGGACGGACACACAAGGGGGGCCCAGCTGGATGGACACACAAGGGGGGCCCAGCTGGACGGACACACGAGGGGGGGCCCAGCTGGACGGACACACGAGGGGGGGCCCAGCTGGATGGACACACGAGGGGGGGCCCAGCTGGACGGACACACGAGGGGGGGCCCAGCTGGACACACGAGGGGGGGCCCAGCTGGACACACGAGGGGGGGCCAAGCTGGACACACGAGGGGGGGCCAAGCTGGACACACGAGGGGGGGCCAAGCTGGACACACGAGGGGGGAACCCTGGCTGGACACGCAAGGGGGGGAGCCTTGGCTGGACACGCAAGGGGGGAGCCCTGGCTGGACACGCAAGGGAGGGGAGCCCTGGCTGGACACACAAGGGGGAGCCCTGGCAGGACACACAAGGGGGAACCAAGGTGGACCCAGGCAAAGGGGGGTGGGCAGGATGGGTATATGGGGGGCAGGCTGGACACATGGAGGCCAGGATGGATATATGGGGGGCAGGATGGATATATGGGGGGGGCAGGATGGATATATGGGGGGGCAAGATGGATATATGGAGGCCAGGATGGATATATGGGGGGGGGGCAAGCTGGACTTATGGAGGCCAGGATGGATATATGGGGGGGGGGCAGGCTGAACACATGGAGGCCAGGATGGATATATGGGGGGGCTAGGATGAATATGTGGGGGGGGCGGGCTCGATACACATGGGCTAGCATAAATATATGGAGGGGCACGCTGGATATATGGGGGTGTCAGGATAGATATATGCAGGGGGTAAGGGCAGTATGGATATATGAGGGGAGAGGCTGGACACATGGAGGCCAGGATGAATATGTAGAGGGCAGGCTGGACACATGGAGGATATATGGGGGGGACATATGGGGGCGCAGGCTGGAAACATGGAGGCAAGGATGGATATGTGGGGGGGCAGACTGGCACATGGGGGGGCTAGGATGGGTATATGGGAGGGGGCAGGCTCGATACACATGTGCTAGGATAAATATATGGAGGGGTCACACTAGACAAATGGTGGCCAGAAGGGACATATGGGGGTGCCTGGCTAGACAAGGGACTTAATTACTGTTTGGGAGCCAGATTGAGGAACATACTTTATTAGTTTATGGTGACCAGTGGGGAACATTATTACTTTAGATTCCAATTATTATTACATTATTACTTCTGTAATATAATTTACTTTTTAGGAAATTGTTTTCCATGGGATGGGACAAAAGAGAGGTCCTGTTACTGTGCAGGACGGCACTATGTTGCTTTTTTTCTTCAACTGGTGTAGTGTAGAGGTCGGGGGGGGAAAGTGGGAATATTCTCTAGAAGAGATCAGTTATTAATAACTGTGTGTTATTTTCTGCAGAGATGATTCCTGGCTGGAAGAAGTGATGGCTGTCTGTGCCAGATGAAGAAGAAAAGCGAAGATGAAGGACTTCACCTAGAGACATCACTGGTGAGTCAGTGTATTACATGTACACTTACACTACACACGTGGTCAAAATTGTTGGTACTCCTCGTTTAATGAAAGAAAAACCCACAATGGTCACAGAAATAACTTCAATCTGATAAATTACAAATTTTTGAAAATGAAGAGATGAAGGTCAGACATTGATTTTCTGCTTCCACAGAATTTAAAAAAAAATTAACCTCATGAAATCGGCCTGGACAGAAATGATGGTTCTTCTTCTTAACTTAATATTTTGTTGAACCTTTTGAGGCAATCACTGCAATCAAACGATTCCTGTAACTGTCAATGAGACTTCTGCGCCTCTCGACAGGTATTTTGGCCGACTCCTCATGAGCAAACTGCTCCAGTTGTCTCGTGTTTGAAGGTTGCCTTTTCCAGAATGTTTCAGCTCTTTCCAAAGATGCTCCATAGGATTTAGGTCAGGGCTCATAGAAGCCACTTCAGAATAGTCCAATGTTTTCCTCTTAGCCATTCTTGGGTGTTTTTAGCTGTGTGTTTTGGGTCATTATCCTGTTGCTAGACCTGCGACTGAGACCAAGCTTTCTGACACTGGGCAGCACATTTCTCTCTAGAATCCCTTGATAGTCTTGAGATTTCATTGTACCCTGCACAGATTCAAGACACCCTGTGCCAGGTGCAGCAAAGCAGCCCCAGAACATAACAGAGCCTCCACCATGTTTCACAGTAGGGACAGTGTTCTTTTCTTGATATGCTTCATTTTTCCATCTGTGAACATAGAGCTGATGTGCCTTGCCAAAAACTTCAATTTTTGTCTCATCTGTCCATAGTACATTCTCCCAGAAGCTTTGTGGCTTGTCAACATGTAGTTTAGCAAATTCCAGTCTGGCTTTTTTACTATTTTTTTTTTCAACAATGGTGTTCTCCTTGGTCGTCTTACATGAAGTTCACTTTGGATCAAACAACGGTGGATAGTACGATCTGACACTGATGTTCCTTGAGCTTGAAATTCACCTTTAATCTCTTTAGAAGTTATTCTGGGCTCTTTTGTTACCATTCATATTATCCGTCTCTTTGATTTGTCATCAATTTTCCTCCTGCACCCACGTCCAGGGAGGTTGGCTACAGTCCCATGGATCTTAAATTTCTGAATAATATGTGCACCTGTAGTCACAGAAACATCAAGCTGCTTGGAGATGGTCTTATAACCTTTACCTTTTAACATGCTTTTCTATAATTTTCTTTCTAATCTCCTGAGACAGCTCTTTCCTTTGCTTCTTCTGGTCCATGTTGAGTGTGGTACACACCATGTCACCAAACAACACAGTGAGTATCTGTAGCCCTATATACAAGCACAGTGAGTATCTGTAGCCCTATATACAAGCACAGTGAGTATCTGTAACCCTATGTACAGGCACAGTGAATATCTGTAACCCTATATACAGGCACAGTGAGTATCTGTAACTCTATATACAGGCACAGTGAGTATCTGTAACCCTATATACAGGCACAGTGAGTATCTGTAGCCCTATATACAGGCACAGTGAGTATCTGCAGCCCTATATATAGCACAGTGAGTATCTGTAGCCCTATATACAGGCCCACTGACTGATTACAAGATTGTAGACACCTGTGATGCTAATTAGTGGACACAACTTTATTTAACATGTCCCTTTTGTCACATTATTTTCAGGGGTACCATCATTTCTGTCCAGGCCGATTTCATGAGTTTAATTTTTTTTTTAAATTCAGTGGAAGCAGAAAAGCAATGTCTGACTTTCATTTGTTCATTTTCATAGATTTTTAATTTATTATTACTTTTGTCAGATACAAGTTATTTCTGTGACCATTGTGGGTTTTTCTTTCATTAAACGAGGGGTACCAACAATTCTGACCACGTGTGTATATAGTATATACAGAACTCCTGTGTATGTCACTGGTGATCACTATATTATGTATACACTATATACAGAGCTTCTGTGTATAATGTCACTTGTGACCACTGTATTACCTGTGCACTATATACAGAGCTCCAGTGTATAATGTCACTGGTGATCACTGTATTACCTGTACACTGACAATATATACAGAGCTCCTGTGTATAATGTCACTGGTGATCCCTGTATTACCTGTACACTATACACTATATACAGAGCTCCTGTGCATAATGTCACTGGTGACCACTGTATTACCTGTACACTATATACAGAGCTCCTGTGTATAATGTCACTGGTGACCACTGTATTATCTGTACACTATATACAGAGCTCCTGTGTATAATGTCACTGGTGACCACTGTATTACCTGTGCAATATATACAGAGCTCCTGTGTATAATGTCACTGGTGACCACTGTATTACCTGTACACTATATACAGAGCTCCTGTGTATAATGTCACTGGTGACCACTGTATTATCTGTACACTATATACAGAGCTCCTGTGTATAATGTCACTGGTGACCACTGTATTACCTGTGCACTATACACTATGTACAGAGCTCCTGTGTATAATGTCACTGGTGACCACTGTATTACCTGTACACTATATACAGAGCTCCTGTGTATAATGTCACTGGTGACCACTGTAATACCTGTACACTAAATACAGAGCTCCAGTGTATAATGTCACTGGTGATCACTGTAATACCTGTACACTGACACTCTATACAGAGCTCCTGTGTATAATGTCACTGGTGAACCCTGTATTACCTGTACACTGACACTATATACTGAGCTCCAGTGTATAATGTCACTGGTGGTCACTGTATTACCTGTACACTGTACACTATATACTGAGCTCCTGTGTATAATGTCACTGGTGATCCCTGTATTACCTGTACACTGACACTATATACAGAGCTCCTGTGTATAATGTCACTGGTGATCCCTGTATTACCTGTACACTGACACTATATACAGAGCTCCTGTGTATAATGTCACTGGTGGTAATAACAGTGTTGTTAGTATTGTGGTTTGTATTCATGATCAGTATTGTAGTATTTGGTCACTTTGGGGTGGTAATATGTGGTCTGGTCATGGTGTGGCCGTATTTGTTCCTTGTATGTAGTATTATTCGGTCACTATGTGGTGGTAATATGTGATCTAGTCATGGTGTGGCGATATTTGTCTCTTTTGTATGTGGTATTATTGGTGTTGATATAGTGGACTGTGTTGTGTATGGCAGTCATTTTGTTCTTGCTGATATTAACTAGGAAAAGATTTTTTTCCATTAGGCCACAGCCCCACCATCAGTATTCGGTCAGTATTTTTTCTCAGGAGTAGCTGCCAAAACCAGGAGTGGGTGATAAATACAGAATTGGTGACTTGTTTCTATTATACCTTTTCTCTGATTGTTCCTCACCTGGTTTTGGCTCCCACTCCTGAGAAAAAATACTGACCAAATACTGATAGTGGGGCCGCAGCCTTAGAGATTAAATACTTGGACCAGAGCGGCAGAGATGCACTTACAGGGGTTCTCTGGTGAAAACAAGTAATCACCTCTCCACAGGATCAGTGATGATATTGATTGGTGGGGGTCTGACTGCTGGGACACAATCGGCAGAATGTGGAGCTTTTCTCCCCATTAGACTGGAGCGGTATGTGAGATGTGACCACTCATCCAGTCATTCCCTCAGTGACTGTGAGCGCTGCTCTTTTTTGGAAGCTGCATTTTAAAATGGGGATAAGTGTCCTGTCAGGGATGAAACTTCCCCATTCTTCTGATAGGCGCGTTTTCCAATGTTTGGACCCAAACGATCAATAAGTGATCACCGATCCTGTGGATCCCATGGATCGGTGATAACTTGTTTTAACCAAAGAAGCCCTTTAATGCAAACTACCGTAATTGTACATCCCAGTTATAGTGGTGCACAGTAGATGTGCAGGAGCCGCCAGTCAATGCTCCACTATAACAGGGATAGCGGATAACAGATATTTGCATATGGCTGTAGGTGGGCCCCTAGAGTCAGTTCTCCCTGTGGGCCCCGGACACCCCAGTCCGACCCTGCTTAAGGTTACCAACAGCAACAACTGCTCTGACTCCACTGTTTCCTGACAGGAATAACCGTGTTCTCCTCTGTCCCAAACTCCTCCCGCTTTTTCAACTGGACCAATCATCAACCGTCTCCATCGGTTGCTGAGCAAACTACTCCGTTACTACCCCGGTTCTTTCTACACTGGAGCTATTACTAAATATATTAACTATTTCTATCCTAAACTATTGTGCCCACCACTGCACTGTATTCAATTCCTAATCTAATATACCATCCACTCCTAACATATACTGTCCCTGTAACTAACATTAGACAATAGACATTTACATATTCATATATAAACACAGAGTAAAACAATGCATTCACAAAAGGGAAAGAGGCGCATGACCATCCCGGTCACCCTCTTACTTTCCTCCCTTCTAAAATATGGTTGTCCCCGACCATATGGTACTGGTAGAATACCATCATGTTCATTAGTATATAATACAACATTTAAAGTATTTATTAAACATTCTCACACATAAAATTATAACACTCTTTCTTAGAGTCCTTCCCCTCTTCAACCCGGCATGCACATCGGGTCATCCATTTTTCACACAGAGTAGAACAATACATTCACAAAAGGGAAAGAGGCGCATGACCGTCCCGTTCCGGTCACCCTCTTACATATTCTTACTGGACAACCCCTTCAATGGAACAGACACAAAACTCTATGGGTCCATGTGCTGTCTGTTTTCAAATTGGCAGCGTGCAGTTGAGAAAAAAGGATGTGTGAATGTGGCTTAATCCAAATAACAGAGTGCCAGCCCTCCATGGCAGCTCAGTTCTCTTTCCTGTTTTTTTGCCAAATTCTAAGAGCATTATATTAATTTACGCGTGTGCTTCAGCCTTTTCTGAACATTGTCCTTGGAATGTTGGTTATTCAAGGTTGCGGTCTTGGATGACAACACCTTAAATTAAAACGACAATTCAGACAAAATGCCCAATCGATCTCTGTCGAGGTATTTGGCCAAGTTTGTGTTTTCATTGATAAAATACAAATCCGTCTTTTGGCATTAACGACTCTCCAATTACAGCACCCAACAATGACCAGAAAATATCAGCTGATCAACTTTTCAACATATATATGCCTTATGCTTGTATTTATCAAATTTGTTTCATGAAAAAGGCACTGATAATTGGCAGAAAATGGTCTAATTCAGCCTGTTTGGTGGTCCCAACTCTCCAATGCATGGCGAGCATTACATGTAAGCACCACCAGTAGTGTTCTTGGACGGTACAGCAGTGTTTCTAAGATTGGGTGAGGATACTGCGATATAGCAGTACAGCATGCATTATTAATGTGGCTGGCACGCACTGTTAGGGTGCATTCTCCTGGCTAAAGCATAAGATCTCATATAATAGCAGAAGGGGGGAATTTGGGCATTTTTTGATTTGGGCAGCAAATTAGCTTGTCCTACACATTTTGTTGTCTGCTTTCAAGAGCTCCTTTCTCTGCCATGGAGTTACACATTCAGATCTCCGTTGGCATACTCTATAGATCTGCTCTTCCTATAATAAGGGCATAGAGCTGCTTGCCATTGTATAATTATGGCAATAAGACTGCAGTGGCCAAACAAGAAAAGCGTTTTTATATCAGAGGCACAGCTTCTTTTATTATAGTGTTGCACAATACTGCATTTTGTAGATGTACAACTAATGGGAAATCGCGTTTAGTTCTTTAGAATATTTTTGCCGTGGATCTTTATATTTTCTTTTCACAAAGGCCTCGGAGATTGCACAGCCAGCAGTGAAACAGTTAATTTTAGCCCAGCTGGAAACAGCAATGTGCTCCAGAATAAAGGGAAAAAAATAACACCAGGGTCAATAAGAAGGGACGTTGCTCACATCTGTATCTAGGAGCGGGAGAAGCAGAACTGCAGGTGTGTAGAAAAGCCAAGCTTATTAGTCAGACCTTGCTGAGCGAAATAGTTAACGCCGCTGTTATTGATGCCTTGCAGTTTAATACACAAGACAAGATTGTGCTGGCCCCAGCTGAGGATGGGAGGTGGGGGGCTGCTGGATTTGTCTGATATTATTTTCTGTGTTCCACCATTGGCTGCTCCTGTGATTTTTCCTTAATCTTCCTCTTCTACTTTCCATATCACATAGGAAAGCAGCTTCTAAACAATCCCAGCAGGCCTACCCATCTTTAATCTAAATGCAGTGTCATCTACAAGGTGCAGTAAAAGCAGAGAAACCCCCGTAGAGGGAGAGCGGTAAAAATGTCTTTCCCTAATAATTGCCATTCTTCATAAAGTGCTGCCGCACTGAATCAGATCGGGCTCTGCATGACAATTCGCTGAGGTCTTTGATTTACGAGGGGATAATTATTGTGTGTTCTTTCTATTTATTCACCCTATTATTTTATCTGCACAAGAATGTGGCCAGATAGCCATGCACTGTACTAAGGGACCTATATAGCATATAGACATATAGTATAAATGATAGCTACTCGAAGGGATAGTCACTGGCCAGAGTGAATTTGTATAGACATACATAGATGGACATGGTGATACTGGTAGGACTGATAAAACAAGGCTGCAAAATCAATGCTGGGACTAGGGGAAATGTGTACATTACTATTCACACAGCAGTATTACATCAATATATTGAATATGAACAGAGAAACCAAGGAGATGAAGACCTAAATACTTTGCTTAAGACTAGAGTAGTCATAATAGTCACAAAGACCAGCTACTAAAAGACCCCAATGATCAGTACATTCTGCCAGAATAAGTTGGAGCCAAACATTTAGTATTATATGCCAACAATTTAAATGAATGGCTGACTCTGTAATAAATGGATTAAGCAGGTCCAAAGTGGATTGAGCAGGTCCAGGCCCAAATCAACTTTAAATCTTCATGTAAATGAAGATGCAAATGCACCAAAGGAGGGCTGATTCCGATTAGTGCACTGATTCTCCGGATTATTCCATGCCCAATGCCCCCCCATGGGCTTGATTGATGTATTTTCAGCATTACTGTATATACAGGGTCCTTGTTCTAAAAAAAAATTTTTTTCTTTAGTGGAAGTACTCAGTTTAAAAATCCAGTGAAATGTCTTCTCTAGACAGACCTTACGTTTGTGCTGAAATACATCAACTTTAAGTAACAAATTTCCTGCCTGCTTTCTAAAATGTGTTTCTCTTTCTGTCCTCATTTCTGTAAATTGCATTATTCTTATGTGAACCATGTGATGTTCCAGTTCATCAAGTACATTAATGGCACAATACACAGTAAATACCCATATACAGTACACACCCATATACAGTATAGACTTATATACAGTACAGACCCATATATGTGGCACCCCAGGGGTCTGGTTTCCACAGTAATAGCAATATTATGTCTGAGAGCAGGTGGGAGGTTTCCTGGTCAGACATCCTATGCATGCCACACCTCCTGCCCAGTCCTGGGAGGGGAAGAACTTCCCCTATATAAAACTGGGGCTGAGGCAGGGTTAGGGAGTTAAGAAGAGGAGAAGCAGCTATAGGAAAGAGAGATCAGGAGCTCAGTGGGAGCAGTGCTAAAAGGAATCAGGGGCTGGCAGCTGTAGAGCTCGCCCTGATTGAAGAGTTACCACCGGACCCGGAGTCCGAGGCTGTGGGGACTAATCCTTACCCAGCAGCAGAAACCGACCGGCAGGGGATTTCAGGTCCTCTGGCCAAGAAACCCGAAGGCACGGTCACACGCGTGGGACCAGCACCGCCGTCGTGGAGCGGAAGCCACTAGAAGGCCCCGAGTCACCGGCCATACGGGTGAGCACTACACGGTACACTCAGGGACGTGGGCTACTTTTACCCGCCTCTAGCAAGGTAGCCAGAAGAGTACAATTAGTTGGGGAGGCCTACAACTCCGCCTGGCCAGGGGAAATCCCATCTGCTCAAAGACTGACCAGGCCCCGATCGCTAGCCAGTACTCCGGGAGGGTCTATCTTTATCACCAGTAAAGACCCTGAACTACACCGCATCGTCTCTGAGTGGTTCCTGCTACCCCCATCATCCACGTCGGCTGCCCTGAGGCCATACCCCTCCCGTTGGGGGTTATACCATCTACGCTGCACAATCGTACCACCGGCCTCAGCGGTCTGCCCTGCAGCGGCAGCTCCATAGCTGCATTCAACGGGTGGCGTAGTCGTCCAACATCTACTGCTAATACTCAGCCACACAGTTTGACTCCCTGGGCACGGACCGGGTCACCGCCACGAGACTACTACCCCCAACAGGCCCGGCTCCGGGTAGTCCCCGCGTGCGCAACGCTACACCAAGTAGGCCCAGGGGCGCGTCATATACAGTACACACCCATATACAGTACACACCCATATACAGTATAGACTTATATACAGTACACACCCATATACAGTACAGACTTAAATACAGTACACACCAATATACAGTATAGACTTATATACAGTACAGACCCATATACCTTACACACCCATATACAGTACAGACTTATATACAGCACACACCCATATACAGTACAGACTAATATACAGCACACCCATATACAGTACATTATATACAGTTCACACCTATATCCAGTACACACCCATATACAGTTCACACTCATATACAATACAGACTTATATACAGAGCACACCCATATACAGTACAGATTTATATACAGTACACACCCATATACAGTACAGACTTATATACAGTACACCCATATACAGTACAGACCTAGTTACAATACACACCCATATACAGTACAGACTTATATACAGTACACACCCATATACAGTACACACATATAACTTATTCAAGCAATGGTAATTGTTATGGTCACTGAGTTGAATCCAGATAATGTCTGGATTTTTCAGGATCTATATTACAAGGTCATCAGTCCATCATGCATCTCACTTGGTTTGATAATTGTAAAAACACGTGCATCAGACCTCCATAGTCATCATGACAAAATTGCACATGACAGAAGCCAAATGTTGCCTTCAGATTTTGTACTCAGGTTTTGGCTTTTAACGAACAGTCATCATATTGCAGCATAGACAATTAATAATATTACCGTCATTTTCTTCATGTAAATCTCCTTTAACGCTCAATCTCATGAGCCCCATGTCCTTATTCTATTATTACTACTAACATTGATAAACTCAATTATGAGAAGTGAGATCACCATTACATGTGGATTTTGGCCATGAAAGAGTCACGACATAACTGCTAAAAGGGATTAAGAAGGATTTTAATAGCAAATGATATAGTTCAGGGACAAGAGATATTGAGAAGCTCAGTGCATGAACAGCCTAGTAGTCAGTTCAGTGTCATCCACTGACAGAAGCATCTCCTAAGCGCCCTGCAGGCTGCTCACATTTAAATGGCTGCTGATTAGGTTTGCATGCAAAATGCAGTAGTAACATTAATGGATCTAAGCATCTGTGCCAAGGCCCTGCCAGCGATAAGACTGTCAGCATGTAAACTCTATGTGTGAATGCTCCCTTTTAAAATCCATGATGTTAAGATCTGACTGTCAATGCAAACCCAAAGCATTCCCAAAACAGTGGGGGTGAAATCAAATAATATAGATTGTACAAATTATATTCTATGAAGATTCTCTGGAACTCTGAAAACCCAATGCTCATCAGTTAGACTGCACACTGCATATAGTCATGTCTAACTCATGATATGGTCTGTAGAGTGCTGTGGCATATGATGGCGCTATATAATTAAGCAAAATATATAAATAGATAGATAGATCCCACAACAATTTGCATCTCATAAATGTTTTAGGGGTTGCTGCATCTCCATTTACACTTCTTTGATCCACTCATTCAGCTTATTATTTGCCATGTAAAAAGGCCTTAGAGAGGTTGTCTGGTCAAATGATATTGATGACCAATCCTTAGTGTGGGTGATCAATATCGGATCGGTTGATGTGCATCTCCAATCAATGTTTACATCCATCTGCAGTTGGAGCTGATCTAGTTGATCTGTGAGGATGCTTCATGTCGGACACCTACCGGTTTGATATTGATAAACTATCCCAAGGATAGGTCATCAATATCATTTGCCAAGAAAACCTGTTTGAAAAAGAAGATGAAAAATACTGATCAAATGCTAAGCTTTAAATAAGGCCTTATAACTACAAGGTGCTGATAACTTGTGCGCCATCTTAGAACTACATGAAGTGTATATGTGGCACCCCAGGGGTCTGGTTTCCACAGTAACAGCAATGTTATGTCTGAGAGCAGGTGGGAGGTCTCTTGGTCGGGAATCCTATGCATGCCACACCTCCTGCCCAGTCCTGGGAGGGGAAGGACTTCCCCTATATAAACCTGGGGCTGAGGCAGGGTTAGGAAGAAGAGTAGAGAGAAGAAGAGAAGCAGTAATAGGAAAGAAAGATCAGGAGCTCTGTGGGAGTCGTGCTAAGAGTAGGTCAGGGCTGGAAGCTGTAGAGCTCGCCCTGATTGAAGATTTCTTACCGGACCCGGAGTCCGAGGCTGTGGGGACTAACTCCTACCCAGCAGCAGAAACCTACCGGCAGGGGATTTCAGGTCCTCTGGCCCAGAAACCCGAAGGCTCGGTCACACGTGTGGGACCAGCACCGCCATCGTGGAGCGGAAGCTACTAGAAGGCCCCGAGTCACCGGCCATACGGGTGAGCACCACACGGTACACTCAGGGACGTGGGCTACTTTTACCCGCCTCTAGCAAGGTAGCCAGAAGAGTACAATTAGTTGGGGAGGCCTACAACTCCGCCTGGCCAAGGGAGATCCCATCTGCTCAAGGATTGACCAGGCCCCGACCACTAGCAAGTACTCCGGGAGGGTCTATCTTTGTCACCAGTAAAGACCCTGAACTACACCGCACCGTCTCTGAGTGGTTCCTGCTACCCCCATCATCCCCATCGGCTGCCCTGAGGCCATACCTCTCCCGTTGGGGGTTATACCATCACGCTGCACAATCTTACCACCGGCCTCAGCGGTCTGCCCTGCAGCGGCTGCTCCATAGCTGCATTCAACGGGTGGCGTAGTCGTCCAACATCTACTGCTAAATATACCACCACTTAGTCTGACTCCCTGGGCACGGACCGGGTCACCGCCACGAGACTACTACCCCTATCAGATCCGGCTCCGGGTAGTCCCTGCGTGCGCAACGCTACATCACATAGGCCCAGGGCGCGTCATATACAGTGCTACCTATGGCGATGACATCAGAATTGTCAGAAGTGTCCTTTATCCATATTGCGTTCTCCATTAGATTAACTTAACCCCTTCACCCCCCAGCCTGTTTGCACCTTCCTGACCAGGACAGTTTTTTAAATTCTGACCAGCGTCACTTTATGAGGTAATAACTGCAGAACGTTTCAACATATCCCAGTGATTCTGAGGCAGTTTTTTTGCGCCATTTTGTACTTTATATTAGTGGTAAATTTAGGTCGAAATGATTTGTGTTTATTTATGAAAATTTGAAAACATTTTTTAAAATTTTGCAATTTTCAAACGTTACATTTTTATGACCTCAAACCAGATAGTTATACCACACAAAATGGATAATAAATAACATTTACCACATGTCTACTTTACATCAGCATCATTTTTGAAACGTATATTTTTTTTTTGTTAGGAAGTTTAGAAGGGTTAAAAGCTTTTCAACAATTTCTCATTTTTCTAGCAAAATTTATAAATCCAATTTTTTGAGGGATCATATCCCTTTTGAAGTGACTTTGAGGGGCCTACATGACAGAAAAAAACAAAAGTGACACCATTTTAAAAACTACACCCCTAAAAGTGCTTCACAGAATTTTATAACGTTGATCCGTGAAAATGAAAAAATGAGTTTTTCCTGCAAAAATGTTTCTTTAGCCCCATATCTTTCCTTTTCACCAGGGTAACAGGAGAAATTGGATCTCAAAATATGTTGTGCAAGTTCTTCTGAGTACACCGATACCCTATACATGGTGAAAAACTACTGTTTGGGCACACGGCAGGGCTCGGAAGGGAAGGAGCGCCAATTGAATTCTGGACTGCAATTTTGGCTGGAATAGATTTTGGATGCCATGTAACATTTGACCTGTTTTGGAAACTATACCTCTTGAGGAATTCATCTAGGGTTATTTTGAGCATTTTTAACCCTAAGGCGATTCACAGAATTGCATAACATTGGGCTGAGTCAATGGAAAATTAAAATTTTTTCCACTAAAATGTTGCTTTAGTCCCAGATTTTTCATTTTGAAAAGGGATAATAAGAGAAAATGAACCATTCCATTTGTTACACAATTTCTTCTGAGTATGTCAATATCTCATATGTGGTCGAAAACTACTTTTGACGCACAGTGGAAAGCTCAGAAGAGAAGGAGCGCCATATTGGAGTTCAGGAATGGTTTTGAGGGTGCCATGTCACATTGGCAGAACCCCTGGGGTGCCAGAACAGCAGAACCCCTCATAAGTGACCCCCATTTTACAAACTACACCTCTCAATGAATTCAGCTGGGGGTGAGCATATTGACACCACTATGCCTCACAGAATTTTATACCATTTGGCAGTGAAGAAAGAATAATTACATTTTTACCACTAAAATGTTGTTTTAGCCCCAAGTTTTTAATTTTTTATAAGGGTTAATAGAAAAAAAAATGTACCTCACAGTTTGTTGTAAATTTCTCCTGAGTGCACCAATACCCTATATGCAATCAGTAACTACTTTTCAAGCACAGTGGAAAGCTCAGAAGGGAAGGAACGCCATATTATTATGCAGATTTGGTTATAATGGTTTGCAGGTGCCATGACATAACCCACTGGAAGAGCCCCTGAGGTGCCAAAACAGCAGAACCCCCCCCCCCCATAAATGACCCCACTTTACAAACTACACCTCTCAATGAATTCATCTAAGGATGCAGTGATCATATTGACACCACGGGTGTGTCATAGAAGTTTATACCATTGGGCAGTGAAGAAAAATTAATTACATTTTTACCACAAAAATTTAGTTTTAGCCCCAGATTTAAAATTTTCACATGGGGAAATTAATAAAACTGGCAACAAGATTTGTCACAAAATTTCTGCTGAACATGGCAATACCCCATATGTGACTGTACAGTTTTGCTTAGCCACACGGCGAGACTTGGGAGGGAAGGAGCGCTATTTGACTCTTGGAGAACAAATTATTATAGAATAGTTTGCAGGCTCCATGTACAGAGTCCCTAAGTGCCAGAAACTCCCCTCAAGTGACCGTATTTTGGAAATTACACCCCACTGGGAATTTATCTATAGGTGTAGTGACAATTTTGACTCCATGTGTGTTTTTCAGAAACAAGCAGTAGTGGATGTTGCTGAGTGAAAATTGCAAATCTGCTATTGTAGTGCTCGTACATTGCAGTGCCCAGTATGTTGTAGTGCCCACTACATTGTAATGCCCATATATTATGCCCAGCTCGAGCTTCTGAAGATATGGACCCCGTAAATTAGACGGGCTCTCATCGCTACAGAAATGTGGACGGTAAATGTGGTTTAGGCACACTATGGGGCTCAGAACGGAGGGGGGCATTTGGATTTGGGGGCACAGAATTTTCTGGATTTCTTTTGGGGGGGTGAGGGGCCTTTTCACTTTTCCAGAGCCTTTATAATATCAGTAACGTGGAAGCCCCCTATATTTCCGTTAACAGATGACAGACCTGAGAGTGACTTGCTTTTTTTGTGGATTGAGTTGAAGCGTTTTTGGGAAAATTTTACATAACGTTTGGGATCACATTTATCTTGCGCTCTGCGCTGAGCACTTACATCTGGGTTTCCATCTAAATCTCTGAATGACGTGATTGAGATGAAACTCCCAAGGGATCCATTCACTATAATGAGGCAGCAGAGTTACTCTGGACTCCGTCTGACCTCTGTTTAGCGGCCTCCTTCTTTTCAGAGGTGCACAAAATTGTTGTCGACCGCGCTTTGGTGCACACTTAAAAAGACAGACACCGCCGAATCATAGGCCAGACGGCATCCACAGTGTCTCCATCTGCCTCATTATAGGGAATCTTCTGTTGTGGATTCTGTCGATATTTCAGAGATTTACACGGAAACCCTGGGGTGTAAGCGCTCAGCACAGAGTGCAGGATAAATGGGAGCCAAGCCTTACTGCGATCTTTGGGAGGCAGAATGAACAAATCAACAGAAGACGAACAATTGGTTTTATTTATTTTTTACGCCGTTTTTCATGCAGTATAAGTGATTAGACAACTTTATTCTTCAGGTCGCTGCGATTACGGCAATACCAGATTTATCGTTTTTTATGTTTGGCAGCTATCGCACACTAAAAACCCTTTTTATTGCAAAAACTAATTTTTGAGAGCTATAATTTTCCTATATATGTGTCGACAGAGTCATGTGAGGGCTTGTTTTTTATGGGGCAAGTTGACATTTTTATTTGTACTATTTTCAGGCACATAACATTTTTGATCACTTTCTATGAAAGGACTTTTCTCTGTGTGTGTCTTTATTAATTTTGACTATGGGGTTAGTAATGAGGGTGTCTGATAGAAACATCTCCATTACTAACCCCATGGCTTAATTTTAGCGGACATAAAACAGCTGACATCAACCCTAAAACTATTACCTTACTTTCCAACGAACCAGGGCAAGTGGAAAGAGCTGGAGCTAATGGTTGCATCATTTCTGGGGTGGCTGAGGGCAGGTGTTCTTAGTCTGGGAGGGGGCCAATATCTAATATCCATGGCCCCTTTCCAGTCTATTAATATCAGCCTGCAGCTGTCTGTTCAGCCTTTGCTGGTTAGTAAATATAGGGGGGACCCCACTTCATTTTTTGGGGGGTCGCCCTTTTTACTAACCAGTAAAGGCTAAGGAAACAGCTGTGAACTGTTATTAATAGGCTGGGAACCTTTATGGCTATTGGCCCCTTCCCAGAATATTAACACCAGCCCCCAGTTGTCGGCTTTCCCTCATCTGGTTAGGAAAATTAAGGGGGACCCCACGCAATTTTATTTATTTACTGTATTTAATCAATAAATACAAGTACAGAAAAATAAGCAAGCAAAGCACTGATTCGATATCACACTGACATATTTCTATATATCTAATCCGAAAAACTGGAAGCAGCACACCATTCAAAGTGAAAAAAATAGTGCTATTTAATGGCCCATCATGGCGACGTTTCGGTTCTAAAGTGAGAACCTTTCTCAAGCTATCTATCATGTTCCTCATCGCTATCTATCTCTATCTTTCAACATCTTTAATACATAATACTCTTTAATTTCTATGCTGCATTTCATTCCATACGTGTTACACTGACAGCACACAGATGTTACATACGCACACGGACTCGGACCATGGATCTCACCAGTACTGGATTTTCCTCCCAGTGGGGAGGTGAGGAGCGCAGAGTACTGGCATACAGTGAGATGATGACAGACACTTGCCAATCAACGTCACAGGTAAGATTGGTAAGTAAATACCAAGTGTCCAAGGGGTGTAGAATACCCATGAGGCAGTGGGTTATGCTTGGTGTAATATGCTTTTCTTGTATGTAGAATCAGGCAGCTATAAGTGATGGCATCTGTATGCCCCCACAATTAACACTAGGAGAACATGCATAGCACATGCCCATGGCCCTAGGCTGTAAAGCAGCAACGTAATGAGCAGACAATTCTTTATTGGAATCCATTATTGTAAGGATGGAGGTGAAAATGAGAATCTAAGTGGATCAGCGAAAATGATTTCATCCAGCATTAGTGATAAAAACTAAAGATACAATCAGGTTCAAATTAGGCCTGAGATGAAGAAGTCTGTAAAGGACTGTGGAAATGTATGGTCGTATAAAATCAATAAATAAAAAAATGTTATGGTATATTTTGTTCTTGTACGTGAGAAAACCCGAGTGATGATCAATGATCATCAGTACTTTGAATCAGATTTTCATCAGTATTTGGTCAGTGTGTCAGTTTTTACCATTAGAGTTTCATCAGGTTTTTCTTGTATGAAAAAATAAACAAACTACTGGAGGTTTCTCAAGCTTCTCCTAGACAGCAAGTGAAAAACAGACAATATTAGGCCACGTTCATACGTTCAGTATTTGGTCTGTATTTTTCACCCACTCCTGGTTTTGGCTTGCGCATACTGATGTAAAATACTGACCAAATACTGAACGTGTGCACGTGGCCTTGCGATGCAACTAGGATGTCATCAGTGTGCTGTCCGTGTTATTCATCGACGCATAAATTTGCATTGGTGAATTTGATTATTGACTTGGATAAAAAAATTAACATGTCTTTGCTTTTTAATTATTGTGTATTATTTTCAAAAATAGAAATATAATAGCTATACAATGAACACTGATATCTGTTCCACAAAAAAATTCAGACTTATGAGCAACATAAACCATAATGGGCATGTGTCCGATCTTTCTGTGAAAAACAGGGATAAAACATTTATGTGAAAATCAATGTCTGAATGAGGTCTTACAACTTGTAAAGAAAGATGTTGATCAACTTATGCTTGTCAAGTGCAGAATACTCTTTTATTCATAGTGTAGTGGATAAGAATATCAACCCTTCAATTCTCTACTTCATTCTCCCCATTCAAACCTCCTCAAAAGTTGCATCTGCACATTCTGGTAGATTATATACTGATTGTGTAAGATTTGACCATTGGTCCTTTAAAGAGTAACCGTCATTTTCATTTTTTTTTAAGAAATCAATATTATATGTGAAAATAAGAAACTTTGTAATATATTAATTTAATAGAAATCGGCTTCTTTCGCCTCCTGGACAGATCTTTAATTCTGTAAGCTTTGTACTCAGTGGTAAAATGTGTATTCAGTGAAGATAGATTTTTATGTTACCGGGATAAGAGATGACAGTTGCTGCTTGTAAGAGTCTATGGAGAGGGGGAGGGGTTAGAAAGGAGCTGGAGGCAGACACAGGCATTCTGCTGCATGTTCTCATGAAATTACTCTGGCTGCCATTTCATAGTAATCTATAAATCTGTATTCACTTAGGATAGATTTTCCCACTGAATATAGAGTTTACAGAGTGAACAATCAGTCCAGGAGGAAGAAGCAAATGTCTCTGATGAGATCGATTACAAAGTGTCTTAATTTCATATTCACTATTGATTTATGTAAAAAAAAATATTACAATTCTAAAGAAGAGTAGAAGTTCGCTGGCACCAATCCCGCAAAATTTATTATTTTCTGTATATTAGCAGCTGCATTCAGATCTTTAAATGGCGATGCATATGCTTCAGTATTGACTATGCATAATGTAGAGAAGAAATGAAAAAGTGGCACTCACCAGATCTTCTTGGCTTTAAAAGTCCTTTATTCTATCATATGTGGAAAATCGAGGAAAGCATGCGACGAGTAGGTTAAAAATAGAGGGTATATGCAGGGGAAGGAAGAGGACGACGGCGGTTTTGCGTCTGGCTGACGCTTCTACGGGTCCTATGCATAGGACCCGTAGAAGCGTCAGCCGGGTGCGAAATGGCCGTCGTCCTCTTCCTTCCCCTGCATATACCTGAAGTGGGGGAGGCACATGGCTGGTAACAATATGCTGTGGGCCGGTACTGAGTTCTCTTCACCCTGTGTCCCCTCTTCTATAAAGGGCTGAGAGTTTGTAGTGTGACAGAGGATTTTCTGTACTCACTGTTACATCGTCCATGGGACCGGAACCGACTTCAAACAAGACAGGAGATCTTAGATCTGGATTAACAGACTCACTTTTACAGTGCAATTCTTCTACACATGGCTGCAGCATACAGATTAAGACATGGTCTTTAGTTAGTGAAGTACCCTTGGTTATGTGCCTTTCCAGTGTTCGTTCTTGTCCTGTCCTGAGACCCAACATCTTCCACTTCCTCTGCGACCCAGCTGAGAATCTCCCCATGTGGGATATAGAGTACTACTTCTCAGCACCTCTTGTAGGCTTTAAGCCAAGGACTGTGCCGGTGTCCAGATCGAGTATCAAACGTTTCCTCAATCTGTTCAAAAAACTTGTGCTGGTAAAACACTTTCTTCACTGCTGTATCTGCTATTGGAATCTGTCTCCCTGTCCGTTCAGTCTTCCTCCTACACTCCACTCTCTCTCACATAGGACCTGCACCGGTCCCGTTCTATTGGGGTCGTGGACCTAGAACTTGGGTGTTCTTGTCATGGACTACACAATGACTGTCTGAAAACCGGAAATTGTTTTCTATAAAACTGTTCTAACCCCTCTCAATTAATGATGTAATCCCTGAATTAACTATCTAATGTCTAAGTAATGTAGTGTAAACTATATCCCTACCTATTGCATGGTTCCCCTAGTGGGCAGACCTCCCACATCCCAGGGCCTTAGGCAGAGCCTATAGGAGAACCGGCATACAATAACGACCATAGGGATACAACACCGCAAACAACTTTATCAAATAACTTATAATACACATATTTAACATAAACCCTTAACTCAAGTTAACCCCTGTTGACACGGCGTCTTCTCAGCCCGCCACCCTCTGACATACCCCCTATTTTTCACCTGCTCGCCGCATTCTTTCCTAGAAAAATAATAAAATGACAAATACTCTTTAAGTGTTATAGTCTCTAGGAAACAGGATAAATTATGTGCCTAATGCCACGGTCCCACTATCAGTATTTGGTCAGTATTCGATCAGTATTTTTTCTCAGGAGCGGGAGCCAATAAATGGAGTGGGTGATAAATGCGGAATTGGTGACTTGTTTCTATTATACCTTTTCTCTGATTGTTCCTCACCTGGTTTTGGCTCCCACTCCTGAGAAAAAAATACTGATCAAATACTGATGGTGGGGCAGTGGCCTAAGTGTGACAGCGTAATTTTGCTACTGTGAGGACAACACAGGGGTGACTGGTCCCTTTTATTGTGTTATAAGAGTGATCACCAAAGTCACTTTTAGATGCTTTGCTTCTGTGGAGCACAGACCATTTATCACGTTCTCCCCATGAAAAAAAAATCTTTAACTCATTCGTAGAGCTTTCAAATACACATTAACTGCCTTGAAGGCCTGAAGACATTACATCGGTGTTAGGAAGCCAAGACAGACCCTGACATATAGAGATGGGTTATATGACTGTGCATCCTGCCTTAAGGGAAAATCTGTAATCTACAGATAATGTCAAGACATATGACATCTACATCTTCTGCTGGGCAATGCTAAAACATTAGAGTTTCCCACTGAGAAAGTCTGGATTGCTCAGGATATTAAAAGACACATATAAGATGGCAGAAGGGAAGCTTGAAATGAGAATACCACAGATGGACACAAGACATAAAGAAGACATTGACAAGATCTCACTGTGCAGATGGAAATGAGATACTGGCTCACAACGTATAAATGTGCTGCAGATAAGGCCGTTCTGCTCTGGCTCTACTGATACAAAAAGGTAAAGACTAGTTCATCCCCATCAAACATTTTAGGTAAATGTTAGTAATGTTATATTCTTACTGTTCAGTGGATGTAGATGGTGGTTCTGTCTCTATTACTGCCTATATAAAGGTGTCCATAACACGATCTTCAATCTGATGTCTAGAGGGGATGGTAATAATCCAATTTTCTTGAGCTAACTTCATGACCATTTTGGGATTGTGAACCAAAACGTATACATATACTACCAGCTTTAGGCTTACATTGCCATTTGTTTGTCTGCAGGCTACTTAAGTGTGCCCCTGAATCCTCATTTACAGAATCATTACACACAGAAACATATTAGAAACTTTCTAATGTGTATTAGATTGGATGATAAGGAGTGAGTTCCTGGCTCACGTTTACTGGTGGATTTTTAAAGGGAATCTGTCAGCAGGTTTTTGCTACCTCATCTGAAAGTGGCATGATGTAGACAGAGACCCTGAATCCAACAATGTATCACTTAGTTTACTGAGTGCAGCAGTTGTGACACAACTAGAGTTCTTAGAGTTAGCATGGAGCAGAGCTGAGAAAGCTAACCCCACCCACACCACAGCTTTCTATGTACATTGTCTATAGAGAGTGAGCTGCTTATCACAGGAGGATGCAGAGTGAGACTAGCATGCATGCACTCATGTAGTCCAGACAATGATAATCACCATGTGATAAAACCTACATTGTAAGTAAACAACAGCACACAGCCTGACATATGACACATTGTTGAAATCTGTGTTTCAACCCCTACATCATGCTGTCCTCAGATTACATAGCAAAAACCTGCTGACAGATTCCCTTTAAAGATAAAGGTGTTCTGTGATGAACTACTGGAGAGCTGAGGCCCACATATTTTTTTTTGCATGAGGGTCCTATGCTGACTCTGTCTGCCCCAGCATCATATAGCCTTCTCCCTGCTTGGCTAACATCCAGTCAAAGGCCACAGACAGTTTTTCTACCTGTATGTGGCTCTTCAGACACTGCTGTTTGTTTTCGGCCCCTCTGAGTTATCCTGAGTCAGAGCAAGACCTTACCCTAGGAAAGACCATTTAAGGTTGGTCCTATACAAAGCAAAGTTCAGCACGGATCAACATAAACAAGAGTAGTTATCATTATATATTATATATATACCATATATAAGAGAACTATATGTATATATAGTATGTATCTATATATACTGTATATGCCTTCAAAAATAGAAGTGTTAATAGTTTATTTTTATCCATTAACAAAATGCAAAGTGAATGAACAAAAGAGAACTCTAAATCCCATCAATATTTGGTGTGACCACTCTTTACCTTCAAAACAGCATCGGTTCTTCTAGGTACACTTGCACACAGTTTTTGAAGAAACTCAACATAGAGGTTCCAAACATCTTGGAGAACCAACCACAAATCTTCAGTGGATGTAGGTTTGTGCAAATCCTTCTGTCTCTTCATGTAATCCCATACAGACTCTATGATGTTGAGATCAGAGTTCTATGGGGGGGGGGTCACATCATTACTTCCTTGTTCTTCATTTATACTGAATATTTTTTATAGAGAGCTTGTAATTACTGTGGCTGAATGTTTGCAGTCGTCGTCCTGCTACGGAATACATTTGGATCCAATCAGGCGCTGATGGGATTGCATGACGGATAAGTATCTGCCTATAATTGTCAACATTGTGGACACCAAGAATTGGTCAACATTGAGAACCATAGACACAGTGATTGGCCAAGGAATCATGCCTACTTTCTTTCAAAATCAGAGGATGTCAAGCATTGTCATCAGCGCAGAAATGGGAGCAACTAGTGGGACCCACCTACATCCATCTATTGTTCTGAGAAGTCTGTCCACAAGAGGTTTTCATGGAAGAATTGTGGCATATAACCATACTTTTGACACGGAAACTAGGCCAAGTGATGAACTATTCACAAAAACACAGGAACTGGTTGGTGTGCAGAATAATGGCAGCAGGTGCTCTGGACTGAGTAGTTGAAGTATTTGACTGTAAAAAAAGGCAGTTTGTTCGCTGAAGGTCTATAGTGTGGTACAATAGTGAGTGTTTGTAAGCAATAGTGAAGCATGGTGAAGGTTCCTTGCAAGTTTGGAGCAGCATTTCAGCAAATGGAATTGGGGATTTGGTCAGGAATAATGTTGTCCTCAATGCTGAGAAACAAAGGGAAATACTTAGCCATCATGCAATACCATCAGGGAGGCTTCTGATTGGCTCCAAATTTATTCTGCAGCAGGACAACAACCCCAACATGCAGCCAATGTCATTAAGAACTGTCTTCGGTATAGGACAGCAAAGAGTCCTGGAGGTAATGATATGATCCCCACAGAGCCCTGATAGCAACATAATGGAGTCTATGTGACATTACATGAAAGAGAGAAGAATTTGTATAAGCCTACATCCACAGAAGATCTGTGGTTAGTTCTCCAAGATGTTTGGAACTACCTCCCTGACAAGTTCCTTCAAAAGCTGTGTGCAAGTGTAACTAGAGGAATTGATGGTTTGACCCTTTTGAAGGTAAAGGGCGGTCATACCAAATATCTATGTGATTTAGATTTCTCTTTTGTTCATTCACTTTGCATTTTGTTAATTGATAAAAATAAACCATTAACACTTCTATTTATGAAAGCAATATTACTTTGCAGCATTTTTACACACTTGCCTAAAACTTTTGTGTTGTATATACAGTACCGGTCAAATGTTTGGACACATAGTGATTTACCTTGTTCTTATTGGAATATGCAAATTTATATATTATTATAATTATATATTATATATATTATTCAATGGTTTGTCTCCATGCTCATAATTCTATGATCATGTACAATAACAGAACAAATAAGTTATGTGAAGCTTAAATTGCGAGAAAAAAAACCTCTTCACCTTATGAGGATTAAGTAGAGGAAAAATAAAAATGGAAATGAGTTGGAACTGTTCAGTTGCTTCATGAATAATGAAAACTGTAGCCTATGACTAAGCCGAGAAAATATATATGTCATCGATCCTCTAAATTAACTCTTTTGCCACCAGAATGCGCAGCCAGATGTGCCAATGGGGTGTAATGCATTATAGGAAAACTAAGTAATGTTCTTCAGCTATAGGAAGAGACAACAAGCCATGTAAAGGCATTCAAGCAGAGTACACATTCTTCACCCATTTCATTCTCTGACACCACCGAAATGGAAGCAGTAGAAAAATACATTAAGGCGTATTATTTCCAGATGGTGATTTTTAACCGCTGTGCATGACAGAATGAAACGTGTCATGTAATTGTGCGCTACCAGGAACAGACAAAATTAAATTATGTTAAGACAGCAATGCAAAGCCAATCTCGTTTCTAATAAAGATCCAGTCATGTGACTTCACCGGCGGTGCCTGCAGTCCCACATTCATGGATTCGGATATTAGCACTTAGGACGTGATATCTCATAAATAGTTTTTAATTAAAAAGAAACGTATTCTCTGGCTAAACTGAGGACTATGCATATAATGTGTCTGTCAACTAGACTACTTCTCACATCAGATATTTTTCTGAGTTTTGTAACCATAACCAAATTGATATTATCTGAAATAAATATCTAAGCCTAGCTGCACACTGAGCCTCTGCACTTACACTACAGTATATATACGGTAACATTCCTATATACCCCCATACATCAGATGGGGGATAAAAGTGTGTTCTTTCAGCCTCCCTCTGGCAAGTATGTGTTTACATACTATTTGTTTAATTGTATAGTAAAGCACAGTCTACTGCACACAAATACCCATAGACAAATAATATGGTGCATGCATGCCTCCGCATCCATATTGACTTTGCCCACTGTCAGGCGCACACCTCCTAAGAACGTATGCCCAACAGAGGGCATAAATGTCGCATGGATCTAGCCTAAAAAGCATTTGTGAGGAAGTGGAGAAATGTCATCTTGACTGTTCATCAGATCTTGTAATTTGTTTTGTTGTGTGAATTTGGATTAAAAAGGCTCATCAAGGTTTGGGCGAACTAGAAAGACAACTATAATGTGCTCACCTTACGGTGTTGTGCAGCAGGCACAACACTAATAAAGGTATAATGATCAATCTCCCAGGAACTTCTGCAGCTTCCACATGATCCAGGACGGTATCCTGGAACCAAAACGCCAGAGCAGGGGGAAAATAACGTGGATACAAGGCACCAAGGGACCAGAGTTGGTATCAGGCACCAGGAGAACCAGGAGACCAGAGTTGGTATCAGGCACCAGGAGAACCAGGAGACCAGAATTGGTATCAGGTACTAGGAGAACCAGGAGACCAGAGTTGGTATCAGGCACCAGGAGAACCAAGAGACCAGAGTTGGTATCAGGTACCAGGAGAACCAGGAGACCAGAGTTGGTATCAGGTACCAGGAGAACCAAGAGACCAGAGTTGGTATCAGGTACCAGGAGAACCAGGAGACCAGAGTTGGTATCAGGCACCAGGAGAACCAGGAGACCAGAGTTGGTATCAGGCACCAGGAGAACCAGGAGACCAGAGTTGGTATCAGGCACCAGGAGACCAGAGTTGGTATCAGGCACCAGGGGAACCAGGAGACCAGAGTTGGTATCAGGCACCAGGAGAACCAGGAGACCAGAGTTGGTATCAGGCACCAGGAGAACCAGGAGACCAGAGTTGGTATCAGGCACCAGGAGAACCAGGAGACCAGAGTTGGTATCAGGCACCAGGGGAACCAGGAGACCAGAGTTGGCATCAGGTAAAAGAGTATTTATTTAGGCAACATGTTTCGGAGTGGACCTGACTCCTTCATCAGGCGCATAAACAACAGGATATCAGTCCTGATTTCTTATAGGGGTCAGCATTTCCAAACCGTAACATGATTGGTGAAAAAAAAACGATCACATCAATATAATGCAATTATACAGAAAACTGCAAGAATTTTTGGCAAAATAATATGTACAAACATTACAAGTTGCCCCATACAATTTAAAAACATGACATGACTTATAAAAGCTGATATTTGAAAATAAATTTGAAAGTGCAATTTAATACACCAATTTGTACCTATGGTGATGAAACGTGTGCATGTGTTTTGAGATCTGGTATATCAATCCAGTGGATATTTCCCCACAGAGATGATAGACAATGAAATGAATTATGTCAAAGGGGAAAGTGAAAAGAAAAAAAAGAATCATTTAGTATTTTCAATACATTCATTCAGTCCATCTCTGATATCTATTAGGAATATGTTCAAGTATCTGTTCTAATAGGATTAAAGTCAAGTTAGTGGGGTCCTTATAATGTTCAAACAGGAAATGCCTAGAAATGCCTAGAAATACTATGGTTGGTGGCCCTATGCTGATATTGTGACGATATTTATTGATCCTATTATGTATCACTTGAATTGTTCTACCTATATAATGCAAATTACAACTAAATTGAAGTAGATAGATTATGTAATTAGAATTACAATTGAGATCTTAAGTTATAGGGTAGCTTTCTCAAGTTTTTGTGGATTGAAAATCTTTACAAGACGATCCTATCATTTTACAACAGTTTGATCCCACTGGATTAATGGAGGGTCCAATAGCCCTACGATCAGACACATGCACAGGTCTCATCCTACTGGGTGCAAGAAGATTTTTTTAAATTCTTATTGCGATGAAAAATAATGTTAGGTTTATCCTGTAGAATATTCAATAAAATAAGGTAATTTTTGATTATAGACCAATGTTTGGTTAACATGGATCTAATGTTCTTGTGGGATTGGTTGAAAGCTGTAATAAAACTAAATTGGATCTTATTCTCAAATTCTGGGTTTTTAGACTCAACAGTGCTTTGTGTGAGACAATCATTTTGGGTGAGATTTTTAGTGCGATTATAAGCATCCTTAAGGATATTTTTTCTCTTTATATATTTTCTGCAAAATTCTAGCTTCCTTTTTAAAATCATCATCATAAGTACAATTTTTTCTTATATGTCTATACTGATCATAGGGCATGTTGTGAATCCATTTCTGGTAATGCCCACTGGAGAACTCTAAGTAGCTATTAACATCTACATGTGTATCTAAATGTGTATTTGTGATGATTTTTCCTTGCCCATTTTTGGAAAGAGTCAGGTCAAAATAATATTAAGTAGGAGTGGGAAAATTCAATACCCCAAGTGTTTTGGTTTTGGTTGGGGCCCACCCACAGGGGGTGGTATGGGGGACGGCGATATACAGGAACTCGAAACTGCCCATGAACAAGTTTGCAGAACTTGGGGAGAAACGAGTGCCCATAGCGCAGCCCCTGACCTGCCGGTAGGACAGACCCTTGAAAGTGAATATATTATGTTCCAATATGAATTAAATGTTTTTTAGAATAAATTGTACTTGTATATCCAGTAGGAAATTGTCTTCTTTGAGATAGAACTCAATAGCCGACCCTCCCAAATCATATTGAATATTACTGTTCAGAGAAGTGACATCTAGCGTCAGAAAGGAGTAATATGGAGGAAGATTAAGTTGATTGAGCTCCATTATCAGATGGGACAAATCCCATAAATAGGATGCAAGATCCATAACATAAGGTTGTAGATATAAATCTATGTAGTGTGACAAATTGGCTGTAATAGAATCAATACCTGATATGATTGGTCGACCAGGCGGATGGGTAAGACTTTTATTGACCTTAGGTAATAAATAAAAAAAATTGTACTTGATAGTGTTTGATATAAAGGAAATCCTTTTCCTTTTTGTAGAAAATTCCCAATTGATTGGCTCTCTCTAACAATTTGAGATATTCTTGGTAGTACTAAGGATCAATTTATGGAATATAAAAATAATATAACCACATACTCAGTAAAGCCAAAAGTGTAAATCAGGGCCATTATATATAGCTTAAAGGGAATCTGGCACCAGGTTTTTGCCACCTAATCTAAGTGCAGCATATTGTAGAGACAGAAACCCTGATTCCAGCGATGTGTCACTTACATGTCTGTTTGCTGTAGTTTTGATTAAATCATTTTTTTTATCAGCAGGAGATTATCACTGGAGAACTAGTAAACCTGCTGCCATGTAATCCTCCATATTCATGAGCTCTGTAGAACCCTGCCTCCACCACTGATTGGCAGTTTTCTGCCTATACACAGGTTATATAGATCTCAGCTGAGAAAACAGTGGTTTTATCAAAACTGCAGCAAACAACCCAGTAAGTGATACAGTACATCGCTGCAATCAAGGTCTCTGCTCCTACATTTTGCTGCTCTCATATGGGGTACCGAAAAACTGGTGATAGATTCCTTTTAACTACTGTCCATGTGACGGCCATCATGCTGAGCTTCAAAGAATGAGGGTGGGGGTCATATACTGAAACCCCAAACAGAGCTTGTCCTACTTCTAGGAATGTAGCAATAAATGTTACAAACAGGATAAACTGTCTCAGAGCAACTGATATTACTGTACGACACAAATGTACAAATGTATATGGATGATGCACAGCCGTAACATGCATGTTCAGCGGAGCAAAATGTGTATGCTGCTAAGTGAATCACGGCTGATAGATGTCAGCAAAATCTGACAGACATCATGCTGAACTTCAGGATCCGTAGATCCCATGGCGGCTCCGTACACCAATGTTGAAAATCGAGCAATTTCACTCCATGTACTCCAGGGTAAGTTTGTGACATGAGTTGAGATGCAGCGCTTGTCCTTTCTGACCTAGCACCTTCCTGCGGGAGGAAGTGAGGAATTTTTTTTAATATTTAGGTTACATAGAGGGCAGGGGGGAAGGACATGAGGGAATTTTTGTCCCCTTGTTTCTTATTCATGGAAAGTCAGAAATAGATCATTACCTCAGAATGAGTCAGGTGCGTGAAAGTGAGGTGAACATGTGAGTTCTCCAGATCTGTTTAGTTGTACATTTCCGACTGACCCGAAGAGCTCAGGGAGTTTTAGTAACAAATTGATTTGACTTCTGCCCTTCCATCTTCTCAAGGTAGGAACTATGTGGGAAGATATATTCACCGCTAGGTCTAGGTGTGAAACCTGATGACATTTATAGTGTCTGCAATTACCTGAACTACAGGTAATGCTTAGTAGCTTCATTTCAGAGCAGAGATCTGCAGTACCTTATAGGAGCAATAATGTGTTGATAATTGCTCAAGAGCATCTAAAATGAAAGATGAAATGGCAACTCTTCTAGCATTTTATGTATACAGCTACCATGCAAACTGATGGGTCTCATTTGTGACGATTAAACTGGGTTTAAGTCTAGTCCTACAGTTATGTAGAATTGTCCCCTATAAACAAAAAGGGTACAATTCAATGTTACGAGATTCATATTTTTATATCCTGTCATCAGATTTTACAGTACAAACTGCATAGATTATTAAATAGATCTCTTATGCCTGAGGAGGCCGGTGTACTTACTGTGAAAATCCATTTCAGAATTGCTAAAGAAGGCTGAGCTTAGACGAGCATGTACGAACCACAATGCCAGACCCAAACTTACAGCCTCATATGAATGAGAGAGTTCATGAGCCCAAGTGAATAGCATCTTCTCCCACCAACCCAGTCTGACTGACAGCCTGCACTAAGCAACTTGTACATAGCCGAGTGACATCTCGGCAAGAGGACACTGTGGAACTGTCATTCAGGTTAAGTAGATGGAAAGTGAGTTTAAACTTTGAAAAGGATTATGCATTCATTCTGACATGGCTTATCAAAGTAAGTACACCCAACTCATCAGGTTTAATTGCTGTATTTAATAATGTATGTAGGCTGTATTGTGGAATCTGGTGACAAATTAAAGCCTCTTGGACTTTTTTCTTAAAAACAAGGTGATGTCAGGTGTGATGAAATGCCGGCCGGTGGGTGCAGCTCTCTGGCGCCCCCTTACCTCTCAGGTGAGTCAAGGTACTGCACCTAGAGTAAGTAGTGCCAGGAAGCTGCTACCAGCGGGGGAAACACAGTGGTGTGTTGTCCCTTACACGTCACCAATCCGTGACGCCACGATACAGGCACAACTCTCTGGCACCCCCTTGCCTCTCAGGTCAATCAAGGTACTGCACCTAGAGTGAGTGGTCGCCGGAGAGGCCGCACTGTAGCCCACTGGGTATTTGAGGCCCTCTACAGTGAGGGTGGTATATATATTTCCCTGGCTGCTCCAGTAATATATATCCACACCTCAGGACCGTCACTGCCAGCCTTCCTCAAATCCCCCAGATGGTATGCTGCCACCAGTTCTCATTTGATACAAGCCCGGTCCGTTAATAGACTTGTATCGGGTCAGGAACCAACCCAGTAGCGTTTCAGCCAAGCGTTTCCGGACCAATGGATTCGTATATGCAGAGTAAAGGTTACAGCCCATGATTAATTTATGATTTAATCGATTATAAGAATACACTAGATTACAAGGCTATACAATAAACTATACAACGGTATTTGGCCAGAATAAGAGATATAACAATTAGAAATACAAAACACAGGAATAACAACGATAAATCAGTTACCGTTCTTGTGGTGCAAGGGAGGCTTTGCTATCCCACAGGTTCAAGCTTAGTTGCAGTCATCCAAGCCTCAGTAGCACATGGCAAAGGTGCTCCTCCCACTCAGAGACCTGGACCCGACGTTAGGAGTTGTTCACATCATCTCCTGGGTCAAAACTGAAGGGGGTTTCTGGCTGTCAACTATACTAGAGTCCTGTCATGCCCACTCTTGGTGATGTCAGTTTACTAAGCCCCGCCCCCCTACCTATGCCAGTTTTGGCTCCATTTGAGAAAGTACCCATAACTTTCCCTGGGGTGATCTCATTGTATCACCAGAGGTCTCGTTGTGGTCCTACTCTTCTGGGGAAGCCATTGACTCTAAACATGCCTCCCCTGGGACCTTGTATATGGTTCTTCTAAATATCTAGCTTTCCAGGCCACTCATGGATTTATAAGTCCCATGATTGTGTCCGCGGGCACCTTCCCCACATGATACATTTAATTCGGGTTCCCTAACTTGTATCGTGTGGTTATGAACTGATGGTATATCTGTAGCTTTTGGCGGCCATTTTCCACAAAGAAAGCACATGGTTTCTTGAGACAGTGGAGAGGTTTTCAAGCTTGCACAAATGGTTTGCTTCTGGTTTCAAGTGACATCAAGGTGTTAATTACCCCCTAGGGTCTCGCTGACTCTGTCCTGGTTGGACACAACAAGGCTGGCCCATCTATTTACCTTATCAAAGAAGTTCCTGGAGACTGATCTCCAGAGGTGGGGGCGAATTGCTCTATTTACCAGGGACTGGAGAAATGTGACATGGTAGGACCAGTGTGAGGGATTTTTAGAAATGACAATAGGGAATATCTTCAGGTATGACGTATCATACCTAAGATGGCGGCTAACTTTCATGACACCAGGGCCTTTCCACTTTATAATTGCACTTCTTATTTATAGTCTCCTGAACTAAGCAAGGCAGAAATCTTGTATTGTGAGTGGAGCATTTTTGCTGCCCAAGAATCAATACTTGCTTTATTTGGTTCTCTAAGTATATGTTCACACAGAGCTTATTTGTTTGAGGATTTTGAAGTAGACATACCCCAAAATCCACATTAAAAGCATCTCTAAATATCCTGTGACTACTCATATAATTGCTATCCATTTCGAGGTTCAAATTTTTTTGAACATTTTTTCCAACGAGAGGTGTAGAAAAACTTGTCGCAGGAAAAAAAGAAGTAACATGGGGGAGAGACAAAAAAACAATTCAAAAATGCTTAAAAAAAACCTTCACCAAAAAGAAACTCATCCAAAAAGAAAGCAATAGCATTTCCTGCGGTGGATTCTTCTCGAAAAACCGCTTGGATACTTCTATCTCCAAAGAGCTTCAGTGTGAATGTATCCTAAGATGCTAGAAAAGGGATCTTCTGTTAAAAGTGCCTTGCTCTAGTTAAGTCAGCAACAGAGATGGCAGTGTCTAACATGGTGCCCTCTGCAGATGGTCCCCCCTCAAGGTCACAGCTCCGCAAGGTGATATGTAATGTGGTTTCATGTGACACAAAGATTTATGTAAAGTCATCTTGATATCCTTGAGTTACCTTCACTGACTTTTTCTCCTAAAGCCATCAGCCTTCCTGTACTGAAGAAATAAGGTCCTATTGATAGATTCATAGGAAGTCAGATGGAGCCACAGACGGCAATTAGTTCTATCTAACAAGCTGTCTTCATATTGTTTTTTTAACTCTTTGAGCCTGTGACATTACTAAGCTTTCTCTAAAAAGCAGTAGCAATGTAATGTAATATCTTCTCTAGGTAACTTTTCCATTCGTTCTGACAACACATTTTTAAAAACATTCCTTACCGTGTAAATTTTACTCAGTAACATGGAAGTTTTGCATTTATGCTAAACTATTTTAAGTGGATGACTTTATAAATAACAAGGGCAAGATCAAAAAACCCACGATAGGGTTCATCAACATTATGCTTAAGGGAATGTTCCCACTGCATCTTTGAGGCGCTGGCAGAGCAGCAAAGTTTTCCACTGCGAAAACGCTGATTGTTTTTTCCTGAAGTGAATTTTAAGCTGTTTTTCGGTCTACTCCCTTGCAGGTCATCTTAACTCAATTCTTCCAAGTGTAGAAATAGGGTGGCTTCCCGCTCGTGTATTGGAGAGTTTGATCTCTGACTAGTGTGAAGCAGTGATGAGAATCATATACGAGTGTCAGTAAGGGTCCCCCAGGATGTGCATAGAAACATACTGAACCTGCTGTAGAGCGTTGTAATTACAGCCACAGCTGTGGTTACAATGCAAAATAAAAGTAAATATGGACTTTATCAAGCTATTTGACCAAGTCAGATTTAGAAAAACCTGACATGGGCTTCTATTTTTGGAGAGATCTGTAGGAAGGTAGTGGGACAGATCTCTCCCCCCAGTCCGGGTCTTAGAAGTGGCCCATGGCCACAATTTCCATTTAAACTTTCTGGTAAGGATTGGGTATGTCAGTGTTGATTTGCAAGCAGCAGAGCAGGAGGCTCTGTATATGCTTGTCTGTGTGAGACTGAACACAGACCAGAGCCAGAGACAGCAAAGCCATTACCGCACCCATGAGTTATACGGCGGTGCAGTCACCCACGGAAACGGACTGATACGGACGATCCAGCTGTGAACCAGATGATAACATTTTTTACTTTGTTTTTGTAAGTTGGCAAAATAAAAACATTTAAGTTGAACTATCTTGGGTCACTGCCTCATTACCGCACTGACATGAAAGCTGCTTTACATATGGTGGAGAATGTGGGCAGTGTGAATTAAGGCATACCACCAAAGAAAATGCATGTCCATGATAAAGGCTGCAATGTTACAACTTCAGCCCACGGACAAGATGGAGGAACTCCTACAGCAGATGGTCCACTCAATGGTGCAACAGACTAACCGCCTATTTGAACAGCGGATTGTGGCTCTACAAAAGATACCACCAGCAGTGACTACTGTCCGTCCCGAGGCCTGGGACAAAGTCAGGTCAGCCATGAGGAAGAGGAGTCTGGAGGACGACATGGAAGCCTTCCACACAGTGTTGGGAAGAACCGTGGAGCAGTAGAGTTTGCCGAACTCCCAGTGGGCTGAAGTGGTGGCCCCGTTCCCGATGGGAGACGCCCAGAAAGCCTACTTTGACCTTACCTGGGATCTCTCCCAGGACTATGGGAAACTCAAAGATGAGATCCTTGCCCAGGTGGGGATTAATACTTATGTACGGGCGCAAAGAGTATACCAGAGGTCCTTTGTGGGGGCTCAACCTGCTAGGTCTCAGGCATATGACTTGTTGCATCTAATAAAAAAATAGCTCCAGACTGAGACCTTGAGCCCAGCCCAGATAATAGCCAAACAGTGGTGGGTGGGGCAAGGGGACCCACGCAACCTAGATCAGGTAGTTAGCCTGAATGAGCGCTATATGGTGGCCACCCAGAACTTGGTACGAGACTCTGCCCCACTGCGGGTATCACGCTGGCCCCTTCAATTCAGTGAGCCTGAAAAATGGACACGACTCTCTGCTGGGGGTCAGACAGAATTGAGCCCATAATGAGGCGGGTCCCCGGAAAGAGCGTAACAGGAGATCAGCCTAAACCGGCCTTGTGGACTAGCGGTGCCACCTCTATCAGGTGCTGGTGGTGCCAAGGGCCAGGACATGTGGCTGCTAACTGCCCCGACAGCTGAACCCATTTTCTGTGGGTTTGCTCGCCAGGTGTCGATGTATGCCCAGACCATCTACACCATAGATGCTACTACAACTAGTGAGTCTCATCTATGCCACTGACACTGGACGCAGGCTCTCTTGGACTCAGGGAGCCTAGTGACACTCGTCCATGGGTCATTGATCTCCGTGATAGAAATCACTGGGGGGAGGAAATCGGAGTCACTTGTATATACGGCGAACTCCGGGAGTATCCAACGGCAGAGGTTACCCTTTACTCCCCGTGCGGGGAGGTTAAACAAGTGGTGGGAGTAGTAAAGACCCTTCCTTATGGGACTATTTTGGGAAGAGAATTGCCCATGCTCTGCTCCCTATGTGAGAGTAAATCTAACCTTCCCAGGGTGAAGGTCTGTCTGGGCACGGAACCCAAAGATCCCAAGTCGGGGATACCTGCAGTAGGGGGTCACCCTCATAGGGAAACAATGTAAACCCGATAGGTTACCCCTAGAGGTGATGGCAGGATAGGTCGAGGAGGCTCCATCAATCCTGGAGCAGGAAGTATCCAGGGGGACTTTTAGGACAGTTCAGCTTCAGGGTCCCACACTGGCCCGGGCATGGGAAAGGGTGATTGAGATAAAAGGGGTGGCTCAGCAACCTGGGGCAGAGGCGGTTTTTCTGCATATGGCGGTCAACCAGGATTTGCTATATCGGGTTCACAAATTCCGGGACGAAGTAGTGGAACAGCTGGCAGTGCACCATTCGTACCGCCAGGCAGTGCTTGAGGTGGGCCACAAACATATTCTGGGTAGTCACCTAGGGGTTAAAAAGATGCAAGAGCGTAATCTGCAATGGTTCTTCTGGCCATGGATTTAGGTTCAGAGGTTTTGTGAGTCTTACCCAGAGTGTCAGTTGTCCACACCTACCGCAAGTTTCCATAGTTCATTAGTTCCTCTGCCTGTTATAGAGGTACCCTTTGAGCGGATTGCCATGGATCTGGTAGGGCCTATAGTAAAGTCAGCCCAAGGCCACCAACACATATTAGTAGTAGTAGATTTTGCTACTCGTTACCTGGAGGTAATTCTGCTTCGTCACACCTTGGCTAAACTTATTGTCCAGGAGCTGTTTGCCATGTTTTGTCGCCTTGGGCTTCCTTATGTCCAAGGTGACAAAGGAATTGTTTAAACTGCTCCAGACCAAACAATTACGCACATTGGTGTACCACCGACAGACAGATGGTCTAGTGGAAAAATTTAACAAAACCATTAAATCTATGCTAAAAAAGTGGTCTCCAAAGATGGGAAGGATTGGGATATGTTACTGCCCTAGTTAATGTTTGCCGTCCAAGAGGTACCGCAGTCCTCAACAGGGTTCTCTCCATTCGAGCTATTATGCGGCAGACATCTCAGGGGTCTGCTGGACATAGCCAAATAGATGTGGGTAGAGCACATTGCAAGTATGCAGGACCGGATCGTGGCTGTTATGCCTATTGTTAAGGAACATCTCATGGATGCCCAGGCAGCGCATAGCCAAATGTACAATAGAAAGGCCACAGTCAAGTCCTTTAAAAAGGGGGATCGGGTATTAGTTTTGGTGCCCCCGCAGAAAGTAAGCTCATGGCTAAATGAAGTCCAGGAAAAGGTTGAGGAAGTGAATTACAGGGCATATCAACCCAGGAAGAAGAAACCAGAGCAACTATATCATGTAAATCTGTTAAAGGCGTGGAAAGACCGGGAATGGTTACAGATGCAATTTCTGTCGTATCGACTGGGGACCTTGGAGGAGACTGGGAACGAGGTAGAAATAAGCAACGCTCTCTCTAAACAGCAGCGACAGGAGACTCGCAAGTTAGTGCAGCAGAATATGGACATAATGTAACTGCTCAGCCGTACATCTGTGATGCACCATGACATTGTCACCGAGCCTTATGTAAGGGTACGAATGAAACCATACCGTGTGACAGAGGCCCAGAGTAAACCCATTGCAGCTGAGGTGAAACAAATGCTCCAGCTAGGAGTTATTGAGGAGTTCAGGAGTGAGTGGGCTAGTCCCATTGTACTGATTCCAAAGCCGGACGGATCGTTACAATTTAAATTGAATGAAGTGTCGAAATTTGACGTTTTTCCATTGCCCCAGGTAGATGAGTTGATTGAGAGACTGGGACAGGCCAAGTACTTCACGACGCTCGATCTGATAAAGGGTTACTGGCAGGTGCCTCTGACAGGGTTGGCAAAAGAAAAGAACACCTTCATTACACCGGAGGGTCTCTATCACTATTTCATCTTGCCTTTTGGGTTACATGGGGTCCCGACCACGTTTCAGAGGCTGATGGACATAGTTTTAGAGCCCCATCAGAAGTATGTGTTGATGTACATGGATGATATTATCATCTATTGTACCGACTAGCATACCCACGTGTCCCTCGTGCTAGCGATAGTGGATTCGCTCAGAGCCATGGGCTTGCCAGCGAAGCCCCAAAAAAGTGCAATAGGTTTCGAGGAAGCCAGTTACTTGGGGTACGTGATTGGCCGTGGGGTTATTAAACCCCAAATAAACAAAATCAAGGCCATTCAAAACTTACACCGGCCCCTTACTACAAAGCAGGTAAGAGCATTGCTCGGCATCATCGGGTATTACGGACGGTTTATACATAATTTTGCCGGGAGATCGGCACCTTTGACCGATCTCTTTAAGGGAAGAAAATCAGTCATGGTTCGGTGGAATCCTAAGACGGAGGAAGTTTTCCAGTCCATGAAGTAGGCGTTGTGCGGACACCCCATCCTCATCATCCCCAACTTTGGGAACAGTTTTATTGTTTAAACGGATGCCTCTGAAGTAGGCTTAGGAGCGGTTCTGTCGCTGAAGGTGCACGGAGAGAAACATCCAGTCACCTACTTGAGTAGGAAACTTACCACGGCAGAGAAAAATTATAGCGTAGTAGAGAAGGACTGCTTGGCCATTAAGTGGACCTTGGAGTCCCTACGCTATTATTTACTCGGGCGACAGTTTCACTTAGTAACGCACCATTCACCCCTGGTCTGGATGAGAAATACCAAGGAATGCTTGGGTCACCAGATGGTTTTTGTCATTACAAAACTTTAGTTTCTCGGTGGAACATCAAGCTGGGAAGTTACAAGGAAATGCGGATGCCCTGTCACGGGCACCCTGTATGGCAACAGGTGTTCAACCTCCATAAGTCTGAACGAGTGGGGGGGGGGTATGTGAGGCAGTGAGGGGAATCATATACAAGGGTTGTTATGTGTCTCCCAGGATGTACATAAAAACATATTGAACCCTTTGGAGAGTTGCAATTACAGCCACAGCTGTGGTTACAATGCAAAATAAAATTGAGTGTGGACTTGGTAAAGCTCTTTGACCAAGTCAGATTTAGGAAAACCTGACATGAGCTTATACTTTTGGACAGATCTCTAGGAAGGTAGTTGGCCAGACCTCTCCCTCCAGTCCCACTTAACCTTTCAGGTAAGGGTTAGGTACAGTACAGACCAAAAGTTTGGACACACCTTCTCATTTAAAGATTTTTCTGTATTTTCATGACTATGAAAATTGTACATTCACACTGAAGGCATCAAAACTATGAATTAACACATGTGGAATTATATACTTAACAAAAAAGTGTGAAACAACTGAAAATATGTCTTATATTCTAGGTTCTTCAAAGTAGCCACCTTTTGCTTTGATGACTGCTTTGCACACTCTTGGCATTCTCTTGATGAGCTTCAAGAGGTAGTCACCGGAAATGGTTTTCACTTCACAGGTGTGCCCTGTCAGGTTTAACAAGTGGGATTTCTTGCCTTATAAATGGGGTTGAGACCATCAGTTGTGTTGTGCAGAAGTCTGGTGGATACACAGCTGATAGACCTACCGAATAGACTGTTAGAATTTGTATTATGGCAAGAAAAAAGCAGCTAAGTAAAGAAAAATGAGTGGCCATCGTTACTTTAAGAAATGAAGGTCAGTCAGTGCAAAAAATTTGGAAAACTTTGAAAGTGTCCCCAAGTGCAGTCGCAAAAACCATAAAGCGCTACAAAGAAACTGGCTCACATGAGGACCTCAGAAATCGCAGGTTAACAGCAGCTCAGATTAGAGACCAGGTTAATGCCACACAGAGTTCTAGCAGCAGACACATCTCTACAACAACTGTTAAGAGGAGACTTTGTGCAGCAGGCCTTCATGGTAAAATAGCTGCTAGGAAACCACTGCTAAGGACAGGCAACAAGCAGAAGAGACTTGTTTGGGCTAAAGAACACAAGAAATGGACATTAGACCAGTGGAAATCTGTGCTTTGGTCTGATGAGTCCAAATTTTAGATCTTTGGTTCCAACCACCGTGTCTTTGTGCAACGCAGAAAAGGTGAACAGATGGACTCTACATGCCTTGTTCCCACCGTGAAGCATGGAGGAGGAGGTGTGATGGTGTGGGGGTGCTTTGCTGGTGACACTGTTGGGGATTTATTCAAAATTGAAGGCATACTGAACCAGCATGGCTACCACAGCATCTTGCAGCGACATGCCATTTCACCCGGTTTGCGTTTAGTCGGACAATCATTTATTTTTCTACAGGACAATGACCCCAAACACACCTCCAGGCTGTGTAAGGGCTCTTTGACCAAGAAGGAGAGTGATGGGGTGCTACGCCAGATGACCTGGACTTCACAGTCACCAGACCTGAACCCAATCGAGATGGTTTGGGGTGAGCTGGACCGCAGAGTGAAGGCAAAAGGGCCAACAAGTGCTAAGCATCTCTGGGAACTCCTTCAAGATTCTTGGAAGACCATTTCTGGTGACTACCTCTTGAAGCTCATCAAGAAAATGCCAAGAGTGTGCAAAGCAGTCATCAAAGCAAAAGGTGGCTACTTTGAAGAACCTAGAATATAAGACATATTTTCAGTTGTTTCACACTTTTTTGTTAAGTATATAATTCCACATGTGTTAATTCATAGTTTTGATGCCTTCAGTGTGAATGTACAATTTTCATAGTCCTGAAAATACAGAAAAATCTTTAAATGAGAAGGTGTGTCCAAACTTTTGGTCTGTACTGTAGGTTAGTAATGGTTTGTCAGCAGCAGAGCAGGAGGCTCCGTATATGCCTGTCTGGCCACGGCCCCACTCTCAGTATTTGGTCAGTATTCGGTCAGTATTTTTTCTCAGAAGTGGGAGACAAAACCAGGAGTGGGTGATAAATGCAGAATTGTTGACTTGTTTCTATTATACCTTTTCTCTGATTGTTCCTCACCTGGTTTTGGCTCCCACTCCTGAGAGAGAAAACATAGTGACTAAATACTGACCAAATACTGATAGTGGGGCCGTGGCCTCTGTGTGAGACTGTACACAGACCAAAGCTAGAGAGAGCAAAGCCATTATTACATACACAAGTTATACGACATTTAAGCTGAACCTCATTACTGCACTAACGTGAAAGCCGCTGCCTTACATAGGATAAAAAATGTTCAAGTCTCCATTTTATTTAGTTTCATTTTGATTCGCTTTATTTTGATTAGCAAAAAAGCTCAGACATGTGAACAGTCATATATGGACTCTAATAGGTACAGGTTTTATTAAAGAAAATAACAGATGGCACTCATACTTGAATAATGGACATCTGAATGAGCCCTAGCTCTCAAAGTTATCCAATGGTCTTCTGCACTCTAGGCTAGATTCACACATCCAGCCTCAGATATGTCTACGAGGCTGTTTGGATCAGGAGAATCAATGTTTATTATTAGGCACTGCAGTGTCTCTCTGTGAACATGTAATAATATTTAATTTAGATAGATATATAGGTCTCCATTGACTCAATAGAATACCCTTTTGATCTCCTTTGGCTGCTATAGATCGGTATTCCTATTTTTCTGCTATATGTAGTATCTTTGTAAATCTGTAGAAATCTGTGAGATTCTGCTACCAGTGGCTGCAGGAAGCCGGAATTGGCCGCAGCAGGCAGCTAGGGTTATTCCCATCTGATAAAGTAATGCCATATTATTTTCTGAGGCCCCCACCAATCCTAACACTATGACAAGAAATGGAAGATTCAGGCCTCTAAGCAATATCATCAAATGCACAATATGGCAGATACAAAAGCTCAACTACTGTAAGAATGGTGGTCTGTGCTGCAGCACTCCTACCCCTGAAGACACCAATTGCGATTGTGTGTGAATAGTGTCCTGCGACTTTGTATATATCGTGTCATGTGAATTGTGTTGTAATGTATAATGTAAGAAAAGTGTGTTAGTAATGTACTGTATAGGGTGTATAGTGTAGGACATAGTGTATAATATAGGGATGGATAGTAGACTGTAGTTTAGGTAATGACTAATGACAATAGGGTAAGATAGATAATGTTTCTGACTAGTCCATAATGGGAGGGGATTAGTGGTAGGGCAAGTGACTACCTCCCGGAGTAAGGGGGTTGGAGTTTAGTGTGGGACGTGAGCAGTGCTGCTGTGGGGTGATCTACTGTAAGAGGAGACCTAAACACAGGGATAGCGAGATCCTGAGGACAAGTGACTGACTAGTCATAGTGGCCTTCCAAAGAAGGGTCCATGGATAGGATGCCGAGTCACAAACCCCCGAATTTGCAACGCCTAAGGTAATGGGCCTAAACAGGACTGAGTTTCGTGGGACTAGTGGGGGACCCGAGCGGTAGATCCAGGGTGCCAGTAGTGGAAGAAATAGGATGCGGAACCACTGAGCAAGTAGAGAGACTCGCTTATCAGTACTGTGGCGTTGTAGCTGGGTTGTGGCGAAGTAGGGCAAAACACTATGCCTCACTAGTGTAATAATGATGGATTGTTTTGCTGCATTCCTGCTCCTGAAGACAACAATCGCATTGTGTGTACAGTGTTGTGTAGTTTCATATGTAATATGAACAGTGATGTGCGTCTTTCATATTGTATGATGGTGGTGTACAGCGTATAAGAATGTAAAGTGTTAATGTATAATGTGAATAGTACATAGTGCAGGGTAAACACCGGGTTAGACCTGAGATAGTATGAGCATTATCCATATAGTTACTCGGAAGTGGCTTAGGAACAGCATAGAACATAAGATAAGGACAATAGGTTTAGTACATAGGATAGAATATAGTTAATGGACAGAACTAGCCCAGTAGGTGGGGACTAGTGTCAGTGAAGAGTGGGCACTTCCTGATAGTGGATCAGATAGTGAAGTACTGTGACAAGTTCAAATTCATGTGGAGTGGGCTGCTAGGACCAGCATGGGCCAACCGTTTGAGGCAGTGGAGGCCTTACTGATATCCTTTGTGGACATTCCCGCAACATGTGGAGCCTAGGGCTTGGGCCAGGTACCAGGGTGAGTCTTCTGACATCTCGAGGTCGGCGGACGTGGAATCATGTGAAGGGCAGGTGGCTGGTCCCAGGTGCACTAATGAAGTGGACAGGAAATTCTTGAGGCTAACAGTCAGTTTGCTACGACAAAAAAACTTAGGGATATAATAAACGACGGGCAGAGCTGAAAATATGCTGTACTAAGGAAGTAAGGAACATGAGATGCTGTGCCATATTCTACTTCTTACACCCTGATGAACTTGAACTGACCAGTAAACGTTTGCTTGTTGCAATGAACTTGGTGTCCCCTGAGTTGTGTGCGGCGGCTCCAGAGGACGGAGGCCTGCGGCCTACAAGCGAGTGTGATGCACCCCACACCTGACAGCACACTGGGACACTGTTTTCCTGTAAAGTGCCAGAGCGTAACCAGACAGCAGCTCGGTCACCACTACCGCTTGTGGCCGCTTTACACTACTGTGTGAAGGAGAATGCTGTATGCTTTAGCAGAAACAACTATAAGACTTTTTACCTTCTATCCCTTGCACATAATCGTGATTATCTTTCAGTAAAGACCATGTTTGAACGACGGCCAAATTTATTGAACTGTGAAACCTATGGTCGTGGCCAGCTAACACCACTGGCTACAAGCAGCCTGTATGGGTGCAAGGCCCTCACAGCACAAGTCCACACACCCAGACAGGTCCCACTCTTTCATTTAGTGCGCCAGGGCCTAAAGCGAGACGAGTGCCTCACCCTCGGCTACCGCCATTACACTACTGCAACTTTATTAGGCCTCAATCACAGTCATATTACAAGCCTCATACTGTACCTCAGTGTGCCTATAATTTTATACAAAGGCACACAGAGGTTTTCTTTAATGAATTATACAGCATTCTTAAGAAAAATATTGTGAAAAACGTTTCGATGCATGCCCTATTATGCAGGTATTCTGTCTCAGAAGCAATAATTGAGTGGAGAATATAGTACCTCAAATAAGCACTTTATATAGCGGCACAGAATTCTTATGGGTCAGTAATATAGACAGAGATGGTGCACATGTTTTATAGAAATCATTGTGTGTCTGCTTCACATAGCTAGACCCTACATCAAAATTGTAATAAGGCCTTTTGTCTTCCAAACATCATTATAAAGTCACATTAGCATGAGGCCTGTTCTACTCCCAGAGCCCAGAATCCTAGTCCTTTTAACAGTAATCTGCCGCCATATTGTGAAATTACATGTACAACCATTACATACTTATTAGTTTACACATAATTGCCGAGATCAATCAGCAGGCGGCCTGGACAAGCTTGATTTTTAAGAGACATTTATTTTCTGTGAAGCAAAGCCCCTGTTGATTTGGGATCCACAACACTCATACAGGCTGCTATGGCTACAATTACTTCCTTCGCTTTATGATGTCTGCACTTTCTCTGCTCCACAAGACCAGGATAAATTAAAAGACTAGATGTTCTGGATTTGGTGTCTTGATTTTTTTTTATTGTTACCACCAGCATTTAGCATTGAGATCAGTTAAAAGAAGAAATGTTTTATCTGCATTTATTCTGGGCAAAGAGATATTTTGAAGCTCATGTACCTCAATGCAAAATCTGTAAAAGGACCACAAAATATAGGTCTCCTCATGTAAGGTGGCTCTACACCCCCTATAGTTACCCTACTAATTCTGTACATACTGTAATACATACAGTTAAAGTTTTAACTATAATGCTTAATGTAATTGTGGTCATCTGATTAGCAATATTAAACCAAATATCCGGACACTTGTAAATGTCAGATCCTTGGCGGCTGGACATTTGGGACAAACATCAGATCTAAACAGAATTAAATAAATATTAATATATTTTTTTTATATTGAGGTTGTGTAGACTCACAGGGATGTGTCTAAGGGCTCATTCAGATGTCAGTTTTTCTCATAAAAAATTTATAACTATTTTTCACAGATAGAACTAGTGCCTATCATAATTTAAGTGACTGTTCAAATGCCCGTATAGTTATGCAGACCGAGTGGTCCACACAAAATCGCATTTCAGATTTTCATCCGAGTGTCAGATCAACCTCACCAATACAAGTCTATGGGTGCGTAAAAAAAATTGGACAGCACTTGAATGCCATCTGTGTACCATGCATGGGTGCTCCATTTTTCATGGACTGTTTGATAGCAAAAGCTTGAGAAACCTCCATCAGCTTTTTTCATACAAAAAAAAATGATAAAATTCTGATGGTAAAGACAGACACACTGACCGAACTCTGATGAAAATGTAATCAAAAATACTGATGACACTCGAATCGTTTTTGAAATATCACTGACGCCTGAATGAGTCCTTACTTGGCCTCCATTACTAATTTAAAGTTGATACCAAACATTGGTAGGGATGGATTTGTATAACTGACTGCACATATGACATATGACAAATATGCTGTAGTCTTGCCTGTTCGTCCATTGGTTCATTATGGTGGAAATGAATATCATGGATAGTTTCTACGCAGTAATGTATATTTTTACCATAGTGATACAGGAGGAGCATGAGAACAGCATTTTGATCTCTACTGTTAATCTCATTTATACCACAATCATAGGTGATTCCACCATACGCAAGGGCAATCTGTGATCCTCCCATAACATTATTGGTGCCTATACCTTTAGAGGACAGTGCCTATTGAAAACAATTGTTACAACCTAACAACAGCCCATGTACATAGTAGCACATAAATGCATAGATTCATGCACTGCTATATAGATACATGTCAGTACAATAACATTTAATAATCAATTACTAGTTTCCCTAGGGATTGAAAAAAAAAACTAAACCATGAGAAAACGCAAAAAAAAAAAATCACAATAAAAACATTAAAAACCATTATAACAATGGTTCCTTAGTTGCCAAATATAATAGAAATACTGTGGGACAGTCCTTGGGTCTTTGGGGTATGTAACTAATGTGGTTGTCCACCCTACTGAAGGGATAGCCAAAGAACACCTTATACCTGTGTGCTGTAACCAACAATTGTTAATATTATTATTTATTATTATAGAGCCATTTATTCCTTGGCGCTTTACATGTGAAAGGGATATACAAAGCAAAAGCAATTACAATAATTTGAACAATACAAGTCAGCGACTGGTACAGGAGGAGAGAGGACCCTGCCCGCGAGGGCTCACAATCTACAAGGGATGGGTGAGTATACAGTAGGTGAGGGGAGAGCTGGTCGTGCAGCGGTATGATGGAGCGGTGGTTACATGGTAGGCTTGTCGGAAGAGGTGGGTCTTTAGGTTCCTTTTGAGGATATCCACGGTAGACGAAAGTCTGATGTGTTGGGGTAGAGAGTTCCAGATTAGGGGGGATGCACGGGAGAAATCTTGTATGCGATTGTGGGAAGAGGAGATTAGAGGGGAGTACAGACGAAAATCGTGTGAGGATCGGAGGCTGCGTGCAGGTAAGTACCAGGAGACTAGGTCACAGATGTATGGAGTAGACAGGCTGGCTTTGTATGCCATGGTTAGGGTTTTGAACTGGAGTCTCTGGTTAATGGGGAGCCAGTGAAGGGATTCACAGAGAGGAGAGGCCGGGGAATAGCGGGGGGACAGGTGGATTAGTCGGGCAGTAGAGTTTAGAATAGATTGGAGGGGTGCAAGGGTGTTAGAGTGGAGGCTGCAGTGGTTGAGGTGGGAGATGATGAGGGCGTGCACTAGTGTTATTGCATATTCGTGGTTGAGGAATGTGCGGATCCGGGAGATATTTTTGAGTTGGAGTCGGCAGGAAGTGGAAAGGGCTTGGATATGTGGTTTGGAGGAGAGATTAGAGTCCAGGGTTACCCCGAGGCCGCGAGCTTTCGGGACTGGGGAGAGTGAGCAGCCATTGACTATGATGGATAGGTCAGATGAGGGGGTTGAGTGAGACCGTGGAAAGATGAATTCTGTATTATCCATGTTAAGTTTTAGGAATCTAGCTGAGAAGAAAGATGAAATAGCAGACAGACATTGTGGGATTCTGGTTAGTAAAGAGGAGATATCAGGTCCAGAGAGGTTGATCAGTGTGTCATCAGCATAGAGGTGATACTGAAAGCTATGGGACTCTATGAGCTGTCCGAGGCCAAAGGTGTAGATGGAGAAGAGCAGGGGTCCTAGAACTGAACCTTGGGGGACACCGACAGATAGGGGGCGAGATGAGGAGGTGGTGTGTGAGTGGGAGATGCTGAATGTCCGGTCTGTTAGGTATGAAGAGATCCAAGATAGGGCTAAGTCTGTGATGCCAAGAGATGAGACAGTCTGTAGTAAGAGGTAATGGTCCACTGTGTCAAAGGCAGATAATAGGTCTAGGAGGAGGAGGAGGACAGAGTAGTATTGCTTGGACTGGGCAGTTAGTAGGTCGTTGCTGACTAAATGACGTCACCACGGGCCGCCGAGGAGAGAGGACACCGCCGGGAGCAGACTGGGGGCCGCCAGAGAGCTACGTATGAATATTTTTTTTTATTTTTTACTTTATAATTCTTTTTTTTTTACTATAGGTACGGGATTTTAAGCAGAAATCTCAGTCACACAATATAAATTCATGCCGGTTGCATGGATTTATATTGTGCGATCAACTTGTCAAGCCCTTTTCCAAGTGATGCTCAAAATCGCTTGGAAAAGCGCTTGAAAAAACGCATGCGAAAACGCATGTAAAAACGCTGAAAAAAACACATGTAAAATATGAATGCTTTTTTTCTGCCAGGGAGAGGAAAAACTGCTCAGGAAATTTCTGCTTAAAATCTGTATCGTGGGCACATACCCTGAGTCTTCACAATATATATGCTAGCAAATGCATTCAGGTGTTAAGGAGAGGGGAAAGGCCTCCAACTACAAATTGGCCCAGATGCAGGATATAACACAAGCAAAGTAAAACAGGCTGGCCATAAAGAAAAAAAAAGGGTTGAAGAGGGATCGTGCTGTGGTCAGCTTACAAACATACCAAGTTAGTGCAGACAGAAATGGCAAGATATATCACACACATGTGATATATAGTACATAATATTAATTGTATAGCAGTATTATGTAACCCTTGTATTGGTATTTCATTAAGTTATATCTGTTATTTAGCCACTATATATTGGTATTTTGTTGCACTGTGAAGTATATTTTTTTATATTTATAGCAGTGTTATTTAGGCTCCTTTGTGAAGTTATTTGGCCAACATGTTGCACTGTTATTTACTCACAATGTAACATGGCGCTTATAATTAGACACTGTATGGCGATGATCGCCAAACTTCTTGATGTAAGGGAACCCATATAAAATGTTTCCACTTTAATGTAACCCTATTATTTTAGCCCATTACTATAATTTGACCTTGACATGCGTGACTACATTGACAAGCATTTTCGGGCAGGCTGAAGTTAGTTTGTCACCTCTACTGTAAACTTGACAGGTCTGCTATACACTGTATAGGGAGGCTTTAGAGCATATGACTGGCTCCCTGGGCCGTGGGGTACCCGGAACCGGGCTTCAGTGCGATGATAGTAGTGGCAACCCGATCCCGTGGCTCAGGGTGGTCAGACCAAATGCTGTGGCAGTCTATTTGTAGAGCTATGAATGTCCGACGACGCCACCCGTGGATTGTGGTCAGGGATGACCGCCGCTGCAAGTCAGACCGCTGAGGCTGGTGTTGGTGTGCAGCACAGGGATAGGATAACTCCCCACGGGAAGAGTGTAGCCTCAGGGCAATGTAGGTGGATGCTGGGGGTGATGGTGTAGGCCGCAGTAATAAGAGTTCAAAGTCCGCTTCAAACAGTCCAGGGTCTTTATTGTAGGTATTACTACTGACTCAACAGGAGTACCGGGCAGGAATGGGCCTGGGTGTCTGGGGGCATTCAGGCGAGCCCCACTGGTCAGGGTGAGTGTGAAGGCCTACCGTTCTCTCTCTGCCCTTGCTGACTATCCCCCTTTTCGTGGTGTAATAGCCCACGTCCCTGAGCTGGCCGTGTACTTCGCCTGTATGGCTTGTGACTCGGGCCTTAGGTACCTTTTGCTTTTCCGTGCTGTACCGGTCCCTCTGTGTGGCGGAGCCTCCAGGCTTCTTAGGCCAAGGGACCTGAAATCCCTTGCGGGTTGGTTATCCGCTGCAGGGCTTGCAACCCTGACAGCCTCGGACCCCAATGTCCAGCGGTGATTCTCTCAGCTAGGACCGGCTCTCGTCGCCTCTGTCCCTGGCTCGCAACTTCTCCTCTGCCTCACGGACTCCTTGGCTACAACTGAACTGTCCCTCCTTCTCTGGGACTAGTCTCAGTCCTGAGCTAGGTCGTCCAGTTCTCTCTAACCCTGCCCTCAGTTCCAGCTTTTATAGGGGCAGCCTGCTCCCCCTACTGGCCTGGGACAGGAGGTGCTGTATGCTAATTGTCCCTGACCAGGGAACCTCCCTCCTGCTCTCAGACACAGCCTTTAATATTTGTGGCATCCAGGCCTGGGGTGACACACATAGATGTCAAACTCTGGCCCGTGGGTCAAATATGGCCGCAAGATGGTTATATTTGGTCTGCGAAACCAGAACTGCCACCTCTATGTGGAGCCCAGTATTCTGTATGGAGGACTACGTGGGGCCCATTATTCTGTATGGAATACTATGAGGGGTTCGTTATTCTGTATGGAGGACTATGTGGGGCCCATTATTCTGTATGGAGGACTTTGTGGGGCCCATTATACTGTACGGAGGACTGTGTGGGGCCCATTATTCTGTATGGAGGACTACGTGGGGCCCAGTATTCTGTATGGAGGACTACATGGGGCCCAGTATTCTGTATGGAGGACTACGTGGGGCCCAGTATTCTGTATGGAGGACTGTGTAGGGCCCAGTATTCTGTGTGTAGGGCCCAGTATTCTGTATGGAGGACTGTGTAGGGCCCATTATAATGTATACTGGATGGCCAGCGACTTTGTCCAAGTTTTTCATTTTGGCCCTTTGTGTGTTTGAGTTTGACATCCCTGCTTTAGAACATAGGGCATATTTCCAACAGTGTTAATCAATGGACAAATTATGTCAAGTAATAAAGCTTACATTACAAATCTCCTTGAATTGTGTGTTTCTTTTCTTCTTTTTGTACATTTTTCATTGTAAATATTTGAACTGTCTCCTTTAAGTATAGAAATATAATTTGCAACTCTGACAGTTGTATTGATAATTTCAGACCCTCGTGCCAACATGACAGTGTACAGCACAAAGGTCAATTGACTTCATATGTTAACACAGATGATGCTATCAAAAGGTATATGCAGAACTTCACTCTGGAAGAACAGCAGATTTGAGCAATCACTCCTTTTCCAAGTCATATATAGGAAAAACAGCGAAACAGCACACACCGGTCTACCAGTAAAAATATAAGTAACTAAGGCTAAGCGCCCACGATGCAGAAAAGCTACAGATTTTTTCCGCATCTCCCTGGCAGGAAAAACGCATGCGGATTGTACATGCGTTTTTCCTGCCAGGTAGAAGCGTTTGTCAAGCGTTTTCGCAAGCATTTCTGCATGCGGGTTATCAAGCGCTTTTCCAAGCGATTTTAGCATCACTTGGAAAGTGCTTGACAACTTGGTCACACTATATAAATCCATGCAACCGCCATGGATTTATATAGTGTGACCAAGTTAATAGTTAAAAAAAGAATAAAAATGATAAAAAAAAAAACAAATAAAAAAACCATTATACTCACCTTCCGATGGCCCGCGGTCTTTTCTCTGCTGCGTCCGGTCTCTTGTACGGCTCGTGGTGGTGTGAAAGGACCTTTCATGACATCATTTAGTCATGTGACAGGTCACGTGACTGCCGACGTCAGTGGTCGCGTGACCTGTCACATGACTAAATGACGTCATGGAAGGTCCTTTTAGACCAATCGCGAGCCGTACAAGAGACCAGACGCATCATATAGGAGACCACGGAACATCGGAAGGTGAGTAAATGTTTATTTTTTATTTTAAATTCTTTTTTTTAACAGGTACCCAGGTCTGGATGAGAGTCTCCTCTTCTCCAGACCCGGGTACCATCTGCACATTGAATCGCTTAATATCCGCATGTGCACATGTAGTCATGTGGATATTAAGCGATTCAATGCAAGTCAATGGCGGAAATTACATTGCGTGTCCGCAAAATGAATGGACATGCTGCGTATTTTTCCACAATGATAATCCGCAGCGGAAATTTCCACAGCATGTGCACAGCATATGCGGATTATCATTGGGGACCATGAGGCACGTATTACCAAGCGTTTTCGCTGCGGAAATTCTGTGGCAAAAAAGCTTGAAAAACGCATAGTGGGCACGCAGCCTAAAGGTCAATTTACACTGCAGGATTATCAAGAATGAGCATTTCTAGGAACGTTCTTATCACAATTATCGTAGTCTAGACAGGCTGCTGATCAACCGACTAATGAGCTAAAATCCTGGACCTGCCCTGCCGAGAACAATGGCAGCCAATGCGTACTGCGTGATCTATTACAGATCTTTCACTGCACATCAGAAGCCAGGTAGGTCTGTGTAATGGCGGTCATTTAACATGTCACCAAAGATCTGTATTCTTCCTGGCCCATCACGTTAGTTTGAATTGCACTTCAATATTACTTATTGTGTATTACTTGTTTCCTAATTAAGGACACAAGCCTCAAGGCATAAGGTATATCCCCCCCAACTAAAAAAAGATGCATAATACTTTATTGATATGTAATAATGATGGACTGTTCTGCTGCATTTCTACAGGACAACAATCGCGCAGTGTACAGTGTTATGTGGTTTCATATGCAATATAAATAGTGATGTGCGTCTTTCATGTTGTGTGATGGTAATGTACAGCGTATAAGAATGTCAAGTGTTAATGTATAATGTGAGTAGTGCATAGTACATGCTAAGCACAGGGTTAGACTTGAGATAATATGAGAACTGTTCATATAGATAAGTGGCTTCGCAAAGGCATCGGACATAAGATAAGGACAATAGGTTTAGTCTATAGGATGGGATATAGTTAATATATATACATACTAGTGTTAGTAAAGAGTGGGCACTTCCTGGTAGTGGGTCAGATAGGGAAGTACCCTGACAAGTTCAAGTTCAGGTGCAGTGGGCTGCTAGGGCCAGTATGGGCAAATCATTCAAGGCAGTGGAGGCCATACGAATATCCTTTGTGGACATTCCTGCAACACCTGGCTCAGGCCAGGCACCAGAGAGAGGGCCTGGTATTCTGATATATCACTTGATTCCACGTGAAGACCTGCCCTTCACGTGATGTTTATTGCATCCTTTTACTGCTTGTGCTAACCCTCGTCAATCTAGACAAGCTTTTGCGAAATGCCCCGTCTGCTACACAAGAAACTGCATAGCCCCGGAGGATGAAAAGCTGAATTGCATTGCCCAGGAATCGACCCAGGCCTCCTGCATGGCAGGCAAGATTTCTACCACTGAACCACCAATGCTTGCATGTGTCATTGATGTCAGTGGTGCCTGTCGGACCCAGGATCTGATAGGCACCTTCGCTCAATCTTACCACGTGCAGCTCAGCAGTGCGGGTGTGCATCAGAAGCCTGGCTAACTGACTCTTAATCTCAGTGTCGTGGGTTCGAGCACCACGTTAGGCGACTGCTTATTGCATCCTTTTACTTGTGCTAACCCCCATTGATCCAGAGAAGCCTTTGCGAAATGCCCCAATTTGCTACAAAACACAAGAAACTGCATAGCCCTGGAGGTTAAGGGCAGGGAAGGCCAAAAAGGATGGAGATCATAAACACAATAATGATGAGATCGTGACTCTGTGGGGCCATATCATTACTTCCAGGACTTCTCATTCTCCTTTATGCTAGAGATATTTATTAATTACATTGGGTGTATGTTTGGAGTTGTTGTCCTGCAGCAGAATAAATTTGAAGTCAATCAGACTCCATCCCTCTCCTTCTTGGTCCATAGCCATTGCATACCCTGGAGGTGTGTTTTGGATTATTGTCCTGTTGCAACAGAAATTATGGTCCTACTAAGTGCAAAGCAGGTGGGATGTCATGTGACTGCAGAATACTGTGGGGAGCCATGCTGGGTAAGTGTCCCTTGAATTTGGAATAAAATTCACACAGGAACAAATGGTGGATACCATGTTCACTGAAACCATCATACCTTTTTCTCTTCAGGACTGGTAGTAATGTTCTTTTGGACACTGAGTCTTTCTATTTCTTCCCCCTTCTCACCTGTGCAGTCGGAGTACACTGATGGAAGTCCTATTTGGGAACGAAATGTCTGCTATATTTCTCTACTTGTGTGACTGCAAATACAATTAAAAAAATCTATTAAGCATATTTGAGTGCCAAGTTTCTACATTCTATATCATTGGTTTTGGACCCTACTTGTGCACCTACTCGAGGAGTGCCGTGATCTATATTTACTGGGTGTTTTGACATAATCTTTCATTCACCTTCCATATACAATCTCTTGCCCGCTCTTGTCGCTTGCACCTGAAGAACATCTCTAGAATCAGCCCCTTTCTCACCTTGGAAACAACAAAAACCCTCACTGTTGCCCTGATCCACTCCCGTCTTGACTACTGTAACTCTCTATTAATTGGCCTCCCCCTCACTCGACTTTCCCCTCTCTAGTCCATCCTTAATGCAGCAGCCAGGGTCATCTATCTGGCTAATCATTACTCGGACGCTTCCGCTCAGTGTGTCACGGGTGTGTCAGGTCCAGAGCGACTATTACACCTGACATACCCGTCTATGAGTGGCCTGCAGACACTCAGGACCGGGTTTCTCAGGACAAGAGGTGTGTAATGCACAAACCAACCTAGGGGAATTCACCTCTGATGCCTAAACCCACATCCTCTCCTCTAGACCATAACCTTTCCAGTGCACCAAGTACTGTAGGGAACGACGCTGTCATACAAGCAATCTCTACATGTGTCACAGCTGTCTAACAGCCGTGACACTTGCAGGTGCGGCAACAGTGAATGAAACACCAAGCAAGCCAAAGTAGTCGGCGAGCACTCGAGCGTGCTTGCCGGAAAGGGTTAATGATACATACTTGATCTGCACTACTTATTAACAAGTGTGCAGAATGATGGCTGGCTCATAGAGTCCAGTCACACAGAAGAGCTACTTTAGAATAAATATCTAAAAAGGTAATGCTGTTTATGATAGAAAAGTGTCAGCTCACATCACAGGCTGCATGTGGTATTACAAAGCCACAGACTAAATCAGTGTGCCTGTGATACCCCTATCCATTGTCATAATCCCCTACAGTTTGCACATGAGCATCAGAACTGGATGATTAAGCAAAGGAAGGTGACCTAATCTGATGCATATGTGACACCCCAGGGGTCTGGTTGCCACAGTGATAGAGATATTACGTCTGAGAGCAGGTGGGAGGTCCTTTGGTCAGGGATCCTGTGCATGCCACACCTCCAGCCCAGTCTTGGGAGGGGAAGGACTTCCCCTATATAAACCCGGGGCTGAGGCAGAGTGAGTGAGAAAGAAGACAGAACAAGAGTAGAGAAGAGAAGCAGCATAGCAAGAAACATCAGGAGCTCTGTGGGGAGCAGTGTTACAAGGAGTCAGGGGCTGGCAGCTGCAGAGCTCGCCCTGACTGAGAAGATTGCTAACCGGACCCGGAGTCCGAGGCTGTGGGGACTAACTCCTACCCAGCAGCAGAAACCGTCCGGCAGAGGATTTCAGGTCCTCTGGCCCAGAAGCCCGAAGGCACGGTCACACGCGTGGGACCAGCACCGCCATCGTGGAGCGGAAGCCATTAGAAGGCCCCGAGTCACCGGCCATACGGGTGAGCACCACACGGTACACTCAGGGACGTGGGCTACTTATTCCCGCCTCTAGCAAGGTAGCCAGAAGAGTACAGTTAGTTGGGAAGGCCTACAACTCCGCCTGGCCAGGGGAAATCCCATCTGCTCAAGGACTGACCAGGCCCCTATCACTAGCAAGTACTCCGGGAGGGTCTATCTTTGTCACCAGTAAAGACCCTGAACTACACCGCACCGTCTCTGAGTGGTTCCTGCTACCCCCATCATCCACGTCGGCTGCCCTGAGGCCATACCCCTCCCGTTGGGGGTTATACCATCCACGCTGCACCATCCTTCCACCGGCCTCAGCGGTCTGCCCTGCAGCGGCAGCTCCATAGCTGCATTCAACGGGTGGCGTAGTCACCAACCATCTACTGCTAGTACATCGCCGCTCAGTTTGACTCCCTGGGCACGGACCGGGTCGCCGCCACGAGACTACAACCCTCAAGAGATCCGGCTCCGGGTAAGCTCCCGCGTGCGCAACGCAGCGCGACACAGGCCCAGGGGCGCGTCAACTTTGGCGTAGTCGGCAGGATCTCGTGCCCGCAACCACCGGGTACTGCGTGCCTGAAAAGCAAAGACTGTTCAAACTTACCAGTGGTGAAGATTCCCGCTATCCGTGGAGGTTTCCCGCCATCCGGCGCCATCTTCTACCTTCTTCCCGCCATCCGCGAAGTTTTCCCGCCATCCGGCGCCATCTTCGACCTTCTTCCCGCCATCCGTGGAGTTTTCCCGCCATTGGACGCCATCTTGAGGACGCCGCGCGGGAAGAAGAGGGGCGTGGACTCCGAAAGCGCGCGAGAACTGAAGCCCCGCCTCACGTCCGGACGTTGCGTAAGGTCCTGGAAGGAGCCCAGCAGACGCCGACGTCACCGGAGCGCGACGGAAGGTCCTCAACCCTGACGATCCACTGCGGAGCCGCGGCCTACGGAACAGGATCATCGCAAGGTAGGCCACGGTCCACTAGGGGGGAGGAAGATGTCGGATACGGAGGAGAGCTTCACTGCCTCAACCCCCGCCAGCGCCACCGCTGCTGCAGTTATGCCCTTCACCATGCCCTATATCCCGGGAGCAGCTTGGCTACCCCAGTACTCAGGGGAGTCACATACCCTGCATGACTTTAGAGAAAAGCTGGATAGCCTCTTCCAGGTGTACCCCCTCACAGAAGAGCAAAAAGTGAGCATCCTGGTGGCCCAACTAACTGGGGCAGCCAAAAGGGAAGTAAAATCCTGGCCACCTGGGAGGAAGACTGTCGCAGGGATACTAACCCGGCTGAAGGACACCTTTGATACCCGCACCTCAGCTGAGATTAAGCTTAGATTCTACGGGTGCAAGCAGCGAGCGCATGAGAGTATAAGGGACTATGCACTAAACCTACAAGAGGCCCTGAGGGCCATAAAGCAGACCGACCCTGATGGGGTGGGAAACGAGGACAGGCTGTTGACTGAACAATTTATAGAGGGTTTATATTGCAATGCCCACCGAACCCAGTTGCGGGCAATGGCCTTACAGGATCCCCATCTAGACTTTGCACAGTTCAAGGACAGAGCCATCCGGGTGCTCCGAGAACCGGCACCGGGTGGCGTTGTGACCCACAGGCGCCCAGCTATCACTTACCACCAGGAGGCGGCGCCCTTGTCGGCAGGGCCTGTGGGAGCTGATGCGCAGGCTTTGGACAATGACCCGGCTCCAGACCTACGCCATCAGGTCCAAGAGCTAGCTAAGAGCGTTGCTGCGCTAACCCGAACTGTGCAGTCTTTACAGGTTTCCACCCCAGGGAAGATCCAGTTGGCATCCGGACCGGAGGACATCCCGTGGCGTCGACCAAGGAGGACCCCACCGGCCAGAGGAAGACCCAGTGACCGATACAGCGAGGACGGACGACCCATCTGCCGCCGCTGCAATCAACCCGGACATATGGAAAGGTACTGTTCTTTAAACGGGCACAACCTGGGGTAGAGGGCCAACCCCCAGGAAAAAGATCACCAGGCCCATCGAACTGGCGCGACAGATATGTGGGAGGACGTCCAGTCTTGCCTGTGGTACTGGATGGCATTCCCATGAGTGCCCTACTGGACACCGGGTCACAGGTCACCACCATCCCGTACGTGCTCTTTAAGCAGTACTGGAATGACTCGGATATTACCCGCTACCCTGACGACGACTTGAGTATCATCGCCAGCAATGGCCAGCCCGTGCCACAAGTCGGATTTAAAGAGGTGACCATCAAAATCGGTAGAGTCGAACTGGCAGCACAGGGACTGATCATTGTAGACATTGACAAACATGAGAGCCACCCAAAAATAACTCTAGGAACTAATGTAATTGAGAATTGTCTTGCAGAGGTGATTTTCCTTCTACAGCAGGTTGCCAAGAACGCCAGCTCCGGCGAGCAGCGAGTGCTCCAGAAAGAGATCCGGGCACTGATGCGACGGCAACAGGTGGAACTCTCCGGCGGTGAGATTGGTAGCGTAAGAATGTGTGACCCTTTCCCTATTGCCATGCCCCCAAAAAGTGAAATGATGATTTGGTGCCGGGCAGCTATTGGTCTGAGAGGTAGAGATTACCAGGCAATGGTAGAACCAGTTTACTCAGACAGTAGGCCCACCATTTTGACAGCACGGGGGGTGGTCAATGTACGCCATGGGAGGGTGCCCGTTCGCATAATCAATATCGGGGAGAGGGAAGTGTACCTGCCCCGGTATGCCACGCTAGCAAAATTATATACCATCAACCAAAACTCTATACAGTCTGTGGAACCCTTGCCTCCATCTCACCCGGAGGAAGGTAACGGCTCTAAGAAAGTAATGGAGGATTGGTGTCAGCAACTACACTTGGGAACTGACTCCACTCCCTCCCACCAGAAACAGGGAGTCTACCGGGTGGTTCAAGAGTATGAGAGAGTGTTTAGTAAACACCCGTTAGACTTCGGGCGAGTCAAGGGGGTAGAACACCGCATCCCCACGGGAGATCATCCTCCCATAAAAGAGAGGTATCGACCCATACCCCCTGCACATTACCAACACGCCAAGGGGATGCTTAGAGACATGAAGGAGGCTGGGGTAATCCGGGATAGCTGTAGCCCCTGGGCAGCCCCGCTAGTTTTAGTCAAAAAGAAAGACAACACCATGAGGATGTGTGTAGATTACCGGAAAATCAACCGTATCACACACAAGGATGCGTACCCCTTACCAAGGATAGAGGAGTCATTGGCTGCTTTAAGGTCTGCTAACTTCTTCTCTACCTTGGATCTCACTAGCGGGTACTGGCAGGTTCCTGTAGCAGAGGCGGACCGGGAGAAGACCGCATTCACCACCCCGATGGGACTTAGCGAGTTCACCTGCATGCCGTTCGGACTCTGCAATGCCCCAGGAACCTTCCAACGATTAATGGAGTGCTGTCTGGGCCACAGAAACTTCGAGACGGTCCTGTTGTACCTGGACGATGTCATCGTATACTCCAAAACTTATGAGGACCACCTGAAACACCTGGCGGAGGTGTTCGAAGCTCTGGCGAGTTACGGCCTAAAGGTGAAACCCTCCAAGTGTCACCTCCTGAAACCAAAGGTGCAGTACCTGGGACACGTGGTGAGCGCTGACGGAGTGGCTCCCGACCCCGATAAGATCACCGCAATTAAGGGATGGCCAAGCCCCTCCAGCGTAAAAGAAGTGCGGCAGTTCCTCGGGTTGGTAGGCTACTACCGAAGGTTTATTCCCGGTTTCACCAAAAAGGCAGCGCCTATGCAGGACCTCCTGATAGGCCAGTCCCGGAAGGCCAAGAACCAGAAGCCGCCCTTCAAATGGGAAGAGCTAGAAGAAGAGTCCTTCCGCCAGCTGAAGATGGCCCTCACGGGGGATGAAATCTTGGCGTACCCGGATTATAGCCAGCCCTTCATCCTCTACACCGACGCCAGTAACATCGGGCTAGGAGCCGTACTGTCCCAGATCCAGCAGGGGAAAGAACGAGTAATCGCCTACGCCAGCCGAAAACTGCGACCCACTGAAAGGAACCCCGAGAATTATAGCTCATTCAAGCTAGAGTTCCTGGCCGTAGTATGGGCAGTCACCGAGCGCTTTAAGCATTACCTTGCTTCTTCCCGGTTCACCGTGTACACGGATAACAACCCGTTGACACACCTGGACACGGCAAGACTCGGTGCCCTGGAGCAGAGGTGGATGGCCCGTCTGTCCAACTACGAGTTCATAATCAAATACCGGGCAGGGCGCTCCAATACTAACGCGGACGCCCTGTCCAGGATGCCCAACCTGCCGGACGAAGGAGAAGATCCGGAGGGACTGGAAGAGATTGAACTCCCTGCGTTCCACCGTCATGGGACTATCCAGTATTCCCACCGGGTAAGGAGTAAGCAGGCTGCTACGTTGAACCCCTTACCTCACTACAACTGGGCGGAAACGCAAGACAGCGACCCTGCCGTCCGACTGGTGAAGGAGATGCTGACTCGGCCGGAGGCTCGCCTTGAACCAGACGCTCCGGAGGAAGCCAAACAACTATGGGCAGAGAAGAGTCGACTGTTCCTTTACAAAGGGAAGTTGTGCCGCAGAATGGTTAACTCCCGGACGCATGAATTACTCTGGCAAGTAGTGGTGCCACGAAGAGACGCAGCCATGGTGATGGAGGCATACCACGACGGAGCTGGACACTTCGGGTGGAAGAAGCTGGAGTTCCTGCTGCGCGAGCGATTCCACTGGGTAGGCATGAGGGGAACCATTGAGAAGTGGTGCAGAGACTGTGGCCCGTGCAACCTGAGAAGGAAGGACCGCGCCAGCCAGAAGACTCCCCTGCAGTCCATCGTCACCCGGCAACCGTTGGAACTGGTAGCCTTGGATCATGTAAAACTGACCCCAAGCAGAAGTGGCTACGTCTACGCGTTAACCATCGTGGATCATTACTCCCGGTTTCTGGTTGTCGTCCCCGTCAAGGACTTAACGGCTCAAACAGCAGCTAGAGCCTTCCAGCAGCACTTTTGCCGTCCACACGGGTACCCGGACCAAGTGCTGACGGACCAGGGACCTGCCTTTGAAGCGGAGGTCTTCCAGGAATTCTGCAATCTGTATGGCTGCCGGAAGATAAGGACGACACCCTACCATCCGCAGACTAATGGACTTTGTGAAAAAATGAACCAGGTGGTAATGGATCTTCTAAAAACGTTGCCCCTGGAAGAACGCAGTCTGTGGCCTGAAAAGTTGCCCGATCTGGTGGACCTATACAACCACATCCCGGTAGGTTCCACCAACTGTACCCCGGCTTACCTAATGAGGGCAAGACCTGGTAAGTTACCTGTTGACCTGGAAATGGGAGTCCTGACACCCGAGGACACTTCACCAGAAACAGACTGGGACACAGAGAGGCAGCAGCAGTACCGGAGAGTACAGGAGAGCGTGGAGCGAAGTCTCTGTCAGGCTAGGGAAAGACAAGAGAAAACTTACAACCAGTATGCTCCCGCTGTTCCCCTGGTACCCGGAGAGCAGGTCTTGAAGAGGAAGAGACGGCTCCACAAGTTGGACGACCAGTGGGAGAAGGACCCGTACACCGTACTGCCCTCAAGCCACGAAAACCCGAAGGTCTGTACCATCAGTAAAGACGGAGGGGAAACCACAGCCATTGTATCCCGGGACCACCTGAAGAAGTGTCCCGAACAACTGAGGAACCCTGAAGAGGAACAAGAAGACCATCGACCCGTAGAGGAAAGGGAAGATATGGTTAGTACCGTGCTCGGGGACTTCCCTCGGTCTTGGACTCAAGTCAATGGTGCAGTTGTGGTACCCGTACTCACCTTCCTCCAACCATCATCCCAAGAACCTACGGAGCAACCGGTAGAGCTGGAAGAACAGCCGGTCCAGGAGGCAGAAGACTCTACACAAGCAGACCCGGAAAATCAACCCTCTGCTTATAGTGAGCCTGCCATACCCCTAGTGAGCCAGAGGGCCCATAGACAGCTGCCCAGTTTACCCTTGACAGCTCCTACACCCTGTAGTTCAGGGCCAGACAATCAGCTCCGTAGGTCCACTAGGGCCACTAGAGGCCAGCTACCCGCACGTTGGAGGATCTAAATGTTTAAGCTATCTTATAATGTTTACTTGTTTATAGTTGCTTGTGTATAATTTTGTGTTTCTAGTTCTTTTTAGGAGTCCTTGGTGGATTTACCGGGAATCCTTGTACATAGTTGGAGCGTAACCCAGGATGGACTAAAGACTGTTAAGGACTCGGGGCAGGACAGGCCCCTACCTGGTTACGTCTCCCTGTTTTGGTGAAATGGACACCTTGCTTTTCAAAACTGCACCCGGTTGCGGACACGCCGTAACCATCTTATGTGTTTTTCTTATTGTATTGTTATTGCTATACCTTGTTATGTTTTTCTAAAAAATATGTTTAGTCCCGGAGTACTAAATTTCACTAGGGGGGAATGTGACACCCCAGGGGTCTGGTTGCCACAGTGATAGAGATATTACGTCTGAGAGCAGGTGGGAGGTCCTTTGGTCAGGGATCCTGTGCATGCCACACCTCCTGCCCAGTCTTGGGAGGGGAAGGACTTCCCCTATATAAACCCGGGGCTGAGGCAGAGTGAGTGAGAAAGAAGACAGAACAAGAGTAGAGAAGAGAAGCAGCATAGCAAGAAACATCAGGAGCTCTGTGGGGAGCAGTGTTACAAGGAGTCAGGGGCTGGCAGCTGCAGAGCTCGCCCTGACTGAGAAGATTTCTAACCGGACCCGGAGTCCGAGGCTGTGGGGACTAACTCCTACCCAGCAGCAGAAACCGTCCGGCAGAGGATTTCAGGTCCTCTGGCCCAGAAGCCCGAAGGCACGGTCACACGCGTGGGACCAGCACCGCCATCGTGGAGCGGAAGCCATTAGAAGGCCCCGAGTCACCGGCCATACGGGTGAGCACCACACGGTACACTCAGGGACGTGGGCTACTTATTCCCGCCTCTAGCAAGGTAGCCAGAAGAGTACAGTTAGTTGGGAAGGCCTACAACTCCGCCTGGCCAGGGGAAATCCCATCTGCTCAAGGACTGACCAGGCCCCTATCACTAGCAAGTACTCCGGGAGGGTCTATCTTTGTCACCAGTAAAGACCCTGAACTACACCGCACCGTCTCTGAGTGGTTCCTGCTACCCCCATCATCCACGTCGGCTGCCCTGAGGCCATACTCCTCCCGTTGGGGGTTATACCATCCACGCTGCACCATCCTTCCACCGGCCTCAGCGGTCTGCCCTGCAGCGGCAGCTCCATAGCTGCATTCAACGGGTGGCGTAGTCACCAACCATCTACTGCTAGTACATCGCCGCTCAGTTTGACTCCCTGGGCACGGACCGGGTCGCCGCCACGAGACTACAACCCTCAAGAGATCCGGCTCCGGGTAAGCTCCCGCGTGCGCAACGCAGCGCGACACAGGCCCAGGGGCGCGTCACATAATGTCTTTTACTTCATGTGGACACATCAATGTGCATCCATTGCTTACCTGGGATAGTCATGGCACCAAGATGAACTATAGGAAGAGGGAAATCTTCAGTAAGTCAACAAATTCTAAAGTTGACCTCCAAATTTTCCATATCTCATAGAAACACTTGTTGGGTGTGATGGAGATCCATAGAGGTGCCACATCGCAATGCACAGGACTTAAGGAATTCGCTACTATTGTCATAGTGCCTGATATCACAGGACATCTTCATGGGTCTTGCTGAGTCCTTGCCAGAGCTGTTTCTTATGGCAGAGGGGGGCCTTTTCTTAATGATACCGCTAATAGGTGTATGTATACTATTGGCTGCTCTAACCCAAAAAGGGGACAATTTCAAACTTGTTTTTGTTCCCTTTCAATGGCAGCTGAACAGAATATCTCCTTGACAATGGAACATCTTCAAATGTTCCACAAGACATGTCAGCATATTTCCCCCTGAAACAGCCTGACAACCTAATGAAGGCTTCCTGACAGTTATTTTCTTTTTTTATTACCTAATGAGCCAGCGCCACTTCCATATGCAGTTACACCACCTCACCTGCCTTTACAGCGTTACCCATCAGCAGTGGTACTGTGAAGATGTGCACGGTATTAGCTCTAGAGTATAGACTGGTACTTTCATCTCTAAACCTCAAGAGATTACCTTTTTTTCTACACACTTATAATTGTGAAGCATTTCAAACACTCATAAATCAACATGATTGCAGCCTCTAACCTCAAAGGGAAAAATGAGAGCGAATATGCCTTATACAGCCGGGAAAAAAAGATTCACTTATCACAACTGCTGCTTCAAGAAAACTATAGCCCACTCTCCGAGATCAAAATGATTATACACGGATCACATTATTATTTACTTGACTAAGCAGTGACACAGGTATGAATGAGTGTTTATATTGCATTATTAAAAAGCTTTACCCTTAAAAATAAAAGCCCATCAAATTATGTTCCTTCAGTCGTAGTCTTCTGACAAGTTATTGAAAAATCTCAGATACAGAGTTGTCAACCAGCTATCCAATACTTCTTCGACCTTAATCACGTGAGCCTTCATCTCTCCTTACAAGCTTGTACTTGGGATACTTGTTGTCCCCATCACAAAACAATTCTAGAGCATACAGCGGGTGAAATAAATATTGAACACGTCACCAATTTTCTAAGTAAATATATTTGTAAAGGTGCTATTGACATGAAATTCTCACCAGATGTCGGTAACAGCCCATCCAATCCACACAGGCAAAAAAATTAAACCATAGATGTCCATAAATGTGCAATAATGAGAAATGACACAGGGAAAAAAGTATTGAACACACTTACAGAAATTAGGCCATGGCTCCACGATCAGTATTTGGTCAGTTTTCGTCAGTATTTTTTCTCAGGAGTGGGAGCCAAAACCAGGCGAGGAACAATCAGAGAAAAGGTGTAATAGAAACAAGTCACCAATTCTGCATTTATCACCCACTCCTGGTTTTGGCTCCCAAAAAAAAATACTGACCAAATACTGATAGAAGTATTAGTTTAAGGCCATGGCCCCACTAACAAAAGCCTTTGTTGGTGATGACAAGATGCCTCCTGTATGGAGAAACTAGTCGCATCCATTGCTCAGGTATGATTTTGGCCCATTCTTCCACACAAACACTCTTGAAATCCTGAAGGTCCCATGGGCTCCTTCTATGAACTCTGAGCTTTAGTTCCTTCCATACATTTTCTATTGGATTCAGGTCAGGTGATTGGCTGGGCCATTCTAGCAGCTTTATTTTCTTTCTTTGAAACCAATTGAGAGTTTCCTTGACTGTGTGTTTGGGATCATTGTCTTGCTGAAATGTCCCCCCTCGCTCGTTTCATCTTCATCATACTGGTAGATGGCAGCACGTTTTTAACCAAGAATGTCTTGACAAATGTGTCCATTCATCGTTCAAGTATATGAAGTTTAAAACCAACAAGTTACCAACGCCATATAATGATGGGTATAATACTGGAGATGCACCCACAATAAATATGAATACCCAACTAAACAAAAATACTTCAGTCATAGAATGCCAATTAGGAATACATTGGTTTACTAATATAATATTGATTTTTCTGTTTAGTGCTGCATGCTATTTTATCTACTGTGACTTGTTACTGCAGGCACTAACTTATTTTATGGAGACAGGGAGTTACCTGGATTTATTCATCTGGCCCACCATTGAGTCACTCTGCCTTTTTTATTTAATTTTTGTTTATTGCATGTGAAGACACTGGGTCTTCTGTGGGAATAATACTACTCAGACAACACAGGGTGAGGGTTAAACAGTGTGGCAATACTATATTGAACCAAACAGACAATAACATATAGAACAGTCCCAGTAAATACCCAGGATGGTGCAAAATTACACAGTCTCACCCTTTCGCTGGCCCGCCGGGAATAGAGCAACTGTGACTTTGGGACTTCCAGGGCCAACTACCTCAACCAGTGGCCCCCCGCTTTTGGCAGGCACCCACACAGAGAAGGTAGCAGCAAGCTTAGGAAGCTGACAGTCCATTGCGGTACGTGGCCAGGGGACCTGAAGACCCTTGATTTCACCAAACATATCCATAGATCCAGGTGACCAGACAGTCTCAACCTGGATTTCTCCGAGTGTATCCATGGGTTCCAGGTGACCGGATGGTCCCAACCTGCTAACCCAAACATATACATGGGACCAGGCGACTGGATGGTCCCAACCTGGCGTCTCAGAACATATCCACGGAACCAGGTGACCGGAGGGTCACAATCCTGCTTCCCCAAACGTCTCCATAGGGTTAGTGATGGTCAATGGAGCAGATCTGTATCTGTCCAGCCAGGGCAGTGTTTACAGGCTGGCATTGTGTAGAATCCAAATCTGTGTCCCTTAGAATGGAACCATGCTACCAAGCTGCTGTCCTGAAGAGTCCCTCTGATTCTCTTAGAAGAACTATAGAAATCCCTTTTTATATATAACCATCTGTGGCTCAGATCATCATTCACAGGTCAGGTGGGAACGTGCAGGGCTAATGTCTCATGGTTTGAGCATTTAATCAATTTGCATAGTTTGTATCCCCCTGCTCTGTAAATGAATAAACTAGCTGGCCTAGTACAATATGTAATTAGCATATTAACAAACAACATTGCTCCCCAACCCTGAGTCGCTGTCCTCCATACAATAAGCTGCAGTAAATATCAACTCAAATGTCAACATTCAGGTTATACAAATACTAGTCTGTCCTTCTTGACCCACCGAAGAAAAACACAAATTCAAAAGTCAACTCAAAGATAATAGTGTATTTCTCCTGGCTTAACAAATCTAGACATCTAGGTAATTAAGATTAAAAGCTGTGTCACCACATTGCATTTTATATTAATAAAGTATTATTTCATATGATACCTTTGTAGCTATTGAAAGAGAACACGTCTTCCTATAGCTCTCCACAAGTGATCTTTGGCTCTTGTGCAACTCTTCTTTTAATTCTTTTCTCTCCTCTGTCTGAAATCTTGTGGGGACCACCTGGTTATGGCCGATTTATCGTGAATAACAATGCTTAACAGCGGGCACCACATAAATTAAGTAATTGAAATAAGGGGTGCAAGGATAACTATGCAAAAGGAAAACACATGAATATGTAAAGAAAAGCTTGCATAGTAAAATAATGCACACCCCAAAAAAATTTTTTTAGAAAATAACTGCAAATAGTAAATACAATGGCTACTTTATTTTATGTATAAACACACACTATTTTAAAAAGCATTTAAAAACATATAAGAACAACAAGCAGTTGGACAAGAAATCATGTGGGATGTACGTTAAATATACAATATAAGATGATACCATATATTGACAATAAAGCACCCCACCACAATGATGGATTCTCCCGTAGGTGAATATAACAATTCATATGAATATATACCAGTGCGCTGAGAAATAACTTGAGGGCATGTAATTTAAATATAAACCGAGTATAATATGCTTAATGACATGAGAGGTGATACTTAGTAGATCTAATAAATCGTAGGAGTGGCTGTACCCATAGAAAGGACACTAAAGGGAATAAGGTCTGTTAAGACCATGTGAAATAATGCTAAATAGTCTATAGTGACCAACTTATGTAAATAATATAAAGCCACAAATATTTGAATGGATAGTGTCAGGCACAATACAGCACACATGAAAATATCAATGTACACAGATACCTACGGAGGGGGTCCACTGTAGAGAAGTAAGCCCTACGCATATGGCTACTACAGTAGCTTCGTCAGGGGTCAGTCAGATGAATCTCCAGTCTGGTTTATATAGGGTAAGTAAGTGCACTTACATGAACTAGGATAATTATGCCTACAGGTGTGCGCGGCGTCAGCCGCACATGTCGGGAGGCCACAGAGGACAATCGCGCATGAGCAAATAGTCATACTGCCCAAAGGCGTGGATAGATGCATTTCACAGCGGGATTAAATAGGCAGGGATGCATTTCATCCGCCGGAAATGACAACGCAGATCAGAGATCATGTGGTCTGTGTTCCAAAGGAGATGTAAGTGGGCAGAGAATGCGTTCCACCAAACCAAAGGAGGTCACACCCGCCAAAAATAACATAACGCAGACCGGAAATGATGCGGTCTGCGTGCCAGAAAGAATGTAAGTGGGCGGTAAATGCGTTCCACCAGAACACTTAAACATAGAAGGTCCATACAATACAAAAGAGGCGGAACTATATCAGATCCACCAAATCTGAGATACAAATCAAAGCCAAAATAACCAAAGTGAGACAATACAATGGACCATTGACATGACAGACATACAGAAGAGAGGAGACACAAGGGCTAGGGAGGACAAACAAAACAAAGAATATGCAATAAACGTATATAACAGCAATAAAAGGGGGTCAAATTCAAACCTTAGAATAGGTAATTGAGCTATGACCCCCGTATGGCTGAGAGTTCAAGTCATCAGAAAACCTGTAAAAAGTAAGTCTTCATTTGTACCAAAAGCATATTATACTCGGTTTATATTTAAATTATATGTCCTCAAGTTATTTCTCAGCGCACTGGTATATATTCATATGAATTGTTATATTCACCTACGGGAGAATCCATCATTGTGGTGGGGTGCTTTATTGTCAATATATGGTATCATCTTATATTGTATATTTAACGTACTTCCCATATGATTTCTTGTCCAACTGCTTGTTGTTCTTATATGTTTTTAAATGTTTTTTAAAATAGTGTGTTTATACATGAAATAAAGTAGCCATGGTATTTACTATTTACAGTTATTTTCTAAAAAAAATTTTTGGGGTGTGCATTATTTTACTATGCAAGCTTTTCTTTACGGTTTATAGTGAAATTATGTTCTTTCCACTTCCAGATTATGGCCTCAACAGTGCTCATTGAACCTTCAGTAGATTAGAAATTCTGTTGTAACCAATGTCATCAGTATGTTTTGCAACAATAAGGTTGCGAAGGTCTTGAAGACAGCTCACTGGTTTTACCCATCATGAGATGTTTCTTGTGTGGCACCTCGGTAATGAGACACCTATTTATAGGCCATCAATTTAACCAGCTGATAAGATTTTTCACTTAATTGGCAAGATTGCTTTCTAACTACTGATAAATTCCTGCTGGTATAATGACTTACCATGGGTTTTTGCACCTCTTTCTTCATGCGTTGAATACTTTTTCCCTGTGTCATTTCTCATTATTACACATAAATGAAGTTATGGACATATATGGTTTGATTTCTTTGCCTGTGTGGATTGGATGGGTTGTTACCAATATCTGGTGAGAATTTCACATCAATAGCAGCTTTAGACATATATTTACTTAGAAATTAGATGACGAGTTCAATACTTATTTCACATGCTGTATTTTCTTAAGTATTGTTGTCATGGGGTCCTTCTCCAGTATTACACAATAAACAGAGCGAGAGATGAGTGAACAATCCCAAGACCTTTATTGCATGCCAACCAAAAGGTCCATAAACAATCTACCACACAGAGGATGAAAGTATCCAGGAACACAGATACAGTCAAGTAATGGGATAAATGCCCCAGGCCAGGACATGATAGTCAAACAATCCAGCAGACAGAGGATAAAATAGTCCAGATACTTCTCCATATAAACTCATCCAGCAGTATTTCCAGTACCATCCGGGTTTCTCCAATTCTCTCTGAGGTGCTGCCCTTCACATCAGCGTCCCACACACGATCTAACACACTTGTCTCTCTTCGCTGTGGTTTTGAAAAGTCCCTCTCATCATTTAGAGGGCAGTGGGGAAAGGTGGCAGTGGCTCATGTCTCATTGTTTGAGCATTTAATCGATTTGCATAGTTTGTCTTACATTGCTCTGCAGATCAAAAAACTAGCTGGTCTGGTTCAATATGTAATCAGCATATTAGCAAACATAATTGTTCCATGACCCTCAGTCCCTGTCCTCAGGAGATAACAGACAATAAGTTGCAGTAAATATCAACTCAAGTGTCAAAATTTAGACTTATACAAATAATAATCTGTGCTTCTTGACCAACCAAAGAAAAACACAAATTCAAAATTCAACATAAAAATGGCGTATTTCTCCCGGCCTACTGAAAATAGACGTCTGGATAATTAAGATTAAATGCTGTGTTGTCACATTAGAGGGAATATGCAGAACAACAAGACAACACTCTGGAAATCAGTAAAATATGAATATAGACAGAATGATACCCCACAAACCATATCACACCGTTACAGTTGTGTTGTTCCAACAATTAAATTGACATATGAGGGGTATGGATACACAGTGTGAAGTAGCTGAACAAATTGAACAACAACACTGTGTACAGAGACAGACCCCAACTGTTAACACCTAGTTGTTAATTTACTCATACAGTTCCAGGAGAAATAAAAGAGGACTTTCACAAAGGAAAGCTAGATGAAAAGATGATGCAGATATGTTATTTCATTGGGAGTATATGTGTTTAATCAAATAAACATGTCCAGAGTGGTGACAGATCCTCTTTAAAGAAGATGCGTAATCACAAAATGTCCTTTTGTTTAAATCAAGTTTTGTGTTCAATGCATTTTTTATTTTTACATTTTAGCAATGTTTTTTTCCGTATCACAATCTATATTAACCCCTTCACGACATGCGCCGTACAGATCAGTTGATCTGATCAGCTGTCATGTGCCCCTAACAGCTGCAGGTGGAATCGCAATCCACCTTCGGCTGTTAGAATGTTAAATGCCGCTGTCAATCTCTGACAGCGGCATTTAACATGGCCGCGGCAAAAGGACATCACTTGTCCCGTCCATCGGCACCCGTGTCACATGACCACAGGTCGCCGATGGGTTGGCATGACAACCCGGGGTCTGCAGGAGACCCCTGCAGTTGTCATTGTCGAGATGCTATGAGCCCAGCTTAGAGGTTGGCGCTCATAGCAGATGAGCAATTTTGTTACACATAGCAGGGCTGAAGCGATGATCGCAGTTTCTTGTTCTCATGGAGACTATTGAAGCATGTAAAAAGTTTAAAAAAAGTTTTTAAAAATATTTAAAAAATTAAAGTTTAAATCACCCCCCTTTCAAAATAAAACAATAAAAAAATCAAATTACACATATTTGATATTGCCACGTTCAGAATCGGCCAATTTATCAATATAAAAAAAGAATTAATCCAATCGGTAAACGGCGTAATAAGAAAAAAATCAAAACACCAGAAATACAATTTATTGGTCGCCGCAACATTGCAATAATAATAATAATAATGCAATAACAGGCGATCAAAATATTGCATCTACTCCAAAATAGTATCAATAAAAATGTCAGCTCGGTGCGCAAAAAATAAGTCCTCATCCGGTCGAGATCCCGAAAAATGGAAACGCTATGGGTCCCGGAAAATGGTGTCTTTTTTTCTTTTATACAAACTTTGGATTTTTTTTTTCACTACTTAAATAAAAAAGAACTTATATATGTTTGGCATCTACAAACTCATACTGACCTGGAGAATCATAGTGGCAGGTCAGTTTTAACATTTAGAGAAAATGATTAAAAAAGAAAAAAAAAAGTGGAATTGCACCTTTTTTGCAATTTCACCGCACTTGGAATTTTTTTCCCAGTTTTACAGTACATGATATGGAAAAACCAATGGTGTCGTTCAAAAGTACAACTTGTCCCAAAAAGAAAAGCCCTTACACGGCCATATTGACCCAAAAATAAAAATAGTTATAGCTTTGGGAAGAAGAGGAGCAAAAAACAAAAGCGCAAAAACGGAAAAGGTCTGCGGCGTGAAGGGGCTGCCATTGGTGCTTTTCTAGACCCTAGCTTCCTATTCTTTAGGGAAATCCACATGGAAATATAGCAATAGACTGACAGACCTTCTTTTGTATGGAAGCACCTAATGAGTGTGTACCAAGTTCATCATGAATTACGGGGGAGCACGGGGAGCTGTGACATCGCCTATTGTGATTGTTGGATGCTGTGTTATCAGCTGTGTATAGAGGTATTACCTTGTTACCTAGCACCTGCTGTAAACTCTTCCTAAAAGATCAGAAGTAGTAGTCTACAGTTAGAGCAGTCGGACTGTGGCATGCCGACCACAAGGGATAGTGATGGCAGACACAATAACCGCTTTTATAAAAGGGCTGGATGATTTCCTCAGTACGCATAACATTGTGGGTTATAGATAATTTAGTGACAAAATGTACAATTGGTGGAGGAAGGTTCAACTTGATGGACCTAGGTCTTTTTTTCAACTATGTAATAAAGTTCCAGTTGTCAGTGTGAGAATTTCAAGATGACCAATTTTTTTTTTTTTTTAACACAGATGGAGATATCTGAGAAAAAAAACATTGTCACATTTTTTACGGTCCTGTCAGACAGCTATGCACAAACTCACATTTTAGAATCTGTGTTTTATTCCCAATACTAGGACTTTCCCCTCCTACTGTACAGAAGTTAGGTCACTTTAAGGATCTACGGTGATCCAAATCTGGTTCAGTAGAACAAACACCAAAGAAACTCCCTTTATAGCTGTCAAATACCAATCTCATTCATATTTGTTTGGGCAGCCCTAGTTAAGTTACAGATGTGACTGTCTTATGCAAAAAATTTAAAGTGGTTACTATTGAGGAATTCCTTAAATGCCCAAGTCAAATAAGAAAAATGTGACGATACAGCTTAAAATCTCAATTAGCCAGACAATTAGATTTGTTAAGTCAAGAGAAATACACTATTATCTTCGTGTTTCTGTTGACTTATAATTGTATGTGTATTTTTGTGGCTGGTCAAGAATGTCCTACTATTTGTATAAAACTAAATGTTGACTTATCTTCGTTTGGAAACAATGATGTTGAGTTAAAGAGCCCCCTACTATACCAACTGTGTAAATAGATTAGCTCAAACAATGAGACATGAGGCTGCCCTCCCTAACCCCTTACCTGTGACTGATGACCTTTATATGTAAATATATAAAGGGTTTTTCTACCCTGCCGCTAAGAGACTTAAAACAGAGAATCAAGGAGAAGCATGAGGACACTCAGACTCTCTGAGAACATCAGCTTGGAAGTATGGTTTTACCCAAAGAGACACAGATTTGGATTCTACAAGATTCTAGCCTAAGGGTATATAGCCCTGACTGGAAAGATATGGATCTGCTCCATTAACCATCAGAGAGCCCATGGATACATTTGGGGAGACCAGGTTGGGACGATGAAGTCACCTAGCCCCATAGATGTATGGGGTTGCCAGGAGGGACCCACCAGTTGCCTGGAATTCATTGGGAAAAATTCGGAGAAGCCAGATTGGGACCCGCCAATCATCTGGCACCATGGAAATTCTCAAAGAGGCCAGGGTGGGATCCAGGGGTCTCCTGGCCTTGTACCTCGATGGACTGCTAGCTTCCTAAGCTTGCCGCTACCTTCTCTCTGGATACACTCGGAGAAATCCAGGTTGGGACTGTCCGATCACCTGGATCCATGGATATGTTCGGAGAAAGCAAGGGTGGGATCTTCAGGTCCCCTGGCCACGTACCACAATTGACTGTCAACTTCCTAAGCTTGCCGCCACCTCTTCTCTGTGGGTGCCCACAAGAGGCGTGGGGCCACAGCTTGAGGTAGTTGGCCCTGGAAGTCCCAGAGTCGCAGCTGTTCTATCCCAGGCGGACGGAGCGGAAGGGTGAGACTGTGTAATGTTGTACTATCTTAGGTATTTTGTTGGGACTCTTTTGTGTGTTGTCTGCTTTGTGGGTCAATAAAGTATTGCCACGCTGTTTTACCCTCACCCTGTGTTGTCTGAGTAGTGTTACGTCCACGGAATACCCCGGGTCTTCACAAAACAAATATACTCCCCTCCCACACCAGCACTGTTCCAGCAATATCGGCAAAGCTTCCCAGCACTAGTGATATTGTCATGTCACTCCTAGTGCTGCAGACAAAAAGCAGCTGCTGATCGACTGCTATTCATTAATATTCCATCATAGCGAACGCCCACTGTAATGAAATAGTAAAAACTCTAGCCTGTCAGTGGCTACTGATTGTTATGTCATGCGAGCGCCGGGAGACTCTGCACCAGTATCGCTGGAATGTGCAGCTGCAGGAGGGGTGTATAAGCTCTACTTATTTCACTCTGGAAACTCAGACATTTAAGAGGGGGTTGTGCAAGTAGTGTCAATCTGGTAAAACATGCTATGGCAGAACTTACAACTTCTAAAAATTATCATCTTCTATTTCATATTCTTCAAGTCTTCTTACATAAACAGGAGGTTTAAATTCCATCTACAGATTTTAAATAGTAGTGAAGTCTTGGAATGATAAACTCCATTCTGAAACTCTCTCCAAAGAATTTTATAGCAGGAGGAGGAGTTTTCCTCACTGAAGACAGATTTGTAGACAAATTTATTGACAGATTTGAGCAGTTTTTGAGAGTGAATAATCAGTGCAGGGGACAAAAAGTAACTGATAAGTGGAAAAAAACATTTTTTTCGAAATTGTATTACAAAGCTTCTTCTCTTCACTTATACTATTGATTTAAGAAAAAACAAACAAACAGTTGTTACCATTGGATATCTTATGCATCAAAATATAATTTAGAACAGACGCGCTAATCCGATCTAATAATTAAACAGTGTAAAGTTAGTCTAGACTGTATGCAAAATACATCAAATTTATCACAGCGGATCATAATGGATGAAAAATGTAGTTCTTCTTTGTTCCAGAAGTTTGGTGTATATGGTCTCATTTTAATTAGATGCCCTTTCTACTGAGTTACACCCCTCTAGCACTAAGCTAGCCCTAGTCATCAAATAAGTGTCTAAAACACAAAAATGTGATACAAGGCAATTAACAGTCCCTCACTACCTTCAAGTCCACACTCACTGCAGCAAAACAAACATACTTCACATCTCTCATATCCTCCCTGTCTCACAACCCCAAACAACTATTCAACACCTTCAATTCTCTCCTCCGTCCCCCAGTACCTCCTCCCTCTCCTCTTATTTCAGCCGAAGACTTTGCCTCATTCTTCAAGCAGAAGATTGACACCATTAGACAAGCTTTTACCTAAAGCCCCCACAGCCCCTGCCCACACCTACTCAACCCTCTTCCTCCAAAACCACATTCTCCACCATTTCTGAAGATCAACTTTCCTCCTTACTCTCCAAATCACACCTCACCACCTGTAAACTTGACCTAATCCCGTCCCACCTCATCCCAAACCTTACCACTATCTTCATCCCAGCCCTAGCCCACCTCTTCAACCTGTCACTAACAACTGGTGTCTTCCCCTCATGCTTCAAACATGCCTCAATCACACCCATCCTCAAAAAGCAATCCCTTGACCCATCCTCTGTGTCTAGCTATCGCCCCATATCTCTTCTCCCCTATGCCTCAAAACTACTGGAACAACATGTCCATTCTGAGTTGTCCTCCCACCTCTCCTCCTGCTCCCTCTTTTACCGCCTACAATCTGGTTTCCGATCGCACCATTCTACTGAAACTGCACTGACTAAAGTCACCAACGACCTACTAACCGCCAAATCTAAGCGACACTACTCTGTCCTCCTCCTCCTAGACCTATCATCTGCCTTTGACACAGTGGACCATTCCCTCTTACTACAGACTCTCTCATCTATCGGCATCACAGACTTGGCCCTATCCTGGATCTCCTCATACCTAACAGACCGGACATTCAGTGTCTCCCACTCACACACCACCTCCTCATCTCGCCCCCTATCTGTCGGTGTCCCCCAAGGTTCAGTTCTAGGACCACTGCTCTTCTCCATCTACACCTTCGGCCTGGGACAGCTCAGAGTCTCACGGCTTTCATTATCACCTCTATGCTGATGACACACAGATCTACCTCTCTGGACCCGATATCACCTCCTTACTAACCAAAATCCCACAATGTCTGTCTGCTATTTCATCCTTCTCTGCCAGATTTCTAAAACTTAACATGGACAAAACAGAATTCATCATCTTCCCGCCATCTCATTCAACCCCCCCAACTGACCTATCAACGTCAATGGCTGCCCACTCTCCCCAGTCCCACAAGCTCGCTGCCTTGGGGTAACCCTGGATTCTGAACTCTCCTTCAAACCACATATCCAAGCCCTTTCCACTTCCTGCCGATTCCAACTCAAAAATATCTCCCGGATCCGCACATTCCTCAACCATGAATCTGCAAAAACACTAGTGCACGCCCTCATCATCTCCCGCCTTGACTACTGCAACCTCCTGCTCTGTGGCCTCCCCTCTAACACTCTCGCACCCCTCCAATCTATCCTAAACTCTGCTGCTCGACTAATCAATCTGTCCCCCCGCTATTCCCCGGCCTCTCCTCTCTGTCAATCTCTTCATTGGCTCTCCATTGCTCAGAGACTCCAGTTCAAAACCCTAACCATGACATACAAAGCCATTCACAACCTGTCTCCTCCATATATCTCTGACCTAGTCTCCCGTTACATACCCGCACGCAACCTCCGATCCTCACAAGATCTCCTTCTGTACTCCCCTCTTATCTCCTCCTCCCACAATCGCATACAAGATTTCTCCCGTGCTTCCCCCCCCCTACTCTGGAACTCTCTACCCCAACACATCAGACTCTCACCTACCGTGGAAACCTTCAAAAGGAACCTGAAGACCCACCTCTTCCGACAAGCCTACAACCTGGAGTAACCATCGCTCCACCATACCGCTGCATGACCAGCTCTCCCCTCACCTACTGTATCCTCACCCATCCCTTGTAGATTGTGAGCCCTCACGGGCAGGGTCTTCTCTCCTCCTGTACCAGTCGCTGTCACATTGTGTTCAAGATTATTGTAATTGTTCTTGTATTATACCCCTTTTTTACATGTAAAGCGCCATGGAATAAATGGCGCTATAATAATAATAATAAATAATAATAATTATGCCAATTTTGGTGAGACAAAGTGAACTAGAATTCTGATGTTTATCCTAGTAAACCTTCCCTATGATCCGCTTTAAATTAAGCAACTTCTTCAGTTTTTCAATGTCAACAGTAAACTCTCCTGCAGAATCTGTTCTTAAAAAAGCACTCCCATCTATATTTTTTGCATTAAATGTGTGTATATATGTACGAGGTGTAGTGTGAGTGTATTAATATACTCACCTACCGCCTCTCTCCAGGATCCAGCGCCGTTCTTCTCTTCTTCTCAGTGACATCACTCCTCATGACTCTCCAGGTCACACTGCATTCTGCGTGACCCAGAAGTAGCTTTTACAATGCAAGTCTATGGATCAAGGCAGCATAACCCTCATAGGGCTGAGTTGTAATACCAGACACTGCTGCTGTAAAGAAATAGATCTCCATTTCCAAATTACAGAAAGCTCATTCAATTTAAAAAAAAAAAAAATCACTAACTCGAGGAAAGCCTTTAAGGTCCTTTCATGGGGCCTGAATCACCTTTCACATTTTGATATAATTGATAGAGGCATAGCTATGGGGAGTCCCAACACTCTCAGGTCCTGGTGTTTCTGAGAGCCTAAAAGTTTTACTCCAACATACTCCCCAGTCACCAGTATTAAAAATGTCACATTGTAAAGTTGGAGGAGCCTTATAAGAAATACTTATCTTACAGAGCCACAGAGGGCACATGGCAACTCAGCTCTAGGTACTTGGTAATTTGCTGAGAATATATCTATATATTTCTTTGCACATTATCTGACAAGTTTAAAAGTTTGGATACTTTCATATAAAGTCATGAAGTTTTTCCATAACCCCTGGGTATAGTTTCTGCACTGCCCCTTGGAAGGTGGTACTGAATAAAATGCCTCGTCTGCCTGCATCACCTCTAATAATGTAAATTGTTAAAGAACAGAGAAAAGGGAACTTGAAAAGCCATTGATCTTTAATAATTTATATTCTGCTGCTTCTCATTAACCACTGTGTTCAGCAATCTGCAGGTCTGAATAATATTCTGGATTTTAGCTCTGTGTAGTCAATTACGTTATCCGCTTCTCAGTGTTTGCCATTCTTTGTGTAGACTTATGAAAACCTTGGTTTAGCTAAAAAGGAAGATGAGCTTTGAAATATATGATATTATGAAGAAAGATTCTAAATCTTTATTTTTTGGCAAAAGCCTGAATCCATAATGGTTCCAACTAGTCGTGTAAATTGAAGTTCATGGGCCCCCAACTATCACAGGTTTTTAATAGTATTGATCTTCACAGATAGGTCCCTTTGGCCTAGGCTCCAAAGCCTGGGTGCATAGGCGGATTATAATGAGGGCAATCCGGGCTACCGCCCGGGGCCCCGAGCCTGCAGGGGGCCCGCGGCTCCGGGCGGGGTGTCTAATGCCGGATTGCCCTCATTATATGTGCGGGCCGCCGCGGCACATACCGGTAGCAGTGGCGGGAGGGGGGGCCCCGGACCGCTCCCCCAGCAGCGGCCGCCGCTACTTCTTCATCGGCCGGGCCAGCACTGCAGCAGTTAAATTTTCTGTGCTGGCCCGGCCGCGTCACTGCTAGGAGACACGGCCCTGTGCGCGGCCGTGTCTCCTAGCTCTGACGTCACGCAGTGCGCGCCCGGCCTGCAGTGCTGCAACGGAGAAGTCAGAGCAGGCAGGAGGAATGGAGCCGGGGGATGGGGTGTGTGTGTGTAGGCAGGTGTGTGTGTGTAGGTGTGTGTGTGTAGGCAGGTGTGTGTGTAGGTGTGTTTGTGTGGGCAGGTGTGTGTGTGTGTGTAGGCAGGTGTGTGTGTGTGTGGGCAGGTGTGTGTGTGTGTGTGTGTGTGTGTGGGCAGGTGTGTGTGTGTGTGTGTGGGCAGGTGTGTGTGTGTGTGTGTGTGTGTGTGTGTGTGTGTGTGTGTGTGTGTGTGGGCAGGTGTGTGTGTGTGGGCAGATGTGTGTGGGTGTGTGTGTGTGTGTGGGCAGATGTGTGTGTGAAGTCTGTGTGTGTGTGATGTCTGTTTGTATGTATTTTTGTGTTTCAAATGTGTTTATGCATTTGTGGGCAGATGTCATTGTGTGATGTCTGTTTGTATGTATTTTTGTGTTTCAAATGTGTTTATGCGTGTCTTTATATGTTTGCGTGACTGCATGCGGCCTCCTGCTGTCTCTGGGGGGGCGCCGTGTGGCCCCCCGCTGTGTATAGATGGCGCGGTGCGGCTCCCCGCTGTGTATTGATGGCGCCGTGCGGCCCCCCGCTGCGTATAGATGGCTACGTGCGGCCCCCCGCTGAGTATAGATGGCGCCGTGCGTCCTCCTGCTGTCTCTGGGGGGGGCGCCGTGCGGCCTCCCGCTGTGTATAGATGGCTACGTGCGGCCTCCCGCTGAGTATAGATGGCGCTGTGCGGCCTCCTGCTGTCTCTGGGGGGGGCACCGTGCGGCATCTATACTCAGCAGGAGGCCGCACGTAGCCATCTATATGGTGCCATCTATACACAGCAGGAGGCCGCATGTAGCCATCTATACACAGCGGGAGGCCGCACGTAGCCATCTATACACAGCGGGAGGCCGCACGTAGCCATCTATACACAGCGGGAGGCCGCACGGCGCCATCTATACACAGCGGGAGGCTGCACGGCGCCATCCATACACAGCGGGAGTCTCAGTGCTTTGCAAGAGCAGTCAATAAATTCTGCTTGACTAATTCTGAGCACCATAAAGTCTGGTTCGCTTCTAACCTGCTGTCTTCATTTTCAGCTTGCTGAATTCTAACTCATTTACTGTCATTCGAGACGATGCCTTTGCTGGTCTCTTTCACCTTGAATACCTGTAAGTGCTCCACTTAATGTCATATTTTTGATTCTGTTCTTCTTCATCTTTTGGCATGTGCAATTGTATGATCAAGTATTCATATGAATTTATGACCTACTTAAACCTTCGAGGACCTTAAATTTTATTCAATCAAATTTTTTTCCAGTTTAAAACTATGGGACATATGTGCCTTGGTCCTCAAAGGGTTTTTAAAGGGGCTGCAAACATAAATCCGAAAAAAATAATTCAATTAGTGCTTTTTGTGTTCATTTAATTTTTATTTGAAGTCCATTTTTTTTTTATATATACCTTGAAATTAAGCCCTACCCCATGGAATGAAGCCCTATCTACATGACATCTGAGAGCTACATGGATCCCGCTTGTGAGGTGCCTGTCCGTCACTACTATTCAGTTTTAGGGTCCACTCACTAAGCCATATATTCTCTCATGCAAGAGAATAGGGCCAATTATGCTAATGACACTCGGCTCAAACTCTGTCAGAGCTTCAACTGAGTGTGATCCGATTCTCTCGCAGCACAGATATGGAGAAGATGGAGAACTTAATTTCTCCATCTTCTCCATAGTCTCTGTGAGTGTTCATCGGACTGCACTTGGATGACATCCGAGTGCAGTCCAATGTTTTACGTGCACCCATAGACTTGTATGGGTGCACATGGTCCGAATATCGAATGAGATTATTTTCTCATGCCGATAATCGCAGATCTGCACTGTCCCATAGTATAACATAGGGCTGAGTCCTATCCGATAAAACATCACATAGCATTCGGCCGTGTTATACGACAGTGTGAGCGAGCCCTTAGAGTCAAGGAATATTTACATGCAGATGATGATATTACTCTCCAAGTGTATATTTTTTTAGGCGAGTTCATAGTAAATGCTTTGCCTTTTTGACATGTGATCAACTAAAGAACAAGAAAGATTTAGGACCACCCCTATAGAGAAACGGAAAATAGTTTGGAGGACGTGCATGTCCTTTTTTATTTATTATGAGAAAATCATAAAAGATCCAGTTTTTTAACCATGCTGTGACTTTCTGCTGAGGGAGAGGGAGAGAGCTGCCCTATTCAGAGTCTGTAATAAGACCTGCTGACAAAAGTGTTGAAGATACAGTCTAATGTGAATTAACAATGAAAAAAAGTTAATTTCACAAATGGCTTGTATTTTTTTTAATACAAACTTTTTTGTGTTTGCAGCTCCTTTAAAGGGAATCTGTCATCAGGTTTTTGCCACCTAATCTGAGAGCAGCATAATGTAGGGTTAGAGGCACTGATTCCAGTAATGTGTCACTTACTGGGCTGCTTAGTGTTGTTTTGATAAAATCATTGATTTGTCAGAAGGTAATTATCACTAGATGACTAGTAAGTTCTGTAGGACCCCACCCCCATCACTGATCAGTAGATTTCTGTGTACACTGAGCATGGGCAGAAAGCTGCCAATCAGTGGTGTGGGCGGGGCTATACAGAGCGCAGCATTCAGAGAGCTGCTAGATCTGCAGCAGATGAAACGGTGATTTTCTCAAAATGACAACAAGCAGCTGAAAAAGTGACACATAGCTGGAATCAGGGTATCTGCCCCTATATTGTGCTGCTCTCAGATGAGGCAGCACAATTAATATTGTGCCAAATTAATTTCCCGTGAACTATCACATGATCTATCACAGGGGATCATGTGACATGTCACGTGATAAATCAGGTGGGGGGGGGGAGCCCTTGCTACTCTTAATCCACCCCTGCCTGGGTGTGACTGCATCCTCTACTCCCACTATAGTTACACCCCCCTCTTTCACTTATCTACAGTACGGGTCTCAAACTAAACTAAGGTCTGGGGCCACTTAGAAAAAAAATCCTGTTAGGGTGTTGGCTGCATTGTTAAATTTCAGCTGCGGTTACATGTCAACTTTGGCTGTGACAGAGACAAAGTCCTCCCAGCTTACACCCCTGAATACAGATATATACCACATCACTAATATATAATTAGGCACTGTGCAACCCACCATTGAAAATAAAAATTGATACTTAATACTTACCATTATTGCTGCTACTAGTTACTAAATAATGCCACATTGATGGATGCAATCCTTATCACCACTATGACCACTTATTCCATTGTTTGCACACTTCTGGAGTCAGGCACGTGAGTGACACAGCTCCATATATATTTTGTGTCTCCTTAGTGATAGTTATCCCTGTTTACTCTCCTTTTTATACATGCTTTTATTTCTTTTTCTGTAATTGAATAAAAGATTTGATCTTATCTACTGGGCGTACACTTCTTTTTCTTTGTAGGTTTTCATTGCAATTCCATATCCACTCTTCAACCCACACCCCCAATTCGATGCAATATCATGTCCTCTCTCCCACCCACCAAATTTCATACAATTTTATGTCCTCTCTTCCACTCCTCCCAATTCATTAAAATTTCATGTCCTTACTAGTGAAGATAGAGTATGTTTCATTAACCATTTCCAGCAAGCACGCTTGGGTGCTCGCCGAGTATTTCGGCGTGCTCGGGGCTTCCTTTATTAACGCCGCAAGTGTCACGGCTGTTAGACAGCTGTGACACATGCAGAGATGGGCTGACGGACAGTCCAACAGCCGTGACACTTGCAGCAGCGGCGACAATAAAAGAAGTCCCGAGCACGCCGAAATACTTAGCGAGCACCCGTGCGTGCTCGCCGGAAAGGGTTAATGAAACATACGCGATCATGACTAGTCCTCGCTCCTACCCCAAAGTCATTGTAATTACATGTTGTCCTTTCCATCACTTACCTCTCCAGGCAATCCCTCTTCCATATTTTACTGGATGGTACCTACTAAATGACGCTGCTTGTATAACGTCGTCATTGTGCGAACTGCGTCTTAGATAAAACACTGTTCAGAAAGCAGAGAATGGCTTCCTGCAGACACTCTGACTTCCTATTGCAGACAGCGGACATGCACGAATGCTCTCTGCCCAGCGATGGACACTGCTAATGGTGGCGAAAAACTATAAATAAGCAATCTGGTCATGGACCCCCCTGGAATCCTGTGCATTAGCCCAGATTGCCCTCATTATAATCCATCCCTACCTCTGGGTTGTAATAGCTTTATGGGCCACATGTTTGAGACCCCTGCCCTACAGGCTATAGTCCTCCATGAGCACACTAGACTATTTAAACCTAAAAGCCTTGGACTCTGATTCTCTGTAATACAGGAAATAAATTCAGAAAACTGTGTGATTGCCCTCATAGAAATAGCTTCCGTAAAGTGGACTTAAAGTGTCTGCCAATAAATCTGCAATATGAAGAAATCCATGCATGTAAAACACTGTGCTCCTGAACGCTGCTGCTAGTATCTACGGCGAGATGCATTCTTCTCACTTTTGTACATTGCGGAATACAAATGGGAAGCTTGAGGTTTCAGTGATCAGAACTGTTGTCTTGCCGCACTGGAGTCTTGGATTCAAATCTGATCATGAACACCGGCCTGGAGTTTGCATCTTCTCCCCAACCTTAGCAAACGCCGCAGATAATAATTGGTCAAATTCATTCAAATGGGCCAACAATTTTAACAAAATGGAGGAATCCTAGCAGTAGATGTTAAGGATCAGTATGTCTGATCTCGGCTCCATAAGACAAGCCCTTATTCCCCACTCACCATTCACAGAATACGCACGAGTAAGGTGGAGTTGGGAGAAATAGCTTGTTTGCTCTACAGTTACCTCCTGTTATGACCAGCTTGATAGAGAAAGATGGTATAAAGAGTGGATTTCCAGCAACTGCAAAATATACATTATAAAAACATAATTTATTCAATATGCTCTTACAAAATGTAAAGATAAAGGGTAAAAAAAAAAAAGCAAACCCTTCCTAATCGTTTCAAGCAGTAAAGATCTTAGTCATAGCAATGACTAAGAGGCTATGCTATCCCAAAGACCTAATGTTCGAAACACATGGGCCAAGTGTTTCAATTTATTACCCATTGTCTTTACATTTTTAATAGCATATTGAATACATGATGATTTATATAATATTTTATTTTTTTTTGCAGTTGCTGGAAATCCTCTCCTCTACACCATTGTTCCTGCCTGGGAATCAGCTCATGGTTTCTTCTGTGCTCCGCATCCTTCAAGAGTCATTCAATTACCAGATCTGGTGAGTTTATATGATCTCTCCAGTTTTATATTCCCTAATGGAGAAAGGCCTAGTTTAAATCTTGCTCTTCGTTGTATGCCAATTCTTCCTTTGTTGTGGAGACATGACCAATTTGAGTCTCTGGCTGTCTTATTAATAAGGCTTTTAAAAAATAAATAGAGGTGAAGAATTTATTTAAGCAAAGCATATTGAACCCATATGAAATGATCATGTGTTAGGCTGAGTTCACACGATACGGTTTTAATGCGTTTCTGCAGCGGTTTGTCCACCGTGGAAACACATTAAAACCGCTTTGGTAAGAGGTCTGCCATGTACAGCAATGATAATCTGCATGTGCTGTGCACATGATGCGGAAATTTCCGGTGCGGATTATCATTGCAGCACAAACCACAGCACAACCAATTTAGGTGCGATTTCGCAGCAAAATAGCACCATTTGAATCGCAGCAAACCAGCATGTATAATATCTATACAGGCGGATTTGCTGCGTTTCAATGTAAAACAATAGGCGCAAAATCGTGCCGCGGCTGGTACCCAGGTCGGGAGAGGAGGCTGCTACTCCTCTCATCCGACCGCTGCTCTGGCTGATAACAGTGAGAGCAGCGTGGATGGGAGAAGCAGCAGCCTGCTTCTCCCAGCGGCAGTGTAAAAAAGAATCAAATATGTAAAAAAAATAAACCTTCATACTCACCTCTCCGGCAGCCCCCAGTGTCCTCCTGGGAGATTCTGTCCCATCGGCGGCTCGCGCCTCGCAGTGTACTTCTGTGACGGCCAGCTGCGCTTGGTATCACAGATCCTAGAAGAGTGCATTGATGGATTCCTCCACAAGAGGCCCCCATAAACATTCACACATCTCCACCTTCCACCTCAGACCAGCAGAGGGAGCCCGTTAGGGATATAAATAGGGAAGGTGGAGCCAGGCAGTTCAGTTCCTCTGGAGAGTTCAGCAAGTACAGGTCAGACTAGAACTCACAGAGCTCAGGATAGAAAGCTAGGAGTGTGCCGACGCTCTGAGAGCGGCGAAGAAGAGCAGTGTCCAGGCTGCAGTGTGTGTAGCCTAGTGAGGGCCCCGAGCGGGGCCGAAGGCGAGTGGAAAGTGAGTAACATAGGGGGCAGAGGAGCTTAACCAGCTCACCCCGAAGTATATACCGGACACCGGCTCTGAAGCTTACCGGGATCTCTATGACCCAGTAAGGCATAACCGGAATCCCTGGAGAACTACAAGTCCCAGGATTGCTAAAGTGCTGAAACGTAACAGAGCCAGGAGACACATAGGCCCCGCAAGCTGAGGAGCGTGTACTCCAAGAAAAGGCCCTACCACAAGGTCAGCCAGCGCAGGACAGAGACAAAGTTAGGCCTATCTCCAGGCAGGTCAGAAACTTACTACGCAGAGGCAAGAAACAGGAGGCCCTACACCCGAACATTGGGGAGGATCCTGATATGCACCCTACAGTGCTGTGGGACGTGCCTGAATTTCCATCAGTAAAAGGTACTGAAGTGACTATCGCGTCCGTCCCTGTTCTTGCTCTGACCCGGCTGGGTCTCACCTGTCCTGCATCCCCTTCTCCGTACGCTGCCCTGAGGCCCAGCTCCACCTGTGGGGAGCTATACCATCGAGCTGCCTTATCATCGGCCTCAGTGGACTGCGCAGCGCTGGTGATTCTCACCAGAAGCCATAGGTGGCGTCACAAACTTTCATAAAACTAAGAAATCTATTAGCCCCTTTTTAAAGAGTGACCCCAGGGTACAGGCCCGGGAGCCGACCACCGCAACATCCCCAAGGCCAGGCAAAGGCCCGGGTACTGAGTCATCCCCATCCCCTGGGCTGGTCACTTCCAGGACCTGCGGTGACGTCACTGATCACCTGATGGTCACGCGACCATCAGGTGATCAGTGATGTCACCGATCAGCCGATGGTCGCGTAGCCAGCAGGTGATCACGTGACCGTCAGCTGATTGCTAAAGCCGGTAATCAGCAGATGCTGAGCGTGGGAAGATTCACAAGAGTTTTCCCATGCTCTCTAGCTCACCGGGGCTCATCAGTTGATAAACCCCAGTGACCTCTCCTGCAGCACTGTATACTGATAGGGGTGATTTTACACCCCTGTCAGTATACAGTGCTGTATTCTACAGCTGTGACATCAGTGATTGTTGATATCACAGCTGTAGAAATTATCCGGATCATCGTGGGACCTTGGCGTTACGTGGATTACGTTGTTGATGGCGGACAGGCGAGGAATATTGTGGTTTGTTTTTTTACGTTTTTTTCAGGAGATCGAGGGCTTCGCGGAGAGGTGTAATTAAAAAAAACAAAAAAAAAAAACAACTTTATTCTGGCCGTGTCTTATTGAAAATGCGCCATTTTACTACACGGTTAGTAATGGGGGCGCCCTCCATTACTAACCTGGGCTTCAAGTCAGCCGCCAACACAAGGCTGACGTGAACCTCAACCCTATTACCCCCTGCCACTGCTACACGACAGCGTGGAAAAGCGAGGCCAAGCGCCAGATTTGGTGCATCTTATGGATGCGCCATTTCTGGGACTGCTGAGGGGTGATATTAATAGCCGCGGAGGGGCTAGTATTCATGGCCCCTTCCCTGGCTATTAATATCAGCCCGCAGTTGTCTAGTTTAGCCTCCGCTGGCTAGATTTTATAAGGGGACCCCACGCCAATTTTTTTCTGGGCTCCCCCTTTAATCTAGCCAGTAAAGGCTAAACAAACAGCTGTGGGCTGATATTAATAGCCAGGGAACATAGTTGGCTAATGGCCCGTTCCGCGGCTACTAATATCAGCCCCCAGCGATCGGCTTTCCCTCTGCTGGTTACGAAAATGACGCGGGAGCCCACGCCATTTTTTTTTTTAATTTTAGGCTTTGTGCCCATAATTCAGACGTAGCAGCGCTTTGGATGCAAATTTTTGCTGCATCCAAAATGTTGCATTCTATTGAACGCAGGTGAATCCACATGTGTTCACTAAACCATGTGTATTTACCACATTCAATACTTTCTAGTGCTCAAATTTCTGTTGTGGAGACTAGCGACTCCACAAGAGAAATTGACATGCTGCGGTCCTGAAAGACGTGCCGCATGCCAGTGTCCACGGGTGATTTGCAGCCTCTGATGCACGCATAGCAGACATGGGATTTTTAGAGTTCCCATCCACTATAACGTAACATCTGGACGCTGCAGGTTTGACGCTGTATATAGACGCAGCGTCAAACCTGCACAGGCTCTTGATCGTGGCCACGTACCCAAACTCACCCGCAGCATATCAATTTATGTAGCGGACACACTAGTCTCTGCTGCAGATTTTGACTGATTGAAGTGTCATTATATGCGGTGGATTCACATGTAACAACAACAAAAGTGCGGCATTAGAACACCGCGTTTTGGATGCAACATAAATATGCTGTCCAAAGCGCTGCTGAGTGCTGATCGGGGGCGTAGCGGCTAAAGAACCAGCTGTGAGATGTTAATTATGACCAGGGAAATGTTTGCCTAATGGCACCTTCCCAGGCTAAGAAAAAACATCTCATAGCAGTCGCATAAATTATGTGAATAAAAATGCTAATGACGATTGGGTGAATAGGACTAGCTGACACCCAGCTCTTTTGTTTGGTGATGTCAAGGTGTTAATCAGACCTTTTCATGACCAAAAAAAGTAAAGAAACACACAGACACAGTGTAAACACTTTAATTGAAATACAAGAGATACGTTCTTTAATCATTTAAATAAACCAATATACTCACCCCAGCTCTTATGGTAATCCAAGGCCTTAAGCATTGTCCCACCAACTTTATTTAGCTCCAAAAATCATTCATTGATGCTCAAAAACGCATGTAAATCCGCATGCGTTTTTTTCTGCCAAGGAGAGGCAAAAACGCTCAGGAAATTTCTGCTTTAATTCCTGAACATGTGCACATACCCTTATTGGGAAAGGTGTACTGTGCCAACAGAACTGCATTTGTTAATGCTGATACTAATATAATATCAAATGACATATCTCAGTGTGATGCAAACATGTTAGTAGAACATAAAGGGCTTAAGAGCCCCTTTTTTATGTGTTTGTTTTTTTTTTGTTTGTTTTTTTAGGTAGCACTACATTTTGTAGGTTGTATATTGTAATGGGGCTGAGCTGAAACAGCAAACAACTCCTGGACACAGGGGAAAAAAAAGAAGTCTTTACAGTGGTTTAGAAAAAGGTCATTGGTTAGACTGTTACCAAAATCTGGGTTGTTTGGCTGCGGTTTTAACAAGCAATTCTGTTTCTCTGGCTTTGTTTAGGATCATTGTGCTACAATTTAGGGAGGATCTAGAATAAACATTAATCTAGTCCAAGTTGTGACTAGTCCCCTGAAAATAAAATCACATGTCTGGACAATCAGATGTTCCTCACTATACAGTCATAACCCAAATTGGGCAATAGGGAAATTAGGTATGGACTGTGAACTGCAGTTGTCCCACTTGGCACCATTTATGGATGATGTGCCACCATGATAAATGGTCCTTGACTAAAAATAATGCCAACATAATACTTGCAGCGCCAGGGACAGAAAAAAAGTATCTTGAAAGCTCCAGATCCTCAAAGTCAGCCATTGTGTTAAGCGTAAACCTGAAAAATTCTTCCACTACAGTAAATCTGATGTCAATTATCTTTATTTTCATTTCGTTAAGGACTCTTAAAATTTTAATTACCTGCTGTTGTTGTCGTGGTGAAGTGTGCCTCTTACTGTGCCGAGTAAATGATCTCCGCGGAGAGGTTACATAAGACAATAGTTTACTTCCAAGTAAATAAAAATAGGTTTTAATTATTCTAATCGTGATAAAGATGTCAGACAGGAATTTTATTTCATACAGATTAATACAGAATACTCCTGTGCATGGTTTCAATAGCTATTACAAAGTCTTATTTCCCTGTCACATCCCAGAGATGATGGCTTCAAGAGCAACAAGATTTATCTCCTCAGGTGTTGAGCTGTTTTCTGTATTTTGCCCATGGCACAGACAGGAGATAAGCAGTGATATGGATCCGATGCGGCTTTGAAAAGAAGCACCTCCAGCAAGGAATATGGACAAGAGAGAAACAATTGTCACATGACTCGAGGAGCCTACAGGGCATCATGAAGCCTTTTACCGCCAGGCCTACTTGTGTGACCATGTCACTGGCCATTAGAGTCAGGAATCGCACACAGCTCAACTGTGCTTAACATTGGAAACATGGAGTGTGTACGTGGAAGGAGAGAAAACAAACACCAGCAGTTTAAAAAGACCTGAGTGCATACAAAAGGCTGAATACGTGGACACTACACCAATATAGTACTTTGGCTAAAGCCAAGGAATAGTCCAGGCAAACGTGATATGATTGATTATGCCTACTGCAAGGCCTGAGGTGCACAACTTATTTTTGCTATTCTTGCAATCAACACCCTTCCCTCCTCCCTTCATTGGGCACTGCCCTGCCCACTCAAGACCCTGCATTAGGCGTAACACACTGCTGTCTGTGGAGTGTTCCTTTAACCTTTTCCTGGGGCCAATTTTCATTTTTGCGCCTTCATTTATTTTCTTCCCCTTCCCTACTTATCACTTCTTTTTTTAGTGATAAGTTCTAGTGTTGAGTGACTGCATTCACTTTACCAAATAATGTACTGGAAAATCCCCGTGCGGTAAAAATAACCGGGCAATATGATTCGCCGGGTCATTACATCGATACCAAATTTATAAAGCGTCTTTTTTTTCTATTTTATTTTTTCTTTAAGTGGTAAAAAAGAAAAAAAAACACAAACAAACATTCATAAATGTGTATTACAAAAAAATATATATTTTAATTGTCGGTGCCGTTTGGAGACTTGTTTATTGCGTGGTGAACTGACGCTACTGATAATTTGTGGTACATATGACGGTTTGATAGCTTTTTATCGCATTTTTGTTTTAGGGAGGTGAAGCAGCGGTAAAAGAACAATTATGGAATAGTGATTTCTTCACAAAGTTTACCATACGGTTAATTTTATATTTTGATAAATTGGACGTATTTCAAATATTTTTAAAAACTTTTCACTTTATTTTTTAGTCTGCTTAGGAAACTTGAACCTGCGATCATCTGACCCTCTGAACACTAGTTCTAAATACTGCAATACATCAGCATTGTAGTATATAAAGAAAATAACTTGGCTTAGCAGGAGTACTAAAATGATGGCGCAGAGGGCCTTAAACAGGCCCGCAGCTGCCATGATAACCCATCTGTACCCAACAATTGCATTGCGGGAGGCAGATGGGAGCTCACATGCACCGACAATCATGTCATTTAAATGCCATCGTTACTGATTGACAGTTGCATTCAAATGGTTAAAGACCAGTGATCGGAGCAAGCTCTGGTAGATGCTGGTTGTTTTACAGGTGGGATCTGCCAGGTTTGGTGCAGGCTCAGCTCCTGACCCCGCTCAATATATGGGGACTTATTACAGCCTATGTATTGGGAAGAGGTTAAGGAACATTTACATATGAAAAGATGAGAATCTATATGGATCCTTACACGTCCATTTATAAAAGGTTGTTAAACATTCGGTTCAGTCATAGCAGATTCTAGGAAGAATAACTCATGTATAAAGTTACGGATGTAATCTAGATATAGCGCAAAAGGATTGTCCACTACTAGGACAACCTCGTCTCGATCTGAATGTGTGTACCCGTGAAAATAAAAACACTTATATTCTCCTCCAGTGCCGACGCCATTCCAGCGTTTGAGTTCCCAGGGCTCACCTGTGGTTGATATGACATGTGAACCCTGTGGCCAATCAGTGCTGGCATCACTGTCCCCAACTTCGGACGGATACGTAACCAAAAGAAGGTGAGGCCTGCGACTAGCCGCTCACTGCCTCTAGATTACTAATACGTCTGAAAGCGGGCATAGTGATGCCAGCGCTGACTGGGTGCGGGGCTCACGTGTCATAACAACCACACTTGTATCCCGGGAATGCGCGAGCCGACACCGGAAGTGAGAATAACTGATTTTATTTTCACAGGGGCAAACATTCAGATCAAGAAGGGGTTGTCGTAGTAGTGGACAACCCCTTTAAAGTAACATGAAGCTCTTGGGCCCACTTTAAAATCTGTAACAGGGATCACCACCTGCCATTTTCGATACTGTGTCTTTTTATAACAGAGGGGCCCCTCAAGCTGGCGAGCTTGGATGAGACCGTTACCTCTGCACCCCCTACAGCTTCATCACATAAGATATTTTTAATCTTTATAGGAGAGGACAAGTGATAAAGAGAAATGCCTCTTAAACGTCTTCAGCTTGGAGTGTATTTGGCACAAACACAAAAGTAAAAACAGCAATTTTTTCTGTCCACAGTATTTGACATTTGTCACCAGTAAATTATAGACCCTGTAAAATAATTCCCTTATTAGAAAAAAAATGCCATTTGTATTCTTAAAAACTAAAAAAACAAATATTTAAAATGTAAGATTTCACAACATAAAGAGCTGGGAATGTGTGAAGGAGTGAATTCATTCAGCGGCCAGAGAATTGTAATCAGGATGTCTAGTGAACCTTCCAGATTCTGTAATTGTCATGCAATGGTAATGAGCGCAGGACTGCAGGCCGAGGAATTTAGCAGCTATTGTACTGGCAATGTGTAGCAAGCACTGCCATGGGGCTTTATCTCAGCCCCAAATGTCACTTGGGAGATAGTGCATTGTGGTCAAGTTGTCTCAAATTTCACGATGAACACGAACGGGCACTGAGGATTGCCCTGCGGCCAGCGCAGATCTCATTGTTCCTTTCTTAAGGTCTGGTACCAGATTGATATTGGTCTTGGCACCTTGTGATACCAGCAGCTGTAGAACAGGATTGGCATAATCAAATGCTGCCATAGCGAGTCTCTTCAGCATCTAAACTGACCACTCCCCATTCCACAAAGAAAAAGGAGATGGTGCCAAAGAATCCAAATATCACCATGATTAACAGCTGCCACTGCAGGAGGAGGTAGTTACTGTAGAAGAAGGCGACAGCTGCGCAGATGGACTGAAGAGAGGGAGAAAAGAGCGGATTATACACGGTTTGTTAAAAGGCATCTGTTTTGTCATGAATCACTTAAAAGGTCTATAAATACGAGCGCTCGGCAGCGAAAAAATCCTTAGCAGATACATAATAATCAGAATTAAAGAGCAACTTGCTGATTGCCAAGTTCATAATGCACCATGTTGGAATGACTGCTTATATACCAGACTGATATAGTCCATCCCCCGGCTTTACAATTAACTCCTGCAGCTGATAGCAGCATTATCAGACTGGCATGCATCGGCAGCTGATAGCAGCATTATCAGACTGGCATGCATCGGCAGCTGATAGCAGCATTATCAGACTGGCATGCATCGGCAGCTGATAGCAGCATTATCAGACTGGCATGCATCGGCAGCTGATAGCAGCATTATCAGACTGGCATGCATCGGCAGCTGATAGCAGCATTATCAGACCTGCATGCTTTTACTTATTCCTTTTGGAGAAAGGAAAACAGTGGTCATAGGTCGTATGGCAATCAGCGGTCACATTCTGGCCAACTGGGATGATTGGTCCTGAGCTATTCAGGGTGAAATATCATTGGATTCACCAACAATCTCCCAACAGTAGAAATCAGGAATGGATGGGTTGCTTTTTTGGTAAAGACAACAGTGCATTCTTATGAAAAATGGGTAAAATTACGGTTGATCAACAGCTATCTTACATGTACAGCCAGCTAAATGAATACCTTTTACAATTCTCAACTAAAGACCTTTCCCAAATGAGCCTAAATTGCACCTTTCCCTCTCGGCATTGTAAGAATGTTCTCATATCACATTTCAATAATTAAAAGCATGTCTTCATTAACGAATGATGATGATGCAGAGGAGGGGTTAGCAAGGGGAATCTTTTCGCAGACTGTCTTAAAGGGAATCTGTGAGCAGGTTTTAGGTGTTTAGAGCGGCAGAGAGCTGGATTCCAGTAACAGATCACTTATTCGACTGCTTGGTGCAGTTTTGACACAAATACCCATTTTCTCTTCTGTAGATGTAGCAGTGCTGTACATGGTCAGCAAGCTACCAAACAGTGGTGGGAGCAGGGTTACACAGATTAGCTAGACAGACGCAACCCCTACCCCTAGTCCTGCAGTCATAACCTGCTGATAAAAGATGGATTATATTGAAAGTACAGCAAGCAGCTGAGCAAGTGATACATAGCTGGAATCAGGCTCTCTGACTCTACATTATGCTGCTCTCACGTTACATAGCAAAAACATGTTGACAGATTAATTTTAAGAGCCATTTACATGGGCCAAGCCCTCTAAACCCATTAGCCTATGAGTGTAACCTATTATGTAAAAGTGGAACGGGAGCACCTAAGTTAAATATAGTAAATGAACATTTACAGAAATTATGTTAAAGGAAAAGCCTAAAATATGTATAAGAATACAATTGTGGCTTCAGTGCATATGATAAACCAGTCTAATGCATTCTTGTGATTTTTTTTTATTAATAGCAATGACTTAAAAGTAATATTTAATATATAGATTTATGCTCCTCAATCGGAATGCAGTATAAATTAGGGACAGAGACCCTGTTTTTAGCAGTGTATCATTTACTGGGCTCCTTGCTGTAGTTTTTATCACTAGTTTAATCTGCTAGTCTTCTCCCTGATAAGCTGTGTCTAACCCCACACACACACCGAATGACAGCATTGTGCATAGGAAGTAAGTTACCAGCCATTAGTAGGGGATGGGTGGGGGACAGTAAAGCCAGAGTTGATGAATATTGATGACTACAAAGCAGGGGCACATCATTGAGAAGACTAGCCAAGCTGCAGAAGATAAAACATGTTTTATCAAAACTTCAGCAAAAAGCCCAGTAAGTGACACTGACGGCATCAGAATCTGTCCCTACTGTATGCGGTTCTTAGATGGGGCAGCATAAAGCTGGTGACAGTCTCTTTAATGCATAGATAAAAGGCAGAGGTTCAACCATTTCAAGATATCTGCTTTCTTCTTTATCTTGAACATGCCAATGAGAGCATTGAGGGCAGGACAACAAAGATCAGACAGCTCATTAGTTTAATCAACAAGGCTAAGGATGAGATGAACATACTAAGTTTGTTTTCCAAAGTCCACTGACTGTCCTACAGCTAGTCCTGTCGAACCAGGAGTTAAATAAAAACCCAGGTCATCTATGATCCAGCGCTGGGTTTTGGCCTCAGTCTTATTTTTCCTTACCAGCCAGGACCTAAACCAAATTCAGTGTAGAGAGCATTTTTGCATAATATTGAATGCCAGAAAATGAATGAATAATTCATACTTTGTTTTTCTAGTAGACCTTCTTTCTTCCCCACTGCAATGTACATGCTGCAATACAAGTTAGCCCCCACTAATGATCTCACCTAACAAAACACAAATATCTTTGCACACCCGAGGTACGCCCGCTGGGACCAGGAGTCCAGCATATTCGTGAGCGTCTCATGCGTCCTCCAGCCCACTGATTCACATGCCAAATCCTTGTACCAGCCAGTTGGGTACATTCTTAGGTCAAGCAACCAGAATTGCATGAGAGACTCAAAGACGCTAAATTCTTACTGGTCCTGAAACTCCCAGTGACCACATCGCTAATCATTTACATATGCATTATGGGACTGATTGTGAGCTGCGTGGATTCCAAGTACTGGTTGGAGGAAAGAAAGCAGGTAATAGGTCCACTTTACAGACTTATGAATATTTTTTACAGTATATGTAAAATCTTGTTAGCTCAGGCAAGGGTAAAGAAGTAACAGATGAGAAAATGTACACGTACTAAGTCATATTTTCTTGTAGATTTTTACCTGTACAAATCTGAAGATTGCAAAAGCAGGTGCACTGTCATCTGCATATAAGGTCCCCAATATGCTCAGGAGCTGGGTATTGAAACAGCTATCACCAAACCCCAGGAGAAAGCTGCAGAAGATGGCCAGGGCTTTACTGGAAGAAAAGAAGGGATGCAACATTGACATGTGCAGTCATACGATCACATATAACCTTGCTCATTAAAAGGCACAGGGACCCTTTAATGATATGGTGTTTAAGAGTTTGCACAGTTCGGAGCTTTTATGGCTTCATTACAGACACGGCTATAATTATATTGTTTTGCTGCCTGTTCTATTCAGGATCTGGCAGGAGCCTATGTTGTCATCGTCTTCCTAGAGATGTCTATGAAAGCCAGCCCTTGGACATTCTCAGGAAAGTGAAATAGTGACCCCTGCAGTCTGCACGGCAGTGCTGCACTAGGTCCTATCGCAGGATAAATGCTCTCCAACATCTACCAACTTTTTACATTTTTATCGCTTTTGACTAAAAACCAAACGAGACCCTAAGAGCTGCATCTGCACCTCATGCAGTCTGTGTGCGACACAAAAAGTCCATTAGGTCAATTATAGAACTAGTATTTCGCGATTTAACCCCTTAAGGACACACATTTTACACCTTCAGGACCCTAACATTTTTCTTTTTTTTCCCCCAAAAATCTTCAGTGTCATATTCCAAAAGCTGTAACATTCATTTATTCAGTCAATATGGCCATGTAAGATCTTGCTTTTTCTGCGTGAGTTGTATTTTTCGATGGAGCCATTTTGGAGTATTTATAATTTAATGATTCAATTTTTTTTATTTTTTTTTATTTTTTTTTTTGAGTAGAAGGGGAGATGCAAAAAAAAAAAAAAAGCAATTTTTTAGGCTTGTTTTATAAATTTTGACGTTCGGCACAGTATAAAATGACATTTTAAACTTATTCTTCAGCTGAGCACAATTAAGGAGCGATCACATTTTCATTTTTACAGTTTCTTTTCTATTAATTTTGCATAATCATTTTTTTTTGTGCCTCCGTCTACTGAGAGCAATTTTTTTTTGTTTTCTGGGGACGGAGCAGGGGGAGGATTTGTTTTTTGTTAGATGAGCTGATGTTTTTATATTGGGCTATTTGTGACTTTGACCGCCTTTCATTCCATCCTTTAAGAGACAGAGGGAAAGACAATTTTGCCTTTCTGTTTAAGAAGTTCAATACCTCTACGGGTAAAATGGCGTGATCAGCATACTTTTTTCACAAAATAAAAATATTTATATTATTAATGGGAAATAATTTTGGGGAATTGTAGCATTTTATTATTTATAAAAACTTATTTTTTTTAATTTTTGGTCTGGCACTTGAGCTTGTAGGGGACTGATTGCTCATATTGCACAGTGAAATACATCAACTGATAAGCATCCTTTTAGGCGCAGAGATGACAGCCGGGGACCATTGTAAAGCCCCTGTTTCACATAGCGAGATCGCTGCTGAGTCACGGTTTTGGTGACGCAACAGCGACCTCACCAGCGATGTCGCTATGTGTGACACTTTGCAGCGATCAGGCCCCTGCTGTGAGGTCGCTGATCGCTGCAGAATGTCCTGGACCATTTTTTGGTCGTTGCCCTCCCGCTGGTCAGCACACATCGCTGTGTGTGACCAGCGGGAGCAGCGATCAGGCTGGTAACCATGATAAACATCGGGTTACTAGGGGCACACGCGCACTTAGTAATCCGCTGTTTATCATGGTTTCGAGCCTGCTAAAGTGAGCGGTAACTTCCCGCTCACCGTAGCAGAGTGGTAACCATGATAAACAGCGGGTTACTAGGTGCGTGTGTGCCCCTAGTAACCCGATGTTTACCATGGTTATCAGCCTGTTCCTGCTTCAGCAGGCTGGTAACCAGGAGCAGGACATCGTGGAAAGATTCTTTCCACGATGTCGCTGCTCCCCTGATCGCTGGTGAGCCTGCCTGTTTGACAGCTCACCAGCGACCACATAGCGACACAGCAACGATCCCTGACAGGTCGTATCGTTGTCGGGATCGCTGCAGCGTCGCTAAGTGTGACGGGGCCTTTAGGCTGCTCCAGCAACCCATCGGCACAGGAAGATGCAACAAAAAGGCCCATAAAGGAAGTAAAACAGATGAAATCTAAGCTAGCTTCAGTCCCAACAGGAGCAGAGCTAAGCATTGCAGCCCAACTGCTACCACTGATCTGACAGATGCACGGACAGCACCCAAAAGATCAGCTGTCATGATGAAAATGTACATCTAGGAGAGGTGACTAGCATCAAAAAAAGCTGGCAATCTCTAGCCACCTTGCCCACTCCAGTTCACCCAATAGGAGCCAGAACAAAGTCTCTATCTAAAAGAAGCACCTACAGGTGCTTCTCACAAAATTAGATCATCAAAAAGTTAATTTATTTCAGTTCTTCAATTCAAAAAGTGTAATAACTCTATATAATATGAGTTTCAAACAGTGCTCTATTTCAAGTGTCTATTTCTGTTAATGTTGATGATTATGGCTTACAACCAATGAAAACACAAAAGGCATTATCTCAGTTTTGTGAGAAGCACCTGTATTTTGGCAGACTTGACCATTACAACATCATCCCTATTTTTCAACACTTGCCATATACTACTACATACGGTCTGCAAGGAAAAAAAATGTATTGGCAAATTTGCTTCCCCCTGCCATAACAGCGGGCCCGCAGTACCAGTTTCATTCTTCACTGCTGCCGTTTTCATACGATAATCCATTTTTAAAGTACAGCTATGAGTCAATAAGAAATATATTTGCCCCTAATTTTTAAAATATGGGAGCAGAATGACTTTTAAAAGCGGTGGTCTCATCAAGACATCTCCTAAGCAGTTATCAGTAGATTGTGGCGGTCTATCTACTGGAAGCCATATTGGCCATGCATTGCCTCTACAATTATTTTTATACAGAACACAATCTAGCCGCTATGGTTGTTACTATGATATCAGACTGCCTCAATTGCACATGTGAATTTCTATATCCAGGTGTAGGAGCCATATAGAAATTTTTGGATACCATTTTGGACCATTTTAGTTTCTGATACCTCGGGTCTACAAAAGCACGACTGTATGTTCCATCACCAGAGGCAACAGGGGCATCATTTGGAACACTGAGGAATATCAAGTAGAATGCCAAAAAGTGAACTACAAGGCCCAGAAGGAACACCGGATTTCTGCCAAAACGACTATTTTTACTCAGCAATCCAAAGATCGTTCCACCTGGAAATAAATGGACAATATTAAACAAGATGGAAATTGCAGTGAGATATGCAATAAATGAGGAATATAAATGAGGAACAACCTAAAACTTCCCCTAATCCAACAAATATTCCCGATAGTCCAATGAGACTCTTGGCATCCGTTCCAAACCAGTTGATGGCTCCTATACAAGTACCGAACACACCGGAGTAAAAAGTGAGCTCAAAACCTGAAATGGTAAGAGACATGATTTATTAAAAATTAAGCATGGCATCCTTTTGACTGCATCAATCATTACTTAACATTTTTTTTTTAATATTATATTGCATTCAATTTAGGTCAGCAATTAAAAGTTTTTTACATATACCATTCATTTATAAAAAATAGAGGATTTCCTCATTACATGTTGTGAAAAAGGCATGCCTACTCTACTCACAGATGAAGCATTTCTAGCGAAACGTGCATCAGGAGCGGAGGGTTCCTAGTTTCCTGCATGGTAATACTTACTATTTCTTTTCTGGTCAAACCCATTAATGGAGTTTGTATTATGGCTACAATTTTTATGTAGTCCATACATTGCTATTAGTGGGTGGCGTATCTGGCTCTTAAATCACTCCTAGTATGTGGATCTGTCCCATGCCATACTTCCCACAACTCTAGACCCTCCTTATTTATCTTCTAATCATTACATTTTTTTTAATCAGATACATTTTCATATGCCATTTTCCAGAAAAGAAAATATTTAAAACATTTAAAAAGTAATTGTAATTTTAATTTTTATTTTATAAAACAACAGTAGACATTATAAACTACTTTGTAATACATTATCAGAGAAATCCGCTTCCTTCTCCTCCTGGACTTATAATTTATTCACAAAATTCTCAATTCACAGGAAAAATCTGTACTCAGTGAAGATAGACATTTCTGTTACTGAGATAAAAGGACAGTTGGTGCTCAAAAGATTCTATGTAAAGGGGAGAGAAGAAGGAAGGAAGAAAGAAAAGACAGAGCTCTTCCCTCCTCCTCTCCTTTGTACATGGAATCGTATAAAAAAAAAAAAAACAACCTGTCATCTCCCAAGATTCTATGTAGAAAGGAGGAGAAATGAAGAGCTGTCTCTTGCTTCTCCCTCCTCTTCCTCCTCTCTCCCCTTTACATATAATCTTATCACAACCAACAGTTATGTCTCATCTCAGTAATGGAAGTCTGTTTTCACGTAATACAAATTTTACCTGTGAATAGAGAATGATCAGTCCAGGAGGAGAAAGAAGTGAATGTCTCTGATAAGATAGGTAACAAAGTTTCTTATTTTCATAAGTATTATTGCTTTATAAAATAAAAATTAAAAACAGCGATTACACTTTAAAACACTTGAACAAAGAAATCCCACCTCCCCAACCCCACCCATTTCTCACCCTCACCCCAATGTCCATACACGGCTTCAATAAAGTTGTAAATCGCAATCTTTTAAACCCAACCATTTATCTCTTCCCAGATAAGTATTAGTAACATACATTGTTTTTTTCCTACATGCTCTGCACTCTTAACAGACAGGACAGCATGAGATCACATCTGATTCTTTTTGTGAGGTAAAACATTTACATTATTTTTAAGTAATGTTTTACCTCATAGGAAGAATCAGCTGTGATCCCCTGCTGTAATAGCTGTATAATCTCTTTTCCATCCTCCCCTGCCCAGGAGCTGTGGTATGATCAGACCATGTTCCTGCACAGTCAGACACAACCATTACACAGTACACAGGAGGGGCACATTTATAAGATTATCTCAGCACAGGGACATTTTTTTTCAAAACATATCCAATCATGGAACTTATTTTGATTCCAATATCTATGGATTAAAATTAACTTTGTTTGTGGGACTCACCATCAGCTATCCTTGGTATATCTTCCTCCATTTCATCCCATACACCATTTAAAAAAGGGCCAAAATCATTCTGCCACTTGTATTTAAAGGGGCAAGATCCTTTTTCAAGTCTAGCTTCAAGGAGGCACTTGTATTGCAGCAATATAGCTCCTTTCGTACTACCTCCAGTCATCACCATATCAGTAAACGAGGCAGTCACCGATGGAGTCAACAGGGTAGTTTTGGCTTGCACCATACATGCAGGTCTTCGTTGCAAATATTGAAAGAACCTATTATTCGGCAAGTCAAATTCCTGTCTAAATATTTCAAAAGTTTTAAAGTGCCCTTCTTTATATAATTTCTGCTGCGGAAACAATTGAAAAACGCTTGGCAATACGTGCCCCATGGTCCCCAATGACAATCCGCATTTTCTGTGCCCATGCTGCGGAATTTTCCGCAGAGGATTTTATGTGCGGAAAAATCCGCAGCAGGTCCATTATTTGTGCGTTTATGCATGCGGAATTGCCTACTCAATGCATTACAAAAACGCATGGCAATTCCGCATGTCAAAAGCGTGTGTTAAATTCCACACGTGTTTTTTCTTGCAAGGAGATGCAAAAATGAAGCGGAAATTTTCCGCTTCATTTCTGCATCGTGGGCACATAGCCTTATTCTGGATTTGGTCTACAGACCATTGTCAGAGGGGTAGGTTTTATCGTTGATCAGAAAAAAAAAAACTCCCAGAATCTATCATTTGACATAGACATAGATTATATCCTTTTAACAAGGGCTGTGGAGTCAGTAAGCCAAACCTCCAACTCCCACTCCGCGACTCCGACTCCCTCATACACGGCTCATGTTTAAGTGATAAATTTACTGTAGCACAGATTCATCTCAGCTAAAAGTCTAGATCCTTAGATCAGGAATAGGACAGACATTTATAGGACATTTCATAACTTTCCCAAACTCTTATGGAAAATTATTCCCCACAAACTGCATTGAACTACTGTACCCAATTTATTATATATTTTAGGAGGTGGAGTTGGTCCATTTTATACCGACTCCGATTCTGACTCCACAGCCCTGCTTTTAACATATGTCTTAATATAAATATTGAGGAGGAAGGGGCTGCATCTTCCACACCCCAGCCTATTACGGTAAATGTTGTAGTTGTGAAGAAATAATACAGATAGGGATCAGGCATCACTAATTCTCCATTAATCTTAGGTTTATGCAAGGTTTCTAATTTAATCCTAGGGGATTTCTTTTTTTCCATATCAGATCACAGAATGTACTATTAATCTTATAGAAGATACAGAGGCAGCCATATTGGTGCATTATGCAACACATATAAAGCTGGCGGCATACAAATCATTTTGGTTAAATTGGCCCTTCCAAATGCAGAGAGCACGTTTACACCATGCGTTAGTTTTCTGTTATAACCGGGTTAGCATCTGTAAAATATTTAGCACTATTTTTTTTCACTTATTTGAATGACGTCACCATTTTTAACTGGCCAGATAGAGATTCATAGAGATTCATAGTTAGGTGGTTTGGGGCCTACTGTCATAAGGGAAGACTTGTCCCAGTTAACAGACAGTCTTGAAAGGGTTTTGAAATGGTTTATTATGGACATTGGGTAATTATGACATTTTTTGCTATTCATCTGGCATACGTCCGGGGTATGTAATGATTATTTATGCAGGGTACTTTTTGAACTCTTTCCAGGTGTCCCCATCCAGTCTTTCTTCCGATTCATTACTTGGGGTTGTCCACTACTATTTAAAATATGCCAAAGCGTTTTCATGATGAAAAGAAGCTTCTTTATAATTACCTCCCTCTGCCTTTTCGGCCTGTGAGCGGCGCTATTACTGGCCGCTCACAGGCAGCACGTGACCCCCCCCCCCCCGCTGACATCCCGTCTATTGAGGCGTGACTCAGTACTGGGGTCCCTGCGGTGGCTGCTGAGTTGTGTGTGTGTGGGGGGGGGGGTTATCCTCCCGCAATCACCCAGCATCCACCGCGTGCTTTCCCATATGCTGGGTATGACGCACGGGCATAACCCCACCCACAACCCAGCAGCCACCGTGGAACGCGGAAAAGAGACCCCCGGCTGCAGCCTGGACTTGTCGTGATGTCAGCAGATGTCAGAGCCAGCAGCAGCCGGGGGTCACATGATGCACGTGAGCGGCCAGTGAAAGCGCCGCTCACAGGCAGAAAAAGCAGAGGGAGGTAATTACAAAGAAACTGCTTTTCATCATAAAAATGCTTTGGCATATTTTTAAATAGTAGTGGACAACCCCTTTAATTATATTGGTGTTTCTCAAAGAGGCACCTATTGGTATGTCATGAATGTCAAAGATGGAAATACCCCTTAATCCCTTCCCGACATGCAACTTGCAGGTGCATCTCACTAAATTAGAATATCATCAAAAAGTTAAAATTTCAGTTCTTCAATACAAAAAGTGAAACTCATGTATTATATAGAGTCATTACAAACACAGTGATCTATTTCAAGTGTTTATTTCTGTTAATGTTGATGATTATGGCTTACAGCCAATGAAAACACAAAAGTCATTATCTCAGTAAATTAGAACACTGCATAACAGATGGAAAAATGTTTTTAAAATCTGAAATGTTGGCCTACTGAAATGTATGTTCGGTAAATGCACTCAATACTTGGGTCAGGGCTCCTTTTGCATCAATTACTGCATCAATGTGGCGTGGCATGGAGGCGATCAGCCTGTGGCACTGCTGAGGTGTTATGGAAGCCCAGGTGGCTTTGATAGCAGCCTTCAGCTCGTCTGCATTGTTGGGTCTGGGGTCTCTCATCTTCCTCTTGACAATACCCCAGAGATTCTCTATGGGGTTAAGGTCAGGCGAGTTTGCTGGCCAATCAAGCCCATTGATACTGTTGTTTATAAACCAGGTATTGGTACTTTTGGCAGTGTGGACAGGTGCCAAGTCCTCCTGGAGAATTAAATTTCCATCTCCAAAAAGCTTATCGGCAGAGGGAAGCATGAAGTGCTCTAAAATTTCCTGGTAGACGGCTGCGCTGACTTTGGTTTTGATAAAACACAGTGGACCTACACCAGCAGATGACATGTCTCCTCAAACCATCAGTGATTGTGGAAACTTCACACGAGACCTCAAACAGCTTGGATTGTGTTCCTCTCCACTCTTCCCCCAGACTCTGGGACCTTCATTTCCAATGAAAATTGGAACTCTGGGACCTTGTGGAGTGTGTCAATGACTGCCTTCTGGACATCTGTCAAGTCATCAGTCTTCCCCATGATTGTGGAACCTACTGAAACCGACTAAGGGACCTTTTAAAACACATCTGAAGACTTTGCAGGTATCTTTTGTTAATTATTTTAATTTACTGAGATTATGACTTTTGTGTTTTCATTGGCTGTAAGCCATAATCATCAACATTAACAGAAAAACACTTGAAGTAGATCACTCTGTTTGTAATGACTATATAATATACTAGTTTCACTTCTTGTATTGAAGAACTGAAATAAATTAACTTTTTGATGATATTCTAATTTAGTGAGATGCACCTGTACCAGTGTATCACATGTCGGATTATGGAGCAGGCAGAGAAGCTGAGCACACACCATACCTTGGAGATGCCGCTGTTTACCAGAGCCTGGATCTTCCTGTAACAGCGGCAGCTGGAGCTTGCTCCACTCACTTCTATTTAAATGCCTCTGTCAATCACTGAAAGCGGTATTTAAATAGTGAGATTACTGGTGTGCATGTGCACAAGCTCCCACTGGCCTTGCTAATGGCTCCCATGGCTGCCATCTTTATTCTCCTGTGAAGCCCAGCATGTAGCTGGGATTCATAGGAGAACATATTTTAAATACATACTGCAATAAACTGCACTGTTCACCTATCCCCCATGCCTTTTTCTCATGGATGTAAATTTTAACAGACTAATTAAACGCATGTTTTTACTTGGAGCTGGATACCAATTTCTTTTGGCTATTCACCATGTTTCAGAACGTTCTTCCATGCTCCATTTATCAACCACACAGGTGAGCTGTCTTTACCTTTTTGTTAAGTGAAATATACCGCTCCTAGATTCAAATCCACTAAGGAGACTAAAAAATAAGTTGTAAAATTCAAATCATACACCCTCTTCCTTCATTAAGAGGAAAAAAAAAAATCTAAATTTCAGAATTTATTTTAGTGACCATGCCTCCCTAAAATATGCAATAAAAAGCTATCAAAACATTATGTGTACCCCAAGATGGCATCAATAAAATATATCAACTCTCCATGCAGAAGGAAAACCTCATATAGCTTCATCAACGGAAAAATATAGTTACTGGTGACACAATTTTTTTTTATCCCCGTAACAAATTTCAGAATTTATCACTTAAAAAGGGGTTGTGCCACCATGAATACTTTTAACCAAGCAGAAAATGTGGAAATAAATGGCTTTGTAATTTACATTTATTAAAAAAATTATGCTGCATTCAATAAATACCAAGCTTTTATCTTCTGAAGTATGCTCCCTCGTGCCCCCTGGCATTATTCCATTCCAGTCTGAGCTGTCAGACTTGTATGAGGGAGATTATGTTGTGTACACTTGGGGTGGGGGAGTTGGGGAGACCTCTTATGATGACAGGAACTGCGCAAACTCGACCAGCTGAACGCCCACTATCAGGACGGAATGGAATAAAGACAGGGTGCACTAGGCAAAACCAAAAAGTGAAGTGTTTTTCACCATTTCACAGCACTTGGATTTTTTTGCCTGTTTTTTGGCCTGTTTATTAGCACATTGTATAATAAAATGAATGGTATCAATCAAAACTACATCTCATCCCGCAAAAACAAGCCCTTATAAGGCTATGTAGACATACAAAAAAAAAAAGTTACAGAGAAGAAAAAAAAAACGGAATTCCAAAAGTGAAAAATCTCCAATTCAGGAAGGGATCAATAGGGTTGTCCGCTTTGAAGAACTCATTATTATCATCAAGTACTCCTAACTTGCTACCCATCACCACCTGTATCCATCATTCAGTTTATTCATTTATAAGCCCTCATGGGTAGGGTCCTCTCTCCCTATGTACCGGTTTGTTACTCTTGCAACCTCTAACAGGTTTTCCACCAGAATTGCCCTGTATTCAGCTCCATCACTGTTTCCATCAACTGACCAACTTCCCTGCCTCATCCTGCTGAAGAAAACCATCGCCACAGCATGTTGCTGCCACTACCATGCATGAATGTGGGGATGGTGTTTTCAGGGTGATGTGCAGCATTAGTTGTCTGCCACTCATAGCGTTTTGCATTTAGCCCAAAAAGTTCTATTTTGATCTCATCTGACCAGAGCACCTTCTTCCACATGCTAACTTTGTCCCCTACGTGGCTTTTTTTCAACCTGCAAACGGGACTTCTAATGGCTAAATATCAAAAATAGCTTTCTTCTGGCCACTCTGCTATAAAAGGTAAGATTTGTGGAGTAGGACTAATAGTGGTTCTGTGGATAGATTCTCCCACCTGAGCTGTGGATCTCTGCAGCTCTCTAATTAGTGCTCTCCTTGCTTGGGATGTCCGTTTAGGTGGACGGCCTTATCTTGGTAGGTTTGCAGTTGTGCCATACTCCTCCCATTTTTGGATGATGGATTGATCACGGCTCCGTACGAAATTCAGAGCTTGGGCTACTTTTTGATAACCTAACCCTGCTTTACTCTTCTCCACAACGTTATCCCTGAACTGTCTGGTGTGTTCCTTGGTTTTCATGATGCTGTTTGATCCCTAATGTTCTCAAACAAACAGAAGGTCTTCATAGAACAGCTGTAGCTATCCTGAGAATAAATTACACACAGCTGGACTCAATTTACTAATTATGTTACTTTTGGAAGCAATTGGTCACTCTGGATTTTATTTAGGGATATCAGACTACACTGAATACAAATGCACGTCACAATTTTCAGATTTAGATTTTTAAATTAATTAGAAAGCCGTATATTATTTCCTTTACACTTCACAAACACTTGCTACTTTGTGTTGGCATAAAATCCCAATAAAATACATTTAAGTTTGTGGGTGCAATGTGGAAAACTTCAAGGGTTATGAATACTTTCTCGAGGCATTGCATATTTATTATAAGAATTAATTTCTGTTGACTTTGTACTAACATTTTGCCAAAAAATGAAGTTGATAAAAACCATTATAACACATAAAATCTGAATTCCCAGTCTTCTCTTCCCTCTGTTTTTCTAGATAAGGAACTAGATGTTTATATCACTTAATTACATATTTCTATTCCCAACCAATAAATAGGAACCATATAATGTAATTTCAGCATCTAGACAGAGCACAACTTGTCATGATGGAGCAGTAAGCAAAAAAAAAAAGAAAAAAAAAAGGATATAACCTCCAAGATATAACTAAAAAAAAATTTATTTCATGATAGGCAAATGCAACATCCAAAAGTATAACTATTTTGGGAGAAAACAGTTTTAGCCGTGCCGTATTAGATGCTTCAAAGGCAAGAACATTTCCTGTCTTCCTTGTAATCTGCCTCCTCATTACAAGCGGTGAGTAATGGATTGTGAAGATGACCATTTTCCACATAGACGTCTGCCCTCCCATCGCACTGGCTGTGCCGCTTTTTCTATTAGCCTAGTGGCCTCTGTCTGTTACATTAAATATCTTGTTAGCAGCTTGTGCAGGGAAAAAAGTTCCTTCTGAAACCTAACAACCTCACAGGTATCCATTAAGACTCGGCAATGTGAGAGAATCAGGGTTACGGGACTCATCCGCCTTTTAGCGATGCTCCTTTGCAGCGAGCTAATCTCTAGCCGGCTTGGTGCTTACAACCCTTGGAGTATTTGATGATGTTACGGACGCTGCTTTGAAGGCGGAGGCTGCCCTGTAGGTGGCGATAATCAATATCCGGCCGCCTGCTGTGCCATTCTCCACTACAATCATTTGCAGGAAAGAAAGAGCATTAAAAAGTAATTGTACAGCAAGTCTGTGCTTTTCCCTTTCACTCCGATGTTACACAAAGATAAAAGTCAGACAGTAATCGCAGATGTACAAAAGTTGCTTTTGCATCCGATTACCTCCTTCTCTATGACAGCTGGGATTTATATTCAGACAGGATGAAAGAAGGGGACAAGAAATGACACCGAAAAAATAATGAGGAACATTCAATTAAAGCAAAGGGGAAGAAAGTGGCCACCAATAAGGCTGGTGGCATCATTTTCCAAGTCTGATTGGCTGCTAAGAGCAACTGCTTTACTTTGTCTTGCACTAAATTGATAACCCTCTCCCTTTGCAGTGGAGATGGAAAGTGCCATATGCTGTCAAAGCATCAATTTCCTGGTCACATTGGTTGGGGTCCAGCCCATGCATGTGTGTGCCCACCACTCTGGGAGTAATGTTCTTTCTCCAATTGGTTTCTATGAAAAGGTAAAGAAACATGTGCAATGATCACCCTTTAAAGCAGGGATGTCAAACTCAAATACTCAGAGGATCAAAATGAAAACCTTGGACAAAGTCGCGGGTCAACCAGTGTACAGTGTAATGGGCCCCACACAGTCCGCCATACAGTGTAATGGGCCCCACACAGTCCGCCATACAGTGTAATGGGCCCCACACAGTCCGCCATACAGTGAAATGGGCCCCACACAGTCACAGTCCGCCATACAGTGTAATGGGCCCCACACAGTCACAGTCCGCCATACAGTGTAATGGGCCCCACACAGTCACAGTCCGCCATACAGTGTAATGGGCCCCACACAGTCACAGTCCGCCATACAGTGTAATGGGCCCCACACAGTCACAGTCCGCCATACAGTGTAATGGGCCCCACACAGTCACAGTCCGCCATACAGTGTAATGGGCCCCACACAGTCACAGTCCGCCATACAGTGTAATGGGCCCCACACAGTCACAGTCCGCCATACAGTGTAATGGGCCCCACACAGTCACAGTCCTCCATACAGTGTAATGGGCCCCACACAGTCACAGTCCTCCATACAGTGTAATGGGCCCCACACAGTCAGTCCTCCATACAGTATAATGGCCTCATATAGAGGTGGTGTTTCTGGTGTCGCGGGCCAAATAAAACCGCCCTGAGGGTCAGATTTGACAGACAGGCCAGAGTTTGGCATATATGCTCTGGATATAATGTCTGTCTTTGCACCCATTTTTTTTTTTTTTTTTTTTTTTTTTTTTATACATTACAAAAAGTGAAAGGAATTCATCATCACTTTCGTTTGTCCTGGAATTATTGCTAAAAGGCATTCAGCAGGTTAAGGCTATGTGCCCACGATGCAGAAATGAAGCAGAAAATTTCTGCAGCATTTCTGCATCTCCCTGGCAGAAAAAACGCATGCGTTTTTCCTGCAGAATACATGCGGATCCACATGCGTTTCCGCATGCAGATTGACAAGCACTTTCCAGGCGATAGCATCACTTGGAAAGTGCTTGACAACTAGGTCACACTATATAAATCCATGCAAACAGCATGGATTTATACAGTGTGAACCGTAAAAATTAAAACAAATAAAGCTATACTCACCCCCGATGCCCGGCGTGGCTGCAGCGCTGCTTCCTGTCTGGTTCCCGGCTGCCGGCATATCGCGAGACAGAACGGTGAAGGGCCTGCGGTCACATGACTGTGACGTCACCGCAGGTCCTCAAGCGATGCCGGCATTCAGAGAGAAGACGCCGGACAGGTGAGTATAAACTTTATTTGTTATTTTATTCTTTTTTTACAGGTACAATGGTACCCAGGTCTGGATGAGAGTCTCCTCTCCTCCAGAACTGGGTACCATCCGCACATAGAGACGCATAGAAGCCGCTTGTACAAATGTACAGTCGCGGTTTCTATGCGTCTCAATGCAAGTCAATGGCGGGAGTTCCCCTGCGCTTCCGCAAAATTAAATGACATGCTGCGGATTTTTGTACACAGCATAAACGCTGCACAAAAATCCGCAGCATGTGCATAGAACATGCGGAATCCCCTTGGGGACCATGGGGTGCGGATTACCTAGCGTTTCACAAGCGTTTATGCTGCGGAAATTCCGCAGCATAAACGCTTGAAAAACGCTACGTGGGCACACAGCCTAACAAGAGGTAGGGGTGAGAGGGAAGAGAGTTTGACTGCAGGCTCCAACTAAAAAAGGATTGCTTCTAGTGTGTTCCCATGGATACACATAGGTCTGCAAAGGAGCTGTAGACACAAAACGTGTGACTTTCCAGAAGTTCACCATGATCAGGATTTTTCTCTTAAAAAAAAGAAAAAAAAGCGTACCAGCACTGAAACTTGCACATACCTGGTTTGCAGTAAAAATGACATTTCCATAGATAGACTAACCCATTAACCTCTAGATATGACTTCATGAAGAAGGAGATTTTCAGCCTTATTAAGTTATATTGGTACTACGGGAAAGAACAGCAGTGCCTGTAACTGTGAAGCTCAGCGGTGTACTCACTAGAATGTCAAAACATCAAATCAAATTGGATGAACAAACTGCTTTGTGCTTCTGCGCTATTGTTTTTTGTAATAGAAAAAAAATCCTTACACATTGTGGAAGAAAACATTACCTATTGTGTAAACGACAATAACGCTCTCCTTCCACCCACGTACAGCAATCATCACAAATTAGCTGCTGTATATTGCACAGATTGCTGGGTACATTAACCAAACAACCAGGCTGCATTTTCTACTACATAGTAAAACAAAGCGAATGTGTCAGAAGTAACATAATAAAGGTATGGAGTCTTAACCCCCCTAGGGGGCTTGTCCAGGACTTTAACATTGATGATCTGTCCTTAGTAGGTCATCAATGTCTGATTGGTGGGGGTGCGACATCAGACACTCCGGCCGGTCAACGGTTCTTGGTGTCGGCAGGGGACTTAACTGCTCAGTTACGGAGCTGCACAGTGGCCGCGGCAAGGGTACTGCACATCCGCCATTTATTCAAACCAATAGGGGGTGGATATGCAGTACCCGGTCGCGGCTACTATTGTGTCGAAGGAATGTGAAACTCCATAATTGAACATCTCTGGCACCCAACGACACCAGGAGCAGCTGATTAGGAAGGGGTCAGAAAAAACAAGCAATAGAACTGCAGTTTTTTTTTCTTCCCGGTTTTGTTTTAAGTTTTCCGCTATTCATGCGTTACACAATTAAGAAGGTACCTTTATTGCGTAGATTATGGAGATGCCAAACTTCTATAGGTTTTATGACTTTTGCATAAGTTATGGGAAAAAAAAAAATTTTCCGTCAATGTAGCTGTATAAGGTCTTATTTTTTACTTGACAAAATATAGCTTTCAGTGGTACCATTTTCTGGTTCATACGACTTTTTTCTTTGCAGCATGTATCACAGCTAGATATGTTTTTCTCTGAAATGCAGTGAAAACAGTTTACAGATCCAGCCCACTTCTCATTGCACCGCTCTAGTTGATTGATAGGTCTCTCTCGTGTGTGTACATGAGACCTGTTAATCACCTGAAACTGACCTCCCCCTTTCTCATGGCTTGAGAAAGGGTGTTACGATACTAGCGTAGTACTGCTGGAAACCAGTGGCCAAAGGAGCAAGAGCAGAACAGCAAGTGGTAGTAGAAGTTCTTTTAGATAGCAAAAGGAGTGGTAGGAAACAATCCATAGATCAGCGAGAACAATCTAGGTAATAATGTTCAGGAGCTTGGAGACTGGAAACTAGGCTAAGAGCTAGATACAATACTCAAGCAATGAGTGAGATCCATGCAGCTTTACGTAAGCCCAAACAAAAAACAAGATGGATTCCACAAGTTCAGAATCTGCCATCTTAGTAAAGGGCAATTGCAGGACACAAAAGCAGCCTCCAGTGGTAAGGAATGGGATAGCAGCACAATTATTAAGGTGAACAATAGCAGCCACTAGCGGTCAAACTGTAGAAGGACAACTGGAATTCTGACAAAGGGGGAGGTCCCCCAAAAGGTCACCGCAGGTATGTTTCCGTCATCATTGGTTAGAGTCTCTGCCCTCCTGTTCATGTGTGCATGAGCGCCTCCATGAAATGAACAGCCCACACAGAGGATCTTTCTGCAGCTCAGAAGTATGCTGAAGCCCATATTGCAGCCTCGATGTTTTGTTCACAGTGGTGAATATATTGATATTAAATTATTTGTATATACACTGGATGAAATATTTTTGATAAATTATGAAGAAAATTACCATATATTTTTTGGATTATAAGACGCATAGGGGAAATGAGGGTGCATCTTTTAATCCAAATGTAGCTTACCGGGGAGAGCGGCTGTGGTGGATAGGGGTCCCAGGAGGCAGTGTCACGGCAGCGGGAAGCTGGCGGCGGCAGGATTGGGGCAATGCTGGCGACCGCAGGCTGGGAGGAGGGGGTGTTTGACAGTGCGAGGATGCGGCAGGCTTCAGGCTTTCAAAAAATGTTGGGGGTCCCCGCACTTACTATCCTTTTCACTGCGAAGATTCCGAGATCTCAATCTGCGCATGCGCCCCCTCCGGCGGTCATTTTTCCAAAGTCCAAAGCAGTGAAAAGGATGAGAAATTCCAGGACTCACAACATTTTCTGAAAGCCCAGAGCCTGCCGCAGCCTTGCACCGCTGAACACCCCCTCCTTCCAGCCCGGGGCACAGAGCATCGCCCCACTACCAGCTAGCTTCCCGCAGCAGTGACTCTGCCTCCTGGGCCCCCCACACCCCCCACAGTAAGCTACTGTAAAAGTGGACTATAAGACGCACCACCAATTTTACTAAAAAAAAAAAAAATTTCCTCCCCAAAATTTGGGGTGCATCTTCTAATCCGCAACATATGGTACTTGTTCAGCTTCTCGATATGGAATATAGTCAGTCGGTGAGCAACTGCTGTGCGACCATTATAAAGTGTGGAACATTTATATTTTAAAGCCAGTTTTTTGATCGTTAGCCAATTCATGCTAACAGGTTTCCTTTTAACAGGCAGCAGACAGCAAAGTAAGACAGAAGGAAGACATCTAGTGGCCAGTACGCTAAAGGGGCTGTCTTGTCTTCTGGTGAAAGTCTGCAGTCACTTCATGTGACTTCTGAATCCTTAAAGAGCGCACACTGCACGGATTCGCCGCTGTTGCCGGTGAAAGGGATTTGCATACATGCGGTCACGTGACAACTAGACGTGGTCAGCCTCACTCGAGACAAGTGAATTGAGCAAGGCCGAGTACATCTAGTCGGAATGCGACGGGAGAAGACAAATCGCATATTTGCAGTCACATGATCGCCCGTACTCGGTAGCAACACCAGGGAATCTTGACAGCATGCACGCTGTAAGGATTCAGAATTCTGCAGTCGGAGTGACCGCAGACTTCTCGTATCTTGATGGTATGGTGTGGTATATGGGGTACAAAGATAGTGGGGCCATTCTTCATCAATGGAAAACTCAATTCCATTGGATATCTGAAATTGCTACATGATGATGTGTTGTCGTCTTTATGCACAGAAGATGGCACGTTCCCTGAGTTTTTCCAACAAGATGGTGCACCACCACATTATGGGTGTCAGGTCCGAGCATTCCTACATGAACCGTTTCCTGGAAAGTGGATTGGTCGTCGTTGGCCAGTTGTAGTATATTAGCATGTGAACAAAATCTATAGTAAAGTAACGGGTCAATTTCAAGAACATGAAGCATGTTGTTACCTGTATAAGCCATGGATACGCTCAGCAGCAACATTTCTTTGGTTATAGACAGCTTCAATGATTTTGCTGTAAGAACACAAGTAACGGTGAATGTAGAAAAGCTGGCAAGTAAAAAATATATATATATACTTGAAGGGTCTGTACACACTTACTGAAGGCATCCAGAGCTTTAGTTATATAGCTTTGTGAAGACCTGTGTTATAAAAAAAATATATATACATTTTGTGAAAAACATGAAAAGAATGAGGCAACAAATGGTATTTCTCCTTTGCACACTGTTGTTAACATATTCTAACTTTAATGTCTTTTTCAAAGAGTTAGTCTTGTAAATAGGATGGCATTGATCTAGGATATGCCATCCCTTTATGATAGAGGTCATAGGTTACCAGGGATTAGAAAGCCACTGATTCTGAAAATGAAGGAGCTGTAGTGCTGCATCCTCTTTGGTGCTCTCAAAGTCTTATATTTAAAGAGGACCTTTCCTCAAACTTTTCACATTGACCTGGACACATATTGTAATAGTGGAAGTTTTTTTTTTTTTTTTAATTTCTCCTTTCTGTGTGGAGATTTAAGCACAGTTAAAAAAAAAAAAGTTAAGGGGCTGTCAGACAGTTTTCACTGGGGATGTGTAAGTCTCCCTGTGTGACGCTGACCAATCATAAGCAGGCAGCAACACTCAAAGAAGAACACACCCCCACCATAGCTTACAGCAGGTTTCACAGTGTGTAAGACCAATGATAGAGCCCTGAGCTCCCGATCTAACTTCCTGCATGTGTCCGTGTGGGTGAGGTGTGGTACAACGGAGTTTAGTTGTGTCACATTACAAACTCTTATCAGGTCTTCTGATTACTGAGTGGGCCAGTAAATCACACTTATGTCTGCAGAGCAATTACAAGTTGCTTGAGCACAGCAGTGAGATTAGGGCTGTCACTACATTTCACACAGGAGTAACCTACATGTTCGGGACTATTCCTGTGTGAGATATAAAAACACCCTGCTCTGCTTGCCCTCCCTGCAGAGTGATTACAAGTTGTAAACAGACATGACAGCGTACTGACACTTTTAGCTTTCATCTCTGGACAAGCAGTTTGGGGGATGGTAGTACAGCAGAGGTGACTGTGGTAAGAGATCTGACAAAAGGGTTTGAAATGTAATACAGCTAAACTCAGCTGCACTGAGTCTCCCTCCACAGGTACGTTATCTGAAAGGTGTTAAGCCCCCGTCTCACATAGCGATATCGCTGCTGAGTCACGGTTTTGGTGACTCACCAGCGACCTCACCAGCGATGTCGCTGTGTGTGACACTTTGCAACGATCAGGCCCCTGCTGTGAGGTCGCTGATCGTTGCAAAGTGTCCTGGACCATTTTTTGGTCATTGGCCTCCCGCTGGCCAGCACACATCGCTGTGTGTGACCAGCGGGACCAACGATCTGGCTGGTAACTATGGTAAACATCGGGTTACTAGGGGCACGCGCGCACTTAGTAACCCGCTGTTTACCATGGATACCACTCTGCTACGGTGCGCGGAGGCTCCCGCGCACCGTAGCAGAGTGGTATCCATGGTAAACAGCGGGTTACTAGGGGCACACGCGCACTTAGTAACCCGATGTTTACCATAGTTACCAGCCTGCTCCTGCTTGCAGCAGGCTGGTAACGGGAGCAGGACATCGTGGAACGATTCTTTCCACGATATCGCTGCTCCCCTGATCGCTGGTGAGCCTGCCTGTTTGACAGCTCACCAGCGATGTATTAGCGATGCAGCAACGATCCCTGACAGGTCGTATCGTTGTCGGGATCGCTGCTGCATCGCTTAGTGTGACGGGGCCCTTAGTCATTTGTGCTTTCTAATCATGCAGGAGGTTAGACAAGGAGATCGGGGCTGTCTGTCATTATGCAACACACACACACACACACACAAATCTGCTCTAAGCTATGGTGAGGACATATTCTTTTCTTTGAGTGTTGCTGCCTGATTATTATTGGTCAGCATCATATAGGTGAAGAAGTACATGAATCCAATGAAAACTGTCTGACAACACTAGCTAAATTAGGTCTCTTGTGTTTTCATTCATTACGTTTTTTTGGGGTTTTTTTTACATACGTTTTAGTGTTCTTTCAGACGTGGTTTCATTGTCTCTTTTTAGTCTGTCATGTTTTAAATAAAATTGCTTTCTTTAGGATACTTCCTGTTACTTTGCTTTGATTGCCTCAATAAAACTTTATTGATATAGTCATATGTCCATTACATTTGTTTTTACTATGTTTCCACTGCAAAAAAAAAAAAAAAAGTGGGCATGGAGATTTATATAAATCTCATACACGTTGCTGGAACTGTAAGACATTAAGTTTATTTGCGCACAAAAAGACGAAGCAGAAAAAAAAGTTCACCAAGTGCTTATCATAGGAACTTAGCCTTAAAGGGGTGATCAAACATACAAAATAATTTTCATCCTAAATACTTATCTATTTAATGCTATAATCTAAAACTAATTTCTAATATACTACACTAACTATTTATTTATTTTTTTTTTTTTTTACTTTTTCCTGACGTTACTTGCAGGGGCGGCGCTGGTCTATGCAAGCCAGATAGTTTTAGAACACACACTAGCAGTGTGCGCTCTTGTCAGCTTGTTACTGCTGATAGGAGTCGACAACAGAGAGCGAGCTGTCATTGTGCACATCGCGCAGGGACAAGCCTAGCCCCTGAAATGAGCGGCACTGATGATGGTTCTTTTCATGGAGGGGGGTACGGGCTATGGCAGTCACCACAGCCTCTGGCCCCCGATGATGCTTTGTTTGAATATCCCAGCATGCACTGGGATTCTGAAACAAAGCATCATCAAAAAAGGAAGTAGTAACAAAAAACAAACGAAAAAAACAGTGCAGTTAGGGAACGGTATGGAATATTTAATTCAAGTGTACTAGAAATAAGTTTAGATTATGGCATTAAATAGATTGGGATTTAGGATGAAAATTACTTTGTATATCGGACCATCCCTTTTAAGTGCAGAATCTAAAAAAAAACAAAAAACAAAGACAAATGCTGAAGGAACATTGTATCAGCTCTTCATCTAAACACATTGAAAATGTGGAAAAAAGAAAAGAGCAAAAACTAAATAATCAGAGCAGATTGCTGTTATGTTTTTTAGTGCAGCCACTTACAGGAAAAAATCTAGCATTTTTGCATGAGGAAACGTGCCCTGAAGGGATATTACAACTTCGAAATTAACGATAAAATAGTGTCACTAGTTTACTTTTATCAAACAATAGAGTCAAATGTATCAAAATGGGAAAGGATTGAATTGCTGAGATTTCTTTGCAAATATTCTATGTTTAGCGTTCCTAAAACGCATAGTGCTCTGTAGAGAAACAAACAGGATTAACGCTGCAGCTAGATACCAAATACTAGAAAAAAAATAGGGCTGAAGTTTACCCTATTGGCAGACTTTCTTAAATTGTCTGTATAGAGCATTAAAGCATGATACACTCACGCGCTCTCTTCCAGGATATCAGAACTGCCATCATCCTCTTCATCCAGCTTAGATACATTCAGCTTTGGCGTCCTGATCAGAAAAAATAGGACGGTCCCAACCAAGCTGATCACAGTAAGAGCGATGAATACTGTCCTGCGGGCTCTTTCTGGTTCGGAAAAATACATACATGATAAATAATGACAAGGTCTTTATTACGGATGCATATGACACCTAGTGGTATAAAAAGAGTATACATGCACAAATAATAACATGGCGCCTCAATAGTGGAAACAGTCTGAACAGAGTTTTTTTTAAGGTTTTGTACACCCCAGCGTCATGACCCTGTTTTTACAAGAGCCGTATTGGATATGACACATACATTATGCTCCACCTTGCAGTGGGATTTACAATAGGTCTAACTGGTTTTTATAAATTTTACAGGCTAGAACAGAGCAATGCTGCCCTCTGCCAAGGAGCATTGGAAACAAATTGAAAAAAGTAATGGAAGTGTAAACAGCCACTACCATCTGATCACCAGTTACACACTCCCAAAGTATAGATCAAATTAATTAAATCAAAAACCTTCTTTCAGTTGCCGCTTTCCTGGTTGCAGCAATTTCCTGAGGGTCTCAAGAGCTAGATCCATGACGATAAGCAGATATCCACAATGGCTAGCAGTCTAAATAGGGTTCTCTACTATGGAAAAAATCCTTTAAAAAAGTTGTCCAGCGGATGAAAAATTAATTTTAAAAACAAATTCTATCAACAGACAACTCCATTTCCAAAGCTTGCCCACTCCCCACTAGTCTCTATTTTCTGGCCATTTCTAGTATGGTCCCATCTGAAAGACACCAGAAATGGAAGAAAATACATGCTCAGCCAATCACTGGCTGCAGCGGTGACGTGTCATTTCCAGTGCGAGTTGAAACAGGACCAAGAACACACATTAAGACAATGACCTCCAACCTATGGCTTTCAAGTTGGTGTGGAACTACAACTCCCAGTCTATGGCTGTCCAAGTATTCTAGAAATTCAACAGCTAGAGAGTCATAGGTCCCATCTAGAATGCAAAGTGATCTTTGGTGCAGCACCTGAAAATTGAATTATAATCGAAACTGTATAATCTGAACGAGCCGAGATCTCAATCTGAGCATGTGCCGCCTCCAGCATCCATTTTCCCGGAGAAAGCCACATAGGAAAGTATGGCAGGTGCGGAGCTCTGGCTTTTACAAAATGTCGGTGGAGCCCCCGCACCACCGCACACCTACTACAAGCATGTGGCCTGACTCCTGCCTCTGCCAGAAGGCAGAAGCTTCCGGCAGCAGCGATCTCCCGACTCCGGCCTCAGAGCACCCTGTCCTGCCTCAACCCTGCCACCTGAGACCCCACTCCACCAACACCTCGGCCCCCCAAGGTAAGCGGATTATAACAGGCACGGGTTTTCCTATTCTCCTACCTAAAATTTGGGGTGCATCTTATAAATCGGTGCATCTTATAATCGGCAAAATACGGTATGTTACCTTCACAGATACAAAATCTATATACAACTTACCTGATATAGTGTTCTCTCCTTTCCAAGCAATGTAGATATAGAGGTTTCCAAAAAGCATGCTACATGAATGAAAGGAAATACTGAGTATAATTCATTAGTATAAAAAAATATATATAATATATTCACACACACACACACACACACACACACACACACACACACACACACACACACACCACCCTGCTCAAAAAAATAAAGGGAACACTAAAATACCACATCCTAGATATCACTGAATGAATATTCCAGTTGCAAATCTTTATTCATTATATAGTGGAATGCGTTGAGAACAATGATCACTTTAATATTTTAATGTTTTAATGTAAATCAAAATTAATATCCCATGGAGGTCTGGATTTGGAATGATACTCCAATTCAAAGTGGAAAAACAAAATACAGGCTGATCCAACTTCAGTGGAAATGCCTCAAGACAAGGAAATGATGCTCAGTAGTATGTGGCTTTCACGTGCCTGTATGACCTCCCAACAAAACACCTGGGCATGATCCTGATGAGGCGGCGGATGTTCTCCAGAGGGATCTCCTCCCAGACCTGGACTAAAGCATCCGCCAACTCCTGGACAGTCTATGGTGCAACGTGACGTTGGTGGATGGAGCGAGACATGATGTCCCAGATGTTCTCAATTGAATTCAGGTCTGGGGAACGAACAGGCCAGACCAAAGCATCAATGCCTTCATTGAGTAGGAACTGCTGACACACTTGAGCCACATGATTCCTAGCATTGTCATGCATCAGAAGGAACCCAGAGCCCACTGCACCTGCATATGGTCTCACAATGGGTCTGAGGATCTCATCCCGGTACCTAATGGCAGTCAAAGTACATCACCTCTGGCTAGTACATTTAGGGCTGTGCGGCCATCCAAAGAAATGCCTCCCCACACCATTACTGACCCACTGCCAAACCGGTCATGCTGGAGGATGTTGCAGGCAGCAGAACGTTCTCCACCACATCTCCTGACACTGTCACATGTGCTCAGTGTGAACCTGCTCTCATCCGTGAAGATGAGGGTGCCAATGTGGAATCTACCAATGTTGTTGTTCTGTGGCAAATTCTAATCGCCCTGTACGGTGTTGGGCTTTAAGCACAACACCCACTTTTGGACATCGGGCCCTCATACCACCCTCATTGAGTGTGTTTCTGAAAGTTTGGCCTGCTGGAGGTCATTTTGCATTGCTCTGGCACTGCTTCTCCTGTTTCTCCTTGCACAAAGGAGGCAGTAGCGGTCCTGATGCTTGGTTGTTGCCCTCCTACGGCCCCCCCACATCTCCTGGTGTACTGGCCTGTCTTCTGGTACAGCATCTGCTGCATGCCCTGGACACGGCTGACAGACACAGCTACCATTGATGCCACACCTCTCATTGATGTACCATTCTGGATGAGCGGCACTACCTGGGAAACTTCTGTGGGTTGTAGACAAAGCCTCATGCTACTGTTGGTCTAGGAGTGAGTAGTGACAAAATGCACACACACACATACATACTATTAAAAAGTATTTTAGAAAGGAAAAAGCCTGCTCAAAGGCAAGGGCATTTTATAGTCTGGAGGCAACTTGTTCAGTAATCAAGATAAGCATTCATATAGTGTCCTTCAGTGATGAGCGAGCATACTTGCAGGCACTCTGTACTCGCCAGAGCATCTCAGTACTCAAGATGGTTGGAGCTCGCCGAGTAGTTGCGAGATGCTCGGGCGGATGCTCGGGTCCCTTCCCTGCATATCTGGCGCTCTTTAGAGAGCCAATCAACATGCAGGGATTGCCTGCCACTCACTGTAATGCCGCAGCCATGTTGGTTGTGGCATTACAGTAATTGGCTGGCCGCACAGCGTCATCAGGTCTATATCAGACCTGGCACCGCTGTGCTCGTCACAGTCACTCTGGAATCAGGCAGAGTAGGGAGAGGTGCTGCTGAGCTAGGGAGAGATTTGGTTGTGTATTAGGTAGTGTAGGGAGAAAACAAGTACATTACACATATCCATCTCAACAAACAGTTCTTCTGAGGACTAATCCATCTGCAGAGATATCAGGCAGGCAGTGTATATAGCAGACTACAGTGCATATAGCACCATTCCAGTTCTGCCTTCTGCTGCTGTAAGACATTTCTAAACAAAGGCCCAGGAATAAAAATTTTTTTGGATCTTAATCATTATTTGCTTAAAAAGCAATCCAGAGAACACAGTTTTTCTGCGCCATTTGCTTGTTGGCACTGCAGAATACAGCCAGGTCCTTTCCATATTACAGCGCTAAAAATTCAGCTATTTAAAACTGTGGTTTCTCCATCACACGGATCACATAACTTCTCTCCAAATTCAGCCATTTCTAGAGAGCGTGGAAGATACTGTCCTCCATTTAAAATGGGAAAGTCGCGTGGCAAGGGACGGGGAACTGGACGTGATGGTGATGGTGCATGCAGAGGCCGAGGCCGTGGGCAAGCTGAAATTGTGCCTCAACAAACACCCACATCTTCATGCCCGACCTTCCTGTCTCAATTCCTAGGGGACTGCAGCACACCACTATTGAACCCAGAGCAGTGTCAAATGGTTGTTGGTTGGATAGAGGGTAATGCTTCCAGTCACTTAGCCGCCACCACCACCACCACCCTGTCTTCCGCACAGTCAAGTCTCAGTAGGCGTGGGTCTGGACTGCATATTCCTCACCCTGATCCTCCTTCCTCCCACCATGCCGAGTGCCCGGAAACAATTGATCTCTCACTTTGACACTCAGAAGAGCTGTACACTTTTCCATTTATAGATTCGGGCCTCTCGCCCGGTCCACTTGAAGCGGGGCAAGAGGAGATCGCATGTAGCGATGCCCAAATATTTGAGCAGCCACGGTCACACGAAGGAGACGGTGAGAAAGTGTCACAAGATGTGAACGATGATGAGACAATTGCCAGAAAGTCAGGAGGAGGATCAGGGTGCGGAAGTGGAAGACGAGGTGGTGGATGATATAGTAACTGAACCAACCTGGCAGGAGGACATGCAGACTAGGGACAGCAGCACACAGGGGGAGGAATGCAGAGCACCCCAACAGGCAGGAAGAAGCAGTGTGGTGGCCGCAGACAGAAGGCAGGCAACCGTTCCCCGTAACACCAACACGAAGGAAGTTGCCAGTACAACTGTTAGGTCTTCCCGAGTCTGGTTGTTTTTTAAAGACACTGCCGATAACCCCAAAAAGGTCATTTGCACCACCTGCCAGGCCAGCATCAGCAGGGGTGGCAAAACTAGCAGCCTGACCTCCACCAGCATGACCAGTGTCCAGGAACAGTGTCTGCGGGTGGCACCATTGCTTCTTCCACTGTTGCGCATGCAAGTCAATCCCCTGTCCATTGTGCATGCGAAGATGCCTCCTGCCCTGAACCTGTCATTGCACACTCTCAAGTAGCAGCATCAGGAAGCATTTCCACGTCCTTATCCCAGCGCAGTGTTCAGTCGTCCATACCCCTAGTCCTTGGAACGCAAGCGCAAATACGCAGCCAACACCCCACAGGCCACACTACTAAATTCCCACATTTCACGACTGCTTGCGCTCGAAATGTTGCCTTTTAGGCTCGTGGAGACCTGATGGCGGCGGCAGTCCCTCGGTACTCGGTCCCCAGCCGCCACTATTTCTCCTGGTGTGCAGTCCGCGCATTACACAAGCACGTGTCCCAAAACATTAGCTATGCCCTCAACAACGCAGTTACCGGGAAAGTCCATCTAACCACGGACACATGGACAAGTGCTTGTGGGCAGGGACGGTACATCTTGCTGACGGCACACTGGGTTAAGATAGTGGTAGCCGGGACCCAATCAGACCTTGGGACGGAACACGTCCTCCCGACGTCAAGGATTGCAGGCCCTAGGTCAATCAGGGTTGCCCCCACAGTCTACAGCTCCTGCACCTCATCCTCCTCCTCTTCTTCAGCCTCCATCTCCGAAATGACCACATCAGTCACATGCTGGAAGCACTGCAGCACGGCCTCGGCCAAACGGCAACACAGGCTGTGCTGAAGCCAATATGCTTAGGTGACAAACCGCACAATGCTGAAGAGTTGTGGACAGCTCTGAAAGAGCAGGCAGATCTGTGGCTCACACCGCTCAAACCTACAGCCAGGCATGGTCGTGTGCGACAATGGCTAGAACCCGGTGGCGGCTCTGAGGCGAGGCGAGCTCACACATGTACCATGCCTGGCCCATGTGCTTAACCTCGTGGTTCAGCGGTTTCTCAAATCCTACCCGGAGCTGCCGGATCTGCTTGTTAAAGTACGCCGCCTGTGTGCCCATTTTAGAAAGTCACCTACAGCTTCCGCCGCCCTTGCCGTGTTTCAGCAGCGTTTGCAGTTTCCGGCTCTCAGACTGGTGTGTGATGTCCCCACGCATTGGAACTCTACACTGCAGATGTTGGGAAGGATTTGTGAGCAGAAGAGGGAAGTTGTTGACTACCAGCATCAACAAGGCCGTCGGTATTCAGTTCAGACTCCACACATAAGACCTCAGGAGTGGACATGGATGTCAGACATCTGTACCATCCTCTAAAACTTTAAGGACTCCACCAAGATGGTGAGCGGCGATGACGCCATAATTAGCATCACCATCCCGCTTCTCTGTCTTCTGAAAAGCTCTCTGCTCACAATCAAAGAGGATGCATTGCAGGAGGAGCACGATGAGATGGAGCAAAGAACCATACAGGGTGATTACACACAGCCAAGCCTCATCTCATCCCAACGTGGATTGGGTGACAATGAGGAAGAGGAAGAACAGGAGCTAGTTTCATGCACTATAGACGGTACTACCTGCACAACTGTCATACCTTCTGTTCAGCGTTGATGGCCAGAGGACAGAGAGGAGGAGGAGGAGAGCATGGTCAGTCATCATCTTGGTGAGGACACGGAAGTCTTGCCTGTTAGCAGTCTGGCACGCATGGCTGAGTTAATGTTCCGCTGCCTTTCCCATGACCATCCTGTTCTCAAAATTTTGGGTGACAGTCATTACTGGTTGGTGACACTTCTAGACCCAAGCTACAAGGAGAACTTTATATCTCTTATTCCGGAGGCGGATAGGTCTACAAAAATGAGGCAGTACCAGAAGGCCCTTGTTGCGGAATTATTAAAAAAATTCCCATCTGAAAACGCTGGCGGCAGAGGTCACAGTTCATAGGACAACCAAGGAGTACAGGCGAGAGAGACAACTCCAAACCAGCAGAGACAGGGGAACAGCCCCTCCCATTGTACAGGCCCTGAGGCGAGGGGTACTCTCACAAGGAGTGTAAAGTTTTGGAAGATGCTGAGGGAGTACCTTGCTGACTGTACCAACGTCCTCCGTGATTCCTCTGTTCCTTATAATTATTGTGTCTCTCTATGCCTTGCAGGTCCTGGCCTGCCCTGCAGCCAGCATTTTATCAGAGCGGGTTTTTAGTGCCGCTGGTGGAATTATAACCGATAAGCACATCCGCCTGTCAACTGAAAATGCGGACAGGCTGACTCTTATAAAAATGAACAAGGGCTGGATTGGGCCAGACTTCTCAACACCACCGAATGATAGCAGAGTAACAAACTCAAATCCAGTGTCTTTTTTCGGGAGGTGTATTCCCATGCACCTCTTCACACCCACACATGGGTATACGCTTCCTGATTTTGGCTATTTGCTCTTGTCCTCCTCCTTCTCCTCATCCTTATCCTCCACCACCATATCACCAGGGTGACCGTGGTCCGTGATGCAACACCCACATAATTTTTTTAAAGGGTGTTTATGATGACGTTAAAAAAAAAATAATAATTTATACAGTATGTTCATGTATACCCCCCAGGGGTAAATGTTTGTCAGCCCATACATGGGCATTACAAGTATAGGAGACCCGCTCCTTTCTAGTGGGAACATTTTTTATGAGACCCTCCTCCACGTCTCTTCCAAGGGGCATTGGAGTGCCTCCCAATTTTTGGCAACCCTTGCATTCACTGCATAGGCAAACACAATGGGAGACCCACTTCCTACTTATAGGAACACTGTTTTAGGAGGCCCTCCTCTAAGTCTCTTCAAAGGGGTATTGGAGTGCGTCCAAATTTTGGGCAGCCCTGACACTCACTGCATACGCAATAACAGTATAGGAGACCTACTCTTTAGTAATGGTAACAATAAGACATAGCCGGCTGATGGCTCTCTAAGAATAGTAAAGGCCGTCTGATGGCCCTATAAAAATAGGCTTTGTGACTTTCAGAGTCCCGCCTTCATAAATGAAACACGATGAGTCTGATGATATCTCACACACCACATGGCCAGATAAGGTTGTAAAATGTTAAAATGACATTTCCTGGTGAATGCATTTGTCACGGTTGAAAGCAATGCAAAAGTGCAAAAACGCATCAAAAAACGCCACGTGTGAACATAGCCCAAGGTGTGGAGGAGTATTTTTGTTTTTGGTTATTTTTCTTTATATACAAGTCATTATCCTGGACAGGATGTTCCTCAACATATTTCCCAGGAAAATCCATTTTGGTTTCATTTTTGCATGTTTTATTGTGAGTCCGTAAATACCTCTGACAACATTGTTGACAGAAGTGACCTGGGAGTCAAATGCTTCCAGGGGTCTTCCCCATGCTGTTCCCAGGTCATTTGAACGCTGTTCCCATCGATTTGGGCAATTTTTAGGCCCTTTACAGACCGCCGGGGGGGAGCCGCCTGAAAAATGCTCGAGTTTCCCATAGACTTACATTGGGCTCATTGCTCGGGTCGAACACCAGAGTATTCCAATGTGCTCGACCCGAGCATCGAGCACCCGAGCATTTTAGTGCTCACCCATCACTAGTGTCCTTCTGCAGCTCCACACTAAGTGCAGAAGAGGAAGCTGAACGGCACCTGCACAGTCCTCACTATACTGCAGGTCCTGAAAGAGCACACCGCTGAACACTTGAACTGAACGACCTTGTTGGATATCAGTCATGTGATCAGTCATAGGGCCTGGAACGTACGGGGAACAAGACTAGTATTTGCCCCTTCCTTATTTCTTATTCTTTTGCGTGTTTGTCACACTTAAATGTTTCAGATCACAAAACAAAATTTAAATATTAGACAAATATAACAAAAGTAAACACAAAATGCAGTTTTTAAATGAAGGTCTTTATTTTTAAGGGAAAAAGAAATACAAACCTACAGGGCCCTGTGTGAAAAAGTGATTACCCCTAAAACTAATAACTGGTTGGGCGATCCCATATCATAAACGCTTGATTGCAGTTGTTGCTGCTATCTGGCAACGAGTCATACAACGCTCTGGAGGAATTTTGGCCCACTCATCTTTGCAAAATGTTGTAATTCAGCCACATTGGAGGGTTTCTGAGCATGAACCCCTTTTTAAGGTCATGCCAAAGCATCTCAATCGGATTAAGGTCAGGACTTTGACTAGGCCACTCCAAAGTCTTAATTTCGGTTTTCTTAAGCCATTCAGAGGTGGCCTTGCTGGTGTCCTGTGCATAACCCATGTGCGCTTCAGCTTGAGGTCACGAACAGATGACTGGACAGTCTCTTTCAGGATTTTTTGGTAGACAGCAGAATTCATGGTTCCATTTACCACAGCAAGTCTTTCAGGTCCTGAAGCAGCAGGACAGCCCCAGACCATCACACTACCACCACCATATTTTACTGTTTGTATGATGTTCCTTTTATGAAATGCTGTTTTACTTCTACACCAGATGTAATGGGACAAAGACCTTCCAAAAAGTTCAACTTTTGTCTTGTCGGTCCAAAGAGTATTCTCCAAAAAGTCTTGGCGATCAACAAGATGTTTTCTGGCAAAATTGAGATGTGCTTTTATGTTCTTTTTGCCCAGCAGTGGTTTTCATCTTGGAACTCTGCCATGCATGCTATTTTGCCCAGGCTCTTTCTTATGGTGGAGTCATGAACACTGACCTTAACTGAGGCAAGTGAGGCCTGCAGTTCTTTGGATGTTGCTGTCGAGTCTTTTCTAACCTCTTGGATGAGTCTTTGCTGCGCTTGGGGTAATTTTGGTCAGCCGACCATTCCTTGGAAGGTTCACCACTATTCCATGTTTTCGCCATTTGTGGGTAATGGCTCTCACGGTGATCCGCTGAAGTCCCAAAGCTTTAGAAATTGACTGATAGATCTCAATTACTTTGTTTCTCATTTGTTCCTTAATTTCTTTGGATTGCAGCATGATGTCTAACTTTTGTGGATCTTTTGGTTTACTTCACTTTGTCAGGCAGGTCCTATTTAAGTGACCTCTTGATTGAGAACAGGTGTGTCAGTAATCAAGCCTGTGTGTGGCTAGGGATATTGAACTCAGCTTCCCAAAGATGTGATCAACCAGTTTAATTATGTTTTTGTTTTGTTTTTTTTGGGGGGGGGGGGGCAATCACTTTTTCACACAGGGCCCTGTAGGTTTGGATTTCTTTTTTCCTTAATAAAGACCTTAATTTAAAAACTGCATTTTGTGTTTACTTGTGTTATCTTATTGATATTTGTGAAACTATATTATTCCTATTTTCTGATATTTACAACTGGGATGCATTTTATAGTAAGGTGTGCTATAATCCCAAAAATATGATTAAATACACCAATAGCATACCTGAACTGTAACAGTGCCCAGAAAATGCCACTGTTCCTCCCAATAGACTTGTCATCAGAATTCACAGTCAAACAGGTCCCTTGAGCAGTCCAAAGAACTAAAGAAAATAACAGGAAGTTTGGTTAATTTAGTGAATTGGAGAATAATCTTTGGCCGTTTTCACATGCTGCTTTTTTTTCCTGCAGTTTTCCAAAAATGGGGTAAAGAATGTGATTTCACCATGTTTTTTTTCTTTTTTGGAGTTGGGTGGGGGAGGTTGGGGAATGAAGAGTCATGGTTTGCATGTCGCTCCATTAAATGTCTATGGAGCAGCCAGATGCCACTGAGCACTGTTCTCAGCAGCCTCCCTCAGTCCTATAGGCAATGAGTGGAAGGACCGAGCACAATGTTAAGATATTCAATCTCTAATCAAAGCAGTGGGGTTCCTAGAAGAGGAAACAAGCAGTGATCAGGAACGTATTGTTTATCCAGTGGTGAAGAGAAAATTACATTCCTGAGAAAACCTCTATAAAAATAATCTATCACCAGGTTTTTGCTACCCCATCTGAAAGCAGCATGATGTATGAACAGAGATCCCTATTCCACGATGTGTCACTTACTGGTTGCTGCAGTTTGGATTAACTGAGCTCTGTAGAACACTGCCCGACACGGATTGGAAATCTTTCTGCCTATGCACAGTGTTCAGGGAAAACTGGCATTTAGTGGTGGGGCCGGGGTTGGACTACTTGGCAGCAGGTTTACTACTGTTCTAGTGATAATCTCCTAATGATTTAACAGTGATTTTATAATAAAAAAATAAATAAATAATACTAAAACTATGTAGCCCAGTAAGGGACATCACTGGAATCAGGGTCTCGGTCTCTACATTATGCCACTAGAACCTGGTGACAGATTCCCTTTAAAATACTTTAAAAATCTGATCTTATCTAGTTGATTCAATGTTAGCAACCTTCAAATTACTAGGTAATTAGTTCTATAGTTGTCAGTGTTTGATTGTAATTGTAGTTCCACAGTAGATACCTCAGCTTTAAAAAAAAATAGATCAATGTGTCATGATGGTACCTCCACAAGGATCACACAACATGACCGTTTAATTAGTGGTCACTGGGAAACTTATTCGAAAGTGAAACACTTACTGCTGTCAATAAGTAACAGTAAAGGCGCCGATACACCTGAGTTCATCTAACACGCATTGTACTCCCAAAAACAGAGAGCTGCCAAACCCTGACGAAAACAGCATCTTCAGACAACTTTCAAGGGAATGTGGCAGTAAGTTTGGCCCCTAGACCATTTATATGCGAATGTCGTTCAGTGAAAGATTAAAGGGAATCTGTCATCAGGTTTTTGACACCTCATCTAAGAGCAGCATGATGTAGGCAAAGAAACCCTGATTCAAATGATGTATCACTTAGATTACTGGGTGCAGCCGTTCTGACACAGAGTTCTTAGTTGTAACTGAGAAATCTGCCCCGCCCACAACAGGCTCTGAATGTACATTGTCTATAGACAGTGAGGTGCTCATCACAGGAGGGGGCGTGGTTGGTTGACTTGGCAGGAGGCAGCTGGTTTGGGCAATGATAATGTCCTTCTGATAAAACCTTCATTGTAAGTAAACAGCACACAGCCTGATACATGACACATAGTTGAATTCAGTGTTTTAACCCCTACCTCAAGCTGTCCTCACATTACATAGCAAATGCCTACTGACAGATTCCCTTTTACTCATTGTTACCTCTATACTGTCAATCCGTTTCCTGAATCTTGAAAAATCCTTATTTTTAGCAATATGCAAATGAGTTAAATAGGTTGTCCCACAAATAAAGTATATATTAAATCAGTAGATCTTGGAATAAAAATTAACACATCCAATTGTGAAATGTATCTTATAAATGTTCCCCTGCTGTGTACTGTGTAATGGCTGTGTCTGACTGTGCAGGGACATGGTCTGATCATACCACATCTCCTGGGAAGGGGAGAACGCAAAAGAGTATACAGACATTACAGCACGAGATCACAGCTGATTCTTTCTGTGAGGTAAAACATTTCCCTGCCTGGTTTTAAACAAGTTTTACTCCACAAAAAGTATCAGCTGCGATCCCGTGCTGTCCTCTCTGTATACTCTTTTCTGTTCTCCCCTGCCCAGGAGATGTGGTATGATCAGACCATGTTCCTGCACAGTCAGACACAGCCATTACACATGTATAAGATTATCTCAGCACAGGGTGGGATAGATAGATATATATATATATATATATATATATATATATATATATATATATATATATATATATATATATATATATATATATATATATATATATATATATATATATATATATATATATATATATATATATATGTGCAATCTGATCATGGGAAAACCACTTTATTGCTATGGGTGGCAGAATGCACTTAAAAGTGGTTGTCCAGTTAAAGCCGATAAGTCTGCAGTCACTCCGTGTGACTGCAGACTTGTGAATCGGCCCCAGCGGGCATTTGCAGGTTTCAGTCCTGGGACAGGAGGGTATGTATGAGTTATACAGCCTCCCTCTCCATACACCCTCTAGTGGGACACGCCCACTGGCTGATTGGATCACTAGACGGGGCGCGGCCTCAACTCTATACAAGTGTATGGAGTGAGGCCACGCCCACTGTCCGGTAGTATGTATAACTCATACATATCCTCTGTTACCGGCTCTGAAACCGGCAAATCCTTGCAGCGCAAAGTGCATGTTCTGGGGGGATTCATAAGTCTGCAGTCACAGAGAGTAACTGCAGACTTATCGGCTTTGACCGGACAACCCCTTTCAAAGCACCACTCCATCAGGGTTTTTTTTATTGCAGAGCTGGAGTGGTGTCACTAATCTAAGTTCCCGGCCCCTAGTATATTTATCAGCCACTGTCTTCTTCGGTTATCGGTGTCTAACCGGTCGGTCTTCTGCAAGTTATGACCTGCCGGATATCTCCAGTGTTTGCTGGGTGGTCTAGAAGTCACAACTCAATGCAAGTCTATGGGAGCCAGAACGAGGCTCTCAAACTTGCATTGATAGCTTGTGACCGTTCCCTCCGACTTCCAGTCAGTCAGAAGCAGTGGTCCCAAGATGGCAGCACGTGACCGGAGCAGTGCCGGGAACAGCTGAAGACGGCAGCTGGTGATATTATTAGGGGCAGGGACCTTCAATAAGTAGCACCACTCCAACGCTGAAATAAATATAAAAAAATAAAAAACTGCTGGATTGATGCTTTAATGAGACCCTGTCTCTTTGGTTAGTAACACTCTTGGTGCCTCCCTCGTGCTCTCTGCGCTGCGAGCACTTAAGTGTGTACCCTCAGAAGGGCAACTAAGTGCACAGAAGCGAGAGGACTGCTACTCTGCGCAACATGCAATTTTCCCAGCAGGTGCCTGCCTTCAGAAGTACATAAGCTACCGATCAACACAGAGGGAGGCAGCAAGAATGTTAATAACCTGAGGATGCCAGTATCATTAAGTGCATACAGCTAAAACCGTGGATTTCTCAAGCTTCAGGCAATGGATTGACAATCTAAAAAGGTGCCAATGAGTTAATCTTTCATGGACTACAAGAGAATGTACATGGCTAGGGGATCAAAATACTGACAGATTCTAATGTTGTAGAACAGACCTGGGCAAAATGCGGCCACATCTGGCCCTCTGGCTGTTCCAGTCCTGCCCGCAAACCGAGACAGCCGAAGGGCTGAAACAGTGGTCAATGGGCCACACCCTGCCCTCCCATCAGCCATCCATCTGCCACCGCCCGCTGTCACAGATATCTGCCTCCTCAGGAAGCAGATATCGGTGAATACATTGGTGGAGGACAGGGCCACCAGCCCCTTCTTCCACTAATCAGCGTGTGAGACAGCAGACGCGATGACGTAATTTTATCGCGTCAGCTGTGTACTGCAGAAAGTCAGTGCACCAGAGACAGGGGAAGAGTGTCGGGGGAACGGGAGCGAGGTGAGTATGTGGTGTTTTTTTTCCATGTGTATGGGATGTTTCTAAGTACATAGCCCCCTATGTGGGGGCTCATGCTGTATAGAGTGAGGCTGTGTGGGGGCTCATGCTGTATAGAGGGAGATGTCAGGATACTTAATTGTGCTCAATATTAAGTGATAATCCAAAATAATAATTATAATTGCAATGAATATGTTAATATTAATATTGAGTATAATTAATTTCATCCTATTGGTTGGGCCTTCCACAATAGTCATGGTCTCTCATGTGGTCCCTCTGGAAAATTAAATGCCCACCTCTAGTGTAGAACATAAGTCACTCACCAGCGGCAGCAATCCCAATTAAAACAGATAAAGTATAAAATGACCAAGTGAACGGCTGGATAAACATTGCGATATATGCACTGAAATACAAAGAAAAACAACGATCATACATGAGATACAATAAGCTATAGTACGGAGCTCCTCATAGTGTGGCAATAGCAGTCTAACCCAGTGAAGGCACTCTCCCCAGACCTTCATTATAATTTCCTCATTATACAGCCCCTGCATAACCATCACTTACCTGTAAAATATTCCACTGAAGAACATGGACAGCTGAGTACCAATCAATGCGACCACAGAAGGAGCGATAAGATTGGAGGCAGAGAACACTCCATATATAATAGCCATGCTGGAAACCAGAGAAGAAAAAAAACACCTTTGTCATAAATTACTACTGTTATATTCTGAGATCTCAGGAATTGAGATAGAGAGAAATATTATATATACATAACTCAAGATCTAGAGAACATAGTCCAGCTAAATCCCTGTTGCAGGATCACTATCAGTCACTAATTCCATCGAGGAACATTATAGTCAGTCTCGCCCTAGCCCACAATAGCTGTTACCAGTCAGGACAGATGACATTCGACTGCACAGAAACATGAGATCAGTGATTAAACGGATTATAAACCCTCAGAATACCCGGTTAATATTATTGGCATGAGCAAAAATTGGTTAATGAGAGTCAACCTCCATTATTGGCTTTTGTAAACTGGCCAGCAATCACATGATGAATGGACAAAACGTTTGTTAGGTAAATGGATTTTTATGGCAGTATAAAATCATCATTATCGTCAACACATCGCGCTGTGGAATCTGGGGATGTGTTGCCTATAACATGCTGGTAAATGAGTGCCGAACAGCTTGTATATAGTCGATCACTGAAAGCACCCATATACAATAAATAGCGGTCAACGGAACGATAGTTAGGACGACAACTATCCCGACTCCTCTGCACTCAGTTTTCTGACATCTGTTTAGGAAGAGTCGGGGGACCCCATTTACAAGATTATGCTTCTGGCAGTGCCCACCAATATCACAGGGTTAGTAAGACATTAATGAGTATAATGTGAATGGGCCCTTACTGGCCTGAAATCGGCCAGTGTAAAGGGGCCACTAAACTAAGCCTCCTTTTATGGGGCATCCAATATTCATGAATGTCTGATAATATGGTAAATGTTGCCAGCACAGAACTGCAACAATGTGAGTTTCAGTTAAAAGATACCAACATAGATATTCTTCTGAAATAAAAAAGGAAACTAAAATCAGACAATATAAATCCAATAGCAGTCACTGGTGAAAGGGGACTAAAGGGTAAAGGTGCCCCTACACCTTACATAGCTGCCAGCCACATGGGGAAGAATTGCTTGGATAAAACAACTAATCCAAGTAATTCTAGGAGAATTATACCTTCAATCTACAACAATGAGCAGATAATAGTAGAAATACAATTTATAAATAGAAGTGTAGCATACAGCACTTGCTTGAATAAAAAGTGGGATACATAGACAGTACATACTATGAAGTGCCAGAGAGATCTCACACTAGGAGGGAACCAAATCAGATAGGTTATAAATAGTTTCAGAAAATTCATTGTCAATGCAACAATGAATCTCCTCATCGCATGTGGACATGAGATCTGATGAGGATATAGTAGTCAAATTTTGCCACCAACACAGAGTAGATGATCATACAATAAGTAGGTATAAGAAGAATTTCTGTTACCCGGAGCACAGGGGTGCGGCAGTGTCACCCCTTGACGCGCGTTTCGGCGGATCTTCCTCAGATGGGGTGTGTGTCTCAGAGCTGTATGCTTGAACATAGATCATCATATTAATACTCCAGACAAAACGCTTCCCAGCGTTCTTTCATTTCTTGTCTGTAACCCTTTGGCATTTTTAACTTGTTATATGTTTTATTGGATATTTTGGTAATAAAGGTTTATGTTTTCAAACAATGTGTTAACTCACAGAATCAGCTGTGATCCCATGCTGTAATGTCTGTATACTCTTTTGCTTCCTCCCCTGCCCAAGTGCTGTGGTATGATCAGACACAGCAATTACACAGTACATAGCAGGGGCACATTTATAAGATTATCTCAGCACAGGAACATTTGTTTTAAATCACATCCAATTATGTAAGTAGTTTTTATTCCAAGATCTGTGAATAAAATGAACTTTTGTTCATGGGAAAACCCCTTTAAGCGGTGATTGGTGTATGGCGCCATTCCTTTTAGGTTAGGAACGCACTGAGAGGTTTGCCGTGATGTGGTAGTGGGCTTCATACAGTCTGATTAGAATGTTAAAATCTAAGAACCTCATGGTCAGTTTTGTAGGCTCCATGTCTTTTTTTCTAGTTCTATTTTAATCTAATGTGTATTGGGGCCAGATAAAGCAGTTTTCCAGTATTTCCAGCTGATGGTCTATTTTTTAAACCTGTGGGGTGTGACACCTGGGAATGCCAAATTGAGCTGAATGCACAGGGGCGGTGGTGCAGTCTATAGCAGCGTGGCTCCACCTGGATCTATGGCCGTAGCCTGTTCACTACAATGAGCGAAGCTGCAGTGCCAGGAGCAGGCACACACATGGACGTCACTGTTGGGGGTGCTGCATGAAACATATTTCAGTATTATTTCCTCTCTTGTATAAATATACTTAACCCTCCTAATTAAGTCCATTATAACATAATTTTATTAGAAGTAGAGATAAATTGTAACATTAGAAAAAGAAAAAGTCTGTATCCATTAATTTTGTACCTTGTATATCCACTGCCATGGAAGTCTGTGTTATTCAGGCTGGCAATCACAGTTTGCTAGAGGAAGAACAGAACTCACATTATACATGATCTGCCTTTTATACTGTCCATGTTAAAAAGGAATCTGTCACCTCCTGGCACTTATCTAATATTGGCATACAGGTGATAGAAATGTTAATCTATATGCCTCATATTAGATTTTGTTGCTGTGAAATGTATTTTCATTCAGTCAGGTTTCTGATAGGCTCCTGTCCCAGGGCCTGCAAGAAATCCCCGCCTACTGTGTTAATTACAATGTTTCCCCCCTCCCCTGCATGTCACAGTGCCCTGTGACAAGCAGTTTTGGAGGCCAAATCCCACGCACTTCACTTTTTACAGAAGGTGCACTTGTACTATGTAGTAGTCATAGTACTGCAGGGATCTTGTGCGCAGGCGAGTCACTGTAACTTCCCGGCGCCTGTGTATATAGAAATTCCGTTGGTGGATAGTGGGGAGGGGGTGTTGCAGCTGCGGAGGAGCGGGACACACACAGTAGCTGGCTGCTGCAGCTACCACGTGTGCCCGCTGCTAAAGGGAAATGAATATCCCCTCTTCTCCACTCCCATGGGCATGGAAAAGAGTAAATATTCAGTCTCTTTAGCAGCGGGCACAGAGGAGCGCCGAGACGCAGCTCTTGCTGACAGTGCCCACTACTAAAGAGAATGCATATTCGCTCCTCTCCACGCACATAGTCCGGCATGGAGAGGAGTAAATATGCCGGCAGCTCACATCAGCGACAGAGCGCATGGCAGTGAAGCCCAGATGCTGACATGAGCTGCTGCAGCAGAACAGGACACAGCGCTGGAGCAGAGGGGAGGAAGGAAGGTGAGTATAAGTGTTTATTTTTTTGTGTGTGCAGTTATGGGGCCATACATACCAGGATTGGGGGATGAAGGGTGCCATGCATACCAGGATTGGGGGATGAGGGGCCATGCATACCAGGATTGGGGGGGGGATGAGGGTGCAATGCATACCAGGATGGGGAAATTTACCAGTAGCTGCTGCATTTCCCACCCTAGGCTTATACTTGAATAAGTTTTCTCAGTTTTTTTGTGGTAAAATTAGGTACCTCAGCTTATACTTGTGTATATATATGTATAATCTCTCGTATATACTCATATGCACAAAATGTCTATAATTATTAAATGTGCCCCTCACCACCACGATTCTTCTCAATAAGCACATTTTCATACAAGCATAATATGCATGTATATCTGCATCTACGGTATATGACAGGTCACTTGACAACTGGTCTAATGACCCCTGTGATGCTCTTAGTTTGGGTTATAGGACCAGTGGTTGGGTCAGGACTTGCGGCTGTAGTAAAGCGCCTGTGTTATGCTTATGTGAAATTGGCCTTGTTCTACAGTATTAAAGAGGCCATTTGACTATAGGTCAAGACGTTTTTGTAAAAGGAAGCGATTACTTAAGTCATAGGGTTTACCCACTAAATGCAACCATGACCACATACTGAAATCCAATGGGAACAGGGGACAATTTTACCATTTGAGCAGATGTCTCATGACTGGACTCCTACAGCACCACGAGCACAGTGGTTAAAGATACCGCTAACAGGAAACTTTTAAAGTGACAAATAAGAGATAAACGCATGGCTTTACTGTGGCCTCAGTCTCCACTGTGTGAATGGGAAGTAGGGTGCATTCATGAACATGGGACTGGCAGAGATAACCAAGCCGTCAGTCCTATAGAAGAAAACGAGGCACCGTTCATGTGTGAGCTGTACTGCTCCAATAAGTCATCCCCCGACACCACCACTACTGATCTCCGGTAAAGTAAGAGCACCCTACAGTTACCTTACACCTGTAAAAAAAAAGCGGAGGAAAAAATAGCAGGGGGATATTCAGCACACTAGAAGACAGGAAAGGCCAGTATTGATGAGAGGAAGGTATATTCCCAAGAGAATGGCTACATACCAATGTGAACATTATATATCATATGTTGCTGGATAGACCTGCACTTAGTACGAGGGGAATATAAATATGTACAATAAAGGTTAATATTTATTTTAATAATCCACTCAGATCAGTGATACTCTGCAACCACATTATTTTAGTCATTTATTTATTAGGGATTTCAGGTTTTTTTCAACAATGGATTTGTACAGATTATCGGTGACATTAAGGGTACACTCACATTGGCGAATAAAGCGGAAGAGTGCAATCTGATAAAAAAAAAAACAAACAGTGCACTCGGCCCAATGTTATTCAGTGAGTCCGTGCAGATCTGCGTATTTTTTTCTCACCTGTAATCGGCATGAGAAAAAAAAAAAATGCACGCCATACATCAGTACGGCATCCGATTTTTACGGATAAATTACAATTCTGTAACATAGGAAACTGTAAATGGTCCTGTACAAGATTAATAGCTGATGATTAAAAAAACGGATTGTATACAGACAGCACACAGATGACAAGTGAGAAAAAATCATCCCATTCTCCTGGATGAGAATGGGACCGAGTATTTATATGCAAGTGTGAGCGAACCCTAAAGTTGGAAGAAGTTCTGAAATGATTCTTCTTGGTATGCTTTTTTATACATATGCACAGGGGTGTGTAGACTTTTTGTAGCCACTGAATATGAATGGTGCTGAACAACCTGTTCAGCCAGAGGTGCCGCTTTTCTTCCGCCTCTGACAAGCATTTGCCCTGCACAAACAATTCCGTTTACGCACAGTAGAAGCACATTGCGATGATGTTTGGGGTGACATTTATGGCTGTTCTAACAGGAAAGGTACACTACTTTATGTATTTCTTATCTCAAAATGCCAAATCCTTCTTTCCTTGAACATCACCTGTAAGGGTAAGGTCAGGAGGCCCCATACACATAGGATGGTCCGCCCGTCCAGCTATAAATATATAACGGAATAGAATATATTTAGGTTTCTCTGAATCTCTGCTTGAAGTGATGGGAAATACACCCGGTAGTGGATAAAAACCGGTCCTACTCCTATTAAGCTTCACAACTCCTTACAGCACAGACCTTTCCATACCATGAAAGCAAGTAGAGATCTTAACCCGTTAGTGACCAAGTCAAATTTTTCAAATCTGACATGTGTCACTTTATGTGGAAATAGCTGTGGATTGGAATCGTATCCCAGTGGCTGAGATTAGTTTTTTTATGACATTTTATTTTATGGTAGTGCGAAATTTAAGTCAATATGTTTTGTCCATATTTATGAAAATATCAAAGAAATAAAAAAATTAAAAAAAAATGCAATTTTCAAACTTTGAATGTTTATACCGTTAATCTGGATGGTCAAAGCACACAAAATACTTAAAGGGGTTGTCCGGCCATAGGGTACAGTCTGCAGTCACATAGTGGTAGTCATGCACTGTAAGGATTCTCCGGAGTCGGAACTGGTGGATGCATGACCACAAGTATGTGACTTGCATTGCATACATGCTGTCATGTGTCGACTAGACATGCACAGCTTCACTCAATGCAAGTGTATTGAGCGAGGCCTGCCACGTCTAGTCAGAATGTGGAAAGGAGTATGCAAATTGCATACTTGAATTTACATGACTACCCACTCCAAGCGCCAGAGAATCCTCACAGAGCGCAGTGCACACTGTGAGGATTAACAAGTCTGCAGTCAGATAGGTTACAAGTCTGCAGTCACTCTAAGGGCAGACAACCCCTTTAAACGTAATAGTCAAATGCCCTTTTATTTTGTTAGGATGTTAGAAGGTTGAAACATTTAGCAGCAATTTTTCATTTACTTCAAGGAAACATACAAATCATATTTTTAGGGATGTGTTCATTTTTAAAGTAACTCTAGGGAACAAATATATTGGAGAACACCCAAAAGTGATACCATTTTGAAAACAGCACCACTTGATAAATTAATAACTGGTTTCACGTAGTTTGTTAAGCTCCTGAAGGGTTTTCAGGAATAAAAAATATACAACCCCTGGCAAAAATTATGGAATCACCGGGCTCAGAGGATGTTCATTCAGTTGTTTAATGTTGAAAAAAAGCAGATCACAGACATGGCACAAAACTAAAGTCATTTCAAATGGCAACTTTAGGGCTTTAAGAAACAATAAAAGAAATTAAGATAAAAAATGTGGTACTCCGTAAGGATAATTTTTTCAGACCAAGCAGAGGGAAAAAAAATTATGGAATCACTCAATTCTGAGGAAAAAATTATGGAATCATGAAAAACAAACACACAAAAGAGTACTCCAATACATCACTAGTATTTTGTTGCACCACCTCTGCCTTTAATAACAGCTTGCAGTCTCTGAGGCATGGACTTAATGAGTGACAAACAGTACTCTTCATCAATCTGGCTCCAACTTTCTCTGATTGCTGTTGCCAGATCAGCTTTGCAGGTTGCAGCCTTGTCATGGACCATTTTCTTCAACTTCCACCAAAGATTTTCAATTGGATTGAGATCCGGACTATTTGCAGGCCATGACATTGACCTTATGTGTCTTCTTTCAAGGAATGTTTTCACAGTTTTTGCTCTATGGCAGGATGCATTATCATCTTGAAAAATTATGTCATCATCCCCAAACATCCTTTCAATTGATGGGATAAGAAAACTGTCCAAAATATCAATGTAAACTTGGGCATTTATTGAAGATGTAATGACAGCCATCTCCCCAGTGCCTTTACCTGACATGCAGCCCCATATCATCAATGACTGTGGAAATGTTCATGTTCTCTTCATGCAGTCATCTTTATAAATCTCATTGGAACGGCACCAAACAAAAGTTCCAGCATCATCACCTTGCCCAATGCAGATTCGCGATTCATCACTGAATATGACTTTCATCCAGTCATCCACAGTCCACGATTGCTTTTCCTTAGCCCATTGTAACCTTGTTTTTAACTGTTTAGGTGTTAATGATAGCTTATGTTTAGCTTTTCTGTATGTAAATCCCATTTCCTTTAGGCGGTTTCTTACAGTTTGGTCACAGACATTGAATCCAGTTTCCTCCCATTCGTTCCTCATTTGTTTTGTTGTGCATTTCCTGTTTTGGAGACATATTGCTCTAAGTTTCCAGTCTTGACGCTTTGATGTCTACCTTGGTCTACCAGTATGTTTGCTTTTAACAACCTTCCCATGTTGTTTCTATTTGGTCCAGATTTTAGACACAGCTGACTGAACAACCAACATCTTTTGCAACATTGCGTGATGATTTACCTTCTTTTAAGAGTTTGATAATCCTCTCCTTGGTTTCAATTGGCATCTCTCGTGTTGGAGCCATGATTCATGTCCACTTGGTACAACAGCTCTCCAAGGTGTGATCACTCCTTTTTAGATGCAGACTAATGAGCAGATCTAATTTGATGCAGGTGTTAGTTTTGGAAATGAAAATTTACAGAGTGATTACATAATTTTTCCCTCAGAATTCAGTGATTCCATAATTTTTTCCCTATGCTTGGTCTGAAAAAAATTACCCTTACTGAGTACCACATTTTTATCTTGATTTCTTTTAGTGTTTCTTAAAGCCCTAAAGTTGCCATTTGAAATTACTTTAGTTTTGTGCCATGTCTGTTATCTGCTTTTTTTTTATCAACATTAAACAACTGAATGAACATCCTCCGAGCCCGGTGATTCCATAATTTTTGCCAGGGGTTGTATATTTTTACCACTAAAATATTGTTGACAGCTGAACAGGCCAGTATGGATGGCAGACTCTGGCCATCACTTGGCCTGGGATTGCCAAAGAAACCATCGGGACCTCACAATCACAATGTCGGGGGTTATAGAGGGAGCCTTCATGCTCTGTTAACCATCTAGATGTCGCAGTTACTATTGACAGCACAGCATCTTGGGGGTTAAACGGCCATGCTCGGTGCCAACACCTGACTGATCAGCAGACATTCTGCTGCAGTGTACAGCTGACAGCTGCTGCATTCTCACCCATCAGGGGATGCTATTCTCTTATATCGCCAATCCGTAAAAAGATGCATTAGTGGTTATGTTATGCACACGCCCGGGCTAAGCGGCGTGTGCGTGTGATTGGTAGTGATTCCACTGGACCGTGCCGGAGAGTGAATGCCTGGAGGGGCGTGACTAAGTATTCACCCGATCCGACCAGGGTCGCACGACGGCATACGACGCCAGTGCACCAAGGAGGAACCGAGCAGAGGGACCAGGTGCTACTCCAGGACAGACCCCGGACACGGCTGTTGACCCACACAGGGGAATACAGGAACAGGCTGGTAGGCTGGCACACAGACTGGTGGGTATAGGCAGGCACGACTGGTATGCAGGCAGGCGGGTATGCAGGCAGGGGGGTAAAGGCAAGCACAGCTAGAGTGCAGACAGGGAGGCACTAGCAGGTAGGAACACAGGCGGGATAGGGCCCAGTACACACTGGGACTCAGGAACATTACAGGCAGAGGGGTACAGGCAGGGCAGGACAGGACTGCCGGAGCAGCGGGCAGAAGCAGGGCAGGACAGGACTGCCGGAGCAGCGGGCAGAAGCAGGGCAGGACAGGACTGCCGGAGCAGCGGGCAGAAGCAGGGCAGGACAGGACTGCCGGAGCAGCGGGCAGAAGCAGGGCAGGACAGGACTCTGTTCACACGGAACAGACAGGAAGGGAAAGACAGAGCCAGATACTCACACAGTACTTGCAGAGACAACAAGCAGGAGTTAGGTACGAGTTCAGACTCTGCAGAAAAAGGAAGGGAATGGACATAGAGGCAAAACAGGTAAAGGATAGGAGAGAGTTCAGACTGGAACTGAGTGTACGGAGGAGACCGACACTGCAGCGGGATACAGGAGCGGGTCTGGGAATACTGCCCCCAGAGAGGCGGAACGAACAGGCAAGGAGCGTGTTCAGACAGGACAGACAAGATACAGGAGCGGGTCTAGGTAATCGGCTCCTAGAAGGCGGGAGGAACAGGCTAGGAGCGTGTTCAGACAGGACAGACAAGATACACAGAAAGGACTCAGTTCAGACACGGGAACTAATACCGCAAAGCAGGAGACATACAGGACTTAGTTCAGACACGGGAACTAATACCGCAAAGCAGGAGACATACAGGACTTAGTTCAGACACGGGAACTAATACCGCAAAGCAGGAGACATACAGGACACAGTTCAGACACGGGAACTAATACCGCAAAGCAGGAGACATACAGGACACAGTTCAGACACGGGAGCTGATACCACAAAGCAGGAGAAATACAGGACTCAGTTCAGACACGGGAACTGATACAAAAAGCAGGAGACATACAGGACTCAGTTCAGACACGGGAACTGATACAAAAAGCAGGAGACATACAGGACTCAGTTCAGACACGGGAACGGATACAAAAAGCAGGAGACATACAGGACTTAGTTCAGACAGGCCTGGAAATACAGCCTCCAGGAAAGGCAGACAAGGAAACAAAGACGGGACCTGGCACCTTCAGAGTGCAAGCACACACTGAAGGAAAACACTATGCTCAGGCCGGGATAGAAGGGAGCTGCTGAGCTATATACCAAGTGTCAGACAGCAATAGGCTGAGGACGCACAAGGGGTGTGACCCACAGCAGGTACAAAAAGCAGGAAGTGATCGGGCGCCGCCCTTAAGCAGCAGAGACAGACACAAACAGACAGCATGGAGGGAAGCCAGAGAGACATTCTGGACAGGAGATCAAGTGCGCGCTCCTGCACAGTGGGAGATGGACCACTATGCAAGGACGCCGCCAGGTATGTTACAGTACCTCCCCCCTTACGCCCCCTCTTCTTCAGGCCTGCCAGAATCTTCCGCAGGGAATTCGAGGACCAGTCGTTCACTGGGTTGGAGGGGGACAGAGACTTGAGGGTAATCTCTGCTTCGAGGTACATCTTGTCAAGCTCACAGGAAAAAATAGACGGGTTATCAGGTACATAATGAGGAAAAGTCACTGTCTCTTTGTTATCTGGTGGTACCCCGGAGGATTCAGGAAACAACTGGAGGTCCTCCGCCGGGTCAGAAGAGTGCAGAGGCTCAGAGAAAACAACTGCTTCAGAGTACACTAGGTCGGACTCACTGGAGGAAGCAGGCGAGGTATCGGGTACCGAGTATAGGAAAGTCTCTGTCCATTCACCACCAGGTGGCACCCCGAAGGGTTCTGAACACAACTGGAGGTCCTCCGCCTGGTCGGAGGGGTGTAGAGACTCGGGAGTAACCTCTGCTTCGGAGTACACTAGGTTGGACTCACTGGAGGAAGCAGGCAAGGTATCGGGTACCGAGTATAGGAAAGTCTCTGTCCATTCACCGCCAGGTGGCACCCCGAAGGGTTCTGGAGACAGCTGGCGGTCCTCCGCCTGGTCAGAGGGGTGTAGAGACTCAGGAGTAACCTCTGCTTCGGAGTATACTAAGTTGGACTCACTGGACGAAGCGAGCGAGGTATCAGGTACAGAGTATAGGAGAGTCTCTGTCCTTTCGCTACCAGGTAGCACCCCGAAGGGTTCAGGAGACAACTGGAGATCCTCCGCCTGGTCGGAGGGGTGTAGAGATTCGGAGGTAACTACCACTTTGGGGTACCCATTGTCAGGCTCACAGGACGAAGCGGACAAAGTATTGAGTACCGGGTGTAGAGAAGTCTCTCTCCATTTGTCATCGAGTGGTATCCCGGAGGATTCAGGAGGCAACAGGGGATCCTCCGCCAGGTAGTAGAGGTGCACAGACTCAGAGGTAACCACAGCTTTGGAGCATCCTTGGACATGCACACCGGTTAAAGAGAGAGAAGCATCTGATGCCGGGTGCAGGAAGTTCTCCTGTGTGGAGTCTGGATGGGCAGAAGTCTCTTCGGGCAGGAGAACTGGTGCACTACCCACGCACATTACCCATTGGGGTTTCTCCGGGATACAGGGAGGTGAAGCTTCAGTAGGGACTTCAAGGTTGGGGTCAGGAGGTCTCAGGGAGGACAGACCCTGGCGTGACGGCTTGCCTCTAAGTCTAGCACGTCTGGACTGCCTCTTGAGGTTGAGAGAAGTATTCCGGAAAGCGTAGTCACCCTGTGAGGATTCTGGGTGGGCAGTAGTCTCATGGGGCTGGAGGACTATTGCGCTACCCACACACATTACCCATCGGGGCTGCTCCGGGATATTGGGAGGTGAAGCTTCAGCAGGAGCCTCCGGGTTAGGATCATCGAAGACCATTAGAAAGGCCACCAGGAAGGCCATTAGGTCCCGGAGGATCGGATCCTGTGTTTCATATAGGGGGTTGATCCATTCCAAGGCATCACCCGCCAGGTAAGACATAATAAAGGCCACTTTAGCCCAATCGGAAGGAAAATAGAGAGGGTAGGCCTTAAAGTGTAGCATGCATTGCTCCACAAATGCACGACACTGTCTTGGATCCCCATAGTAACGTGGCGGATCCGCAGGAACGAGAGCTGATAGATCCATCTGGACGGTGCGTAATTTCGCCTGGAACTCAGCTAAGAGGAAAAAAATTTATTTATTTATTTTAATGCATATATTCGCTGGAAAACTTCTCAGAGGGCGAAGGCCGTGGGGCTCAACGGGAACCATGGCCTGAGCATGCTGTTATGCACACGCCCGGGCTAAGCGGCGTGTGCGTGTGATTGGTAGTGATTCCACTGGACCGTGCCGGAGAGTGAATGCCTGGAGGGGCGTGACTAAGTATTCACCCGATCCGACCAGGGTCGCACGACGGCATACGACGCCAGTGCACCAAGGAGGAACCGAGCAGAGGGACCAGGTGCTACTCCAGGACAGACCCCGGACACGGCTGTTGACCCACACAGGGGAATACAGGAACAGGCTGGTAGGCTGGCACACAGACTGGTGGGTATAGGCAGGCACGACTGGTATGCAGGCAGGCGGGTATGCAGGCAGGCGGGTATGCAGGCAGGGGGGTAAAGGCAAGCACAGCTAGAGTGCAGACAGGGAGGCACTAGCAGGTAGGAACACAGGCGGGATAGGGCCCAGTACACACTGGGACTCAGGAACATTACAGGCAGAGGGGTACAGGCAGGGCAGGACAGGACTGCCGGAGCAGCGGGCAGAAGCAGGGCAGGACAGGACTGCCGGAGCAGCGGGCAGAAGCAGGGCAGGACAGGACTGCCGGAGCAGCGGGCAGAAGCAGGGCAGGACAGGACTGCCGGAGCAGCGGGCAGAAGCAGGGCAGGACAGGACTCTGTTCACACGGAACAGACAGGAAGGGAAAGACAGAGCCAGATACTCACACAGTACTTGCAGAGACAACAAGCAGGAGTTAGGTACGAGTTCAGACTCTGCAGAAAAAGGAAGGGAATGGACATAGAGGCAAAACAGGTAAAGGATAGGAGAGAGTTCAGACTGGAACTGAGTGTACGGAGGAGACCGACACTGCAGCGGGATACAGGAGCGGGTCTGGGAATACTGCCCCCAGAGAGGCGGAACGAACAGGCAAGGAGCGTGTTCAGACAGGACAGACAAGATACAGGAGCGGGTCTAGGTAATCGGCTCCTAGAAGGCGGGAGGAACAGGCTAGGAGCGTGTTCAGACAGGACAGACAAGATACACAGAAAGGACTCAGTTCAGACACGGGAACTAATACCGCAAAGCAGGAGACATACAGGACTTAGTTCAGACACGGGAACTAATACCGCAAAGCAGGAGACATACAGGACTTAGTTCAGACACGGGAACTAATACCGCAAAGCAGGAGACATACAGGACACAGTTCAGACACGGGAGCTGATACCACAAAGCAGGAGAAATACAGGACTCAGTTCAGACACGGGAACTGATACAAAAAGCAGGAGACATACAGGACTCAGTTCAGACACGGGAACTGATACAAAAAGCAGGAGACATACAGGACTCAGTTCAGACACGGGAACGGATACAAAAAGCAGGAGACATACAGGACTTAGTTCAGACAGGCCTGGAAATACAGCCTCCAGGAAAGGCAGACAAGGAAACAAAGACGGGACCTGGCACCTTCAGAGTGCAAGCACACACTGAAGGAAAACACTATGCTCAGGCCGGGATAGAAGGGAGCTGCTGAGCTATATACCAAGTGTCAGACAGCAATAGGCTGAGGACGCACAAGGGGTGTGACCCACAGCAGGTACAAAGAGCAGGAAGTGATCGGGCGCCGCCCTTAAGCAGCAGAGACAGACACAAACAGACAGCATGGAGGGAAGCCAGAGAGACATTCTGGACAGGAGATCAAGTGCGCGCTCCTGCACAGTGGGAGATGGACCACTATGCAAGGACGCCGCCAGGTATGTTACAGGTTATATGGGGTAATAAAAAAAACATCAGAGCTGATATACAGAGTTAATGCCTGAGCTGTATGAAGCTTCATTTACCGGAACTAGAAACTCCCCCGAAACAATTTTTTGCCTATTATGTTGTCTGTGAAAACATTTGGCTTTGTAGATAACTAGTAAAGAGCAGCCATTGTATTCAGGGAGACGGTGACAAATAGGGTCTTTGTGACTACAGTGTGGGGAGAGGGGGTGGATGGCCATCTTTCCAATCATTAGACATACTCCAGTCTGCAAATTATCAGTCAGTAGCGGGACACTTACCGCTACGTTGCCACATGTCTGGAACGCCGTGAACATAAACATAAAAGCAATGCCCAGGATGAAGATGTTCAACAGTTTCTTCTGTTCCGGAGTCATTTTTCCCAAGATTTATCAGAATGAGGGAATGAATAAAACTGGATGAAATCTTCCGGCCAGCAGCTGGAGAAAGAAGCAGAGAATTGGAGTATTCTACAATTACACACACATTACATGGATTAATATTGGTCTATGTGCTGCAGCAATGATTACCCTAACGTGCAGCCTAGGATCTGTTACCAGCCAATATATTCGGCGCCCCAGGTCCGGCCAAAAATACCCAGGTGCCACCACTGGTTTGTGCTGTTTCGCTACAGTCTGGACTTCAAGCACCCAACTGTATAACAGATGTGAGTGGTATGTATACGCAATTCAGAGCTTATAGCCGGCTATCAAAGAGGTTAACTTTAACCCATAGGCTTACTGATGTGTAAAAAAAACAAACAAACAAAAAAAAAAAACACACACAAAGCCATACTTGTGTCCCACCATGTGTCTCTGCTGAATGACGGCAGCGGTGATGTCACATCAACAGTGGCACCGCCAATCTCCGATCTCAGTCAATGTAGTTAACAACCAACAAAGACCATGGCAGCGACACAGAGCTGGACCTGAGGAGGGTGACCGCAACCTAGTTTTTTTTTTTTTTACCCTATTTAAAACAAATTGGGCCTACAAGCTAAAATTAGTTGAAAGGGTTAACCTTACAAAGTCCATGCACTTGCCAACTAAAATGTATGAAGCCTTAAAGGGGTATTCTCAAGTTTTGAAGTTATCCCCTATCCACTGAATGGGGGTTAGCTTACCAGTCGATGGGGGGTCTGACTGCTGGGACACCCAGTGATACTGAGATATGGGGCTCTGAGGAGATCATCCACTACATTCATTCTTAATTGTACTGCTGGAGCACAGTGCTCAAGCTGGCCCCTGGTACTCCCATAAGAATGATCGACATAGGAATCTTCAGAACCTTGGTTCTTGGGAAGGGTCAGAGTCCCAGTGGTCAGAACGTCAGCGATTGGAAAGTTAGCATAGCACATTAGATGAGACCATGGCAAAGTACGGCCCAAATGAGTGCTCTTTAACTATTCTGTTGCGGCACGCAGATTGGAACAGCCAAAGGGCTGGATACAGTGGTGCCATGAACCACACAGCTGCCCCTCATCCGGCATCTCACTTTCACCAGTATCTACATCCTCAGGACACAGATACCTGTGAATACAATGATGGAGCAGAAAGCCTCTGACTCCCTGTTCCATCATTGAGCCTGTGCCACTAAGTCTCAGCTGCCAGAGCACAATGACATCACCATATCTTGCATGCTGGGCAGAGATTCAGTACACAGCGTACAGTGCTGCACATCATTGGGAACGAGGTGATGTTAGCTTTTCAGTCGGTACTTTTCTGGAGGGGCTGCGCGGGCATCACGCAGCGCGTAGAGTTGTTGATCAAAGTACATCTATACATATATTAAATATACTTAAATCATATGCTCCTGTTATTCAGCTTTATCAACTTAACAAAAGCAGTAAATTATATAGTGTTGATTAGCTGCTACAGGTAAAAATACAGGTCACAATAAGTACTATTATAACATGTATTCGCAGTAATTGCTGCTCAACACACTTAATTCTGCTCAATATTAACTCAAAAATATAAAGAAAAATAATTACTATAATAGTAATAATAATAATAATAAGCAGAATGAAGTTCGGCTGGTTGGTTCTGTCCTCGACAACAATCAGGGTCTATCATGTAATCCTTTGGAAAAAGGAATTGCCAATCCCTGCATTAGAAGTCATCTCACTGTCCACTGTGTAAGGGGGCCTCTAAACTGTCTCCTAAGGTGTCAGGGGAGAAAAGGACCCAGCCCTATGAATTTCAATGGCCGCTTCTGTTGTTCATCCTGGACATCATAAGAGGCTGTGAGAGGAGTCTATGGGGAGCTTGCGGACAGCTGTAATGTCTGTGGGGGCAGTTACAGTCAGGCTATGTGCCCACGATGCAGAAATGTTCAGGATTTTTTCCTAAGCGTTTCTGCATCTCCCTGGCAGAAAAATCGTATGCGGCTTGTACATGCGTTTTTCCTGCCAGCGACAAGCGGACGTGAAGCGTTCTTCACAGGCATTTCCGCATGCGGGTGTCAAGCGCTTTCCAAGCGATTTTAGCATCACTTGGAAAGTGCTTGTCAACTTGGTCACAATATATAAATCCAAATCCATGCAACCGGCATGGATTTATATAGTGTGACCGTAAAGAATGGTTAAAAATAAAAAAATAAATATATACTTACCTTCCGATGGCCCCTGGTGTATTGCTTCGCTCCGTCCCGGCTGCCGGCACATCACGGTACACTACACTGAAGGACATGCCGTCACATGACTGTGATGTCAGCGCAGGTCCTTCAGTCCACCGCGATCTGCCGGCAAGCACAGAGAAGGAGTCAGAAGGTGAGTATATTATTTTTTTTTTTCTTTACAGGTTCTATAGTACCTGAGTCTGGATGAGACTCTCCTGTCCTCCACACCTGGGTACCATCCGCACATTGAAACGTTTGGATTAAGCATGTACAGATGCAGTGATGCGGAATCCAAGCGTTCCAATGCAAGTCAATGGCGGCGATTACACTGCGTGTCCGCAAAATTAATGGACATGCTGCGGATTTTTGAGCGCAGCATGGGCATTGACATTGTGGCTTGTCATTGGGGACCATGGGGGGACGGATTACTAAGCATTTCCCAAGCGTTTATGCTGCGGAAACTCCGCAGCATAAACGCTTGGAAAACGCATAGTGGGCACACAGCCTCATACCTTTTTAGACCCCCATACACCTTATATACCGTATTTGCTGGCAGCCATACACCGAAATGGTTGCTCTGCCAAGCGCTCCTGTGCTTTCTATGAGAAAGCCGCTGCCAATCAGGTCTGGTGGTGGCTTATCCCACAGAGAACACAAGGATTGGAAGTCCGAAATTGGCCATAGCAGATCCTTATCTCCCCGATAATCATCTGGCGGCAGGCCCCATACACATTGGATCCTACTGATGACTTTAGTCTGATGTGTATGGGGCCGTTACACAACGCGGTTGCCTTTTATCTCACACAGACAATATAATCAGCATTATCTCAATTGCCCTTTGTTCTCCAAATTCAAAGATCAAAGGAGGGCTTGGCAGCCCCATGTACGTAGCATAGGACTGTCAGCAGAACCGGAGGGCTTAGTGCGACCACTGATGCAGGCTCCTATACTGACAAAATGATAAATAAGCGGGTGATTACTTATGTATGGACAGAACATAACCCCCATCCCCAAATCAGAGACCCTGCTTGTAAATTACAGCAAATCTGACAACCACAGAAAAACAGCAATAGTGAAAACTCTGCAGAGGCTGTAGAACTACAACTCCCATCGTGCGTGCACAATCCCGGGGCGGGGAATGCATGCTGCAGAGGCACACACCGGCTGCAGGGCACGGCACTGTGCGACCCCGGCAGCTCTTACCTTGCTGACATCAGTGGGAGAAGTTTGCCGGGCAGCTGACAAGGAACCAGAACCGGTCACCTGACCTATGCAGTCAGCAGCTGTTTCCACACTACTCACAGGAGTCAGCTGACTGAGGCGGGGACGCGCTGTGCATGCTGGGAAATGCAGCACAATGGTGGTCAGGCAGCTCCCTGCACCAGTGCGGCCTGTATATCACCAGGCGAACAGCATAGTACAGTTGTGTCTGGCTATCAGAGGGTCACCCCTGTACACACCAGTGCCTGCTGCATGCAGCAAAGGAGCAGCCACTGGCATTACAGGAAGTGCGCATTGTACTACACTTCCCAGCATCCTCTGCAAGACACGATTAACTCATTCATCTCTAGAGCTTCATCAGGTGTGTAGTAATCAGGGCTGTGGAGTCGGTAAGCCAAACCTGCGACTCCCGACTCCGACTCCCACATATATTGCTTATATTTAAGTGAAAAATGTATCGTAGTACAATGTGAACATCAGACATTTAATCATTTTTATGATACAATAATCAAGATATTTAGATAGAACATAATATATATTTATTGGAATACAACTTTAGAACACAAAAAACTGTAATAAATTGTAAATATGTAATACACTATGTAATAGTGATTACATATATATATATATATATATATATATATATATATATATATATATATATACATATATATACAGTACAGACCAAAAGTTTGGACACACCTTCTCATTTAAAGATTTTTCTGTATTTTCATGACTTTGACAATTGTACATTCACAATGAAGGCATCAAAACAATTGTAGCATCGGTGTCTCTGCCCCCTGCCAGGCAGAGACGCCGTCCCTCTCACCGCTGCGCTCCCCGCCCGGCGTCCTCCAGCGCTCCTCTTCCTGCTGCCGGTGCACGCAGCTCCCCGGGCACTGTGCTTAGGGCGCGCGCACGCTCCTTCCCTCTTAAAGGGGCCACACGCGCCATCCTAAGGAGTCCCCGGCCAATAGCCGAGGGTCCTCCCATATATAAGGCACCTCCTCCAAAATGGAGGTGCCCGAGCAATAGTTGTTGCACAGTGTTACTTGCCTCTGCTTCAGCCCTCAGGTCCCGCTGCTAGCCTGACTACTAGTCCTGCCTGCCTGTTACCTGCCCGTTTCCCTGGAAGCACCTGCCTGTTACCTGTCTGTCACTTGCCGTGACCACCGGCCAGCCTACCTGGAGGCTCCTGCAGTCACTTGCCGTGACCACCTGACAGCCTACCTAGAGGATCCTGCCGTCACTTGCCGTGACCACCTGCCAGCTTACCTGGGGGCTCCTGCCGTCACTTGCCGTGACCACCTGACAGCCTACCTAGAGGCTCCTGCCGTCACTTGCCGTGACCATCTGTCAGCCTACCCGGAGGCTCCTGCCCGTCACTTGCCGTGACCACCTGACAACCTACCTAGAGGCTCCCGTCTGTCGCCTGCCATGTCTGCCAGTTCATCCACCAGGACCACTCGTCAGCCTGCCTGCTGTGCCCATCTGCTATACCGGTCAGTCCCAGTCATCTGACCCATGGGAGTCACCTGCTCTCTTACAAGGTCGTCCCCAGAGTAGCACCTGGTCCCTCGGCTCGGTCCCTCCCAGGTCACAGAGTCGTAAGCTGCCGTACGACCTGGGTCGGTCCGAGTTGATACTTAGTTACGCCCCTCTGGGTCCCTCCTTGCACCGCAGCACAGAGGTTCCACCTCCCTTACCCATAACAGTTTGCTCGGGCCATGGAACCCGGTGGCCCCCAGGCCCCTTCGTTTGCTGACCTGTACCAGGAGGTTTCTCGTCAGAGATCCCAACAGGAAACCATCCTGACCTACCTGCAGTCTGTCAACACTCGCCTGGACACTCTGTCTGTACCACCTGTGTCCGCCCCAAGTCGAGCAACATCCGCTCTGGCAGCGCTGCTGCCCACCAATACCACGGCATCCAACCCAGGCCCCCGGCTTTCTGCACCTCCTCGTTTTGGAGGCGACCCCGCTCTAGCTCGGGGTTTCATAAACCAGTGCACCCTGCACTTTGAACTTTTGCATATCAGTTTCCCTCCGACCGGGCCAAGGTGGCGTTTATCATGTCTCACCTCACTGGAGAAGCACTGGCATGGCTAAATCCCCTGTGGGAGAGAGGGGATCCCCTGGTGTCCGATCTATCGTCTTTCCTCGTTGCTTTCCGGAAAGTCTTCGATGAACCAGGACGTAAATCCTCTACTGCCTGCTCCCTGCTTTGTATCCGCCAAGAGAGTCTCACCGTCGGCCAATATGCCATACGGTTCCATACCCTCGCTTCTGAGCTTGCCTGGGACAACGAGGCTCTGGTGTCCGTCTTCTGGGAGGGTCTTTCCGGTCGGATTAAGGACAAGTTAGCCGGTCGGGACATTCCTACTACCTTGGATGATCTGGTGTCACTCGCTACCCGGATCAACATCCGTTTTCTGCAACGTGCTAAAGAGACTACCCCGGAGAGAAAGTTTCCTCGCCTTGCTCCTTCTTTCCAGAGACCTGCCTCTCAACCAGCTACTCCCCAGGCACGCTCGCCCGAACCTATGCAGATCAACCAGACCAAGATGGTCAAATCTCGCCAAGAGTCACGCCGAGCCGAGGGAAGCTGTTTCTATTGTGGCAGTAAGGAGCACTTCATCCGTTCCTGCCCGGAGAAGCCTGGAAACTCCAGTGTCTAGGACCGCTCGGAGAGGTCGTCCTGGACAAAAGTAAACACTCTCCGTCCCTGATCTTGTCTGTCTCTATCTCCTGGGGAGAGAACCGTTACTTTGAAATGGCTCACCTGGATTCTGGAGCTGCTGGAAACCCGTGGGCGTATTTACCCGTTATCGTCGGCCGAAACCCGGGCCATGTCGGAGTACATCGAGGAGAATCTGGCCAGGGGATTCATCCAGAATTCTACTTCCCCGGCTGGAGCCGGATTCTTCTTCGTCAAGAAGAAAGATGGTTCATTACGCCCCTGTATTGATTATAGAGGACTCAACCAAATCACGGTAAAAAACAAATACCCCCTGCCGCTCATCTCCGAGTTGTTTGACCGTATTAAGGGAGCTAGGATCTTTACCAAGCTAGATCTACGTGGGGCGTATAACCTGGTCCGAATCCGTCAAGGAGACAAGTGGAAGACGGCATTCAATACCCGGGACGGTCACTATGAATACCGTGTGATGCCCTTCGGTCTCTGTAATGCTCCCGCCGTCTTCCAAGAATTGGTCAACGACATCTTCCGTGATCTTCTTTACTCTTGCGTGGTGGTGTACCAGGATGATATCTTGGTCTTCTCTCCGGATCTTCCCACACACCGGAGGGATGTTCGTCAGGTCCTGCTTAGGCTCAGGCAAAATCACCTCTATGCAAAATTCGAGAAGTGCCTCTTCGAGCAGACCTCTCTTCCATTCCTGGGCTATGTTATCTCCCAGACAGGCCTACGACTGGATCCCGAGAAGCTCTCTGCTGCACATAACACATCTGTATCTCTGGCTGCTGTGGGCATAAAAGGGGACAAACTTATGGTGTGGCCTCCATGCTCCTCTGACCTCAACCCCATTGAGAACCTCTGGAGCATCATCAAAAGGAGTGTCTATGATGGCGGGAGGCAGTTCACATCTAAGCAACAGCTCTGGGAGGGTATTCTGTCCTCATGCAAAACAATTGAAGCAGAAACCATCCAAATCCTGACAAATTCAATGAATGAGAGAGTTCAGAAGCTCCTTTCGAACAAGGGGTCCTATGTGCAAATGTAACATCACCTAGAATAAAGTTTTGAGTTGAAAACTGTTTGATTTCAGTTTGTAATAACCTGCTAATGCTTAAAATTTCAAAAATGACCATTTTTTTGTTCTTTATTAAAATGAAAAGGTTGAAAACTCTGCTGTGCATAATAATTTGGAACATGCATTTTGAGTGCAGTTTGAGTGTTTTATTTTTTTAAAAATATACTGTTATCATAGGCAGTTTGTACAAAAACCTTTCAGTTGTACTCTAATAGTTATTTGACTGGAAAATTACAATGACTGCAATTCATATAGGTAATTTGGGAAAATCTGAGAAAATATTATTTGCATAATAATTTGGAACACAGTGTATTACTGATCTCCCTGTTTCTGCCGGTTGTACAGTCATTTGGGTGGTCGCCGACCGCTTCTCTAAAATGGCCCACTTCATCCCTCTGCCTGGTCTCCCGTCTGCATCGGAGCTGGCCAAGGATTTCTTCCGTCATATCTTCCGTCTCCATGGCCTACCCCTCCACATTGTGTCGGATCGAGGGGTTCAGTTCACCTCACGTTTCTGGAGAGCTACCTGTAAGCTACTGGATGTCACCCTGGATTTCTCCTCCGCCTACCATCCACAGTCCAATGGTCAAGTGGAGCGTATCAACCAAATCCTTACCAGCTACCTCCGGCACTTTGTTAACGCTCACCATACCGATTGGGTGGAGCTCCTACCATGGGCCGAATTCTCCTACAACAACCATGAGAGCGAATCTACTTCTAAATCCCCGTTCATGGTGGTCTACGGTCAACTTTCCCGGATTCCGTTTCCCATCTCCATCTCGGTGGACAACCCTGCAGCGGAGGCTCTTGTCAGCGAATTCTCCACCATTTAGGAAAATACTAGGTCCGCACTTCTTCAGTCCTCCGAGCAGATGAAGAAACATGCTGACAAGAGACATCTGGATCCGCCTCAATTCCGCCCGGGAGATAAAGTCTGGCTCTCTTCCAAACATGTCCGACTCAAAATACCCTCCTATAAGTTGGGTCCTCGGTTCATTGGTCCATTTGAAGTTCTCAAACAAATCAACCCAGTGGCCTACAAGTTAAAACTCCCGGCCACCTTACGGATTCCCAACTCCTTCCATGCATCTCTCCTCAAACCACTTGTGTTTAAGTCTTTTTCCAACAATCCAGGTACTCCCCCTGCTCTGTTTTCTGCTGAGGACGTTTTTGAGGTAGAGAACATTCTGGCCACTAAGAGGGTAAGAGGAAAGACCCTTTTTCTAGTGGATTGGAAGGGGTTTGGCCCAGAGGAAAGAACTTGGGAACCCAGGGAGAACATTCATGCCCCGCTTCTCCTTGAAAAATTTCTTTCTGGCCTAAAAAAGAGGGGGCGCAAAGGGGGGGTACTGTAGCATCGGCGTCTCTGCCCCCTGCCAGGCAGAGACGCCTTCCCACTCACCTCCTCGCTCCCCGCTGTGCGTTCTCCAGCGCTCCTCTTCCTGCTGCCGGTGCGCGCAGCTCCCCGGACACTGTGCTAAGGGCGCGCGCGCGCTCCCTCCCTCTTAAAGGGGCCGCACGTGCCGTCCATATATAAGGCACCTCCTCCAAAATGGAGGTGCCCGAGCAATAGTTGTTGCATAGTGTTACTTACCTCTGCTTCAGCCCTCAGGTCCCGTTGCTAGCCTGACTACTAGTCCTGCCAGCCTGTTACCTGCCCGTTTACTGCCGTGCCTGCCAGCCCGTTTACCTGGAAGCACCTGCCTGTTACCTGTCTGTCACTTGCCATGACCACCTGCCAGCCTACCTGGAGGCTCCTGCCGTCACTTGCCGTGACCACCTGCCAGCCTACCTGGAGGCTCCTGCCGTCACTTGCCATGACCACCTGCCAGCCTACCTGGAGGCTCCTGCCGTCACTTGCCATGACCACCTGACAGCCTACCTGGAGGCTCCTGCCGTCACTTGCCGTGACCACCTGTCAGCCTACCCGGAGGCTGCTGCCCGTCACTTGCCGTGACCACCTGACAGCCTACCTAGAGGCTCCCGTATGTCTCCTGCCGTGTCTGCCAGTTCATCCACCAGCACCACTCCTCAGCCTGCCTGCTGTGCCCATCCGCTATACCGGTCAGTCCCAGCCATCTGACCCGTGGGAGTCACCTGCTCTCTTACAAGGTCGTCCCCAGAGTAGCACCTGGTCCCTCGGCTCGGTCCCTCCCAGGTCAAGGAGTCGTTAGCCGCCGTACGACCTGGGTCGGTCCGAGTTGATACTTAGTTATGCCCCTCTGGGTCCCTCCTTGCACCGCAGCACAGAGGTTCCACCTCCCGGACCCGTAACAACTATGAATTAACACATGTGGAATTATATGCTTAACAAAAAAGTGTGAAACAACTGAAAATATGTCTTATATGCTAGGTTCTTCAAAGTAGCCACCTTTTGCTTTGATGATTGCTTTGCACTCTCTGGGCATTCTCTTGATGAGCTTCAAGAGGTAGTCACCGGAAATGGTTTTCACTTCACAGGTGTGCCCTGTCAGGTTTAATAAGTGGGATTTCTTGCCTTATAAATGGGGTTGGGACCATCAGTTGTGTTGTGCAGAAGCCTGGTGGATACACAGCTGATAGTCCTACTGAATAGACTGTTAAAATTTGTATTAAGGCAAGAAAAATGCAGCTAAGTAAAGAAAAACAAGTGGCCATCATTACTTTAAGAAATGAAGGTCAGTCAGTCCAAAAAATTAGGCAAACTTTGAATGTGTCCCCAAGTGCAGTTGCAAAAACCATCAAGCGTGTTATGCACACGCCCGGGCTAAGCGGCGTGTGCGTGTGATTGGTAGTGATTCCACTGGACCGTGCCGGAGAGTGAATGCCTGGAGGGGCGTGACTAAGTATTCACCCGATCCGACCAGGGTCGCACGACGGCATACGACGCCAGTGCACCAAGGAGGAACCGAGCAGAGGGACCAGGTGCTACTCCAGGTCAGACCCCGGACACGGCTGTTGACCCACACAGGGGAATACAGGAACAGGCTGGTAGGCTGGCACACAGACTGGAGGGTATAGGCAGGCACGACTGGTATGCAGGCAGGCGGGTATGCAGGCAGGGGGGTAAAGGCAAGCACAGCTAGAGTGCAGACAGGGAGGCACTAGCAGGTAGGAACACAGACGGGATAGGACCCAGTACACACCGGGAATCAGGAACAATACAGGCAGAGGGTTACAGGCAAGCACAGCTAGAGTGCAGACAAGGCTGAGCAGGGAGGACAGGGCTCTGTTCACACGGAACAGACAGGAAGGGAAAGACAGAGCCAGATACTCACACAGTACTTGCAGAGACAACAAGCAGGAGTTAGGTACGAGTTCAGACTCTGCAGAAAAAGGAAGGGAACGGACATAGAGGGGGAACGGACATAGAGGCAAAACAGGTAAAGGACAGGAGAGAGTTCAGACTGGAACTGAGTGTACGGAGGAGACCGACACTGCAGAGGGATACAGGAGTGGGTCTGGGAATACGGCCCCCAGAGAGGCGGAACGAACAGGCAAGGAGCGTGTTCAGACAGGACAGACCAGACGCAGGAGCGGGTCTAGGAAATCGGCCACTAGAAGGCGGAACGAACAGGCAAGGAGCGTGTTCAGACAGGACAGACCAGAGAACACAAAAAGGACACAGTTCAGACACGGGAGCTGATACCGCAAAGCAGGAGACATACAGGACTCAGTTCAGACACGGGAGCTGAAACCGCAAAGCAGGAGACATACAGGACTCAGTTCAGACACGGGAGCTGATACCGCAAAGCAGGAGACATACAGGACTCAGTTCAGACACGGGAACTGATACAAAAAGCAGGAGACAAGAGACGGGACCTGGCACCTTCAGAGTGCAAGCACACACTGAAGGAAACACTATGCTCAGGCAGGGATAGAAGGGAGCTGCTGAGCTATATACCAAGTGACAGACAGCAATAGGCTGAGGACGCACAAGGGGTGTGACCCACAGCAGGTACAAAAGGCAGGAAGTGATCGGGCGCCGCCCTTAAGCAGCAGAAACAGACACAAACAGACAGCATGGAGGGAAGCCAGAGAGACATTCTGGACAGGAGATCAAGTGCGCCTTCTTGCACAGTGGGAGATGGACCACCATGCAAGGACGCCGCCAGGTATGTTACAAAGCGCTACAAAGAAACTGGCTCACATGAGGACCGCCCCAGGAAAGGAAGACCAAGAGTCACCTCTGCTTCTTAGGATAAGTTTATCCGAGTCACCAGCCTCAGAAATCGCAGGTTAACAGCAGCTCAGATTAGTGACCAGGTCAATGCCACATAGAGTTCTAGCAGCAGACACATCTCTTCAATAACCGTTAAGAGGAGACTTCGTGCAGCAGGCCTTCATGGTAAAATAGCTGCTAGGAAACCACTGCTAAGGACAGGCAACTGTAACGGGTCTGGGAGGTGGAACCTCTGAGCTACTATAAAAAGGGGCAGTCCTTGTAAGGAAGCGGGTGGCTCCCAGGGAAGGCGGGCAGCTAGACACGGCAAGTGACAGGAACAGTCTCTGGGTAGAAGGGCAGGTGGTCACGGCAAGTGACGGGGAAAGTCTCTTGACAAGCGGGTGGTCACGGCAAGTGACAGCAGGGTAAGAGTCTCTAGACAGACAGGTGGTCACCGCAAGTGACGGCCATGCCTCCAGGTAGGCTAGCAGGCGGGTAGCAGGTGAGCGCTCCCAGGTGAGCGGGTAAGAGTCTCTCGGCTGGCTGGTAGGTGGTCACGGCAAGTGACGGCAGAGCCTCCAGGTAGGCTAGCAGGTGAGCGCTCCCAGGTGAGCGGGTAAGAGTCTCTCGGCTGGCTGGCAGGTGGTCACGGCAAGTGACGGCAGAGCCTCCAGCTAGTCAAGCAGGCGGATAGCAGGTGAGCGCTCCCAGGTGAGCGGGTAAGAGTCTCTCGGCTGGCTGGCAGGTGGTCAGGCAGGTATCAGGCAGGTACCTCCTGATCCACAGGCGGACTGGTCCATAGACAGACTGGCGGATGCTGGTAGACAGACTGTCGGACCGCAGGGAATGCAAGCAGGTAGACAGAGCTGGAAAACAGACTGGCAACGGGACCTGAGGGTTGAAGCAGAGGTGAAAGGCTTGCAACAACTTTGCTCGGGCACCTCCATTTTGGAGGCGGTGCCTTATATATGGGAGCTCCACCGGCAATTGGCCGGGGACTCCTTAGGACAGCGCGAGCGGCCCCTTTAAGAGAGAGGGAGCGTGCGTGCGCCCTAAGCACAGTGCCCGGGAAGCAGCGAGCGCTGCCAGCAGCGCTGGAAGAGGACGCCGAGGACAGAGCAGGGAGGTGAGGGGAACGGCGTCTCTGCCTAGCAGGAGGCAGGGACGCCGATGCTACAGTACCCCCCCCTTTAGGCCCCCCCTTTTTTAGGCCAGAGAGAAATTTATCAAGGATGAGCGGGGCATGGATATTCTCCCGGGGCTCCCACGTTCTCTCCTCAGGACCAAACCCCTTCCAATCCACTAGAAAAAAGGTCTTTCCTCTTACCCTTTTGGTGGCCAGAATGCTCTCTACCTCAAACTCGTCCTTAGCGGAATCTGGAGCAGGAGGCGTACCTGTAGACTTGGAAAAAGAGTTAAGTACCACAGGTTTGAGGAGAGACACATGGAAGGAGTTAGGGATCCGCAAGTTGGCCGGGAGTTTCAATTTATAGGCCACCGGGTTGATTTGTTTGATAACTTCCAGTGGGCCGATGAACCGAGGCCCTAACTTGTAGGAAGGAATCTTGAGCCGGACATATTTGGACGAGAGCCAGACTTTATCTCCAGGACGGAATTGGGGCGGATCCAGACGTCTTTTGTCAGCCTGTTTCTTCATCCGCTCGGAGGACTGAAGAAGTGCGGACCTGGTACTTTCTCAAATGGAGGAGAATTCGCTAACAAGAGATTCCGCGGACGGATTATCCACCGAGGCGGAGACGGGAAACGGGATCCGAGGATGTTGACCGTAGACAATAAAAAAAGGGGATTTGGAGGAAGACTCGCTCTCGTGATTATTATAGGAAAATTCGGCCCACGGTAAAAGATCCAGTCGGAATGGTGGGCATTATCAAAGTGCCGGAGGTAACTGGTTAAGATTTGGTTAATCCGCTCTACTTGACCATTGGACTGTGGGTGATAAGCAGAGGAGAAGTCCAAGGTGACCCCCAGCAGTTTACACATGGCTCTCCAGAAGCGAGAGGTGAACTGAACTCCTCGGTCGGATACGATGTGGAGAGGGAGACCATGGAGACGGAAAATATGATGGATAAAGTCTTTAGCCAACTCAAATGCAGACGGAAGACCCGGCAGGGGAATGAAGTGAGCCATCTTAGAGAAGCAGTCAGCGACCACCCAAATGACCGTGCAACCAGCAGAAACAGGGAGATCCGTTATAAAGTCCATGGCTATATGCTGCCACGGGGCAGCAGGTATGGGAAGAGGCAAAAGGCGCCCGGCTGGCAGATGTCTAGGAACCTTGTTGCGAGCGCAGGACGCACAGGCTGAGACAAAGTCTATTACGTCCTTGTGCAAGGTAGGCCACCAGTAATGCCGGGTAATAAGCAGGAGGGTCTTTTTCTGGCCAGCACGGCCAGCTAGCTTAGACGAATGTCCCCAGTGTAGAACCTTCTCACGATCAGGTACTGCTACGAACGTCTTACCGGGTGGGAGACGATTTAGATCCACGGGAGCCACCTGCATCACCTTGGCGGGGTCGATGATGTGCTTTGGCTCCTCCTCTAGATCGGAGAACAAAAAGGATCGGGACAAGGCATCAGCTTTGATATTTTTGTCTGCCGGGCGAAAATGAAGAATGAAATCAAAGAGGGCGAAGAACAAGGACCACCGGGCTTGGCGCGGGTTAAGTCTTTGGGCACTCTGGAGATAAGCCAAGTTTTTGTGATCCGTGTAGATTATTACCGGGTGAAGAGACCCCTCGAGCAGGTAACGCCACTCCCCCAGTGCCAACTTAATGGCTAACAATTCTCGGTCTCCTATAGAATAATTGCGCTCAGATGAGGAGAAGAGTTTGGAGAAGAAGCCGCAGGTTACCATTCTTCCGGAAGACGACTTTTGGGTGAGCACCGCTTCGGCTCCGGAGGAGGAAGCGTCTACTTCTAAGAAGAATTGTTTGCTGCTGTCCGGACGGTGCAGTACAGGAGTGGAAGAGAAAGCTTGTTTCAAAGACAGGAAGGCCTCCTCTGCCTCGGCGGCCATTCTTTGGGATTAGCGCCCTTACGGGTGAGCGCAGAGATAGGGGCAGTCCGGGAAGAGAAGTGCGGAATGAAGAGGCGGTAGTAGTTGGCGAAGCCCAGGAACCGCTGGATAGCCTTCAACCCCTCCGGTCGGGGCCACTTCTGGATGGCAGAAAGTTTCTCAGGATCCATTCGTAGACCGGTCTGAGAGATGATGTAGCCCAGAAATGGAAGCGAGGTCTGTTCAAAGAGGCACTTCTCAAATTTTGTGTAGAGGTGGTTCTGCCTTAGCCTGAGCAGGACCTGACGAACGTCCCTCCGGTGAGTCTGGAGATCCGGAGAGAAGACCAAGATGTCGTCCAGGTATACCACCACGCAGGAGTAGAGAAGGTCACGGAAGATATCATTGACCAACTCTTGAAAGACGGCGGGAGCATTACAGAGACCGAAGGGCATTACAAGGTATTCATAGTGGCTGTCCCGGGTGTTGAATGCCGTCTTCCATTCATCCCCCTGACGGATACGAACCAGGTTATAGGCCCCACGGAGATCCAGCTTGGTGAAGATTCTAGCACCCCTCAGATGATCAAATAATTCAGGAATGAGCGGAAGGGGGTATTTATTCTTCACCGTGACCTGGTTAAGGCCTCTATAGTCTATGCAGGGACGGAGTGAGCCGTCCTTCTTTTTAACGAAGAAGAAGCCTGCTCCCGCCGGGGAAGTAGACTTCCGGATAAATCCCCGGGCCAGGTTCTCCTCGATATATTCAGACATGGACCAGGTCTCAGCAGCGGACAAAGGGTAGATACGCCCTCGGGGCGGAGTAGCGCCAGGTACCAAGTCGATAGGGCAATCGTATGGTCTATGAGGAGGTAATGTCTCTGCTTCCTTTTTATTAAAGACATCAACATAAGACCAATAGGGTACCGGCAGGCCGGGTAGATTGGCTGGGGGAGGAGAAGGACGGGCAGGAAGAACGGGAACTAAACAAGTCTTATGGCAGTCCTGTCCCCAGCGAAGGACTTCTCCAGTCTGCCAATCAAGCACGGGTGCATGTCTCTGGAGCCAAGGTAGGCCAAGCAAAAGGGCATGAGAAAGTCAAGGTAGAACATGGAAGAAGATGCTCTCAGAGTGCAGCATTCCCACCTGCAGAGTTATGGGTTCGGTGATAAGTTGGATGGGATGCGGTAAGAGACCCCCATCCACGGAGGTGACAGATAAGGGTTCAGCCAGAGGTTAGGTGGGAATGCGGTATTTCTCTACCAGGGACTGAGAAATGAGATTTCCGGCAGCTCCAGAATCAAGTTGAGCTAGTTCGAAGTAACGGTTCTCCCTGCAGATGATAGAGACCGACAGCATCAGAGATGGAGAGGGTTTATTCTTGTCTAGGACGACCTCTCTGAGCGATCCTAGACACAGGCGTTTCCCGACCTCTCCGGGCAGGAACGGATCCGGTGCTCCTTACTGCCACAGTAGAAGCAGCTCCCCTCGGCACGGCGTGATTCTTGACGGGTTTTGACCATCTTGGTCTGGTCGACCTGCATAGGCTCGGGTGAGTGAACCTGGGGAGTAACAGAGGAAGCGACGGGATTCTGGAAGGTAGGAGCAAGGCGAAGAGACCTCCTCTCACGGGTGACCTCTTTGGTACGCTCCTGGAACCGTATGTCAATCCGGGTGGCAAGTGTTATTAAGTCGTCGAGAATGGTAGGAATGTCCCGACCGGCAAGTTCATCTTTAATTCGACCGGATAGACCCTCCCAGAAGACGGACACCAGGGCGTCGTTATCCCAGGCAAGCTCAGTAGCAAGGGTACGGAACCGTATGGCATATTGACCCACGGTGAGACTCCCTTGACGGAGGCGTAGCAGAGATGAGGCGGATGAGGGCCACTTTGGCTCGGTCGGTGGAAAACTGGTGTGCCAAAAGTTCGAAGTGCAGGGTGCACTGGTTAATGAAGCCCCGTGCCTGACCAGGATCTCCACTAAAACGAGGCGGGGCGGAAAGGCGGGGACCGGGAAGGGATGCCATGGTATTGATGGGCAGCGACGCTGCCGGGGTAGGAGTCGTGCGACTGGAAGCAGGTCCCGAAGAGGTAGTCAGTGTGTCCAGGCGGGAGTTAACACTACGCAGGTGGCTCAGGATGGACTCCTGTTGGGACCTCTGACGGGATAGTTCATGGCATAGGTCCGAGAGCGAGGGAGTTTGGGTGCCACCGGGTTCCATGGCCCGAGCAAACTGTAATGGGTCTGGGAGGTGGAACCTCTGAGCTACTATACAAAGGGGCAGTCCTTGTAAGGAAGCGGGTGGCTCCCAGGGAAGGCGGGCAGCTAGACACGGCAAGTGACAGGAACAGTCTCTGGGTAGAAGGGCAGGTGGTCACGGCAAGTGACGGGGAAAGTCTCTTGACAGACGGGTGGTCACGGCAAGTGACAGCAGGGTAAGAGTCTCTAGACAGACAGGTGGTCACGGCAAGTGACGGCAAAGCCTTCAGGTAGGCTAGCAGGCGGGTAGCAGGTGAGCGCTCCCAGGTGAGCGGGTAAGAGTCTCTCGGCTGGCTGGTAGGTGGTCACGGCAAGTGACGGCAGAGCCTCCAGGTAGGCTAGCAGGCGGATAGCAGGTGAGCGGGTAAGAGTCTCTTGGCTGGCTGGCAGGTGGTCACGGCAAGTGACGGCAGAGCCTCCAGATAGGCTAGCAGGCGGATAGCAGGTGAGCGCTCCCAGGTGAGCGGGTAAGAGTCTCTCGGCTGGCTGGCAGGTGGTCAGGCAGGTATCAGGCAGGTACCTCCTGATCCACAGGCGGACTGGTCCATAGACAGACTGGCGGATGCTGGTAGACAGACTGTCGGACCGCAGGGAATGCAAGCAGGTAGACAGAGCTGGAAAACAGACTGGCAACGGGACCTGAGGGCTGAAGCAGAGGTGAAAGGCTTGCAACAACTTTGCTCGGGCACCTCCATTTTGGAGGAGGTGCCTTATATATGGGAGCTCCACCGGCAATTGGCCGGGGACTCCTTAGGACGGCGCGCGCGGCCCCTTTAAGAGAGAGGGAGCGCGTGCCCTAAGCACAGTGCCCGGGAAGCAGCGAGCGCTGCCAGCAGCGCGGGAGGAGGACGCCGAGGACGGAGCAGGGAGGTGAGGGGAACGGCGTCTCTGCCTAGCTGGAGGCAGGGACGCCGATGCTACAGCAACAAGCAGAAAAGACTTGTTTGGGCTAAAGACACAAGGAATGGACATTAGACAAGTGGAAATCTGTGCTTTGGTCTGATGAGTCCAAATTTGAGATCTTTGGTTTCAACCACCGTGTCTTTGTGCGACGCAGAAAAGGTGAACGGATGGACTCCACTTGCCTGGTTCCCACCGTGAAGCATGGAGGAGGAGGTGTGATGGTGTGGGGGTGCTTTGCTGGTGACGCTGTTGGGGATTTATTCAAAATTGAAGGCATACTGAACCAGCATGGCTACCATGGCATCTTGCAGCGGCATGCTATTACATCCGGTTTGCGTTTAGTTGGACCATCATTTATTTTTCAACAGGACAATGACCCCAAACACACCTCCAGGCTGTGTAAGGGCTATTTGACCAAGATGGAGAGTGATGGGGTGCTACACAAGATGACCTGGCCTCCACAGTTACCAGGTCTGAACCCAATCGAGATGGTTTGGGGTGAGCTGGACCGCAGAGTGAAGGCAAAAGGGCCAACAAGTGCTAAGCATCTCTGGGAACTCCTTCAAGATTGTTGGAAGACCATTTCCGGTGACTACCTCTTGAAGCTCATCAAGAGAATGCCAAGAGTGTGCAAAGCAGTCATCAAAGCAAAAGGTGGCTACTTTGAAGAACCTAGAATATAAGACATATTTTCAGTTGTTTCACACTTTTTCGTTAAGTATATAATTCCACGTGTTAATTCATAGTTTTGATGCCTTCAGTGTGAATGTACAATTTTCATAGTCATGAAAATACAGAAAAATATTTAAATGAGAAGGTATGTCCAAACTTTGGTCTGTACTGTACATATATATATATATATATATATATATATATATATATATATATATATATATATATATGTATGTGTATATATATATATATATATATATATATATATATATATATATATATATGTATGTGTATATATATATATATATATATATATATATATATATATATATATATAACACTATGTAATAAACTATGTAAGTGGCAAAAAACAGTTTTCAACAAAAACATACTAAATAACATTTGTGCAGTCTATGAATTTGTTCTAAGAAATAGAATTGACTCCATCAGATCCTCCTTCATAGATGACCTCAAATCTGACCTAATAATTTTAAGGCTAGAGAACAACCTCTCTACACTAACTTGGGTTGGAGGCAAAGCCGTAACCACATGGGCAACATCTCTAACAATTTCCGGGTATAAAGGAATTGCCTCATGCACAGTCAGTTTTGATGAACAGTTGAATTTTTCTATTTCTTTGAGAGCAAGTGAAACATTTTGCTGAAATATGGTCAATCTGCTTGCTATAGGAGACGGAGTGATATCTTTTTCCTTGCGGCAACGCTTTGCATGCTCCATGTCATCCAAATACTTGTCAAAGTCAAACTCCTCATCTGATGAGGATGAAGATATGGCAGCAGTAGCACTGTCAGAACCCAAGTCCTCCTGCGCCTGGCAGTCCTCCTGTATGCCACTCATCCTAACTGCTACCTCAGTCAGAGCTTCTTTTCCTTTAGTAAGCTGTTGATCATCAAGCAGTATACGATGACTTGGGTCCACATAAACAGCTGCCAGAAAAATGTTATTTTCCAATAGCTGTGTCTCTCTCCATTTAATTGAAGCAGAAATGCCATCTGCGATTAAACCTCCTTTTGGGACAGGCAAAATAGCAAGTTCTTCCACTCCCTTATGACAATGCCAGGAGTTAAATCCTCAGCTTGTAATTTTTTAGTCAATGGGTGATTAAGCAATTCCTTCAATTCAGCCACCTGTGTCCATTGACCTTCATTTAGGGTTACCTGAGGGTTCGCCATATCTATAAGAAACGGTTTTAGTTCAAGCAATCGCTCAATCATTAAATAAGTGCTGCCCTACCGAGTGGCTTAATCGCCAATTGCCCCTTTCTCAGCACGTCTCTTCAAGATGGAATCAATTTTAGGGGTTCTGGCGGCAATAACCAATTTCCTCACTTTCCCAATCCGATTTCCAGCATGTCCCTCTAATGCCCCCGTCTCACATAGCGAGATCGCTAGCGAGATCGCTGCTGTGTCACAGTTTTGGTGACGCAACAGTGACCTCACCAGCGATGTCGCTATGTGTGACACTTTGCAGCGATCAGGCCCCTGCTGTGAGGTTGCAGATCGCTGCAGAATGTCCTGGACCATTTTTTGGTCTTTGCCCTCCCGCTGGTCATCACACATCGCTGTGTGTGACCAGCGGGACCAGCGATCAGGCTGGTAACCATGATAAACAGCGGGTTACTAGGGGCACACGCGCACTTAGTAACCCGCTGTTTATCATGGTTACCACTCTGCTACGTGAGCGGTAACCTCCCTCTCACCGTAGCAGGCTCGTAACCATGATAAACAGCGGGTTACTAGGTGCGCGTGTGCCCCTAGTAACCCGCTGTTTATCATGGTTACCAGCCTGCTCCTGCTTCAGCAGGCTGGTAACCAGGAGCAGGACATCGTGGAAAGATTCTTTCCACGATGTTGCTGCTCCCCTGATCGTTGGTGAGCCTGCCTGTTTGACAGCTCACCAGCGATCACATAGCGACGCAGCAACGATCCCTGACAGGTCGTATCGCTGTCAGGATCGCTGTAGCGTCGCTAAGTGTGACGGGGCCTTTACAGACTATCTCTTATTGCCAGCTGCAGCGTGTGCACAACACCGCATGTGATGAATATGAAAGTGTTTTGAAGCAGCTTCTATTTCTAAAGTATAATTTTGCTGTTCTTCTGTTGTAATATCTGTTTGTTCCTCAGTTACATGAACAACATTGTGGCCTTCCATCTCAAACATACTGAATCCTAAATTTTCTTCTAGCTGTTGTTCATTACTCTCATTCATCAGTTTAATTGTACTTATCATGTTTGAAGCATTGTCCGTTACAATAGCATGAACTTGTTCTTGTTTGAGTTGGTAATCTTGCAGAACTTTTTCCACTAAGGCCTGGAGAAACTGGCTGGTGTGATTAGCTTAGTATCTTTTACTGCCAGTGTCTTGGTAACAATTTCTTTGTTGTCAGAAACATATCGAACATTGATGGCAAAATAGTTCACTCTGTGACGTGTGCAGGCATCCATTTTAAGAAACATGAAGCGTCTTTTGAGAGTCTTTTTAAGATCTTCCTTTTGATTAAGGGCTTCTTCAATCACTAATTTTCTAATACTTTCTCTTTCCAGAGAAACACCAAGTTTGCGGGCCATTTCTCCATTAAGAACTGTAAAAGCTGGTCGTGCAAATAATGATAATGGTACACCGTCCTTCACAACAAGCTGTATGAGCTGTCTATTAAACATATCGCTGGCTACGGCCATGATTCACACACAGCGTTTTTGCGGATCCGTTTTTTGCAGTAAAATGCAGTGACTCTGGGCATCCCAGCAAAGTCAATGGTTTTCAAGATATGACATTCGGACACATCGTTTTGTGAGGATCCGTTTTTGGGCTCAAAAACGGATCCTCACAAAGAATGAGCTTGTCAGTTTGTGCGGCGTTTTTCTAATCTGCTTTTGCTATTGAAAACATTATCTATGAGCTCAAAAACCATTCAGGTGATGCGTTTTTTTAAAAAGCTGATCTGCTTTTGCAGCTGAAAAACGTGTCCTCAAAAAACGCAGCAAAAACGTTGTGTGTGAATGTAGCCTTAGATCAGAAATAGAACAGGCATTTATAGGACATTTCATAACTTTCCCAAATCCTTATGAAAAAATATTCCCCATAAACTGCATTGAACTACTGTACCCAATTTATAATATATTTTAGGAGTCGGAGTCGGTACATTTTATACCGACTCCACCAAAATGAGCACCGACTCCACGACTCCGACTCCACAGCCCTGGTAGTAATTGCCTGAATAGGAATACTTCTTTAAACCTTTCATGGGTCAGCTTTTTATGCATGGAGGAGGGGACACAAGCCCCTGAGGTACAGCTGCTTGTGCCATCCCTATTGCTGGGTCATTATCCATAGCTCCATTGCGTGTATACAGGGGCTCATTCCAAGTAATGACCGAATGGCTCCGCTATTCTATACAACGGCTATGTGCACAGAGAGGGTTTTTTGAGGGGGTCAAAAACGACAAATTTTTCAAGTGGAAATTGCTTCAGAAAATGCTCCTCCTGTGCAGCGTTTTTGAAGCATTTTTTTTCCTGAGGTGTTTTTTGTTAGTGTTTTATGAATTTTTTTTGAGCATTATTTTGTGTGAGTGAGTTTCTTGGACTCCATTAAGCACTGAATAAAATGTTAGTATTTATGAGGCAAAAACGCTGAAAAAAAAGTCCCCTGACGTCTTTGTGGTGTTTTCGTAGCTTTCCCATTGACTTCTTTTGTAAAGTATGGAGTGGCTTCATAGTGGAAAATGCCAGAAGACTGGTTAGATCACTGCTTGTAACTAGCGATGAGCGAGCACTAACATGCTCCAGGGCTCGGTACTCGAATCGAGCAGGTCAACGGGCTCAGCTTCCAAGTATAATGGCAGTCAATGGGAAGCTCAAGCATTTTTCGTGAAGACCCTCACAGGAGGGCTGGGGGGTAGGAAAATCGCTGAAATTTATGGAAAAAGCGCTCAAATGACATGGGAACAGCATGGGGAAGACCCCTGGAAGCATCTCTGACTCCCAGGTCACTGCTGGGAACAATGTTGTCAGAGGTATTACGCCACTTTTACGGGCTCACAATAAAACAAACAAAACCGAAATCAAAATGGATTTTACAGGAAAAAATGTTAGGAAACATTATTTCCTGTATAATGACTTGTATATAAGGCAATATTAAAAATAGAAAGAAAAAAAACGCCTCCCTCCTCCACCCATAAGTTCACACGTAGCGACTTTGCACTCTCATTGGTTTCAATGGTGAAAACATGCTGCAAAAACAGTGAAATTACATGCTGCTTCTTTCAAAAACACAGCAGTTTTCCCTTTCAGTCAGGAAAAAAAAGCATGCATGTGCATGAGATTTCTGAAATCTCATAGCTTTTGCTGGTACTGTAAAATGCAACTTTTAAATTGCATAAAACTCATGAAAAAATGCAGCAAAAATGCAACGTGTGAACATAGCCTTAATAGCCAGGACATCTCTCACCGAATTTCCCCGTCCCCTATGACTACAGTAGATGACATAGTAGAGGGGGAAATAAAACTGTACTCACCAGTAGATGTAATTTTAACATTTTACTACCTTATCTGGGCATGTGGTGTGTGTGACGTGGTCAGACACATCCTGTTTAATTTATGGAGGGACTCTGAAACTCACAAAGCCTATGCGAGCAATTCAAGAACTGCCAAAGATTAGAAGGAAGAGGGACTGCGATGCACCCTGTATTAGACATAAAGGAGGACTCAAAAATTAGGAGGGACTACAATACACCCGGGAAGACACGTAGAGGAGGGCCTCAGAACATTTTTTTTCCCATTTTTAAGGAGTGGGACTGCTAGACTAGTAAAGCCTATGCACTAATTACAAGAAATGCCAAAAATTAAAAGGAAGAAGGACTCAGATACAACCTGCATGAGACATAAAGGAGGGCCTCATACACATTGTGTTAAAATTGTTAGATAGTGGAACTCCTAGAATGGTAAAGCCTATACAACTAAGTGCAAGAACTGCCAAAAATTAGACGGAAGTGGGACTCCGATACACGCTGTATTAGACATAAAGGAGGGGCTGTCACGCTCACAGGTGGCACATGTGGTTTGTGGACCCACTGTGCAACGGGGCCAGGCTTGCCTAGGAGGGGCGTAGCTAAGTGGCTACCTGGTGTTCACTGGAGCCCCTGATAGTAGCGTCAGGCTTGAGCTGCAGGTAGACGCCAGGTACCTCTCCTAGGCAGTCCCCGGTACCGCAGCTGGCAACCCCAAGGGTCAGGTTCGCTGAACGGCGACACGGGACTGGAGTCACTGACAGGCAGGATTCTGAGACTGATAGATAGTCCGAACAACGTGGAATTCGGGGATAGGTTCTCATTCAGAAGCACGGGTCTCGGAAACAGGATCAGGTATGGCCGATTCGGCTTCAGGGTTTAGTTACCACTGGAGCGGCTTCAGGGTCATGTACGCACTATACAAAACTGCAGGGACGGTAGAGGATAAGGAAATAACTATAAACGACTAAGGACGGGGGATCTGGCAACATAAAGTTGCACACCCAAATGTAGGGAAACTACAGGGGTTGCTCAGGAATATCCATATTGGGGAGGTGCCTTTTATATAAGATGCCTCTCAGCAATTGGCTGGGGGGAACTTTGCAGGTGCGCACTGCCCCTTTAAGAACAGGGAAGCACTCACGCACTAGGCGCGCCGCTGGAAGCCTATGCGGCGTGCACAGGATAAGGAAGCAGAAGACCATGAGGACACTGCCACGGCCGGGGCGGTGAGTATGTCGGCATCCCCGCATGGAGGGGGAAGGGGAACCATGCGAGGGCACGCAGGCAATTGGCGTTACAGGACCTCATACACATTCTAGTAAAATTGTTAGGTAGTGGGACTACTAGACTCATAAAATGTATGCAATAAGTGCAAGGGCTGCCAATAATTAGAAGGAAGATGACCCTATTGATATAGCGATGGAGGACAAGAAAAAGTAGAAACCATGAACCTTTTTTGGGTGGGAAGGGGTGCATGGGAATACACCAGAAAAAAAACAAACATTTGATTTGGCTTTATGCTCCACTGCTGTCATCCTGTGGGGTTGAGAAGTCTGGGCCAATCCAGGCCTTGTTCATTTTGATAAGAGTCAGCCTGTCAGCATTTTCAGTTGACAGGTGGATACGCCTATCAATTATTATGCCCCTGGCAGCACTAAAAACCCACTCTGACAAAACGCTAGTAGCAGGGCAGGCCAGCACCTCCAAGGCGTAGAGGGACAGTTCATGCCACGTGTCCAGCTTGGATACCCTATAGTTGTATGACACCGAGGAATCACGGAGGACGCTGGTACGGTTGGTTAGGTACTCCTTCACAATCTTCCAAAACTTTTCCCTTCTTGTCAAACTACCCCACGCATCAGTAATCATTGTTCACCAAAATGCGTATAATGCGAGGGTCAGGCAAAGGCAGGGGGGCATAAAACCAGCCATATGTGCCAGACTCCCAACAGGCAAGACTTCCCTGTCCCCACCAGGAGGACAACTCTCCATCTCCTTCTCCTCCCTCTACTCCTCCTCCTCTTCAGCCTATCCACACTGAACAGATGCAATGAAACTGGTGTGGGTAGTACCCTCTGTAGCACAGACAACCATCTCCTGTTCCATCTGCTCAGTATCAACCAATCCGCGCTGACAAGATGAGATGAGGCTGGGCTGGGTAGTATCACCCCGTGTACTTTCTTCCTCCATCTCCACCTGGAGATTCAAGACATCCATGCCCATTCGTCGGTTATGTGCCTGGCTGGATGTTTAAATACCTTCAGTCTCTCCAGAGAGTGGCCGGTGATAGCTCTGGGAAGTGACAGTGACTCCGTAGCTCCTGCGCAATAGAACTCTGCGGCAGGAAAACACACAAAAAGCACACAAAAATCACGAAAACCTGTTTTGCCACTAAAAACGCAGCCTTTGCGATAAAACAAAAATAAACAAAAAGAGTATACATAATTGTTATCACAGCGCCCGGAACGACACGATCTACAAAACTGACACATTATTTGTTCCATACTGCAAAAGCCGTAAAAAAAAAAGCCAAAAATTTCACTTTTTCATCATACTGACACACAAAAAAATGAATAAGAAGTGATCAAAAAATCATATGTAAAAAAATGGTATAAATGAAACCACCAAACTGTCCCGCAAAAAACAAGCTCTAATATGGCTTATTCAGCAAAAAAATAAAAAAAAAGGTGCAGCTTTCAGAACATGGTGATACAAAAACAAATTAATTTTTTTTTAAATATTGTTTTCAGTGTGTAAAAGTAGCAAAACCTAAAAAAATATATATAAATCTGGTATCACTGTAATCGTACTGACCCGACGAACAAATTGTTCTTATCACTTTTACCACACGTTGAACGGCGCAAAAAAAATAATTTAATAACAAAAACTGAATTGCTATTTTTTGTTCATTCTCTGTCTGAAAATTCAGAATAAAAAGCAATCTAAAAAAGTTATATACCCCAAAATGGTACCAAAAAAATCTTCAATTCGTCCCGGAAACAATAAGCCCTCATTCAGCTCTGTTCGCCTAAAAATTAAAAAAAAAATTACAGCTCTCAGAATAAAAAAAAAAACATTTTTTTGTAATAAGGCATTTTTACTATGGGATAGTAGCAAAACATAAAAAAGATATAAATCTGCTATCGCTACCCGAAGAATAAATCCATGTTACCACTTATACCGCATGGTGAACCGCGCAAAAATAAAAATAACTATTCTTGTACTGTTGTTTATTTATTGATTCTGCCTTTCAAAAATCAGAATAAGGCTCTGGTCACATTTCTGGTCAGTTCTCCGCTGAGTACTTACATTGGGGTTTCCGTGTAAATCCCCAAAACCGCGATTCAGACAAAGCCTCCAACGGAACCACTCACTTATAAGGCAAATGGAGTCACTTTGAACTCCGTCTGGTCTCTGTTCCGGCGGTGTCCCATCATTTTAGACGTCTTTTTAGCGCACAAGTGTGGACGACCAAAAAATTGGCTCTGTCACTAAAGGGTTAAAGAAGCACTCCCATCAAAGTTTTTATCCTCTTAATATATTGCAATCATAATATTATATAGCACTTTGTACTTACAATTGCTCATTTTGCCTTTTTACCCAGCTAATTCTTCTCTTTTCTTGTATAAACAGGAAGTCTCTTTTCCCTGCATTTATCATCCCCCTCTTCAACTTCTGACCTGGCTGCTCTGTTTCTCCCCTTTTCAGGGACTTTTGCAGTGACTTATGACTCTTACAGGGAAAATGGATTCAGCTAGTCTGTTTTTAATCATGTGGTGTCATATAGACAGGTAGAAAGGCAAAATGAGCAATTGTAAGTCCACAGTGCTATATAATATGATTGCAATATATTAAGAGGATAAAAACTTTGATGGTAGTGCTTCTTTAATTAACACAACTTTTGATTCAAATGGTTTTCACTACTGTAAAACTCAAGCTTAATCAATTCAGGACCCCAATTAAAATAAAAAGAGTGTATACTCTCCTCCTGCAGCAATTCAGTGTGGTCACGGACCACTTCTGCTGAATATCCTTCTTCCAATGACATCACATAGACAGAGCATCTTCTCTTCCACTCTGCTCTGTTGACTGGGCTTCATTGCTGATGTCACGCTGATTGACAGCCAGCTCCCTGCTATCTGACTTTGGGGAGCCGCTGTCAATCAGCAGGACATTGGCGGTGAAGCCCCACCAACAGACCAGACCGAAGGGGAAGAGCTGCTCTGTTGACATGAGTGTAACATCCCTGGTGGCGTGCTGGCATGGCTTACCACCTCCCACCATGCAAGACCGCCATCTTACCTATCAGTCCAGGCTGCACACTTTGCTCCAGTACCCGCTGTGTTCATGTCTCTAGTCTGATTGCTTAGGGCAGCGGCGCAGTTACTGCCTGTTTCTTATAGTTACTGTGTGCACAGTCCTAATGCGTCCCCAGCCTATTGCTGTGAGTCACTGGATATTTAAACCCCCTCCACCCAGTAGGAGGTGCCTGAGTAACACTTTCTTTCCGTGTGTTCTGTGCAACTGTGTTGCCAGGTCCTGTCCTGTATCTTGTGTGTTCCCGTCACCCTGGGGGCTGAGTACCCAGGCCTGTTTCCTGTATCTGTGACTTCTAGTTTGTTCCGCCACCCTGGGGGGCTGTATACCCAGGCCCGTTACCTGTATCTGTGACTTTTAGTCTGTTTCCGCCACCCTGGAGGCTGAGTTCCCAGGCTCGTTCCTGTATTTTGTTCCTGGTTTAGTTCCTGTCTGAACAGTGTCCTAGCCCGTTACTTGTTTGTCTCTATGTTCGTATTTTCCCTTTTCCTGCAGTGTCTGAACCTGCACCTAACTCCAACTCGTTGTCTCTGTACTTCTGTTTGTAAGTTTAGTGTCCACTTGCTACTTCATTATAAGTACCTTGTGTGTATCTGCTCTGCTTGTCTACCACACCTGCGGGTTTTGCTCTGCTCTGCTTGTCTACCGCACTTGCTGGTTTTGCTCTGCTCTGCTTGTCTACCGCACCTGTGGGTTTTGCTCTGCTTTGCTTGTCTACCGCACCTGCGGGTTTTTGCTCTGCTCTGCTTGTCTACCACACCTGCGGGTTTTGCTCTGCTCTGCTTGTCTACCGCACCTGCGGGTTTTGCTCTGCTAGGCTTGTCTACTGCACCGGCGGGTTTTTGTTCTGCTCTGCTTGTCTACCACACCTCCGGGTTTTGCTCTGCTCTGCTTGTCTACCGCACTTGTGGGTTTTGCTCTGCTCTGCTTGTCTACCGCACCTGCGGGTTTTGCTCTGCTCTGCTTGTCTACCGCACCTGCGGGTTTTTGCTCTGCTCTGCTTGTCTACCACACCTCCGGGTTTTGCTCTGCTCTGCTTGTCTACCGCACTTGTGGATTTTGCTCTGCTCTGCTTGTCTACCGCACCTGCGGGTTTTGCTCTGCTCTGCTTGTCTACCGCACCTGCGGGTTTTGCTCTGCTCTGCTTGTCTACCGCACTTGTGGGTTTTGCTCTGCTCTGCTTGTCTACCGCACCTGCGGGTTTTGCTCTGCTCTGCTTGTCTACCGCACCTGCAGGTTTTGCTCTGCTTTGCGTGTCTACCGCACCTGCGGGTTTTGCTCTGCTCTGCTTGTCTACCGCACCTGCGGGTTTTTGCTCTGCTCTGCTTGTCTACCACACCTCCGGGTTTTGCTCTGCTCTGCTTGTCTACCGCACTTGTGGGTTTTGCTCTGCTCTGCTTGTCTACCGCACCTGCGGGTTTTGCTCTGCTCTGCTTGTGTACCGCACCTGCAGGTTTTGCTCTGCTTTGCGTGTCTACCGCACCTGCGGGTTTTGCTCTGCTCTGCTTGTCTACCGCACCTGCGGGTTTTGCTCTGCTCTGCTTGTCTACCACACCTACGGGTTTTGCTCTGCTCTGCTTGTCTACCGCACTTGCGGGTTTTTGCTCCGCTCTGCTTGTCTACCGCACCTGCGAGTTTTGCTCTGCTTGTCTACCGCACTTGTGGGTTTTGCTCTGCTCTGCTTGTCTACCGCACCTGCGGGTTTTGCTCTGCTCTGCTTGTCTACCGCACTTGTGGGTTTTGCTCTGCTCTGCTTGTCTACCGCACCTGCGGGTTTTGCTCTGCTCTGCTTGTCTACCGCACCTGCAGGTTTTGCTCTGCTTTGCGTGTCTACCGCACCTGCGGGTTTTGCTCTGCTCTGCTTGTCTACCGCACCTGCGGGTTTTGCTCTGCTCTGCTTGTCTACCGCACCTGCAGGTTTTGCTCTGCTCTGCTTGTCTACCGCACCTGCGGGTTTTTGCTCTGCTCTGCTTGTCTACCACACCTCCGGGTTTTGCTCTGCTCTGCTTGTCTACCGCACTTGTGGATTTTGCTCTGCTCTGCTTGTCTACCGCACCTGCGGGTTTTGCTCTGCTCTGCTTGTCTACCGCACTTGCGGGTTTTTGCTCCGCTCTGCTTGTCTACCGCACCTGCGAGTTTTGCTCTGCTTGTCTACCGTACTTGTGGGTTTTGCTCTGCTCTGCTTGTCTACCGCACCTGCGGGTTTTGCTCTGCTCTGCTTGTCTACCGCACTTGTGGGTTTTGCTCTGCTCTGCTTGTCTACCGCACCTGCGGGTTTTGCTCTGCTCTGCTTGTCTACCGCACCTGCAGGTTTTGCTCTGCTTTGCGTGTCTACCGCACCTGCGGGTTTTGCTCTGCTCTGCTTGTCTACCGCACCTGCGGGTTTTTGCTCTGCTCTGCTTGTCTACCACACCTCCGGGTTTTGCTCTGCTCTGCTTGTCTACCGCACTTGTGGGTTTTGCTCTGCTCTGCTTGTCTACCGCACCTGCGGGTTTTGCTCTGCTCTGCTTGTGTACTGCACCTGCAGGTTTTGCTCTGCTTTGCGTGTCTACCGCACCTGCGGGTTTTGCTCTGCTCTGCTTGTCTACCGCACCTGCGGGTTTTGCTCTGCTCTGCTTGTCTACCACACCTACGGGTTTTGCTCTGCTCTGCTTGTCTACCGCACTTGCGGGTTTTTGCTCCGCTCTGCTTGTCTACCGCACCTGCGAGTTTTGCTCTGCTTGTCTACCGCACTTGTGGGTTTTGCTCTGCTCTGCTTGTCTACCGCACCTGCGGGTTTTGCTCTGCTCTGCTTGTCTACTGCACCTGCGGATTTTGCTCTGCTTTGCTTGTCTACTGCACCTGCGGGTTTTGCTCTGCTCTGCTTGTCTACCGCACCTGCGGGTTTTGCTCTGCTCTGCTTGTCTACCGCACTTGTGGGTTTTTGCTCTGCTCTACTTGTCTACCGCACCTGCGGGTTTTGCTCTGCTCTGCTTGTCTACCGCACCTGCGGGTTTTGCTCTGCTCTGTTTGTCTACTGCACCTGAGGGTTTTGCTCTGCTTTGCTTGTCTACTGCTCCTGGGGGTTTTGCTCTGCTCAGCTTGTCTACCGTGCCTGCTGGTTTTGCTCTGCTCTGCTTGTCTGCCGCACCTGCGGCTCTGTTCCTGTATCCCAGTCTGTACTGGTCCCTATCCTGCCTGCCGTGCCTGCCAGTACCCACCTGTCTACATACCAGCCGTGCCTGCCAGTACCCACCTGTCTTCATACCAGGCGTGCCTGCCAGTACCCATCTGTCAGTATGCCAGCCTAACCGGCCTGTTCCTGTATTCCCTGGTGTGGGTCAACAGCTGTGACCGGGGTCTGACCTGGAGTAGCACCTGGTCCCTCTGCTCGGTTCCTCCCTGGTTCACGGAGTCGACTGAGCCGCCGTGCGACTTTGGTCGGACCGAGTTAATACTTAGTCACGCCCCTCCAGGCACTCCTCGGTTCATGGTCCAGTGGGATCACTAATCATGCTCATGCCAGTCAGTCCGGGCGTGTGCGTGTGCCAATGAGGTCAAATGAAACAGGGAAATCATCAACAGAGAACTTCACAAGGTTTACCGTGACAGAGAGGGGTCAGAAGACCGTGGTGTCTGATTTCACATACTCCTACACTGATTAAAAGCACTTCACAATCATATTAAACAATGTAGGTTTCTTCTAGCAGTGCAGGGGTTAATCTGTTCAGTTGAGAGCTTCTGAGCTTTCCTGCTTTGATGGTCTCAACTGTTTAGTGTTGGCCACTCCCTTCTGTTATATATATACTGGCCTTTAGTAATCAGGGATTGCCAGTGTTAGTTTCATACTGCCTAGTTCTGGAGTTGGAGGAGTTGGTTGTTTGAGGAGGCGTTTTGGAGTGTTGTTCTAAAAACTTTTGCTTGGTGATTTGTCTGTGTGCATATGCTCACCCTCTCCTATTTGGTTTTTCCTTTTCTTTACTTCCTGCTGTTCCACTCTGTTGTTGTCTTCCCTTGTTAGTCTGGTTTGTGTATTCTTATACACTACTACTCCCCAGTTCCCTGGATGTTGCAGGGGAGAGATAAGTGCTGATTTAGGAGCTCAGCAAGGCACATGGCCCTGGGGTTTTCACCATCAGAAGTTGTCCGGGGAGCAGGGATAGCTAAGGTGCCCCTAGCTTTAGAGATACGGAAGGAGCACCTAGCTCCGGGATATCCTACAACAGTGTCGTAACACCATGCTTTGTGATCCTATATCGAACCAATTATCACGGACATCTGAAACAGCCCTAAATCATAGTTGCCAACATTTCTGCCCTTCCAGCAATACCTCACCTCTCTCAGAAATGCCTGCGGTTCATATCTGTATGCCCATTTTTATGAAACTCTGCCCCTCCAGCCAAGGTGTAACAGGAAATCCATGACAGTTGACCACTATGCTAAGTACAGTCTCCAAAGGAGCCTCTCCATACTTACTCGTACCTCTCCTTATTCCTGCTGCTTGCAGTCCTCTGGCAGACGTAACCACAGATAAAATCATGCACTCGATCTTCTGTGGACATTGTCTGTGGCGATGACTTAAGAGAATTTCCTCTTTAGGAGATTGCTTTTTTCCAGGATATTCCAGTAGAGTAATCAAGTACTGGTCTACTAAAATATTTTGAAAGATACTTAGGGCTTTTCTTACTTTTCTAACCTGGACCTGGTGTCATTTTGTGTGGATTGGGCCCCATTCACACATTTAGTACAAAACACATAATCATTATACTTGATCGGGCTGTTCACATGTCCACTTTTTATCTTGCGGACCAATTGTCTTCACAAAAAAATGGAGGCATGTCAACTTGTCATCTGATTTGCAGGTCAAACCTGCAAGTGAATGGGTCTTTTCTGGTCCTCACTGAAACCTGGATTCAGAATTCTGACACTGTCTCCCAGGTTTCATGGCTGCTTGCATTTTTCCCATTCCTCGAGACCTGCAAACAGACTTGGTGGTGGAGTCAGCTTACTCCTGTCCCCACAATGCTCTTTCCAGGTCATCCCCCCAGTTCCATCATTCTCATTCCCTTCTTTTGAGGTCCACACCATCAGGCTCTTTCATTCCAGCTCCCTCAGAGTAGTGGTTGTATACTGTCCCCCAGGCTCACCCACCCAATTCCTTGACCATTTTTCTGCCTGGCTGCCGCACTTCATGTCATTAGATTTACCAACCTTTATCCTGGGAGACTTCAACATCCCCATAAACAGCCCCACCTCCCCATCCGCATCCCAGCTTCTATCTTTAACCACTTCTCTTGGCCTCTCACAGCTTTCAACCTCTGAGGGAGGAAAAGACGGAAACACCCTTGATCTGGTCTTTGTCTGGCTGTGTTCCATCCCCTATCTAGATAACTCACCTCTTCCCCTCTCTGACCACAACATCCTCTCCTTCATGCTCACCAATCCTCGCCCACCCCAGCACACTCCTACCTATCACACATTCCGAAATCTACAAGCCATTAACCCTCATACACATACAGACTCCCTTTACTCATCACTGTCCCCAATCTCTTTTTCCTGTTCTGATTTGGCTGTAAATTACTACAATGACACTCTCAGAAGCACCCTGGACCAAATAGCGCCCCTCACCCTCAGAACCAGGGCTGTGGAGTCGGAGTCGTGGAGTCGGTGCTCATTTTGGTGGAGTCGGTATAAAATGGACCGACTCCATTATATATATAATAAATTGGGTACAGTAGTTCAATGCAGAATGTGCTGAATATTTTTTCATAGGAATTTGGGAAAGTTATGAAATGTGCTATAAATGGCTGTTCTATTCCTGATCTAAGGCTACATTCACAAACAACGTTTTTGCTGCGTTTTTTGAGGATACATTTTTCAGCTACAAAAGCAGATCAGCTTTTTAAAAAAACGCATCACCTGAATGGTTTTTGAGCTCACAGATAATGTTTTCAATAGCAAAAGCAGATTAGAAAAACGCAGCACAAACTGACATGCTCATTCTTTGTGAGGATCCGTTTTTGAGCCCAAAAACGGATCCTCACAAAACGATCTGTCTGAATGTCATATCTTGAAACCCACTGACTTTGCTGGGATGCCCAGAGTCACTGCATTTTACTGCAAAAAACGGATCCGCAAAAACGCTGTGTGTGAATCATGGCCGTAGCCAGCGAGGGGCAGATATGTTTAATAGACAGCTCATATAGCTTGTTGTGAAGGACGGTGTACCATTATCATTATTTGCACGACCAGCTTTTACAGCTCTTAATGGAGAAATGGCCCGCAAACTTGGTGTTTCTCTGGAAAGAGAAAGTATTAGAAAATTAGTGATTGAAGAAGACCTTAACCAAAAGGAAGATCTTAAAAAGACTCTCAAAAGACGCTTCATGTTTCTTAAAATGGATGCCTGCACACGTCACAGAGTGAACTATTTTGCCATCAATGTTCGATATGTTTCTGACAACAAAGAAATTGTTACCAAGACACTGGCAGTAAAAGATACTAAAGCTGATCACACCAGCCAGCTTCTCCAGGCCTTAGTGGAAAAAGTTCTGCAAGATTACCAACTCAAACAAGAACAAGTTCATGCTATTGTAACGGACAATGCTTCAAACATGATAAGTACAATTAAACTGATGAATGAGAGTAATGAACAACAGCTAGAAGAAAATTTAGGATTCAGTATGTTTGAGATGGAAAGCCACAGTGCTGTTCACAGGGGTGGATTAAGAGTAGCAAGGGCCTCGGGCAGTTTAGAAGGCGCGGGGCCCCCCCCACACCTGATTTATCACGTGACATGTCACATGATCCCCTGTGATAGATCATGTGATAGTTCACGGGAAATTAATTTGGCACAATATTAATTGTGCTGTCTCATCTGAGAGCAGCACAATATAGGGGCAGATACCCTGATTCCAGCGATGTGTCACTTTTTCAGCTGCTTGTTGTCATTTTGAGAAAATCACCGTTTTATCTGCTGCAGATCTAGCAGCTCTCTGAATGCTGCGCTCTGTATAGCCCCGCCCACACCACTGATTGGCAGCTTTCTGCCCATGCTCAGTGTACACAGAAATCTACTGATCAGTGATGGGGGTGGGGTCCTACAGAACTTACTAGTCATCTAGTGATAATTACCTTCTGACAAATCAATGATTTTATCAAAACAACACTAAGCAGCCCAGTAAGTGACACATTACTGGAATCAGTGCCTCTAACCCTACATTATGCTGCTCTCAGATTAGGTGGCAAAAACCTGATGACAGATTCCCTTTAAAGGAGCTGTAAACACAAAAAAGTTTGTATTAAAAAAAATACAAGCCATTTGTGAAATTAACTTTTTTTCATTGTTAATTCACATTAGACTGTATCTTCAACACTTTTGTCAGCAGGTCTTATTACAGACTCTGAATAGGGCAGCTCTCTCCCTCTCCCTCAGAAGAAAGTCACAGCATGGTTAAAAAACGGGATCTTTTATGATTTTCTCATAATAAATAAAAAAGGACATGCAAGTCCTCCAAACTATTTTCCGTTTCTCTATAGGGGAGGTTCTAAATCTTTCTTGTTCTTTAGTTGATCACATGTCAAAAAGGCATTTACTATGAACTCGTCTAAAAAAATATACACTGGGAGAGTAATATCATCATCTGCATTTAAATATTCCTTGACTCTAAGGGCTCGCTCACACTGTCGTATAACACGGCCGAATGCTATGTGATGTTTTATTGGATAGGACTCGGCCCTATGTTATACTATGGGACAGTGCAGATTTGCGATTATCGGCATGAGAAAATAATCTCATTCGATATTCGGACCATGTGCACCCATACAAGTCTATGGGTGCACGTAAAACATTGGACTGCACTCGGATGTCATCCAAGTGCAGTCCGATGAACACTCACAGAGACTATGGAGAAGATGGAGAAAGTAAGTTCTCCATCTTCTCCATATCTGTGCTGCGAGAGAATCGGATCACACTCAGTTGAAGCTCTGACAGAGTTTGAGCCGAGTGTCATTAGCATAATTGGCCCTATTCTCTTGCATGAGAGAATATATGGCTTAGTGAGTGGACCCTAAAACTGAATAGTAGTGACGCACAGGCACCTCACAAGCGGGATCCATGTAGCTCTCAGATGTCATGTAGGTAGGGCTTCATTCCATGGGGTAGGGCTTAATTTCAAGGTATATAAAAAAAAATGCCCCTTTAAAAACCCTTTGAGGACCAAGGCACATATGTCCCATAGTTTTAAACTGGAAAAAAAATTGATTGAATAAAATTTAAGGTCCTCGA